>NC_087548.1:74564772-75164772 GCF_963921805.1 Phalacrocorax carbo
GCTCTCCTTGTATACAAGATGCTCCAGTTCCTTAACCATCTTCATGGCCTTTTGCTGGGTTTGCTCCACTCTGTCCATGTCTCTCACTTACTGAGGAGACTAGGACAGGACACAGCATTCCAGGTGTGTCTCATCAGTGTTGAGTAGAGGGGAAGGTCACGTCCCTCAGTCTGCCAGCAGTGGTCTGCCTTCTGCAGCCCAGGAAGCTGCTGGCCTCTTTGCTGCAAAGGCATGTGTGTTGTCCACCAGGACCCTCAAGTCCTTCTCTGCGAAGCTGCTTTCGAGCTGGTTGGCCCCAGTGCACAATGGTACCTAGGGCTACCCCTCCTCAGGTGCCAGACTTGGCATGTCACTTTCTTGCACTTAATAATGTTCCTCCTGTCAGTCCATTTCTCCAGGATTTCAAGATCCTCCTGAACAGCAGCACAACCATCTGGGATGTCAACTAATCCTCCAAGTTCTGGGTTGTCAGCAAACTTGCTGAGGATGTTCCCCATCCCATCATCCAGGACATTAATGAAGATGTTAAACAGTATTGGCCACAGTATCAACCCCTAGGGTACTCCACAAGTGACTGGCCACCAGCAGGACTTCATTTCACTGGCCACAACCATTTTAGCCTTTCAGATCACTTCATAGTCTGCTTACCTAGACTGTATTTAATCAGTTTGTCTGTTGGGTTGTTATGGGAAAAAATGTTGAAAGTCTTACCAAGTCAAGATAAACAATATCCACTGCTCTCCTCTCATCCACCAAACCAGTCATCTCACCATAGAAGGCTATCACATTGGTTCAGGCATTACTTCCTTTTCAAAAACCCATGCTGACTTTTCCTAATCACCTCCTTGTCCTTAGAATGTTGAAATGGCTTCCAGGATTACCTACACTACTAACTCCCCAGGGACCAAGCTAAGTGTGATCAGCCTGTGGCTCCCTGAATCCTCCCTCTTTATGACAGGAGAGAGATTCATTTTCTTCTAGCCCTCAGGAATCTCCTCCAATCGTCGTAACCTTTCTAAGACTGTAGAAGTGGCCTTACAATGACATCAGCCGGCTCCCTCAGCATTCACAGATGCATCATTAGGGCCACAGACTTTGATTTATCCAGTTTGTTTAAAAGTTCCCTAACGAGATTCTTCTCTACTTCCTTCATCACAACTTTCCCACTGTTCTCAGTTGCTTGGAATTCCCAAGTGCAAGTCTTAACCACTAAAGACTGAGGAGAAGGCATCCAGTACTTAAGCCTTTTCCATGTCCTTTGTCACCAGGGCCCCTGCCCCATTTAGCAGCAGGCCCACATATTCCCTAAATCTTCCTTCTGCTGCTGATACACTTCCAGGAGCCATTCTTGTTGCTGTTCACATCCCTCACTAGAGCCAACACCATGTGGCCTTTGACTTTCTTAATCACATCCCTTCATGACGAGATAATGCTCTATACTCTTCCTGGGTCACCTTTTCTATGCCTCTTTTTTTATGTTTGAGTTCAGTTAAGAGCTCCTTGTTCATCCAAGCATTCCTCCTGGCACCTTCACTTGATTTCCTGCTCATCAGGATGAACCATTCTTGACCTTGAGCTCCTCCACAGTAATTTTACAGATATTGAAAAGCCCCTGTCTGAAAAACATTACCACTTAGATAACAACAGAGAGAAATAATATCTATCAGTATTTTACTATTGGTGTAGTTGAAAGTAGTCTGTTTATTTACTGATGTTGTGGTTTAACCCTTGTAGGCAGCCAAGTGCCACACAGCAGCTCAGTCACTTCCCCCCAGCAGGATGGGGGGGAGAGAACTGGAAGGGTAAAAGAAAACTCGTGGGTCAAGATAAAGACGGTTGAATAGACAAAGCAAAAGCAGTGTACGCAAGCAAAGCAAAACAAGGAATTAATTCATTGCTTCCCATTGGCAGGCAGCTGTTCAGCCATCTCCAGGAAAGCAGGGGTCCATTACAGGTACTGGTTACTTGGGAAGACAAACACCATCACTCCAAATATCCCCCCTTCCTCTTTCTTCCCTCAGTTTTCTATGCTGACCACAATGGTCATATGGTGTGGAATATCCCTTTGATCAGTTGGGGTCAGCTGTCCCAGCTTTGTCCCCTCCCAGCTTCTTGTGCACTCACACTGGCAGGGCAAAGAAGCAGCAGAGGCCTTGATGTTATGTAAGCATCACAAGCTACTATGAAGAAAATTAACTCTATCCTAGCCAAAACCAGTAAAGAACTCAAATGAAATACTGACCTGTTAAATGGAAATATTATACTTACAGACTGATTGGGTAGATTGTCAGTCTTAAGTTCTCTGTGATTGGAATACTGAATATAAATAGGCTGACTGCGGAGGTAAGGTGTAGAAGGAGTATAGTAGTTCATCATAGTTGTAGCAGCTTCTTCAGAAGCCATTTCCAAAAATGCCTGCAACCAATAAGTAGCAGTTTTCAGGGTTGTTTTGTTTACAGGACAGAAGAAAGCATCAAAGCACCATTTATTCCCAATTCCACTCTCACTAGAAAAAGATCATGTGAAAGTACAGTGCTAATTTGCTCATTAAACGTCATTTATGTGTGTTGTGTTTATGGGTTTGTTTGATTTCATTTGTGGGTTTTCTTGAAAGGTTTTACATTCTAAATACAATAAGTCATTAAAGAAGAGCTATAACAAATATGACATATGAGCAGCGATGGTGCTAAATATAGCATGCTGCTAATGAATTTATTAGATTCATGAATCCAAGCACTATTACTTAGGTAGCAGATACACATTGTAAAGGCAAGAATAGGACATTAAATGTGTATCAGTTTGTGCATTATATTAACCCAGCTCACTGCTCTAGAAAATTTTTGAATGAATGCCTATCATGTTTAGGATTTCAGTGTTTATTCATGATGTGAACTACCCCATCACATCTAAAATGTTTTTAAAAACTTGAGAAATTTATTTCACATGAAAAAATTAACATACATGTTATTTAATCAGGCAGGTTATTTCAAGAAATATGTTGACATCCGTAGTGACAATATAGTTCTTTATCACCTACACATTCTTTCAGAAGGTGGATATAATGTTTAGCAATGTTCTTAACAAGTTACTAGATCATTACTTAATCTAAAAGTATATTAAAAACTTAAAATAAATATCAAAACATCCTTTCACATTTGAAAATATTAAAATCTTGACCTATCTATGAAATACTTAGATATTGTTGCAATCATTTCAGCCAAACGCAATACCAAAAGGGTCGTAACATGAACCACATCTTCAGCCTTGCTCTTATAATTGAAACATTGAAAATTACATACCTGACTTTTCCCTTTTAGCATCAAGATGTTAGTTACTTTGCCAAAAGGGAGGCCTAATGAAATTATTTCTGCTTCAGTAGCATCACTTGGAATTTGACGAAGGTGAAGGACACGAGATGGGGAGCATGGCAATTTGTCTTCTTTCGTATCGTCTCCTTCCATTTTCTTTGTGTCATTCTCATTATCTACAATATTTTCGGGACGGGGATGATCAAGAAAACAAGACAAACTTATTGCACAGTATACACAGCAAAACCTCAAAGAGATAAACTGCTGTCTCAGCATTTACATTGACTTATCTATAGCTCTTTGAATCCTAGGAAAGGGCAGTTAATCTATAATCAAAGGACAGCTTAAGAAGACTCCTTCGGCTGTTCCAAATCTCCGCTGCAAGGGGAGATTGTGGGGTGTTTGTTGTGCTTTGGTTTGGGTTTGCTTGTTTATGTTCTTATGTATTGTTTAAGACTTAAAGACAGGCCAATAATTTCTTCCCAAATGCCCATGCAACATATTTACCAAATGGGCAAATAGTAGTTGGGAGGTAATACTTTTTTTTTTTAAATTACTAACTTATCTTCCTGCATGGTATGTTTCTTAATTAGATTAAGTTTTTAAATTTTTAAAATTTTATTAAAGAAATCCTGGTGTTCCACATGATTGTAAGTTTTAAAAAGTCTTTGAAAAGGAGAGACAACAGTGAGGCATGAAATCCATACAGATTCTAAAGTCTTCCACTTTGGCAAACCGCCTTTACCAAACTGACAGGTAAGTCACCAATGGTTACATTTCAAGGAGATGACTCAGATTTCTTGAGAGCACTTTTAAGTGGAACATCACATCTGGTACAGGCATATTGTTCTAGAAGCTACCACAATGGAGTAATAACTCAAAGTAGTAAAAATGAAATTTATTAGCCAAACTACAGATCCCAGTTAGAGATTCTCCTAAAGCAAGCTACAGAGGCTTATAAGACTTGGTGAAAAAACATCCTAAACTACGAGGAAAGGGAGTATGTTTGATGGAAATTGTATTGAAGTGTAACTGCGTACCACTTCAAGTAAGAAACAGCATTCTTTTTTCACTTATGTGCCACAAACAGCTTCACTCCAGCAAGAGAGATAACCTTAACATCTCATGTGTTGCATTTAGCCTTCCAAAGAGAATCACAAAAGATTAGGAAAAAATATCTATATGTGCTTAGTAAGTAATTTCAGAATTTGCTCTAGGTTTTGGGTACAGCCAAAGGCTGAGAAGCGGTTCACACAAGTCATTCTGTATAAGGATCTTCACAGAGGGTTTTTTTACTAGTGGAAGTCTGTAAAAGTTAGATAAGCTAAGCCCCAACTATGGCACACTCATAAGCCAGGTTAAGTAATTCCCCCACCTGCAAAACAGAAAAAAGTCTGTTATGCATCGATTTTTCCACCAAGGAATTTTAAATGGTATTTTGCATTCTGAAAAATATGATCACGTGGCATGCTTTTTGGGGATGAGACTTTAAGACAAACAGAAACTAAATGCATATCAGTACCAAGCCACAACGGGACATTTAAAGCCTAACAACCCACCCTATTATGTTAAATCTACTTTTCGGGTTCAAGATGGACAAGATGTCCTTTACTAAGTCAAGGACTGCTTGACTAAAGAAAGCAGGAAATGAAACCTAACGGGACTTATGCTTTTAGTTTAAGACACAAGACTCTTGCAGAAGGAATACCTTCTGGGTTCTGACTCATTATCAGAGGTGATGAGATGGAGCTAAGTGGCAAGTACAGAATTTTTTTCTGCACATCCTCACTGAGTGTTACAGGAGTTTTCAGGTCAGGCATTCAGCCAAAAAGGGCAATGCTTACCAGAACAGTTTCAGCCTGCGTACATACAGTGTACATCTTCTATTTCACTATCTACCCATTCAGAAGCATATTTTAGCTCTAGCTGATCTGGCTTCTCAACAGTCATTAACACCTGACCTAAAAATGCTATTAAAGTGCTTCTTTTCCTGTTGTAATTATATTAAGTTTTGTGGACCTTTACATAAGTGACTAAGTTAGCAATAAAAGCTAGCACTCATTCCATCCCAAGTATAAAGACCTCAGCATTTACTAATCCATGCTTCTTTCTCCAGGTATTAATACTAATTTTGATGCAGAGTGATAATCATGTGTCTCTTCTGGCATCTGAATTTGAAAACTGATTTCAACAATTCTTTAAAGCATGCCAAAGGTGATCACCTCTTCTGAATTTTACACTCAATTGGGTGAAAGCAAAACATAGTTTCAGACAATGATAAGAGAAGCCTTATGAACAAAGTGGAAGTTGGGGCCTGGTGCTACAAGGGGAAATTCATTACAATAACAATTCATGACTGGTACAAATTTATTTCCCAAGTGAGTAGCCTCAGATCAAGAAACCCCAAAGATATTTTAGATATGTGACACACCAGACAAAAAAAAAAAAACAACACTGCAGGTGAAGCAGTTGTAGTAGGTAGAGAGATGCATCTTGGAGATTATATAAACCTAAAATGAAATACAGAGTTATTAATGAGAATTAGATTGTGTTTTGATGTTAGGAGACAAGCACATCTATCTTATTTTAAAGTTTAATATCATTTAAACGCCCTGGACATCACTGTGAAGGATCAGTGGTTGCACTGATCTCAGTAAAAATATATATTCCTTGATAGCTGGTTTCTTGTCACAAAAATACCATCTACACAGGTCTCAAATATATTTCAGCTGTTAAATTACTGATTTATAAGCTAATGTTGTTTCAAGCAAGTAGAAGATTCTGGATGGCACACTGAGTCAACTAGCAGAAGTATGAACAATCTGACTGGTGCAAATCGAAATCAAAAAGAAAAACCTTCAAGTTAGCTCATCAGACTCTTCCTTCCCCTTATTCCCTATAGAAAATATAGCAAGTAAGCCTTAGATGCTTATCGATTGAAAAAAAACCAAACAAAAACATTTACAGAGAAAACACACACCATTGAAGAAGAACTGTGATAAAATTTTTTTTCTATGTATACCTGGAGCTGGAGTAGAGTCACTCATGGTTAAAGGCCTGTTACTGGCACCAGAAGAAACTTGTCAGGTCCACACTAAAAAATAAAAGACAAGATTATTAGTAAAACCTGTTACAGAGAAAGAACCTGATAAAAAGGTGCAACAACTCCTGTAATTTATTCTTCCCAAGAACACCCCCTTTCTATACACATTATCCACTAGTGCTGTGGACTTATTTTCTAAGAAAAAATGCCAAACACATAACTTTTCCTCTGTCTCAGGATGTCAGCTGTATTACACCTTCTTACTTCTCTTATTATTTATGCTACTACAGCTTACATTTTAAAAGATCAAGAACAACAAATGTTTATGAAAAGAAATGACCTGGCTGCAGGTGCTGGGTCTGCAATACAACACTGCTTCCAGATGTGAGTAAAGACACAGCCACCCAACATTTGTGACTGGACCCAGAATCACAGAATGGTAGGAATTGGAAGGGACCTCTGGAGATCATCTTGTCCAACCCCCTGCTTGAGCAGGCACACCCAGAGCAGGGGGCACAGGAACGCAGCCAGGTGGGGTTTGAATGTCTCCAGGGAAGGAGACTCCACACCCTCCCTGGGCAGCCTGTGCCACTGCTCTGGCACCCGCACAGGGAAGGGGTTTCTTCTTGTGTTCAGATGGAAGTTCCTGTGTTTCAGTGGACCTTGAGCAAAACTATCTCAAGACATATTTAAATATACCTATGGCATTTTTTTAAAAACCTGATCTTTGTCCTAACAATGTGATGGTGGATCATAGGTATTTAGAAAAAATACTGAAAATCAGGGTGTATGCTTTAAGAATACTGATGATTTGAGGCTCTAACTACTAACAGAGAAAAGTTTGAGCACTAGAGATTCTATTCTATTCTACGGAATGTCTATAAATCAACAATAATCTGAAGGATTATCAGCTTTCTCAGAACAAGTTCTAGCATATTCCCCCCCCCAGAAATGTATGTAACCTTCTGCCACCCCATCACTACAGTTTCATACAGTAATAATATAGCCTGTGGGATTGTGCTGTAAACTGATGAAGCAATTCCAGGTTAAAAAGACATACACAGAGAAACACAATTCATATGGCTGCAGTGATCTGCAGAGTTGTAATGTCTCTGTAGGACCGCCGTGTATCCATACTACTGAAGCTGTTGCTCACTGCAGCACAAAATGAACGGCTCCAGGGTGGGGCACTAAACCAGCTTCAACAGGGATAAAAAAGATAACACAAAATTACAACCTTCAGTCATGACATGTGCCTGTACCTACACTGATACATATTTGATCATCATCCACTAAGACAACTCCCTAGATTTTCCCTTTCTGCTGACAACCATTAACCTGGTGATATAGCAGCAAAACACAATGAAAGCTTTTTTAAATCCAAAGTTCATCACCTAGTCAACTGTTTTACTTGGACTAATAAAGTACCAGCAAGGCTTTGAGCCTCTTACAATACAGAGAATCATTATTACAGAAGTGTAACTGTCTTCATATCTTCAATGAGATACAAGGAGGATTTAAAAATGAACATATTTTTACCTGTGTTTATGTTTAAAATAACAAACAAACACTAAATCAAGACACCATAGAATAACTGGCCTGCCACTTTCATGCTAAGTCTAGAGCCCTTATTACAAAATTTAGTTTCTTATAATTACAAGATTTTTATTATAGTTTTTTTAAATTATTTGAATGCTCCACTGAAACACTATTTTAATTTGTAACTTTTGATACTAAGTTACATACCTACTCATACAATTACAGCATATTTATTTATTATAACATGCCCCCTGGAAGGATGTAGAGCTATGTGGACTGGAAAGAGTCTCTCTCTAGTTACACATTCACTATTCAAAAGTTCTGAAGTACAATTCTGGTGCAAAACCAACTGCCTGTCTTTGGGATGCAACACGTTAGGCATAAAACTTCGTCTGACCTGGATTAAAAATCAGTTAAGCGGCATCAAACTCGAAACAGCAAGTACTCTAATTTTATACATGGGGACAGGGGAAAAAAGTGTACCTCTGATAATTAAAGCCTTGAAGTCGTATTTTAAGCACTTTCAATATCTCGCATGTAGTCTGCTTCATTATAACCACTTAATACTCATGTTTACCCTTCACTATAGTAGCAGAAACCAGAAACACAGGTACTTGTTTTTTAAAGAATTCAGGTTATATTTAACTCAACATTTTTTTCCTATTATTAATGGTACTCACCAACTACAATAACAGAAAAAGTGAAAATATAAATTTTGAAAGAACCTCAGCCCCATGCCCTAAATAGGACCTAATCAGGACCTAAATCAGGCCTGCAAGAATTGTAAGTGACCATTTTAACAAATGCTAAGTTGTTTTTCACAGTATGATATGTGGGAAAACCATAGTTCTCCCCTCCCCAGGATACCAACACAAACTTAAAAATATTTACAAAGATTGAAACCTTAAAAAGGCAGATGGTATCACATGGGGTCAGAGCAAGCTGGTAACAATTTCAGCTTCATAAAACACAGATTTCAAAGTTCTGTGGTGTCACGGTTTAGGTCAGGACAGATTAAACGCATTAATTACTATGAATAACTGGGTTTTTTATTCCTTCTGTGAAAGAGTGATTATTAACGCAAAGAACACTACAAAGTTTGGTGTTCGACAGAACTCTACAGAAAAGTGCTTTCGCTACTTCCTGCTTCCTTGCTGAAAGGAGCAGTGTGTACCAGAAGGCCAGACCCTAGTTACTTGGATGATGTTGGCTCAGTAGGCCAAGGCACATTCCACCACTGCTCAACACCTCAGTAGTACTCATCAGTCTGATAATAAAAAGTAGGAAGTTACTCACATCTTAAATTAAGACCTTCTGCAACAGTTTCCAGATCTGTATATACAAGACTAACAGCCATGGCTAAGATTACAAGTGCTCCCAACAGTGTGACAATGGGGAGAGCAAGGAGGGAGAACAAGGCATTAGTATTTGTACTCCAACCAGATAACATATCTTAACAATGTGCTTCAGCTGCAGTAGCTACACTGTGAGCAGTCTCACATATATTCGCATGCCAGTGCAGCATTTTGATTTCTACCTCCCGGTTAATATCTAGGAGGCCTAATGGCTTTGTGATTTGTGCCTTTCAGCCTGCTTAGTTTTGGAGGACGCTGTTCTGGGAGGCCTTCAAGATGCAAATAGTTCCAATTTACACTCCCAGCCCAGGTCTTTGTTGATTGTGGCGATATATACTGCTTGGCCCTTTTGAGGGTTGCCAATTTGTTTTCTGGTGGGCTTTCCCCTTTGAAATATAGGCATTGTCATGTTGCACCTGTGCACTGAGTTTTTCCAAATCCCATGCTTTTTCCCCACAAGTTAGCTATCCTCATCTCTGTCAATTCTCACTTCCAGTGTGTGAGCCAGACCCAAAGGGGCAATGGCAACCATCCAAGCATCAGTATACAGGCATAACCTGGGCCACTTCCTCTGTAACATTAGATCAGTGGCCAGTCTTGTGGCTTGGACTTCCAAGAACTGTTCTGATTGTCCTTCACCTTCATGCATTTCTACCACCTGCTGAATAGGACTCCAAAGAGCACCTTTCCATATTCTCTCACTGCCAATAATGTGACAAGAACATCTGTGTAGAGGGAATACAGCTTGTATCCCAGAGTTTCCTGAGCATGGGGTAACACCTTGAATTAGGCCCCAAAATAATGATTTTTGGGCCATTTTATTGGCATTTCTACAAGGCCTGGATGTCCCTGTTTCCTCATCTGATCCCACTGGGTAAGCAGGGCTGTCCATCAGAGGAAGTAGAACTTTCCACATGATGAGTTGAGGGCACTTCTCCTTTCATCATCCAGTACCAGAAGCCAAGGGACCAGCAGCAGTTGTGACCCCATCCCCCACCACTGCAGATGCTGCCCAGATTCCCTCACAGATGGCTCACATTTCTTTTTCTGTCAGGACATACTTCTCTCAGCAACAAGGCAGGACCCAGGTCAAGCCACAAGTCAGTCTGTGGGTCAGGGTCTGGATCAACAAGGTTCTCAGCCAGCCACAAGCATGGCTGTGAATGAGCTGCAGACAGGCACGCATAGGACATAGCCTGGGCAGTGTCTAAAGGCCTGGGTCTGGGCTGGAATAGAGCTCATGGGCAGGGGGTGTGGGTGGAAGCCCCAGGCAAGGCTCATCAGGGTCATTAAGACCTTCTAGCACACTCAGGGGCCTAATAATGTCTTTCTTGCTGCTTGGATTCACATTCTCAGGTGGCTAACTCCATGGTCATCCACAGCTGTCATTGGAAACAGACCTCAGCCACTACACCTTCCCGTTATACGGCTCTAAGCTATGGGCACACACATCCCAGCACTATAATTGTGAAGTTAGTTGATTTTCCACTACTCCTCATTTATTATCAGTCTTCAGGTCACTATTTAAGGGTCACACGGTTTCAGTTTCTCACAACATTAGCTGTTTTTGCAACTTTTCAATCCTTCTCCAAGTCTAGCAGAATCCACAGTGAGAAACAACCTCTTCCCATAGATGTGAGGGTATAAAAAGTTAAGATACACTGCTTAGAGAACAGCCACACAGCCTTGACTCTTATTTCTTCAAACTGCTCCTTAAGTAACACACACTGGTCATCCCTTCCTCTCCCCAGGAACCAAAGTCTTATACCACAGACACCCCAGACAGCGTACGGAGGATTTGCTACACTTGCTTATATACTGGGAGTTGCTGAATGATGATAGAAAACAAGGAATGGAAAAAAAATTGAACTCCTCCTGTTACTGTTTTACATGTTTCAAGATGTTAGTGCTGTCTGATCTACATTATTAAAACACTGTATCAAGTAGGAGTTAGTGTTATCCTATATGCAATATTGACAGACCATACTGAAGAGCAGCTAGTGTTATCATACTCTATGCACACTATTAGTTAGCATCTGCTACATACACTGTTGGCACACCTCACATCGAAGTACTACATACACTTCCTGACATACCCTGGCTCCTCTCCTCCCAGATAGCTAACCTGCCAGCTGTAAGTGGTCTCAGCATCATGGACATTCAGACATTTCATTTGCATCACTTGCCTTTCTTGGGTTTTATTTCTCTCTTTTTGTTATTTTCCTTTTCATTAAAATATTATCATAATAAATTGTATTTCAAATATTAAACTGTTCTTATCTCAACCTACAAGTGGTCTCACTTTTACTCTTCAATTACCTCCCCCATCCCACTTGGGGGGGGTGGTGGTGTAGAATGAGAGAGCAGCTGCGTGGTGCTTAGCTGCTGGATGGGGTTAAACAAGGACAAGTCAAAAGATGTTTACGTGATATAAACACCCAGTGACCTAAATAAACCACCAGTAAGGTGTCTCTTTTGAATTCTGTCAGAAGAGAATTTACATAGCCTTAGAAAGTATAAAAGTGCCATTACTGGTCAATCTGGTTTATAATTTGTTATTATTAAAGGTTAAAATTGAGAAAGAAATACAACTATGTGGAACAGACCAAAAACATGAGGCTTCTGACTGTCCATATGCTATCAGCAAAAAACAGGCAGGGTTATGGTAAAAGTAGTAACAAGTGTATATGAAAGGCTATAAAAAGATTCCTACCTTTCAACTGACTGCTAGAATTTCTGTAACAACACTGTACAAAGAAAAAAAATGAAGAGAGAAAATGGAAGATGTTACCAATTTATTACAAAGGTAATGGTAAATAAAGGAAGAAAGAACAACGTTATTATAAAAGTAGAAATGTGTTGAGCTGTGGATTTTTTTTTCTCTTGCAAAAGGAAGCAGTTTAACAATGCACAGCACGGGGATGAAAAGAATATGACAGGCAGGATCACAGTAGCAATCAATAAAATTTCTGCAAAATTTCTATATGAAACACACCCTTTTTACCCTTCATTTCCAACCCTAGTTCCTTCTGAAAACAGAAAAATGCATAAACAGGATTCCAAGGTACAATGTTTGTCAGCAGCTCTACCTTGTAGCATGAAAGACACCTACTTTTGTTACTTCAGTTTCTATTGTACTGCAGAACTAAATATAGATAACTTAGTTTAACAAAAGTAGTACTTGGGGAAAAAAATTCTCAATTCCCATGAATCCAAAGAACCACCATGGATTCACAGGAAGCTACCAAAAAGATTTGTCTCTTAACTGATCGTTCAATTAAAAAGCATGAAATTGCTTTTCCTAACTTACAAATTTTCAGAGCCTTAAAGCTGTCGTAAAAAAATCCCATTCTCAACCATGACACTCTAAAGACACATGTTTTGGTTTGTTTGCCTTTTGAGTATTTAATTATCAGCTTCCCGTTTAAAGCTTTTCTCCAGAAAAACGAAAGCCAGAAATTTTTTATATTCTTTAAAAGGAAGGTTCAAGTTCTCAATCAATCACATAACTCTAGGACTAAAAGCTCTTAGAATTGCACACTTGAAGTCAAGTGGTTGGGAAGTAATAAAAGCCTACATGATGATGTGCATCACGTAAATAACTATTACTGGAATAAGCTCTTGTCCTAATAGATGAAAGATTTGCATCAAGATCAACTATAGAGTATAATACGTCTATTCAAAAGCTGAATTTTTCAATTACTACTTAGTATTTTCTAGGAGACTAATGTTGTATGCAAGAAAAACATGGTCACACCTATGATAACCACAGTTCTTGTATTTTTTGTCTCATCTGTGTTTTGTTTCCTCCCCACTTCCTTAGCAATGTTTCTTATCAGTTTCTCACTGCTTGGCACTTTCTCATGCAATGGTGTCTCTTCCTCAGCTCAACTCTGCTTCATTTGTTGGAACAATTAGTAACAAACTAGCCACTGTAAGAATCATCCTTTAGATTAAAGCTTCAGTATTAACACACTGATTACATAAATCAGGGCAAAGACAATCTCAGACTTTCTGGAGACTCAGAAGACAGCACAGCATTAATATACCCCTATTTTTGTTTACATTATCCCCTGTATCCAGAAAGCCTACATCTTTTGTTTAAATGAACGCTCCATCTTTTCAGTATAGATGGACAAGCTGCTCTTCCCTCTTTTCCCCCTCTCTTAAATATCACATCACACAAAATGAACTTTTCCCTTCAGTTTTACTTCACAAATCATACATCCTCTAACAGTCTTCATTTCTTCCAACTCTCAACAGAACACACAAGTTAGTTGATGAAATAGTAATTTTCGCTGATCAAGGTATATACTGTGAAGTGATATAACAGTAACACTAAAGTAATTTTACTGTTAAGTATGACTTTTTCTGTTTTAACCCTACCCTTTTGATTACAAACATACAACAAACTATGGGAGAAACATGATTCTAAGAACAGCTATGAAGCAAATATAGTTCCTGAATTGTATTAATATTTAAATCCATGCATCCTGTTAATATTATCTGTGTTTTATAAAATGCAGGTAACTAAATGAGTTACCACCTTTGGTGATGTACAGTTTTAAATTAGATTCCTTTGGTCGAACATCAAGTTATTGACACTTATTATTCTAGAACATGTTTAGAGAACTCCGGATCCTGCTGAGATGTGGCTTCATACTTGTTATGTGTTAAGAGTCCTTGTCCCTATCTTTTAAAGTACACACTGAAACAGCAACCAGTACCACGATAGAGATCTCCTCCAAGAGAATGTTATCGATAACACACTTCGCTACACTTCCCACAAGTGTGCATTAAAAATAGAGATTTTTTTAAATTTATTTTTACACAAAACAGATGAAGCCCAAGGCACTAAAATAAAGTTTAAAAAAATTAAAAATTCCCAATCAATCATAATCTACAGTAAAGACAGTATTTATGCTATTCCTGCCAGTCCTTGGCCCTACAGAGAGCAACAATTATATGGCAAAAACAAGAAACGGAGAGCAAAGGCAGTAGGGGAACACAGCATAGACTGACTAATCTTTGCATTTACATAGAAGTCCTATGAGTGTATATACATACAAATATACACACATAGACTTTAGACTTATTTTACATGATGGTAAGACAAAAAATGCCATTAGCAAACTGATTTCCTTATAGAAAGTATGATACGCGATCCTACAGGTAAGATAGCAATGAAGGGTTATTTTCAAGTTACTTCTGCATTTTTAAAGCACTTAATTTTACTTCCATGGATTTTTCTCTATTTTAGAAAACAAAGCAAGTGTACAAGCTCCATTTTGATAAATTTCAAATAATGTATTAGGGGATAAAGCAGGGTTGTAGAGAATAAACAGAAACTATATATAAACATAGTCTTCTTCACCGGCAGACTTAAGTAACACTTCCAGACTCATGACAATTAAGACAACGCAGTTTCTGAAGCAACAGGCAGCTGCTTTTAATCGGGTGGGGGGCAGGGGGGAACAAAATCTGGAACTGCATAGAATTATAGACACTTATTTTGTTCATCAGGAAGTGATGCCTATACTCATTGACCTTTCCTTAAGCAATACTCAAGCTCGTGCATTAAGCTGACCTATAAGACTGGACAATATATGTAGCTTTTCTGTCCATATCTTCATTCACACTTTGATACCCCATCCATATAAATACTTGGTTGTCTGGAGGGGAGGGAGGGGGGAGAGGGGGGAAAAGGGGGGAGACAGGGTGAAAAAACAAATGCACTATAGTTGGTAGTAAAAAGAGAAAATGAACAACCAAAAAACCTGCTGAAATGGAACTGGAAAGAATATCCTGATGAAGCCAAGCAAAACTAGGTAGGAAAAGAAGGCCTAACAAATGCAAGAGGGATCACATGTAATTTCTAAACTATATCACCTGGCAATGTTAAAAGTTAGTAAAATACTGAGATGCTATATTCATTCCATTTTGAGTGGTCTTTGGGGTCACTGTGGCAACATGCATTTCATGCTGACTGCCAAACACTATTTTAAGTGTGTCTAGCCCAGAAAATGTTATGGTTAAAAGGCTGAAGTCGTATAGAATCACAGAATCATTTAGGTAGGAAGAGACCTTTAAGATATGGGAGTCTGTATCTCATAAAGGGTTGAAGCATAGTTTACACACTCAAATGCAACGCCTGAAGTAATTTGTCTCTCTGGACATGTGCATAAATGTTCTTTGAATCCTCCCTTTAAGAACATCTTTTTTCAAAAGTATTGCAGTCTAGGAATTACCTAGTAAGCAAGAATCAAAAGTTGGAGTGATACTCTTAACCAAATCACTGCAAGGTGCAGTAGAACAGATCTGCAGTGGTCTGCTCTTCATGAAAAACTGAAGTTATTTCATGCCTTTCTCATGTGCCATTGCACATGTAGCTACCATGCCACCTAAAGGCAAGTAAAAGAGTTACCAGTCCCTGACTTCTCCGCGAGGTCTGATCCCAAACTGCAAGACACGGTAAGTTTTGATTTCTGCCTATACCTGAACTGTTTTTGAATCGTCCTTATTCCCATGATTAATGCAAGTGACCTCCCAAGAGATAGTAAGGTTTTGTTTAAACGGTAAGATCCTAGCAGGGAGTACTGACCCCATCAAACAGTTGTGCACTTGTGCAAAGTATGCACACTTGCACAGAGTGCAAGTATGTAAATATTGTCTTGAATCCTTTGCTTCTGGTACTATTGAGAAAGAGTGATCTGTCTTTTCCTTTACTTTAAATGCCAATACAATATACCATGTCTTTTAATGAATAAGAATGGCAGCAAGTTAAATTACTTGTAGTACAGTGTGATTAAGAAAATTAATCACGAAGATAATGGTTAGGTTATTGAATCATATGGGCATTCATTCCATTGGCTTTCATAGGGAACTTAGGGTGCAGTTTCCTGGTCAGTTTAAGCGGATCTAAGGCTGCAGGGAGAAGACGCAGTCATGACATTCCCCACCTTTGTGTTTTCATGGCTCCCCCTGCAGTGACTAACAACTGTGAGGCAGCATGGTACCAGAATAATTCACTGCGTTGTTACATGCAACAATTGCTACTCCATGAGGGAGGTGCAGGAACGTGCTGCCAAGGATGGTGCTGCACTTTTGGCAACAACCCTGAGTTTTAACAACTTCAGCTAACGAGAAAATAGCAGGAGCAGGGAAGGGTGGTATCAACACAAACAATCAGAAAACTTTTTCCTTTTTACCTACCCACTCTGCAACGCACACTCAAAAATGTTGCTTCTTACTCCAGCATAAAAGTCACATCCACAGAAGTCAAGAGATAGGCTCTATTTTCACACGCTGAAATAAGATTAAAAAAACCCTCTTCCATAAAGATTATGCAGCATACAATGAAATTAAAAATACACAATGGTCAAAAGCAGAAAAACCAAAATCAAGAGTGCAATTCTGTGCAACAGACAGTGAGCGCAAAAGAAAATAATTAAGAACTGTACCTTGAAAAGTGCAGGCTCTAGGCATAGTTTTAGCACACCACACTCATGTTTTGGCATCATATTATGTTTAATTGGGATATCCTTTAAAAGAAAGATGACCTAAACACACTTTCACTTATCACTTTATACCTCCAGAGGTGCTTCAGCTAGCGCAGGATTAATTCAGCAGAAAACTTGATAAATACTCCCTGGTAGGACCCAGTGTACTTAACCGCCAATCTCCTCTCCACAGCGTACCTAAGCGGACTAATTTTCTTGACTATAGACCAAATCAAATACATAGCCATCTGACAACTGCTAATGAACCTATGAGATTGATTTACATTTTGCTATTTTTGTGTTTCTGATTATGTCAGATGATTCCCATTTCTGATTATACCAGATATTAATAGTAAACAAGTATGTTCAGTGAACAGCCAGCTCATAGGGAGAGATAATTTCCTTCATACTAGGCCTACATTAGATATTTTTCACAAGCACATGACTCAAGGTGGGTTAGAAACAGGTATTGATGAAGGATGTCAGATTTGTACAGTTCAAGAACTATACAGATTTTGCTTATACCGTTTCTATGCAAAACAGAATGAACGTTAACCTTAAAGTTATCTTTAATATTAGTATTTCAGGGCAGTACACCAACTGATGCATGCCCCTTTTCCCCCTCCTCTCTCAACTGAAATAATGAAGCCTTTATGAAAATTAAAAAGCAGTTTGCAATAGAAACTCATCATACTAGTTGAAAGAGAATAAGGACCCCACAGGAAGCGTTCACTCAGCTTAGGTAGCAAGTCCAGCAACTCTACATCCTAAGAGGAAAAAAAAATTGTATTTTCCCATGGATTAAAAGAATAAAGGTACTTGTTTCTCATAAGCACATTTGACAGATTAAAAAAAGAGGAGATTCGCAGGTGAGCAAGAACTTCCTTAATTTTCTTTTGAAATTTTCCAAAAAGTAGTTTCAAAGTAAACGTGAAAAAATTCTGACTATGGCAAAATGACTCATTACATTTTTTGAATGAAGTTCTCCAAAAACATACTTCCTAACACTATATGCTTTTTGATTAACCAGCATGTATTCGAGAGTGTTCTTGTCAGCCGGCGTCCCTATCAAGGCTTCCACTGCAACAGTGTAAAAAACTGTCAGAAAAGTTTGGGCTGCACTGCTTCGAGTCATCAGAAAGAAAAGAAAAAAAGAAAAAAAGGTCTTCCTAACTTCTGTTCTAGAGTTCCTAGATTTTAAGAACAGCTAAGATTTTACAGGTCACTGAAGTACAGGACGCACTTTAAGTTAATCGTATCTACATCTTTGCATGAAGTTAGAAGCACGGGCTTTAGCGATCGCGTCCGTTTTCACATATGCATAGTTGTGATGAAAAAAATAAAAGCAACAGCAAAGTACTTTACTGACATTACGCACAGTTACTTTCCTGGGGCAGCTGAATTTCCCACCATGGTCAAACTCCTCAGACTTTGGATTTTGAACTACCAATAGGCAGAGGAAATAATACCAGCAATCACTTTTGCACTTAAAAAGTAGTGATGGAAGCTGGCAGTACATGTAGTAAACTTGGGTTTACTACTTCGTTTCAAGTTAAGGAACTTTATCAAGACATAGACAGCAGTCAATGTACATTGCGCTACCCCGGCAGTGGGAGCGCAACACTTCAAACTTGCTAGAAATAATTTTATCTTCTGAGGACCACATATCGTATAAGCTTTATCACTGTAACAATTCCCTGTGTACTTAAGGCCTGCGGTGCGGTCTATAAAAATGCATTTAGGACTACATGAATAACCATTCTGATTATTGATTAACCTTGCAGAACAGATGTCAATCAGTTCGCTTCCACATACGCACTTCTATCGGCAGACAGCAGCACCCACAGGTCTTCTCCGCCACAAAGAGCCACCCGCCACGTATGAGGTGCTCAGCTTAACACACGAAACTGCTACCTCCAAAACCCCGTTGCAACCCTCACTCACCTTTAAGACAGCAGCACACCAAAGGGCTTTCTAACGGGTTAAAAAGGGCAACTCTATGACAAGATTAAATCAGCCCCACAAGGAGCAGCACGCGAGAGGCGAAGGCTACCTCCTCATCCTGCCTGGAGCACCATGGAGTTAGGTGAGGGCAGCCCCATCCCCAGCCCATCCCAGTCCCAGTCCCCATCCCATCCCCAGTCCCCAGTCCCCCGTCCCCCGTCCCCATCACAACCCCAACCCACCGCTGCGCGCCCGCCCTCACTGCCAGTGCGTAGCTAGCCCCAGGCACCGGCACAGGGACCCCACCGGGAGGAAGCGAGGAAGAAGAACAGGCGGCAAGGAAGAAGAAGCGGCGGCGAGGAAGCGGCAGCGAACAAGAAGAGGCGGCGGCGAGGAAGCGGCAGCGAACAAGAAGAGGCGGCGGCGAGGAAGCGGCAGCGAACAAGAAGAGGCGGCGGCGAGGAAGCGGCAGCGAACAAGAAGAGGCGGCGGCGAGGAAGCGGCAAACAAGAAGAGGCGGCGGCGAGGAAGCGAACAACAAGCAGCGGCGGCGGCGAGGAAGCGAACAACAAGCAGCGGCGGCGGCGAGGAAGCGAACAACAAGCAGCGGCGGCGGCGAGGAAGCGAACAACAAGCAGCGGCGGCGGCGAGGAAGCGAACAACAAGCAGCGGCGGCGGCAAAGAAGCGAACAACAAGCAGCGGCGGCGGCAAAGAAGCGAGGAAGAAGAAGCGGCGGCGGCAAAGAAGCGAGGAAGAAGAAGCGGCGGCGGCAAAGAAGCGAGGAAGAAGAAGCGGCGGCGGCAAAGAAGCGAGGAAGAAGAAGCGGCGGCGGCAAAGAAGCGAGGAAGAAGAAGCGGCGGCAAAGAAGCGAGGAAGAAGAAGCGGCGGCAAAGAAGCGAGGAAGAAGAAGCGGCGGCAAAGAAGCGAGGAAGAAGAAGCGGCGGCAAAGAAGCGAGGAAGAAGAAGCGGCGGCAAAGAAGCGAGGAAGAAGAAGCGGCGGCGAGGAAGAAGAAGCGGCGGCGAGGAAGAAGAAGCGGCGGCGAGGAAGAAGAAGCGGCGGCGAGGAAGAAGAAGCGGCGGCGAGGAAGCAGCAAAGAAGAAGAAGCGGCGGCGAGGAAGCAGCAAAGAAGAAGAAGTGGCGGCGAGGAAGCAGCAAAGAAGAAGAAGCGGCGGCGAGGAAGCAGCAAAGAAGAAGAAGCGGCGGCGAGGAAGCAGCAAAGAAGAAGAAGCGGCGGCGAGGAAGCAGCAAAGAAGAAGAAGCGGCGGCGGCGAGGAAGCAGCAAAGAAGAAGAAGCGGCGGCGGCGAGGAAGCAGCGAAGAAGAAGCGGCGGCGGCGAGGAAGCAGCGAAGAAGAAGCGGCGGCGGCGAGGAAGCAGCAAAGAAGAAGCGGCGGCGAGGAAGAAGAAGCGGCGGCGAGGAAGAAGAAGCGGCGGCGAGGAAGAAGAAGCGGCGGCGAGGAAGAAGAAGCGGCGGCGAGGAAGAAGAAGCGGCGGCGAGGAAGAAGAAGCGGCGGCGAGGAAGAAGAAGCGGCGGCGAGGAAGCAGCAAAGAAGAAGAAGCGGCGGTGGCGAGGAAGCAGCAAAGAAGAAGAAGCGGCGGCGAGGAAGAAGAAGCGGCGGCGAGGAAGAAGAAGCGGCGGCGAGGAAGAAGAAGCGGCGGCGAGGAAGAAGAAGCGGCGGCAAGGAAGAAGAAGCGGCGGCAAGGAAGCGAGGAAGAAGCGAAGAAGAAGCGAGGAAGAAGCGAAGAAGAAGTGAAGAAGAAGCGAGGAAGAAGCGAAGAAGAAGCGAGGAAGAAGCGAAGAAGAAGCGAGGAAGAAGCGAGGAAGAAGCGAGGAAGAAGCGAGGAAGAAGCGAAGAAGAAGCGAAGAAGAAGCGAAGAAGAAGCGAAGAAGAAGCGAAGAAGAAGCGAAGAAGAAGCGAGGAAGAAGCGAAGAAGAAGCGAGGAAGAAGCGAAGAAGAAGCGAAGAAGAAGCGAAGAAGAAGCGAGGAAGAAGCGAAGAAGAAGCGAGGAAGAAGCGAGGAAGAAGCGAGGAAGAAGCGAGGAAGAAGCGAGGAAGAAGCGAGGAAGAAGCGAGGAAGAAGCGAAGAAGAAGCGAAGAAAGCGAGAGAAGAGGAACGCGCACGCTGCGAGTACCAGAAAGCTCCCCGCCAAAGCGCCCGGTTCCTCAGCTCCAGCCCAGCTGCGGTCACTGGTTTCCTCCTTCCACTAGCACCTTGTGGAGCGGTCGCGGCAATATCTCTCTCCACCCGAGCCCGACCCCTCCGAAACCCGGCCCCCCGCCAACATCCACCTTTCCCTGGGCTCCGCTCCTCCGCCGGGGGCGGGGAGTCCCTCCCTCGGCTCACCTCTCCCCACCCCCGGCGCGGCGGCCCGCAGCGCTCCCAGGAGGAAGGAGCCGGGGCAGCCCCCGCCCGCCGCGGCCGCGCCCCGCCCCGCCCCGCCCCGCCCCGGGAGGCGCCAGGTGAAGCCTTTAGGGACGGAGGGGCGGACGGACCGACGGCCGCCCCACAGTGCGGCACCGGAAGCCGGTGCTGACCCACCCATGGCCGGGCCAGGGGCAGCAGCGGTCCGGCGCCAGGGTCGCGGAGGGTGGGTGACAGGGAGCGGTCACGGGCGGGGCCGCTCCCTCCTCCCCTCCCGTCCCTGCCCCGCCCCTCCGGGAGGCATGGCGCAGGCGCAGTGAGGGCTGGCGCCCGCGTCCCCTCGCCTCCTCCCGCCTCCCCCTCGGCCCGGCACATGCGCGGTGCGAAGCCGCCCAGCTGAGGGGCGCAGCGGTCCGCTCCGTGGAGATGGGGGACCGGGGGGGGGGGGGCGCCGGCCCCTTCGACCCTCCGATGTCCCGGCCCTGCGGGGGTTCTGGCGGAGAGCAGTCCGTTTGCTGGAGGCCATGGGGCCCTGCCGGCCGCGTCCCGGGTGGGTCACCCGACTGCGCAGCCCTCGCCCCGTCGGGCGGCCGCGTTCGCCAGTTCCAGGGCTGGCCCTTGGGTTTTCCTCTAGGCGGACAGCTCTCGTTCGCGTTAGAGCTGGTTACGTGGGTTGTAAATTCCCGGGCCGCAGGTGGGACAGCGGGCAGAGGCCTCGAGAAGTGTATGTGAGGCCAGGGGAGCGGGGCGGTGAACAGCTGCGTAATGCACAGCCCTGTGCGGTAGCTGAAGCGTATCTGAGGTGGCTGCGTGCAGGGTCAGATGAGTTGCTTCTCCGTCCTGTTTCCCAGAGGTAGGAGCCCAACGGTGGGATGGGCTGTGTGACACCAGGCAGCTACCAGATGAGGTGTCTGCATGTCATGAGTCTGGAAGGAAATGTGTTCCTATGGTCTGTGTCCTGTGTAGCACGGACTTCAAGAACTTGCCAGAACAAATTCGTTTTCTGGGCTATGGCATTAAAGAAACTTGTAGCCTCAATCAAATGGGTGAGAGTCACAAGACAATTTTTGGCATTATCAAAGTCCTATGACCCTGGTAGACTTCAGTGGGAAATACAGACCTGCCACAGTGTTTGGGATAAAGCTCTTCTTGTGTTGTGTCTCTGTAGAAATATGAGGTATGGAGGTTTCTTTTATCACTCTTGACACAGGTCATCTAAAAATGTGGGAGAAGAGGCAGCTTCAGTTCAAATGGGTTGGAAATTCTGTGTGAGATGTCAGTGGTTTGCATGTTGTGGAAGTTACAAGTGTGATAGTGATGGGAAGTATTGTACGTGTGACGGTCAGAGGGTTAGTGGATAGAGAGAGGCCCTGTTGGTCTCTCCACTGATCCCCTGCCTTGAACAGGAAGGATTAATGTGTGCAAGAGATGTCTTTGTTTTAAGCGTGGCAGATTGTGACAGTTGCTTATTTGACTGATACACAAAATTGCCTGAAAGTAAAAGCAAAACAACGTAATATTAGAAGAGGGGCAGATCCATACACTTTCACAAGCCATTTGCAGGTTGGTGCCCTTATAATGTGAATATTGACAATGTCCTTTGACACAAAGTGTGCAAAGGTTTGCATTCACGGAGTCACAGAATCACAGGATGGCAGGGGTTGGAAGGGACCTCTGGAGATCACCTTGTCCAACCCCCCTGCTTGAGCAGGCACACCCAGAGCAGGGGGCACAGGAGCGCAGCCAGGTGGGGTTTGAATGTCTCCAGGGAAGGAGACTCCACACCCTCCCTGGGCAGCCTGTGCCGCTGCTCTGGCACCCGCACAGGGAAGGGGTTTTTCCGCATATTGAGATGGAACTTCCTGTGTTCCAGTTAGTGCCCGTTGCCCCTTGGCCTGTTGTTGGGCACCACTGAAAATAGCCCAGTCCCATCGTCCTGACACCCACTCTTTAGCTAGTTGTAAGAATTGATGATATCCCCCCTCAGCCTTCTCTTCTCCAGAGCAAACCCAGGTATCTCAGCCTTTCCTCATAAGGCAGATGCTCCAGTCCCCTGATCATCTTCGTAGCTCTCTGCTGGACTTGTTCAAGCAGTTCCCTGTCCTTAAACTTGGGGTTCCAGAACTGGACACAATACTTCAAATATGGTCTCACTAGGGCAGATTAGAGGGGGAGAAAAACCTCCCTCGGCCTGCTGGCCACACTCCTTTTAAGGCAGTGCCTGACACAGTCGTAATACATGACAGTGGCCTTTACAGGGGACTGTGGGATTTCTCATATATTTTCATCTCCTAGAGTTCACTTGGTGCAAGACTTAGCCTGGCACGCAGGCTTTTGATGATTGCGTTTCCCAATGCTCTCTCCCTTTATGCAATGAGAATATAGTTGGCGAGTGAACTACAAGCACTTCCTGGGAGATGATGTCTGTGTCCTATCACCCACTGGAGGGTATTTGCATTGAATATGACAGGACATCCTCTGAGTCCTGCTATAGGGAGAGCAAGTGGAATGTCTGGAGAAGCAGCTGGTGGGTAGCAAGTTCACCAAATACTTAGCACAGTCCCTGCCTGCATCAAGGAGTGCCTAGGGAAGGGAGTGCTTTGGAGTTCATGGAACATACACACCAAAATGGGGGACAGGTTTTGGTCAAAGGCTGTAGGTTTAGAGTCCTGTTGTCTTAAAATAGAATGAAACTTTTTCAGCTGAAGGATAAAGTGGCAAGATACTACTGTGTCTCATCCTTTTTCTCCTTTTTTTTCGCTGAAACATGGTAGCGTACCAGCCTGTCCTTGCTGTCACAGCTGCCAGTGTGGCCACCCCATACACTGTATTGGGGAATTAACCTGACCTTAATAAAAATTTTCTTTTTTAAAACTAGATAATTTGTCAATCAGGTTGGTGCCTTAATGCAAGTCAAAAGGTGTGTCTGTATGCTGTGTTTCTAGTTTGGGACTGTTAGGGCAGGAAGCAAGAAAAGCATCCTGTAGAGAGAGGGAAATTTCATTTCCCTTGTGTACCTTCAAGTTTTTGAGGTTTGTTAGCACAACCTCATACATCCTTTAAACTCAGTCTGAATTCTCTAATCTGGGAGAAGTTGTTGGGTTTTGCTTTTTTTTTTTTTTAATTGGTCTGCTTATTTTACTCATTCTTTTCTTTTCTGCTTGCTTCCCTGGTTGGTTGCGTCTGTTCCTTTTTCTCCCTTTCCAGTTTCTTTGAACTGCATTCTTCCTGATGCATGTCAAATTCGCGATTCTTGCAACTTCAGGGAAGTCGGCGGAGTCGTGCTGTCTATAAACAAGGTGTGAGCGATTGTGTTGAATGGATGTGTTCTGTTTCAGCTGCCTCTTTTATAAGTAGATATAAACTGAACGATGGTCTTATCTACATTAAAGAGCTATATGGTGTAATTTAATTAGATAGATCTTCAAGCAAGAATAGAGGACTGTATGCATAGATCCAATTATATCATCAGGGCCTGGGTGCACAGTAATTAGCCTACTCAGCATACAAATATGATTAGACAGACATAGTCAGCAAACCTGATCTGTTCTAAACAACTATGTTTATCTGTTTTCGGCAGCATGGTGTTTTATGGAAAATGACTTGTCTTTGAGATTATTTGTATCAGGTTTAAAGAAACTTACACCAGGCATATTTTTCTCATTCATATCTTATTGATATTCCTATTGTCCGTATTACTAATACTTTCTTACACTATGAAAAAAATGGCCTGTTTTTCTGTTTTTTAATTTTGTTCTGTCAAACTTACTGCACACAATCCATTTTGGAATTTAGCTGGTCTGTTTATCACAGAAGGACTTTTTATAGGTTCTCAAGACTGTAAACACCTAATTCAGTCAGTTTTTAATGCTTGCCACAAAATCAGTATGTAATCTTCAGAATGATACATTTTTGTCTTTCATTTAATTCTCCTATTAATACTCCTCAGTTTTTTTCTAAAACGTCACATGTACATAGTCAGGCGTGATATGTTTCTGCAAATACAATACAATACAAATTCTAGCAGGAACTTCTTTGTTTAGTTTCCTGGAAAAAAACCAAGATATTTCTTACCAGGGTAGTAACTGACTAGGACATTCAGCTTTGCTCTTACTTGACAACACAAGGCCTTCTCAAGCAACTGTAGCTCCAGAAATAACTGTCCTTATTAAACCTGACAATTCATTCCAACTTGCCATCTCCTCAGCTGCTCTGACCCAACTACTTGTAAGGTCATTCCACAAACTGGATTAAAAAAAGTAACTTCCTCCTCCTCCACCTTTTTGTTGGGATCAGTCCAGTTGGCCAAAGTGGGGACAGCAATTTCCAGTAGCGGGGCAGAGCAGACATCTGGAGGGAGCAGCCATGGACTTCCATGGGTAAACGCTTACCTGACTTACCATGCACTGATGCGGCTGGCAGCTCCTGACAGGGTACGGCCTCTCCACTAGACTGCCACCTGCACCATGGCTCAGCAGCAGGGTGCAGTCCCAGAGCACCAGAGGCAGGTGAGCAGAGCAGAGTGGTGGCTGCAGCAGGTCCTATCAACAATCTGGTGAGCATCAGGCAAAGAGGAGGTAACATGCCATGTCCAAGGTGAATCCACGAAATCCAAACAATGATTCAGGTACAGAGCTAGGAGCAAGCATACCTAAGATGTAGCTCAGGCAGGGACTGAAGGCCCAGGTGTGAGGTTAAATGGAGACCCAAGTCAGAGGGTATAAGTGGAGGCTCTAGGAGAGGCTTGTCAGGGTAACCAAGGCCTGTTTGTCACCTAGGTTCCTGACAGGGACCTGCAGGATATGGGCCTTTCTGTTGACTTTCTGTAGGTTCAGAGGCAGAAGATGGGATGTCAAGATGAAGAGAAGCCAGCAAAAAGGTGAAAAAGTGATAAATGGCTGTTTGGAGGGAAGCTAATGGTGAGAGCTTCCTTTGAGCAGAATGTCTGTTGGAAAAGCAAACACTGCTTTTGGATGAAAAAGTATTCTGGCTTTTTTTTTTTTTTTTGCTAGTACTCATACAGCGTGGAAGGAGCATCTTTTATGCAAAAACATCCCCCCAAGAGCCAAAACACTCTGACTCATGTAATCCATTTTCCCCCAGAATGAAGTGGTTTGACTTTGTTATTTGCTTCGTATTTGAACAGTACTTACTGTCACGATGTAACTAACAAGGATATCCTGATGGTGTAATAACTCTGGTAATACTAATGAAACTCTCAATGTTGGAGATCATTTGGCCTAATGTTTCTTAGTTGATTTGGTTGTTGACTGAAGAGCAACTTGTTTGTTTTTTTTCTGTCTTGCCTATTTTAACCATCCACTTTTCAGGACACAGTAATTTATTGTACTTATGTCTTGACATTTTGTGACCTGGATTTCTGGTACAGCATCTATTCAGTCCAATAAAGTTACAAACAACTTGTAGGAAGATTTGTCATTCAGTGTTCAGACAGCCACTCTCTCTTTTCTGAGTACTTTTTTTCTCAAAGCCATGACATCTAAGTTTTCTCCATTTTTCTTCAAGTGAGGCCACTACTGTGCCTAATAATGGAGAAGCTATCACATCTTTTCCATAGAGAAGCCTTTGTACTTCAATGTGACAACAGCATCACACAAGTATGGTAGACTTGTTACCTCCTCCAGGTGCCTTCCTGTTACAGCTTGTCTTCAGTGAGAGGTCATAAGTCAAAAGAAACTATTAAAAGCTTTTCTAATAGAAATAGTATTTTGAAGAATATTAAATACTAATTCACATATTCTTTTGAGATAATCCTTACTGCTGTCATTCACTCCACTCATATTTGTGAGTATTCTAAAATTTAAATCCAGTAAGTCCACATATTCAGAAGCAGGAGCATTGTGAATGAAAGAGTAGTCATAGATACAGTCAGGGCAAATCCTACAGGCCTAGGGTGGATTCACTGTTCGTCTGAAGTCAGTTGTTTCTTCCTACCTATCCATTCATTTAAAACCCCAGAAGAGTGATGTGCACACATACTCACAAAAAAAATCTGTTTTAAAAAGTTAATATTTTCAAGCCACACACTCTTAGGGTCAAATCCAGTTTTCCATATATTCAAGCAGTGTTACTGAACTCAGTGGGACCTCCAGGAAGTGTTACATGAACAAGGCTGAACATGTAGCTGGCCTGTTTCTTTACCTGTGAAATTGACTCATTTCAAGAAGGTGAGAGTGTCACAATAGCCTGTGCTTCACCTCACCCCAGAATACTTCTGAGCAAAGTCAGACCTTACGTGTAGTGAGCACCCCTATTAGTTCCTGCTAATATAACCTTGAGTGGGAACAAAACCAGGAGCATGCCGTCACAAATTGTTACTCATACTGTTGTGTCTAACTCTTGCCAAGTTCCCGGGAGGGAACTGGACCAGTCTCAACAGTGCCTTGAGGCAGAGCACCCTAGATAGGTGTGTCTGGCTTTGCGAGAGGTGTGTACAAAGAAATTGTTCAGTGTGTTTCCAACACTGGTACAGTTTTAGAGTTCCTTTGCAAAGGTTGTAAGAATGCTGTGAATAAAACTCTTGGAACTCAGTTATCTGGATGAAAAGTGATAGGACATACAAATGTGCTGCTGGTTTTGGCAGCGGTGCTCTGCATTGATCCTCCAGCATGACATTAAAGGCATGGTCAGACATTCTTATCCCGATAAAAGTCACATTGGTTGAAGGATAGAAGGGAGGTAACTTCTGCTTCTGCTGTTCATCTCTCTCTGTTCCTTTCAATATAAACATCTCTATCTCATGAAAAAAGAGATAATGAGAGTAGAGAGAAACCGAGGTTTTATTTGGATGGCAGACCTCTCTGTAAGTAATCGTAAGATGGGCTTCACGGTACGAGTTTTAAACATTTGGGGGCAGAAATTGTTGAGTTGTTCCCTCACTGCAACTGAGGGAAAAGCCTCATTAAACCTCGACATGTTAAAGTACATCCTAAGCATGGTTAACTCGGCCATGTTGGACACCTTTAAGAGTCAGCTGGACAGGGTGCTGGGCCATCTTGTCTAGACTCTGCTGTTCCTAGAAAGGTTGGACTAGGTGATCCCTGAGGTCCCTTCCAACCCGTGATTCTGTGATTCTCTGATTCTGTGAATATGAGTTTTGTAGGGGTCTGTAGTGTATTTCACTTACTCAAGTAAAAGATGTTCCATCTTTAAAGCCCTGCAAAACAGTAAACTATGGACAGATCTGCTGCATGACACTCCTTCCTTCCTAGATGACAGAAATGCAAGATAAAAGTTACAGAAAGTAAGCTGTGAAACAGGAAAGCCTTATTCTGGTTACAGCAAAACAGTAGAAGGTGTACACTTTTAGGTTCCGGAAGTGGTTGGAGTCATATTCAACCTCTAGCATGGTCCCTAACAGTGCACTGGATGTGGGCACCAGTAACTGCCTAATGCATACCCTGCTGTGGGTTTTTTTCTGTAATCAGTTGTATGGAGCAGCAGGCACAAGACAGCAGTGGCAGCCCAGCTGGCTGTTAATAAATATTAAGCATATTTCCTTGGCTGTATGTGTTATTTGAAGCTGCAAGCCTTCTTTTAATGCTTTGGAAAACTTGGGCTTGTAATATGTGGTACCTTGATTTTTTGTTTAAACTTCCTTTTTCCAAAGAGACAGTTTCTCAACCTCTAACACTGAACATTCACTCTTTTCCAAGATTTAGGTCCTTCTCCTGGACATAGTAAAGCCGGTGTGATAGGTGATCATTACTGCTTCAGAATCTTCCCACCCTTTGCTAGAAATATGGCCTATATTCACAGTTACCTTTCTTAAAACCAGTGGTGAAGAGATCTGTCTTGAAGAGTTCACAATATAGATATATAATATAGAGTAGAGGAATGTGCATAGAAATAATTGCCCAAGGTCACACACCTGAGCTGGAACTGAAACCTGATGGTGTCCTGTCCACCTCATAGGCTGTCTTGCATGGCAGCTTTTCTTAGTCTCAGTGAAATGGAGTTACCTGCATTTGTACCTGCATTGAAATGGCTTTTCTGATACATCCATGGTTATATGGATAACCATATATCCATGGTTATATATATCCATGGTTATATGGGTAAGAAATGCATGGTTATATCATGACCCTACTTCTCCCCACTGCAGACAGCATGGCAAATGCTGAAAACTGGCCGCTTTTTCTGTGCTGTTTTTCATCCTATCTGAATGCTTCTTCTTCTGCATTCCTTGCTCATCCTATTCCCAATATCCATACTTATGACAACAGCAGCTAAATGGAGATTTCTGAAGAAAATGACAAGGAGAGCCACGCTAGGATTTCTCACAAGGTGTTTAAAGAATGTATAATTTGTTCTGCAAAAACAGCCACCTGTAATCTCATGCTTCAGACTGCATTAAAATAAGTTACAGTAATTAAGAGCCTGCATGATCCAAAGATGTAAAGAACAATTTTTAGTGGAAGTAAGAGTGCTTCATTTTTAAAGGGAAACTGAAACAGCAAGTTTTCTGCTTGGCACAGGTGATCTGCCCCTTTCTGGAGTTAGCCTCTGCGTATCAAATGAAGTAAGAATGTAGCAGAAGGAGTCTTCTTAATGAATACTCATGTTTGCATTGGCACTTCAGTTCTTTGTATGCCTGTGTACGTGAATGTAAAAAGGGGAGGTTGCACCTTAGTTAACACGTTATGGAGGGAGATTTTGTTTTTTTGGCAACTTAGCTTTTATGGTAGTTGTGCTTACTGGTAATTTATTACAGACTTATTAAAAAGCTTCACTCTGAAGAAGTTAATGGAATCATTACAGCTTCTTATTTTAGTTTGCTATGAGCTTGTCGGCTTTCTTAAAAACTCTAAGATCTGCATCAGTTAAGTTATCAAACAGAAATAAGAAATTACACTTGGACACTTGGCTTAGTCACACATTTTTCTAGCCATCTGCATTTAGGTGTGCTGTTACAATAAGCGTTCTCCGTTTATCAACTTACTTTGAGATATAATCTGAAGACTATAGGCAAGCTATTGCTTGTAGCTTTTTTCCTTAGTTTTCTCTATGATGCACACATACGCTAAGGCATGCAGAATCCACAAAATGAACACAACACACAGTCCTCACTACTGCTTCAACATGGAAATGTAGTTGAAATAGAAATACCCCCATAATGAGATTGCCTGTTATTTGGGTGTGATCGACACTGAAAAAGTTTTGCTGACCTGAGTGATATATAAGAAGGGGCCTGTAAAAATTGCTTACGCTCACAGATGAATATAGCTCAATTAAACATAGCTCTACTGGCAAAAAAAAATATATCCTTTTGCTAGTATACAAAACTAGCTAACTGAGACTAACAAAAGAATTATCAGTAGCATGTCTTGCTTGCAAGCAGGAGAGGAGGCTTGCTTTTAGCTGCATCAGTAGAGGCCTGCCTTGCTTTTACAAAGAGGACCACAACATGTTCTGTAAAGTACCAGTTACTTTTTAGCTGCAGTTGTAAAAATGATAAAGCAGAGGATGATGTACAGGTTCACACTTTGTGTGTTTGTTTAAGGCCAGCTTCCTGTCCAGCCACAGGACAGTAATTCAGGAGGAGGCCTAAGGGAGTCTGTCTGCAGGCCGTATGGATTCTGACTCTGGTGGGGGATTCCAGAGGTCAGACTGCTGTCAGATCGCTGGTCCCATTTCAGCTGCTTTGCCTTCTCACTGTGGTTTTACAGTAAAATACCACAGAGTTGTTGGTGTGAGACTAGCAATAAAGACCTGCTGACTCCTGTTCCCTATCACAAAATATGAGCTGGAAAAAAAACAAGTTAACTGCTTCTGAAGAAAACTTGTTTGCTTGCAGAAAATCGTGGAAGAGGTCTGTAAGCATGCTGTATCAGTCATCTGAGGAGAAGGGAAATGCAGGGTTATAAAAAGAAAGGAGCCAAACTATTTGCTTTCTTTGATAATTTTGAGCATCTCTGGCTGAGTGGAGAGAAGGGATTTCTGCTGTTTAGTAGAAAGGAATTCACCTTCCAGTGAGCTGGAAAGTAGGATGCTGCACTAGAAAGAAGTTTGGGGTTATTCTAAATGGTTTTGACTTTCTTTCTTGAAGTGAAAGTAACAATATGTCTAGAAACAGTGAGCAAACCGGCCATTAGCTTGTTTGCCACTGCGGGCCTGAGATGTTCTGAAGGGTTTAAGTGTGAACCTCGGTGTCTCAGTTTTCTGGGATTCTTGGGAACAGCTTGTTTCCACCAGCAGTGGAAACTGGAGGAGCTTAGAACCAAACTCAGTGGACAGACAGCTGAACTTCAGAATCCAAATCTCAATAAAAGATTTTGTAAAAAGCTAAATGGTAGCCCCAGGAGGATGTAAAGAAACCTGAAGTCCAAGAGGTCCCAGATTAGAGCCTGGAAGGTGATACAGGCTGAGAGCTCAGGGGTGTAGTGCCTTACCAGCAAAGCAGTGAATGGCTAATTGGGGGTGCTGCCAGGCACTATCACAGGCCACGCTTACCAAGTCCCAGCTCACAGCTAGGTCCCTGTGGGCAGACCTTTGTGCCTGCACTGTGTCTGACTGAAATCATTGCGTAGCCTGAGGCAGCTTTTTGTTAGAATAATAGCCACTGGAGCCAGTGGATACAGACTCCCTTTGGCTTAACGAGGAGTAATATTTTATAATCCTGTAGTGTCAGCTAGATAACAAAGAAAACTCTTTTACCAGCTTCTCCTGGGTTTTTGGGTTTGTTATATTTTCTTCCCTTGCTTTAGATTAGTTTTAACACCTGTGTTATTACCTTTGTTGCAGACTGATTTTTTTCAACCCAAGCATGCACAGAAGCCTCATGCTAGTATTTCAAAGCATCAGGTTTGTAACATCCTTATGTATAAAGTTTTTATTTTAATGGGAGTAATTACTAATATTTGTGTAAAGTTGTCCTCCTCAGATCTGATCCTGTGCCTCTGACAATGCTTGTCTTTTAAATTTCTCATGCTCCCAGAAATATTTCTCTATAAAGAATATTCATACACTTCAGTCATTGCTCCAAGCATTAGTTTCACAGTTTTCTTCTCTTCTTCCCTTTTTCATTGTGGCTTATTATTAACTGCCTCCCTTTTCCAAAAATAAATATTGTTTTGTATTTGATGCAGTTCTGCTGTGTCTTGCTGTACTTGTTATTAGTTCATTGTGCTAGGTCTGGCCTTATATTTATTCTAACAGACAAGGTTTCTTATTTTCCTTTGAATTTCTCTTCTTTTGAATTTCTAATCAGATCTTCTTTCAACTTGTTTGGCTTATACTCTTGGTTTGGAAGGTTTTATTTTGGTTTTTTTGTTGGTTTGTGTTTGGGGTTGCTTTTTGTTTTTTTAAACTGGTATCCAGATAACTGTTGCAGTCAGCTTAGGACCTATTCTCACAATTTTTCTTTGACCTGTTTATTAGAATGCCATATAACTCAGAAGATAGTAATTCTGATTGCTGGCACATTTCCCTTCTTTTCCCTTTGATCTATAAAATTACTGCTCTGTAAGCTGACCTCTCAGGCAATTCCTTGTGAATAAAATGTGCCTTTCCCCAGAGAGGTTACTGCATGGATCAGAAGGCTGAAGCTGTTGGCCTCACCTAGTGCAACTGTTTCCAGCCTAGGTTTTCTCTGGAACTGTTGTTGGAAGAGGTGACAGTTACGTGGATGCGTAGCAGCAGGAAACATTTGGCTGATCAAGCAGCGTTTTGCCTATCACTTGAAGTTTGTCTGCTGTTAACAAGATGCATCTCTTAGTTTGGAAAGCCCCACTTCTGGTGGGCAATTGTTCAGCTTCTGCAGAAGTCCTGCATGGTCCTTTAATGGCTGTGGGCAATGCACGTACCGCAGTGTGTGTCTTTGTGTGTGTGGAGGGGGGTGCTTTCCTTTGCAGTTGCTTGTTCTCACTCTCTTCTAGGAATAAATGGAACTGGTACAGCTACTGCTTCCACCTCTCTGCCAGATGCCTTACCATGCTAAGATGATTAGTTTTGTTTGCTTCAGCTTTGCATGCTTAGAATGAAATTAGGCAGGTTATTTCCGTGACAAATGTCAGGATAAATCCTATACTCACCTGTACTTTGTTGAATGCAGTCACTAATGGAGTCACTCATTGATTTACACAACAATAGACCTACTTAGGACGGCTTTTCAGCATGGAATATTGCCCCAGATTTTTACAGAGTGAGTAGGAACAAAACATTTGTTGATGCATCAAAATAAGGAAGATCTGATATTGAGAATCTGCAGGAGTGCCACCATTTGAAAAAAAAAAACAACAAACCCAAGCTATTTATTTTGACTGGTTTACTGATCCTGCAGCCTTTACTTTTGCCTTCATTTTTATTCTCATTCTCATGATTTGGAAGACTAAGATTAAAGCATATATGTGTGTGTGTATATATAAAAATATGTATCTCATGCACAGCACTAAGCCAAAGTTTACTTTTTTCCTCACTGAGTTTGATGGGTTGTTGAAGTTTGTGGTGGACTTTGTCCTGCAAAATTCTGAATTTCACTTTCAAAGAGGGATTCTCAGCAGCTTCTAGGACTTGATCTGAACAGGGCTGAATGGTTTGGCAGCTAGCAAAGTGGAGCTTTCTTTTGCAGTGTTCTGTTTGAAGCAGTATAAGCAAAACCAAAACTCCATTAATGTAATGGTTACCTGATCCCTGCTGTTGTATGCTAGAGTGATAAGGCTTTGAAAAATAGATCGGCTGAACCACAACATGCAGAATGAAAGCCTTTGCAACAGCATCCTGACGGAAATGGAAGAAAGAACCTGCATTTTGCTATTTGTACAGTGAGTCTGGTATTATCAGTGTAAATCTGCAGAAGTACAAGGAGACCTGAAAAAGGCCAAGATGATAAAGGCTGGGTTACTGTAGAAGCTAACCCTCTAGCAATAAGTGTTCTCATTTGTGGATGACTGGCTTAAGGTTGCTCTGAGTTACTGTGAACATTTGTGTTTGGAGAATGGTGGTAAATTGTAAAGGACTGGTCTTCCCTCCACTGCTCAAGGATTTAAGAGCTACATGGGAAACTTCCAGCTCACTTGATGCCTGTGGCAACTTGTTCAGTCACAGACTGAAGCATAATCCTTACATGTCTGTTTTCACTGGGTATTAGTTCAAGTGACTGGCACAGAGAAAGAGACAGGCAGAAGCAGCCAGATTGTGAAGTTGCTGAACAGTGCTATATTTATCTCTGTGTATTGCTTCAGTGTACGGGACTGTATTTCATGGTTCACAGAGATGCCCTACATTGAGATGATTCGTGTGTGGTATTTCCCCAGTTAACTGTGGAGGCTGTTTTTGCAGGACTGTGTCTGTCATTTAGGAAACACAGAGAAGTGATAGAGCAGTTCAACCTGCCAGTTGCCTGCCTGAACAAAAGACTCACTATGACTTTAATTTATATTCCCAGTGGTGTAAGGGCCAAAAGTCCCAGAGACATTCAGAAAGTGAAATGGAACATAGTCTGTGGGCAACTCCCAAAAAAGAGAGCTGTGGTTCAGCTGGAACATTGTGTGTAGTCATTTGCATCCGTGTTGGAAGGAAGTCGTGTCAGCCACTGTGCAACCGCTGCGGTGTGGAGCCTGGTATATTGGAGGTAAACTGGGCAGGTTCAGCAGCTACTATGCAAGGAGTGAAAGGAAAGTCGCTGACCCCTTTGCAAAAGTGGTAGGGCAGGTAGCTTGGAGTGGGAACCCTCTCATCCATCCAGGTGTAGGAAGTAGAACTTACAGGTTATTCACAACTATTTGAATACATTTGAAAGCTGAGGTAATTTATTTCCTGTCAGACAGAAGTGATTACAATGAAGATTTTTTAAATAAATCATTAGTGTTTGAATGCAGGTAACTGACCACAGCTCTTGGAAGCATCCTCCTTGAGGTGACTGCTGCCTTTACCTTTAGCAGAACGTGTGCAGTTTGTCTTTAAATAGTCTCATTACTTTTTTGGGTATTTCAGTGGAAACAACTGCTTTGTACACCTCTGGTAGTAGTGCCTATTCTTTGCTGTCTCGTGCCCCATAAGGCAATCCATTGCCTCTCTTGCTTGCCCAGTTAGGGTGTTCATGGCAGAGAGTGTAGACTCTGCTGCCATCTGAACATGTGGAGATGCCCATGTCTCCAGCCACAAACCCATGCTGATGTGGCAACAAAGGGAGAGAGTTCTTCCTATGCTGAGAGCAAGGCTGATAAGAGGGCGCGTGTCTGTTTTTGGGAGGCCTGTGATTTCAAATCAGATAAAAAGAACTGATTTTGAGAGACCCCTCAACCCCATTGTTCTCTTTTGTGAACACCTGCCTTAAAAAATCTGCCGCAAAGGAGACACCCAGTCAGTCATGGATGGTGACCCCAATGGCAGGCATACTTGGAGAGACTGGAAAAGCAGCTCTCCTGTCCAGAGGCCTCTTCCAGGACCTCTTTAGGGGCTCTCTCCTTTTCTGAAACACAGCAATGAGATTTTTTAAAAAAAGTGTGGCAGAGCAATGCTTTGATTCAATGCATGGTCTCTGTGGCAATAAATCTCCCCTAGTACCATCAATATTTTTTTCCCCAGAAGGGCAGTGTCCTGGCAGGCAATAGCATAGCACGTTTTCCTGTTTGTTAGTTGCATCTTTTAAAAAAATCTTTCCTTTGGCTTTTAGGAACATACTTCGTGGTAGTCATTGCCAAAAGAATAACAGCCTGCAAAGTGTCCTTGCTGCACTGTTTTGAAGTCCCTCCCTCACTGCAAACCACTCAAAATTTATTAACCCTTTCCTGCATTGAAAACCCATTAACCTCTGAATGACCTTTTCTCACCCTTTAGCCAAGTGCATATAGACTAATTCATCCACACATGTTTCCATTACCATGCTTATCAAGGTTGAATAAACCCTTTAGAAGTCAAAGTCCAAAATTAGGAAGAAATGGTGCATTCTATTATGGATGGCAAAGAAACTACCTTTTCATCTTCCCCATTGGGGCCAAAGATGTCTGCAGGCAGAAGGGCTGCTAGCTGCTAGCTGGGGCTGAGCTACAAGTTTCTGTGCTGTTGCTCAGCTCTTAGCTGAAGCATTAGCTTAATTTCTGACTCTTCATATAATGTTACCTATAGTTTGATTTCAGGGCTATAGAGAGTGAAACCAGAATGTAATTCTCAGCTAACTTTCAAAGACAGCATAACATATGATATTAGTGAGACAAATACTGAATACAGTCAGAAAACGCCATAAATAGTAGCATTATTGAAAGTTAGACAGTTTTAAAAGCAATTGGTAAATCCAGCAATATTTCTTGTACGTGACTTTTTATGGATTATTTGCATCGCTCCTTCTTTTCTAGCCCATGACTAAAACTGTCTAACTGTAAAATCCAAATCAGTTTTCTCAAGGACATGAGCTAAAGTTCTGAGGCAGCAATTAGGTGGGTATCTCTGGTTTTGATGCTGGAAATCCTGCACACACAGCATTTTGCTTTTAGTATCCCTGCTTAGTAGCTTGTAACTTCCCACAGCATCACTGCAGAAATAGCCCACCTGCTAGCAAAAGAAAGAGTGGGTAATGTATAAATTTTCTCTCCAATTCCAGCTTTTACCTTGATTTTGTCTTATTTTAAGTAAATGAATCATAATATCTTCCTTTTGAAACCTTTGCGCTCTGTAATATGTGCTCTTACTGTGGTTCTTACCCATCCTTTGGCTATATTAGCCCCATATCATGGCTAATTAATTCTGGACTCTGATACCTATCTTCACTACTGCTGTGAAGTGTACACTGTTGAATTTTTATTGTCGTCAATTCCTAAAAAATTAGAAGCTTTGATTTTGGAGTTATCAAAGAGAAAACCACACACAGAACCTTTAATTAATTAAATACTGATCTTCTGCCTGTGGTTAGACTGCATAGTAAGAGTCCATTACAGCTTGCCTCTCTAAATTTTCAGAGGTCAGATGATAGTCTTAATCTTCTTGCCAAGGAATGAGGGAGGAAAGCATTTTACCCTCCTCCCTGCATACCTGTCTGAGGGCCAAGGACGCAGCAACCCTGATAGCGTTATACTGACACTTCATTCAAAGATGTCAACAAAGGAGTTTTTTGAAAATGTACTCTAATTTTAGAATGTTAGTGAAATGTTTTGAAGCGAGAAAGTAGCCTTCCCTCATCCTTTCACTCCTTGACTTGGATTTTCTCTCTGACTTAACCAACAGCTCTGCTTTTGTATGAAAGCCAAGGAACAGACAATGTAAAGTAGGCAACTGGAGCTTTTCTGTCCAAGTATTAGAGCAATTTGCTGCAGCACTACACTTGTAAGATTCAACTTTTTATAACAAGTGTGAATAACAGAAAAGATCTGCACCATGAACCTGAGACCGGGCTGTATATTCTGTACCAGAGGCTCCTGGGAACAACAGTGGGACAAGTTGTACTACACCTGTTTTCCAAAGTAAACAGCATTGCAGGTGATACAGGTTGCAGCAGCCAGAAAAAAGTCAGTTGTGGCCAAGTGCCAGCTTTGTTAATGCAGTGCTGATTTCACAGAAATCTCTTGCTCTACACTTAAATCAAAACCGATCTGCTATGCAGCATGTGTTTACAATCCATTTGCCTGGTGGAACTGCAATACTATTATGAAATAGCCTGATGGAGCTGCATAGGAAATAACAACTGTTAATGCTTTTTCAAAATGCAGCAGCAGAATATCATACATATGAGTTCATAAAACCTGTAGGAGATATAGTTGTCAAGTTTCTAAGTTTTAACTCTGATGGGAGTTTATCCCTGTACAATTCCTAAGAACCAAACTGTTTTGTCATATTTGTAAAGTGTGAACTCATATTATTTCAAAGCTAAACGCTTAACTTCATTAATCCTTCCAATGTCTGTGAGATGTTTGAAAACACTGGAAGCAAAGATGTACTTAAGTGCATGCAGGATTAGACACCATGGATGTAGTCTTCAGCAGTTTGTACAACTTGGACTTCTTATTTACTCTGTCAAAATAGAGAACACTTATTAAAATCTTTTAATCTGAAATAGTCTTGTATCATTCTTTCCCTACAGTTTCATGGGTTTAGTCTATTAAAATGAGAGGCAAGAGCAAAACACTTACCAGCATATCTTGCTTAAAACTTTCTCTTGGCTTCAAGTCAATCTCTAATACATGCTGAATGAATACAACAAGATGTAACCAAAAAGAATACACATTTTACATGTTCACCACTGCTTCAGTACCAAAGTCATACCCTGCAGCTCTTGAACATAATACTCATCTCCTGGTTTCAAGTTAATAATAATTAACTCTCCTGCTAATTTTGAAATAATGGAAGACTTTCCTTTACCAACTGATTGGTAAGAAACAAGAAGACACAAGAAGAAACAAGAAGACAAGAAGACAATTATTGTAATATTTTAGCTTAAGCCTCCTGACCTGATTTGTAAAGGTTCAAGTCAAGAAGGATTAAAATTTTCTCATAACAAAAAACCAGTTCTCTACTACTAGCTTCTTTTGAGCTTCTTCTCTTGTCTCCAAGGACAGGTGAAAATATCACGGGATTTGAACACTCTGTCTGCGAGATAGCTCAAGGTGACCAAGTAGTGTTGCGTGAACATAAAAAAATATTATTTCATCTTAATCTAAGTAAGTGATGTGCTCAGGCTCAGAAGAAAACAGCACAAACAAGCCTCCAGCAGTGTTAAGACTGATAGACCTTACCTAATTTTCAAGCTGTTTCAAACATCTTTCACTTCTTTTCTTGGAGAGTTTTAACTAATATTTTCACAGGATGCTATTGCTTCAGAGAGGTTTTCTTTGCCTGTTACAGGTTTTTTATATTTTCATGCCCAGTGAGCTATTTGCAAGATCCACTCTCTCTGTTTCCCTTAAGAGATGAAGGAGGATATCTGCTGCAGATTAATCCTCTTCCACTGCGTTGTTCTCATTATACTAGCTGTTAAGGGAGCATTTCTTTTTTTTTGCAGCAGCAGTACACATGTGAAAGTCAGGTCTTGGGGGTAGCTTTCTGTGTATGGTGGACTGGCATCCCTAAACCAGCTTCTAATGAAATCAGGCTGTGCACTTGTTCCTTCGGTGCTGCCCTCTTTTTTTAAAAAAAAGTTTTTATTATTTTATCCAAGTGATCTTTCATCTTCCTGCTGTAGGCAAAAACCCTCTTGGTCTGACACAGTGCTTTAAGTGGCTACTTTTTCACATGAAGTTATTACGCCCGTTCCGTTTAGAATACGTATAGAGAAATACAGCGTGGTGTTTATTTCCACCGAATGGTAGGTGAAGCCTGTGGAAAAGCCTGCGCGGATCACGGCGGGGTTCATCTGCCCGCGTCTTGTCCCCGAACCGCTTGGGCGAGCGCCTCATCCTCGCTGCTCGCACGCTCCTCCATGCGGGCAAGTTCTGCACCGTTCCCGCCTCCTCCCGCTTTCCTGGAGTGAATCGCCGAGAGCAGAAGCGTCTTGCTGTCCCGTCGTGACATCCTCTGAAACATGGAAAGGATCTTTGACAGAGAAATAAGTTATTTAAATAGTGCGACTCTCTCAGTACACGTGCTCTGCTTATCCGGGCTGGTGCTGAGATTCAAAGGTTTTATAAGGTCATACAACTGTGTTGGCTTGCACAGCATGACCGGGGGTAGGCAGAGGAATCTGAGAAAAACGGCCTCGCCTGTAAACTCTGCAGTCATGCTTTAAACAGGAAAATCACAGAAGTAGGCCTTAAAGGGACACTAATTTCAAAATTCCCTAGAGAAGAGCAAGAATTCTTTGCAAAGACTTATTACTAACACATAGTCTCATTAGATGAGGGAAACTATTTCATGTCAGGTCAGGCTTGAGCATTTCACCTGTGAGCATGGTGGTATTATCATACCATACCATACCGCACCACACCACTCTACACCATACCATATATTCTTTGTTCACGCAACTAAGGAGAAAACTGGTGGAATTACAGCAAAAGCTGTAATGGGGTTCACTGCAGTTCCCATTTTACAGCTCATCACTATCAGTTTCTGAAGCTTTCATACACTGCTATGAAACTTTGTTTCTTTCAATCATCAATTTCTTTTGACTGTCTCAGGCTTTAGAGTATGGCATATGTAGAAAGATGTTTCAATTGCAACAAAATTATTGCAGTCCTTTTTTAAGAATTTAAAAATTGTTTATAATTGGGAATGCAGTATCCTGCAGTGGAAAATGTGGTCCTTAACTAGATAACAAATTCTGACAGAATTCTGTATTTCAGCTGTCCTTATCCTAACAAAGGATATTTGCTATTCCACGGTTTTACTTGCACAGTAGTAATTGGAGGACATCTGCAATTTAGCCAGCCGTTTCTGAGGAGAAAATACCTGACCTTGACACTAATCAACCCAGTGTAGCAGAATATCTGAGGAGGCTGCATAGTTAAGTGAGGTATCATGGGCAGTGTGATAGGTTAGAGATCTTCAGGACAAACATGGTCAGCTGAACTCTGAGTCAGAGGCAGTCACTCAAGGACAGTAGCTGGTAAAAATGTTCCAGAAAGACACAGCAGGCCCCACAGAGTGTAATATTTTACCCAAACAATTTAATTTTGTCCACTGGAGTAAAATCTAATATGACTAGGAAAAGCAAGGTTGTCTTTGCAGAATTCAGATAAATCAGAACAACAAGTTGAAGGAATATCTTAAAATAGTGAGCACTGTTAGTGTTAAAGGTGTGAATTCACAGCATGCTCTCTGTTCTGCACAGCTTTATGCATCCTTCTTCCACTGTTTATTTCCTACCATTTGGGACAAAATTTAACTGTTTCTCTACTCTTTTAATTTTGTTTGTTTTGTTGTGGTTGTTTTGGTTTTGTTTTTTTTTTTTTTGCTGTGAACAATGTTGCAGAATTCATATGGCTTAACTCTGAAGAGAAAGGAGATCATTTCACTGGTTGGATTTCTCATTCTGGTTCACAGCAGGACCACACAGTTTTATACCAGCACAGCTGAGCTACAGGCACAGAGGCTGCAGGACGGAGTAGAAAATGTGGGAGGAGGTGGAACAGGGCCACAAGAAAGGGAATAGAGATCAGTTATCTAAGTCATCAGGATAGCAAGATTTCAAACATTCTTTTTTAAATAAATGCAATTGTGATTAAATAGGACCTTCATTTTAGGAATTTCTCTGAGGTAAAATAGTCGGAAAAGATGCAAATGCTTGATATGGTAACTAGTCTCCTGCTTGTACTTACATAACTGCCCAAAGAAATCCTAAAAAGAAATACTAAAACAAATCCTGATAAACTCTTTGGTAATAAATTAAATGTGCTACTAGATAACTTAGTGTAACTTACTCATGAAAACTCTGTTTTTTCCCCTTTTGGTAACGGACATAAAACTTTACAACACACAGTAAAAGTCTCTAGCATTTTAGTCACTATGAGCTGAAAATGCAATCCTGCTGCATTAAACAGACTGTCTGTTAGGTGATGGTAACAAATAATGCTGACTGTAGAAACAGCTGTTCTACAGAAGATGCTCCAGAGGTAGCTGCTTGGTTGTTTAAAACACTGACATTTTAATGGTATTGCCTTTTGCAAATTCCAGTTCTAAATAAAACCCTGCAATCTTCTACAATTCAGTTAAAAGTCCCAAGACAGAACTAAAAGAATTTTGCCAGTCACTTGGTCCCTTCATTGCCTGCCACTGAATTGTGTTTGCTGGAACTGCTGTGGAGGGGCCAGTGGGGCGTGCTGAAAAGCACATGTACCGCCTGTGGAGGGGATGTTGTAGTGCTGAGGGGGTTGAATACACTTCCACGTCCTCCAGAGTAGCTGGAAGCCTGTACTATACTCTCACTGTGGCTGGTGTAATGTCACTTAAACAGAGTAGAAATATTTCCAGTTAAAATGGGTTTACACCATGAGAAAAAAAAAAAAAATCTCTTAAATGGAAAAGAAATCAAGTAATTGAAATCATTCTTCCTTCCTGAAACCAAGTACGCTCCAGAGACAGTTGGTTCCATGGCAAGATGAGAGGAAGATCTTTGTGGGAGCAACTGCATACAAAATACAGCCAAAACCTACTATTCCACAAAGATGCATTTCTAAACAGTGTGAGACAGATAGTGGAGAAGTTTTTACTGTAGGAGTTAATGGAACTGGGGCAGGGGAAGTATGCAGGGACTTCTGAAATGTGTCACTCGGCTACACGGGACAGGACCAGTGATACGGAGCCTGGATTGGCAGAAGCAAGTTTGCTGGCATTGTCAGCTGGAGGAGACACTCTGTTTTCAGAGCTGATTGCTGCCCTGAAAGGTCTTCTCACTCTCCTGAGGACACTCGGGGCCCAGCTGACATCACTGCTAGAGACCAGGTTGCTGCCTCCTGCGGAACGGCTGCTTTCTTCAGGTGATGCCAGGGCAGCCACCGGTGAAGGCCGGGGAATGAGAAACAGTTGGCAGACCTGGGCTTTAGCAGAGGCAGCAGCCCTCAATGGCAGGGGGAGCAGCGGCAGCCAGGGAGGTGTTGCTGCAATGCCACAGCAGCGGTTGCACGAATTAAAAGGCTGCTGGGGAAAACACCTGACCCCGCAGAGTTAAGCAAGTAGGTTTTGAAAGGGAAGGGTGTACCACGTTCTCCTGCGAGGAGCTGTGGGGGTCAGGGGGAAGTTCTGCCCCAGGGTGAATGGTGCACCGTCAGCGGGAAGGGCAGTTTGGGGGAGACTCCCCCACTGCGGGACCGCGGGTGCTGACGCTCGGGTGCTCAGCCCACAGTAAACCTGAGCTCCCCTGCTGCTCCTTACCTGGGGCCAGGGGGGAGAGCTGTGGGACCAACCCACAGGCACCAGCAGAAGGGGAGAAAGCCAACACGCAAGCCTTAGAGCTTCTGCAGCACCTTTCCAAATGCTCTCTCCTTCTCATGCTAAAAACATCCTGGGATGTAAACTGACCCTCCCAGAGTAGAAAAAACCCCCCATCACTCCATTTCCCCCATGAAACGCTGGGGAGAAAAACCCACTCAGGGGGAAGAAGGCTGAACATGACATGTTGGGGCTTCTCCTGCAGGTGCTTCTGTGCATGGCTGGAACCAGCAGCTCTCTGCACATGCACGACAGCTCACTTACGTGGAAGTGGAGGTCATTGCGGGCACGAGGTTTATGATCCTGGCATGGAGCTGTCACAGTCAAGCCCTGCATTCCTCCTTGTTGGGCTGAGCAGCTGGGGAGAGGCTGAAGGAGAGTCGTGCCTGACTAAGATCATCTCAGCAAAGCGGTTTTGCTTCCGTCTGTGCAGGATGCCAACCTTAGGAAAGCAAGCGGCAGGAAAGACAGTGCAGAGCCCTTGGCCCCTTCGTCTTGGTCACACATCGTTCCAACAGGAGCCTGCAGCTCAGCGACAGCAGGCACTGCAGGGACAGTAAAACAACGACTATCTGTCCTCATGTCAACACGCAAGGACGGGCGCACCTGCTTATGGCTCAGTTTGTCTCTGTTTAGGTCAGTCAAACCGCCCATGTCAATTCTGCCAGCGGGTTCAGACCCACCGGGTGATTTCCCCTTCGGGCATCAGCTCCCTCTGGAACCCGCATCCCTCTCAGGCTGTCGCGCAGCACCTCTGCGTGAGAGCCCAAGGGGAAGAGACGGGCCAAAGGTGGGAGCCGGGGGCAGATCTGCCGGCCGAGCCGCGGGCGGGCGGCGCGGCGAGGGCAGGGGGAGGCCGGAGCCTCCATCAGGCAGCGCAGGGAGGAGGAGGTGCTGTGAAAGAGTTACGTGGGGATGCGGCGGCGCAGGATTCGGAGGCGAGGGCCGGCCCGGCGGGTGCCGTGACAGAAGAGAGGGACTTGGGGACAGGTGAGGGAGAAGACAGGTATGGTTGGGTGAGCAGAAGACAAATGATGCTGACACAGGCTTTGTGACGAACTAGGGAGGCAGGTGAGATGGAGGCAAAGGCACCAGGGATTTGAGCTGGAACACAGTTCTGTGTGACGTGACATTTCACCCATCCAGCAGAGAATGGAAGGATGCTGGAAACCGCTCGACTCACAGATGATGACAAATGGGCATCAAGACCCATTCAAATGCCAACTGGTTTGAACCTCACCATGGAAAACAAAACCTGTGCTGTGTTGCAGGCCAGTGTTGTTCCCGATAGTTACATTAGTAACTAGTTTTTCAAGATAAAAGGCTTTGTATCTGGAAAAAAGTTGTAGTCCAACATCTCAACACCTCGAGGTCCTCAAGGTGGAGACACTCAGATTTGCTCCTACCAGTTGTTTCCCAGCGTACAGTTCTGAGGAAGGCCAGCAGCAAGATCCTTGTTTCATTCCATGCAGGCCCATATCCAGTCTCAGGCTGGCTTCTGTGCCCCGACCCACACCCCCGCTCTCCTCTCAGCTGTGGTTCATACAGCTGCAGCGGCCTCCTCGCCAGCCATACCCACCTGTACCCAGGCTACCTCAGCCCACTGCCTATCCTGCTGGGAGAGCAGCGGCGTATGCATCAGTTCGTAGGCATTAATGTGAAACGTTCTCCCCGTGTTCTTAGCTGTGGGATCTGGTACCACCATCCCCTCAGATCGCACAGCATAGCTTCCCAGAGGTTCTGTCTCCAGCACTCTCCACTCAGTACAGTCTACCTCAAATCCAGGCCAGAACAAGCCACAGCTGCTAGGTGATTTCTCCAGATCTAACACACGAAGCCGTCCTGAGGGATTATTTGCTTTTTTAATTTTTTTTTTTCTGTAGGGGTTTCTGCTTCATAGAGGCAGAGCACACGCATTACTGTACTGCAGCAGCCAGTAGCATACATGCATTATTGCACCATCAGTCAGACATTCATTCTTCTCCAAAGGACTCTGGTTTCCAGTGCTGGATCTTCTTCACCTCCTATTCCATGTGCAGCCTTTGCTTCTGTGTCCCAGTGCACGCCAGTGCTCCTGCAGTCCTTCAGCCAGCTGGACTGTGCAGACTGATGCTGCTCTGGAGACAGCTGGTCAGCAGCCCGGCACAGTGCCGTCACCAAACCAGGCATCAGGATGGGGGTGGGAAGCAGACTCTGCCTGATGGGAGACCAAAATCTTTGGGGAAGGCCCCCTGGGACTGGCAGGGGAAGGCAGTTAGGGCTGCACAGCAGGGATGCGGACATCACAGGGACCCCCATGCTGACAGACATGCTGGTGGATCAGCCAAGGACAGCTCGCTCCCAGGTAGGGATGAGTGTGCTGCCAAGTGCAGCCTAATGTGGGTCCTGGACTGGGAACAGCCACACAACCCAGCAGTGCCACCCCCAGGGCAGCCCTCACCCACCACCACACTGCCCAGCATGGGGTCAGCCACCCCCTGCTCCCTTCACACACCCAGCCCCTTGTGCCTTGTGAGCAAGGACCCATCTTTAGTCCTTTTCGAGATCCCTGAGACTCCAGGGCACAGGGGTGAATTTGACATTTTCTGTCTTATTACCAGAATTCAACTGCGATGGAAGCGGTAAAGATGCAACCTTCACCCCAAAGGTCATAAGCAATTTTAGATCAGTGCATGCTTTAAAAACTTGTAAACTATTGCACTGCTAAGTGAATTAAAAAAATAAATCCTAAGTCTTGCAAGTTTCTCAGCTTGCTTAGCAGAGTAAAACGCTCTAACTTCTGGGCAGTTCTTTTGGGTTGTAAGAGGTTGGTCCATCTGGCTTTGCAGGTGCTGTGACACAAAGTTGCAGGCCATGTGTGCACTTGTTCGCTTACAGAGTGGGGGCATGCATGCTTTTAAAAGTAAGCTTCAGTTTTTACCAGCCAAAGGGAAGGAAGGAGAAGTGGCTGGCTGCAGTGAGGCAGGTTAATCCTCATAATGCTGCATGAAGGTGCTGCGGAAGGCAGCACCTTGCCTGTGGCAGTGAGGGCAGGTGAGCATGTCTGGGTACCTCTGCACAGAATGAAAACTTGCATGTCACTCAATATGTCTGCACAGCCTAACTGTAATACGGAGGTATGAGAACTAGCGTAGGTAAAATAAACTCAGGAAAGCGAAAAAAATAACCCCAAACCATTAATGAGATGTTCATTTCCCAGGGTTAGTTAGGGCTCTGGTTAACAGATCATATTTTTGCACTTCTAAGCCAGCTCAGGAATCTCTCCATGGTACTTTTGGCACAGAAACAGATCTGCAGGGTGACATTTGCTCCCCCACCTTTTTTATAGGACATGTGTGCAAGCAATTATATGGGGAAAAACTCATTTCAGGTGTCCTGCATTAATCCAGAGGAGCAGACAAAAAGAAAACACCAGCAACCTAATACATGTATTCTCAAGAATGAATTAGTTTAATCACAAAAACCTCGTCTTAGAGTTGTTTCTTCTCTAAATAACTCATATGTTATCCATACTTCTTATATTACATTAGAGAAAAAAAAAGGATTACCATTTTAAAACAGCATTGCAGTTATATATGAAAGGCCACTGTTCTGCTAGTAAGGCTTCCCCTCACAGTTTAGAGTTAAGCTGTGTCAGCATCTTCTCCAGCTTTATTGCGAGTGCCATGTTACCTTTAATCCTTAATTTTCCTGACATGAAGGCTAGGGTTGGCTTTAGTTTACCTAAAAAGAAGAAACAGAAACATCAGAAAATGAAAAGGAACTGGAGACAACCTGTCCACGGGAAAATGTAATGGCACTACAGTGAGGCTGAGCAGCCATATTGCTGCCACGTTGTGCTGTAAAAGCAGTGCACATTTAGGAAACACAGATTCGAGCTGTGCACAATAAAGTCCAACAGGATGACTGGATTCTGTCTGAAGCTACGCTCGCTGCTAAAACTTCATACCTAGTGAAGAAAAGCACTATAAGCTTTTGTGCTCTTCCTGTTCACAGAACAGAGGAGTTCAGAAGGATCCCGGCACTTCCGTCCTACGCTTCCACTCGAGCCACCAAGAGCCGAAAGCCCCTCCACCGCAGGATCACAACGCGAGGGGGCTGTCTGTTCACCCATCAGCAGGAGGTTTTCTGGGCACCAGACCCGCCTGCGCCCTGGCAGACCCCCTGCCGCTCACCTGTGAACATTTTCACAAAGTCGGCACTCGACATGCTCATGACCACATCAGCTGTCACAGGAGGCCTTCCGAACCCAGCGCTGCCACCCTGGGTTTTCAGGTCAATGTACCAGGTGCCTCCTTCATCGCCTGAACAGACAGGGGAAAGAGGTGACATGGCAGCAAAGAGCGTGGTGCCCTCCTCCTCCTCCTCCCTGGCCACCACCGCGGCCGTGGCCAGCTGCAGCAGTTCCACGGTACTGCAGAGGCTGCCGCTGCCCTGCACGGAGTTACCGCTCGCCCCACGCTCTGCGCGCAGCAAAGCCGGCCTTGGGCAGATCCCCCGCAGGCTGTGCGTCGGGGGCATGGGCAGAAGAGCCCAGAGGCCGCACTCTGCTGACAGAGCTAGTGGCAGCTGGCGCTTTTGCCAGGAGCCTGCGAGCACCCCTGCCCATCATCGCGCTGACCCTGCGCCGCAAGCCCCGTGCTGTGACAAAGCCTACCCACACGGGCCGGGAGGGGCGGTGGCGGCAGCTGCCCGGCGTGCTGAGCTTGGCCCTGAGAAGGAGCAGGTGTTTCTGCCTGAAATCACTGAGTGCCTTTTGCCAGGAGCGCGAGCACATGGAGGTGTTACAAGTCATGGTCTTACCGGACAACTCAAACTGGAAGACACCCTGCGTAGTTCTCACATACTCTTCACTGATTGCCCCCTGAATAACTCTGAATGTTTCTGCAACAGGGCTCAAGGGCTTGGCGGGAGCAGATTCTGCGTTAGCCTTTGCTCCACCTGGTCCTTCATGCTGGGAGGCGCTTAATTTCTTCTCTTCTTTGGCCGCTTGGGAGGCACCTGCAAGAAAGAGACTATTCTTCTCTTCCAAACACAACACAGTCTAAAAACTGCATGTACAGACATACATAGAGGACTCGGTTTGAAAAGAGCTAAGCTGCACAGTAGGGATAATGAGTATTTTCCACCTCAGTATCAATACTGACTGGGGATGCTTTTAGTACCTGGGAATCCGGACAGGTGTAGAGCGCTAAAGGGAAATCTGCAATTTATTTCACTCCTTATTACGTCAAAAGAAAACTGAAGATAAAACCACAGCAAAATTCTGACTGTTCACAGTTCATGTCAAAGGCTTACACAGCACGTTGTTTTCTAACACAATCCATATACTCCTGACCTCGCTCACAAGAACCAAATCCATGTCTTTAATAAACACCACTTCCACCTCAAAGTACGCCTGCCTTGCCCATCTTGCTAAGAACATGGATGCTTTCGCTAATTCCTCTGCAAAGGCCTCTAAGCTGTAAATCAATCCACTGCTTTCATCAGCATTTTACTGTACCGCAGGGAATGTGTACATTTAACAGTAAGGGACAGCACTGGCAGTTTCCAAGGCTGATCAAGTTGAACCGCCTCTGAAAACGTTATCAGAAGCCTCTCAAGGATCAAAAAATAGCTCAGACTGTTCTGTGAGTCCCGACTAAATAACCTGTGTTGTGAGGCCTGGGGAACTCACACCACCCGCCCCGGCAGAGCAGTCCTACGCAATGGCTCAAGCAGGATTTTCAAGGGAAAGGGCCTGTTCAAACTTTGCCTCCCCTGCACGTCTCTCTTCCCTGTTTTGGCACTCACTCCCGTGAAACCTTTTCAGCATCTTAGTTGCCCTCCAACTTGACACGCTACAATTCTGAAAAAGCAAAACCAATCCTTCTCTGAAAATAAATTTCTGCATTTCATCTAAGAGATTTAAATTGTGTAAATATTGCAAGTTTCATCTAAGAAGCAATGGAGCCTCTATGTCATGTTCTTTTGTATACATTTAGCAAGGCCAATGGGACACTCCTGCAAAATGTGCTGTTTGCCATTTAATTTCTTTTTCCAGCAATATTTACCTGTGACCTTCATACCAGCACAACTCAGATGGTTAAAAACATTCTTCAGAATAAGCCACAGATTTTATACCATGAAACTCCTGCGGGAGGTAACATTCTTTCCCTTTTTTAAAGTACAGAATCACTTCCATATATCATACCCGCCAAATGAAAAAAGGGGTTTTGCAAAAAAGCTTGAGTGGATTCCAAGCTCTTGGGAGAAATGAAAAAAAAGAAAAAAATAAACTTGAAGTAGAGAGGACATTCATTATTGTCAGAAACTTGTACGAACAGTGCTTTCCCTACCATATCTTTCTTGTTTCATGGCTGCCACATCAATTTCAACATCCAAGAAGAAGTCAGGCATCAGGGGGTGACCTGAAAGGGAGGAAAAATTATAACAGTAAGTCCAAGTAAAGTTGGAAAGCACAAACAGGAATCCACTTTGTTTGAAACTACAGCCAAGTTTGTGAGTAAATAAAGTACAATTTGAAGGAAAGACGTAGCATGAAATAACATGTTTAGAGATGTTTAAACATGTTTAGACATGTTTAAAATCTGACCTAGAAGCCTCTTAAAGTTGCAGTGAAAAGTATTTGAAGAAGAAAAAAAAAAAGCCAATCTCCCTAGCTGGTCAATACTAATATATACATCTACAGTGCAAATACATTTTCTTTTCAAGGAAGTGGGTTTTTTTTTTAATTTAATAGACACTTGGTGATTAGAATCTCAGTGGACTCGTATGTGCTTTCCAGGAAGGCATGTTTTGAAAGCTGAGGCAAAGCAACTTTTTACAGACAACTTAAGAGCCCCTAGAAATAAAACCATATCAATATTCTCCATATGGCCTTCCCTCTTTTTTTGAACTTACTTCTCATCTTAAAGGTCTGTTTTACCTGGTGCAACTGCATAGACATCAAAATCCTTAACTCCTTCTTCTCTCAGCAGAACTTCATCAATAATGAAGTTTCCAGTGAAGCTTTTTGGTTTTGTTAAAATGCAATACGCAGCATCTGCAAGGATGTCCGTTTTCCTGCACTGTTTTTCTATTCCAGATCCTCCCAGCATATCCATAGCGGCTGTATGAATGGCTAGAAAGTTTGGAGGGTAAGAAAGCAAACCTTTAACACTGAAAGCATGAATTTCCCATTTCTCTGGCAAGTACACAAACTTCATTTTCCTTTCACGCAAACAGAAATTCTAGGAAGGCAAAGCTAGGATATGCTATCGACCAACAAATAATTCTCTACAAGCACCAGTAAAACCCAGAAAACTATTAAAGGAAACAAAAGGTGGAATGATGGGCAGGACTTTTTGACATTCACATCCCGCTGTCGCTTTACCAGTGTGGTCCCCCCTGTATTTCTTCCCAGCTATTCAGGACATAAAAAATCTAAAACGACAACTATCTTTCTCAAAGTGAATGTATGATACCTCAGTCATTAAGAGGCATTTTCTTTGCTGATTATCATGCTGAAAACCTTGATGCTTAATTTTAGCCTTGTAATAACTTCCAGGAAATACCAAAGTGTCTCTCCTAAGTTAATGAGAAACAAAATAGCAAAACCTCAAATAACATGTTCAATATTGCCCAGAAAGGCTGTTAGCCTGAAGAATAAAATCCAGATCTCCTAAGCTTCTGGTCGTTTTATTTACCAATTCTACTAACTTTGCACCATTTCATTAGTCTTCTTTATGCTTCCCTCAACAGAGCTACTAATGTGGCGTGTTCCAGTTTAAGTCTGTAATTTGGCCTTCCAGGCTGAGATATCCATTCCATTTTTCTTTCATTCTGTTCCACAGAGGTGGTAGCTTTTGGCATTTGCCATGTGACTGTTTCCCCCCCATACAGTTCTGCTTGATTACTTTTTCCAGTCTGCTGCTCAAGACTCAACACCCCGCCTCCAAGTTTTGGGACAGATTTGCAAATCCTCTCCTATCACCTGGGGCTGGCAGATTGCAGAGGTGAAGGATAACTTGATTTTACATCACTTTTGTCCTCCTTTCAGTGCTTCCATTCCACACAAGTAACAGCATCTTTGATGCAGAAATTATGCCAACATCACTCAAAACGTAAAGAACAGGCACCATGCAGGGCACGTCTACCTGAGCTGGATCTTTCACCTTCCGAAGCTGGAACTGGGAAAAGGACACAGTCTTCAACACTGGCCATGGACATCCTGTCAAAGTGCTTTCTATGGAAGTGCAAGAGTGGGTAGATGTCCTTGCTGACTCTTATTTTACTCTTCTGTGGTGAGGATTAGTCCCCAGGTTTCATTTACCTTTGGCAAACCTCAGGTTCTTTTTTTCAGATCAACTGAACTGCTATAAATACACATCTAAATAAAAAGGGGTGAGTAGATATACTGTACATACACCTACATCTCCCTAGGAGTTTTCTTCAGTTTTAAGGAGAGGAGATAAATTTGCCTTTCTTTGGTCCTTTGAAATGCAATCTGTCCTGCAAGATTTTTTAATTTTTTAAAATAACTACCAACAGTTCAGAGAATATTTCTGTCAAATACTCTGATGAAACTTACCAGGTTCTATTGACCTGGATATATTCCACTATTCTGAGGATTCATTAAGCTGTTCACTTTTCCTGGCCCACGTTTCTGCCACTTCTCTGTTAGTGTTGACTATTATTCTTCTGAGCACAGTAAGCCTATGTGCACAGAGTGAAGCAAAAAGGTTTTAAACAGATACAGCCTCACACCTGGCTGCACATTGTTCCACCTTTTCACATAAAATGTTGCTGGTTTTCCTCTAGTACACACAAGAGTCTTCCAGTTCTGTCCCACTATACCTCTGTTATTCATATGCACTCGTAGGGATGAGATGGCCCCTTGCCCTTTTGGTAGGCTTCCTCTTTCACCTTTAGGTCAATGGAGAGCTCCTGGCATCTTATTACCAGCATACTACCACATGTTCAAAGAGTCGGATTAATCAACAGATACTGGCATCCATACTAGCACAGAGGCTAATCACATTTGTATAAGATTATAGTGGGTTTTTTAATTAAGAACTTTGCAACTCTATTTCAGATACCAAGGACTTCTGTAACTCTCTTTCTGGTGACCACATGACAGTAGTTAACTTTCTCACTTTTGGAAGATTATCCTTTTGAAAGAACATTTTTTATACCGGAGAATTTGCACAATATTATCTTCTTTTATACTTGAGGGCACACCAGTTTTCATGGAGGCATCACTGATTTGCACAGACTTTGAAAGCTCATCTAACGTTTCTAACAGTCTTAAACTGAGTCAGCAAGAATGGATTCAGCAAATACAAAGCACTGCCTACATACCTTTGATTTTATAGAAAGCTTAGTTTCCTTTTAAATTACTTTGCAGCATCTCACAGAGAGAAATCTTAATTTTAAAAACCACATTTATTAGAATATACTATTGTCATTTGTAAACTGAACCTTGCTGAACTTCCAAGCCTTATGTTCTGCAGGTTCCTGAGGGGAATAGATATTAGCTGCACTCTGTAACAAGTGCCAGCCTCTCTGCAGTGTTATCCTCTTATTTTAGCAAGTACAAATATATGTACCAAGGACACAGTGGCATTCTAATGCACAGGAGAAAGACACTACTTGCTTTTGTTTGGGTTTCCCCCCGAGTAAGGAGGTCAGATTTTTTAGAAGTTTAATACCATCACAGACATCCTTCAGCGCCAGACCGTATCTGGGACACTGGTGCCATTACTGACATTTGGAGTGCTACAGCATATGCAAACACTGGAAATAAATCATGTGTTCAACTATGCAACGTAAGACTTAATGTAACCTCTGCCTATAAAGTTAGCCATCCCTCTGAAAAAAACTTCATTCTGAGAGGGTGGCAAATTCTCCTAGGTTCTGTTTTCCCTTGCCATGAAAAACAGGAGGCTGAATTATTCAGATGGACATTGGAAAACACCTACATTGCAAGATAATGAAAAATATAACCAGCTGGTCCCTGCAGGAAGAATTCTTTAGCTTTGAACAGTATGTTGGGACCCATAAAGCCACCAACTCCTTTCCACCACAGCAGTGAATGTTTTCTCCAGCGTATCCAGAATCATAGAGAGAAGAAGGTGTTGAAGAATGAGAAAGCTGTGGAGGGGGCACACGAAGTGTTTATGCAGCATGTAAATATGTGCATTTACAAGACACAGGTAATCTTGTAACACCTTTTGTGTGAGAAAATAAGTCAAATAGTAATGTTGTCTGCAGCTTGATACCACATGTCTCTGTCTAAATGAGATACTCCAGATAGGGACAGTGAAGGAATCAAACTCTCATACGCAATTTACATTATTGAAATCAGATATCAAAAACCACAAAATGGTAGACCTCTGCTAATGGAAACTAAATTACTCAGGATTGTGAGGACATATAAAACCCATCTAGCAGTGGCATTTTAGGCACAAGACAGACAGGATGGGCATGAGGTCTAGGGAGCTAAAGGCTTGAATGGCTCTATTCCAGATGACAAGGATAGATCCTTGGAAATCTCCATTGAAACTTTCCTGAGGTTTCCCAGGAGCACTCAAGTAGCAAGTACGTGGAAACAAACACATGTTTCTTCTAACTCCTTCAGAAATACAAAAATACATCAGAGACCCAAAACCTGAAAGGTGAGATTTCACTCCACTGCCAGGAAGGCAATCCAGACCCTGAAGTCATATGGGCAGTTGCCTTCGGTACACCAAAGATGAAGAGCTTATCTTCAAAATAGACAGTACAGGTTTTGTGATTCATGTAATTATCATGAATGATACAATTATCATTCGAAAAGGCAATCCCTTACCAAAATATTTCTACGGGTAAAACTCGTAGTGTAAGCAGAATTATCAGGCATCCATTTACTGGGGAATATAGGATGCAAGCATCCAGACCAATGAAAGGGAGCAAGTCTGTCAGACATACTAACCCAAGTGTTCAACTAAGTATCACTTAGAGTATTGAAGCAAAGAAACTCAGCTGATTTTGTCTGAAATAATTAATTTTGGTTCATATTCCTCACTTTAAGAGGAAGCAAATCAGAGTTTCCACAGTAGAAGCTAAAAAGGGCCTGCAACTCCTAACAGGAAAATGTTGAAAAGTGTCTGGGTACAAACACTTCTTACACTGGAGGACTAGCCCCAGAGAGGATCTTGGTTCATACTTTTGTTTCCTCTTCCTTCTTCCCTCCCTCCTTCCACTAGTTAAGGGAATAAAAACTGCTGTTGTAATGTTTCATAATATGATGACTGAGCTAATACTATTAAGGGGCAGGATTATCCTCTGTCTTTACTAATTTTGACATCAGTATCATTTCTCCACATAGAGGCTGGCCTCTTGGGCAAACAGCTGTCACTAACCCATAGACAACAAGTTGAAGTTAATACAGTGGGGGAGCAACCAGTTTTTTTCCTTTCATAGAGCTAATTTCCTACGACTTGCGAACAGACAGTTCTGTGAACAACCATTTGCTGGCCCACTGCACCAAAACTTCTAGAAACAGGGTTTTTTTTTAACTATTTCTACATTTACAGAGGTATGTATCTTGTCAGTTCCATCTACACTCTGGCATTTTTAACTAGGAAGGAATTCTAAATAGTACTACACACACAGACGTTTAATACCTACTAATGAAGGCGTGCTAATACTTTCATGATTCTTCCAAACCAAAACTCTGGGTGCAAAAGAGCGCAGACAAGCCAAATGCTACACAGATGCTTCAGCCAACTGAAAAGGTTGAATGGGTTGTGAACTAGCTGAAGATGAGTTTGGATCAAAGTGGCAAAAGTCTAGTGAGAGCTAGGAATGAAAACCAGTCCCCATGCAGGACGAACAAAGAATATACAAAAGAATGGCTCCACCTGCTGAATAAATCCCAGAAGTCTGAAGTATAATCAACACCAAATAAAACAAGCTGCAGAAGACAAAATACAGAAAGTCGTTGTTTTAGTACTATTAAAAAAAAAAAAGAAATTACCTGTTTTAGGCCATAAAGCATTGACAGCAACTTCTCCTCTAAATTCTTCTGCCATTCCCAAGACACACATGGACATCCCATATTTAGAAATGGTATAAGCTAAGACAAGAATAAAAAAGATAAAAATTTACACTCTATCATCATCAGAACTTTAATTATGAAGGAAAGAAAAAACAAATGACTTCTTCATAAGGCAAATTTAAGTTTTTGGGGACAAAACATTATCTTCCTAGAGTCAAAATCTCTCCCTTCTCCCCACTACACACCCCCAGCAGATACAGACCATAGCCTGCCATCTCTTCACTACAAGTAAAATGAGAGCTATCCATGTTTTGACAAAAACAGTGACTGAAGCCTAGCTGTATGGTGGTTTTGTTGTTCTTTTTATACACCCCCAGCACACTGACAAAAGTGCTCAATTTTTCAAGACCTCTAAGGCATACTAGCTGCTAATGACCAAACTAGTCTTCTATAGAAAACAAAAGGGGGGAGGGGGAGGAGGAAATTCTAAATCCTTGTGATCCAGAAGGGAAACTTTTGGAGGAAAGAACTGGGACTTGCTGAAGGAGTTCAACATGACAAGTATCCAAAATGGAAAAGTTTTTTTAAAGTTTTAAAATGAGCAACATTTACTTCAAGACAAAATGGGGTCCCTTTCCCACCTCAAAATTAATTTCCATTTTAAAAGACAACATTGAACTTTATCTCTATTAAATCAAATGTGAACCTGAATTGGTGAGAGAACAGGTTTTGGGTTTCAATCTCTGTTTGGAACAGAACGTATTCTGTAGTCTTAAGAATTCCAATGAAAAAGCACAGACTCCTACCTTGAAAACATTTTTGTAAACATAAAGGATGAAACCTGCACTACATTTTCTCACAAAACAATTTCTTTTCAGTTAGGTACAAAACACTCTGCCAGTCTCTATGTAGTGCTAAAGATATAAGTTCTAGCATTCTGGGCTGGCACTCCTGCACATTTCACCAGGTATTTACGCAGTTCTCAGAAAATAACAACAAAGGCACTGAATGCTACTCACCACAATGATTTTTGAACCACATGGGTTTCAAATTCATAGGTGGGCTGAGGTTCAGGATATGGGGGTTCCTACTCTTCCTTAAGTGCGGAAGGCATGTTTTAGACCTGAAAGATAGATTCAGGCAGGCAAATCAGTCACCTCTTGTTTTATGGAACACCTATAATTACAGGAAAAACCATACTAGCAGACCAGAATTTTCATTTTCATGAAAGTCCAATGCTAAGCTGACACCCTGCCCCTGTATCAATTATATAACTGACATAAACAACAAAAAAACTTTGTCCCAGCTCACTTATGAGCAACAAAACACTATGAGGCAACAAGTGAAATTAACAGTGCAGAGCCTCATTTAGTCATAAATACACTGTCTTCTGCTTTCTTCTTTAAAACCATATTAAAGAAATAATACTGTATAGTGAAAGGCTATTACAAATATTCCAAGCAAAACTGAAAACCTATTCTCTGCTGACTGCAAGGGTCACCGTTTCATTCAGCTTGGAATTTATGCATATCTGTCAATCTTAACTTTTACTTTATAGAAACTTCACTTCTAGCACTAGGGTACACGCTTGCATTTGATCTCTGCTGGAGAATTTTTCATCAAGCACTGCAACTGACTACACTACTGACCTACTACTCACACATTTCAACAGGACCCACGCATTCCATCCGCCACAGAAGGGACACACTCAATTGCAGAATCATTAAAGTAGTAATGTAAATCATTTACCACCTGATTAAATGTCCTGGGGTCTCAACTCTTTTCAGTGGCAGTGTGCAAGGTTCACTAACAGATGTCTCAATTTCTTAATGTGCAGGAAACAAGAATATGTCAACAGGTATACTCCCTAAGATGGGACATCCCCCTACCTCCTCCACACAGACAACAAATCCACACCATTTTTTTAAACTATTACAACTTTCTCAACATTAAGTTGCAAACAGGTCTCTACAAATCATGAGCAGAAGGAACATGCAAAGCAAGGGGAAGAAAAGGCTGAAATGCTTGACCAGGTCTTCCCAGTTAACAGCTATTAAAGCAATGACAAAGATCATTTGTAACTTCCCTTGAGAGGCATTACTTTTTCGTATACTCTTCCATTTGCAGCAACACAGAGCCTGCTTTTTAATCTTTTTAAGGCAGAGTAGCACCCAAAGGAAAGATGACTTTAAGAATTCTCCATTAATTTGGAATAGGTAGGTGTACCATCAAGAAAGTGATTAGTGCTGTTGGATGGTGAGGGGTAAACGGAGCTTGCCCCTGGCAATACAGTGGAACCCATTCAGAGATTTAGCAAGAGATATCAACAGAGCTTTTTCTGGAACACCGAGCTCCAAAACCAATTTTCCTTTCTCGGTGCAGAACTGCTTATGCATATAGCCTTTCAAAAGCAGACATCACAGGTGGATGCACAGAAATCCCACTCTGCAAGCACAGTCTTTCTTTCTTCCACCCTCCTCCTCTCTCCATATCTACATGCTGTGCACGTTGCCTCTCTAGTTCAGAAAGCTGCTATTCATGCCCATTTTTACACTATTCTAATGACAAATCCCTTCACTGATTCTTAGCAAAAGAACGTTAAGGAATATAATAATATCTGACACAACTCTGTCAAAATCAAAGTTTTCATTTTAAAACAGAGTAACTTTAAATGACATCCTGTAAATCTAAAGATGATCCCAACTACTGAATCCATTTCCAAAAAAAATGAGCAAAATAAGGACCACAGGAATTGTAAAATCAAAGCTTGGTATGGTAATTTAAATAAGCGATAGAATTGATAAGCTGAAAGTAGGCAGAGAATATTTTAGATCATTAAGTTACATCTTTAACATTTCTCTTTTAGCTATGGTAAGTTACATAATATCTCTCAAGATGAGAAAGAAGCTTATGAGCATGAACCTGACAAACAATATGTTGCACTTGATGTGTGCAGAGTTAGTCATTTTGCTTGAAATGAAAGAACAAACAGCATTTGGCAAAGCCAAGCTGGACCTCCATTTGAAATAGGCTCGTTTCTGCTTCCTACCTGCATGGAGGCAGTTGTGAACACTTAATGACTACAGTAATAAGGTTCCTGTTTACTCTAACTTGCATTTAATTCTTGCAAATATTAATTTAAAATCAGTTGGCCAATTTTTGTGTTGTAGAATTTTTTTCTTGTGTCTGATCTCCGAGCAATTTCCCATGAGCACATGTAGAATACTTGCTCTCCAACTCTAGGGCGGCAAGACAACTACACAAATTCTCAGAAAAACTGAGATAATATACATTATTACAATTACTTTGCTCCCCTCTCTCAGCACTTACGTAAGGTAGGTTCCTCGTACATTGACATCCATCATAAGATTGACCTTCTTCGTTTCTGTTTCCAAAGTGCCAGTCAAAGAGATGGCGCTTGCATTGTTCACCAAAATATCAATCCCTGGTTTTAAAATAAGCCATTTCACATTAGCATTTAAAGACAAAAAGCATGAGTAAGGCAGGCTGTTCTTTTCTCGCTGTTTGAATAATCTGCCTGTTAACGTCTCCTCCCCACTTTACCATACCTCCAAAAGTCTTCACAGCTTTCTCCACGGCATTAATAATTTGCTGTTCTTCCCTCACATTAACGATGCATGGCAAAGCCTTTCCTCCAGCCGCTTCAACTGCACAATTAAAAAATTAAACATTTAAAAATTTGCTCTTGGAACAAATAGCATAAAACTACTGAGAATCTCTCATTTAATGACACGCTTCAAGAAGGCGCGGAAAATCGCACTCTAAAATTGTGACCATTTCCTTGCTGCTTAAAGAACAAGGAAGCCAAAACCAAATCTTAACACTGAGAATGGGTACGGTACACACATACATCTCAACTAACACAGAATTTTAACACCTATATACATACATTTTCATTACAGTAATATTTTGTTACCTCCCAGCATTCCTGGGAGGCAAAAGAAGCACTAAGCTTATTTTATAAAAGGTGAGTTGTAGCTAAGGGAGTCTAGGCAGTTTTCCACTCAGGTATGACAGTTAAGCTAGAGCACACACCCAGCCCAGTACCTGAAGCCCCCCTTCATTTATTACAACTTACTCTCTGCTGCAGCAGTGTAGATAGTCCCTGGAAGACGAGGATGGGGCTCAGCTGTCTTGGCAGCTATCACGATGTTTGCACCATCCTTGGCAGCTTTCAAAGCAATGGCTTTGCCAATGCCTCGGCTTGCACCCGTGATGAAGAGAGTGCATCCTGCTAATTTCCTAAAGGGGAAGGCGGAAGTGAGGGGTAAAGAAGAGGGAGAACAAAACAAAATCTGTAAATCATTGACTTTTAGCACTCTTTTAAGGGTAAAAGTAACTAGTGCAGTCTTCCAACTAGACAAATGCCTTCATCATTTACTATGAAAGCAGCCCCTAAATACAAAAGAAATGGCTACAGCTACAGGAGATTACAATACCACAGAAGGTAAGACCACTCTCCAAGTTTGCAAACTCTATAAAGCAAGAAGATTACACAGGTGACCCAGTTACATTTCTCCCTTTTTGTAAAATGATTCACCACACTCTTTACAACAAAGCTGCTACATTCTCCAATGATGGAAAATAAGTAAGTTGTAAAAACAAAATGCCAGTTTCTAACGAGACAACACACCTACACAGCTCTCTGTAATTTACGAGTCACATCGCTCTGAACACAAAAAACTGCTGTCTCAACATGGTATACAGCTCAAGTCCAGAACTACAATGCCAATGCAGGGTGCCAAAAACTTGATTTCCAGAAATGGCCATTATTGCTTTTGAAGGTTTTACTCTAAACGTAACAGCTTCCCATTAGCAACAATGGGCAGCCCCCCAAATCCAAGGGGTCCCACCCAAAAATGGGTCCAATCAAAACCTCTGGAGAAACTAACAAGTTTTGGAGTGTCAGAAAGATGTCTGGCTTACACAGTGTCACTGAATCTTTGAAAAGCAAAAGATCAACTCCAGTTTAAAGCATACTCAACAGTAAAACGTCTTAGACCACAGGTTTTCCACATGAAGAAATGTGTATTTCAGTGTTCTGCAAAAAGCTTGTGTTGCTTTCCTTAACTCAGTGGAAAAAACCAAGAGGTCCAAGTTTTCAACCCCAGTTAGAGAATGTATATAAACTAGGAGCTGCAGCAAATTCACTTTTCACTTGCGTCACAAATGTTACACCACCAGCCTCCAAACTTGCATTAGTTTTCCTTTCAGTCTGGGCCAGACTTGACTTGCTACCATTTCTTCAGGTCTGTTTTTTCCCTCCAAACCAAGAGCATGCCTCCATAGAACATTCTCTAGGAGGGCAGATGATTGCTTTCATAAGGCAGGAAACTGCAATGGGGCAGGGAGGAGGGATCTTCCCTAACAGTGGCACAGTCAGGCATCTGCATGGTCCCAGGAAGTCAGTGAAGCCCTGCAGGTGCCATTTCAAACGGCTCTCCTTTGCAAAACTGGGTTCTAGAGAGGTACAGGAAATAAAATCTCAGAAGAGCATAGCGAATCACAAAAAACCTGCTGCTGAGAGCCCAGTCACACGTACAGTGAGGGAAGTCCATCTCTGCAATACGTAGTCAGACTGTAAAACTCAAACACGGCCAGAATCTGGCTTCTACCTTCAGCCAACCGATATGAAGTCAGCAGACCCCACTTTAGTCAGGGAAGAGGTTAAATGGGGTCCAGCGAGAAGCAGCTCTGAAGGAGAAGGAAGCTGAGGAAAGCTGGTGTGTCTTTTAGCCCCTCCGGGACAAGAGTGGTCCATTCAGGAAGACAAGGAGATGTACCAGGACACCAGCATGGCTACAGAGGGAACTCGTGACTCAGCTCCCACATACAAAGGTGCCATACAGGGAGCGGGAGCAAGGACAGGCCGCAAAACAGTTCTTAGAAATATCACCCAGGCATGTGGGGTGGTGTCAGCAAAACCACAAGTTCACCTGCACCTGAGGCTTGTGAAGGATGTCAAAGGCACAGGGCCTTCTGCTGCTACACTGGTAGTACAAGCAGGCCCTTTGCTCAATGGAGTGGGTGAAAGCAAGGCTGCAACGCCATCTCTCACAATATTTTTGCATCCCATTTAAGATACTATGGCCTACATGGGTGCAGAACCTGACAGGTGAAAAACTAGTTGGTTGGTCAGGCTCAGGGGGTGGTGGTTAATAAGTCATACTCTGCCCAGAGGCTTGTAACAAGTGGGGTATGACCTCTACTCCTGGTCCACTCCTGTTTAACATCATTAAACAACCTGAAGGAAGTGACAAAATGCCCTGGGGGTGGATGACAACCGGTTCACAAGTTTGAGGGCAGGGCTGCTCTTCAGATGGGTCCCCAAGGGGCTCAATGAACAGGAGCCTGGTGAAATTCAAAAAGGACAGATGCAGTCCTGCATCTAGTAAGAAAGAGTCCCTGCAACAACACATGCTGGGGACTGAATGGCCAGGAAGCGCTCTCCTGAGAGGGCCTTGGGGGACCTGGCAGCGAGCAAGCGGAGCATGAGCCAGCAACATGCCTGACACCAGAAGCCAGCAGCACCCTGGGCTACAAGAACACCATAACCAGCAGATGGAGGGAAGGGATTATACACCTCTGTCTGGCACTCGTAAGACCACACTGAAATCCTGAGATGAGTTTTGGGTCCCTCAATACAAGTTATGTGTTGATAAATGGAAGCAAGTTCCGTGAAGGAAGACACAGATGGCTGCAGGCTCAGCACTTGTGCGAGAGGGCCAGTTCAGCTTGGAGAACAGTTCTGGGAGATCTAGTAGCCGCCCACCCAATGCCTGTGCAGTGACTGACGAGATGGAGCCCAGCATACATGCTGTGGTGCAGCGGAGGAGGATGAGAGACAACAGGTCCCTTCAAACTGAAAGAAGGAAGGTTCGAACTGGAGAGGTTCAGACCGTCCTCCCCATGATGACAGTCAGGCAGCAGAGCAGGGGACTGAGCTATTTCAGGCCTTGGAGGTTTTTAAGACCCAAATGGACAAAGCCCTGAGCAACCCTGCCTAATCTCCCAACTGACCTCACTTTCAGCAAGAGGCTGGACTGGAGACCTCTCAAGGTCCAAACTGAATTACCTGACCTTCCAATCTGGAGGAGTCCAGCCACAGATACAATTCCTTTCCCCAAATTATTGTTCTTTTCAAAATGTCAGGGAACATATTTTACTCATTCCAGTTACACTCTCTAGTTTTCCCCTCCAACCTTTCCTACACTGGTCATCACCCCCAACTCTTCTTTTTTTCTCTGCATAACTGCATCTCCAGCCTACATAAGCCTCTTTTTTCTCCCCAGGCTTACAACTACCACTGACTACATTCACTCTCTGCAGCTCCCTCCCTTCGATTCCAACTCCACGGCCTCTAATTCTGTCCCTACAGCCCACAGAAACAGTGTTCACCAAAATAAGCAAAGGCCTAGTAATAGGAAAGATTAATTTTCACTTCATCTCCTCTGAAGCATCGAGATGACTTGATACTCTCTCTCATGCTACTTTTTTTTTAAACATTCTTGCTTCTCCCATAATTTTACTCCTAATCATGACTCACTCAAAATATTTCATTTATCGTCTGCAACTTTGTGTCACAGCACCTGCAAAGCCAGATGGACCAACCTCTTACAACCCAAAAGAACTGCCCAGAAGTTAGAGCGTTTTACTCTGCTAAGCAAGCTGAGAAGCTTGCAAGACTTAGGATTTATTTTTTAATTCACTTAGCAGTGCAATAGTTTACAAGTTTTTAAAGCATGCACTGATCTAAAATTGCTTATGACCTGTGGGGTGAAGGTTGCATCTTTACCGCTTCCATCGCAGTTGAATTCTGGTAATAAGACAGAAAATGTCAAATTCACCCCTGTGCCCTGGAGTCTCAGGGATCTCGAAAAGGACTGAAGATGGGCTCCTTGCTCACCAGGCATAATTGCTAATACAGAAACCTGCAGGCCACATCAGAGACTTTCTACAGCTTGCTTACACATATGTTGGGAATTTAATGAATAATCCTGTTTATAACACACAGGAGCAAATAATGCCAACTTATCTCCCTGGCTGTTAGCAGTGCTGGCTCTGAAGAAAGGCAGAAAATGACTCTAAATCAAGATCCTACACTGGAAGAAAATCTGATTGCCGGGTAAGAAGGTGCTGGCTTGGCAGAAGAGAGAAAGGCAGTTTAACGTTTATAGCACCACAGCTGCGCTACCCAATGTAGATGGAAGCCCTCCAGCAAATACCTCCGCCGCAACACGCTCGGCTCAAGGGCATTGCCCAGCGACCCCTCCGAAGGCTCCCCGGGCCGCCGCCAGCCCCACTGCCCCCTCGCTCCACCATTTCCTTCCCGCCTCTCTGACGTGGAGGCACCCCACCACCAGCACCTCTGACGTCACCGCGCGTTGCGCAACCGCAGCCAGCGACCCCCGCGGACGGCGTGACCGGCCCTGCGAGCACCTCCGCGCACAGGCCGGCGGGGCACGTCCGCCCGCGCCGCCGGCGGAGCAGTTGGCTCTCGGGCGGCCGAGCGCTGTGCTGCGCGGCCCCAGGACGGGAGGGCAAAGCAGCCGCCGCAGGGGCATGGGCCCCGGCCGAGCCCGCCCCCGCGCTCTGCCCGTCGGCGGAGGAGGAGCGGGAAGCGGCGGCCCGGTGTGAGGGAGGGGGCCGCGGAGAGGGCTGGGGCGCTTACCCTGTGTTGGGCAGCATGGCGGCACGGCTGGGGCCGCCCCGGGGCGTGGAGGAGGGGCAGGGCCGGGCCGGGCCGCCCCGCGCAGCCGCCGCTGCGGCGAGGGCGGGCGGTGGGAGGCGAAGGGCAGCGGTCGGGGCGGAGTCAGAGCCCTCCACCTCACCTGTCCCCGAGTCCCTCTCTTCTGTCACGGCACCCGCCGGGCCGGCCCTCGCCTCCGAATCCTGCGCCGCCGCATCCCCACGTAACTCTTTCACAGCACCTCCTCCTCCCTGCGCTGCCCGATGGAGGCTCCGGCCTCCCCCTGCCCTCGCCGCGCCGCCCGCCCGCGGCTCGGCCGGCAGATCTGCCCCCGGCTCCCACCTTTGGCCCGTCTCTTCCCCTTGGGCTCTCATGCAGAGGTGCTGCGCGACAGCCTGAGGGGGATGCGGGTTCCAGAGGGAGCTGATGCCCGAAGGGGAAATCACCCGGTGGGTCTGAACCCGCTGGCAGAATTGACATGGGCGGTTTGACTGACCTAAACAGAGACAAACTGAGCCATAAGCAGGTGCGCCCGTCCTTGCGTGTTGACATGAGGACAGACAGTCGTTGTTTTACTGTCCCTGCAGTGCCTGCTGTCGCTGAGCTGCCCATGCCCCCGACGCACAGCCTGCGGGGGGCCTGCCCGAGGCCGGCTCCGCTGCGGGTGGGGCGTGGGGCGAGCGGTAACTCCGTGCAGGGCAGCGGCATGTCGAGTGCCGGCTTCGTGAAAATGTTCACAGGTGAGCGGCAGGGGGTCTGCCAGGGCGCAGGCGGGTCTGGTGCCCAGAAAACCTCCTGCTGATGGGTGAACAGACAGCCCCCTCGCGTTGTGATCCTGCGGTGGAGGGGCTTTCGGCTCTTGGTGGCGCGAGTGGAAGCGTAGGACGGAAGTGCCGGGATCCTTCTGAACTCCTCTGTTCTGTGAACAGGAAGAGCACAAAAGCTTATAGTGCTTTTCTTCACTAGGTATGAAGTTTTAGCAGCGAGCGTAGCTTCAGACAGAATCCAGTCATCCTGTTGGACTTTATTGTGCACAGCTCGAATCTGTGTTTCCTAAATGTGCACTGCTTTTACAGCACAACGTGGGAGGAAAGTAACTGGGTTTATTTCTTCCTCCCTGAGAGACCTGAGTTATATGATGTTACGTCAGTTAAAATCAGTCATACTCTAATAATTTCATTAAGTAACAGCATAACACATGATGCAATTTGGCCATCTTAGAGTTTTTTCTGGCTCCAGAATGTTTGTTACTGGTGAAGTATTTGTTGGACAAGAGGCAATGTCACAATTTTCATAATGTTAAATTGCTGCACTGCTTTATAAGTGTGAGCTCCATATTTATCACTATTCAAAACAGTGCTAAAACTTCTTTAGCAAAACTTGAAATGGAGTCAGAAGAGAATAGATTAATCACGAAAAAGGAAGTTATCCATTAAGTTAATAGTTATAATCCAGTCCTCAAAAAATTCCTTTAGAATTGTACTCCAAAAGCAAATTCTATTTCAATTAATCAGCCTCCTCCTTTTCAGCAAAGTGTTTCAATATTATGATATATATAGATAGATATGTATATATACACACCAGTATATGGAAATACTTTTTTAGACTGAGACGTTTGACGGGTCTGAGATTTAACTGCAGGGTATGATTTAGCTTTTTTACTATATGGATAAAAATACAAAGTATATACCAAGGAAGAATTTCTAAAGAACTCAAAGATCTTAGTGTAGTGATATCACTGTTTCCTGCGCACAGCCTGTATCCGGTTCCTGTTCATTTTCTGATCATCCTGTTTCTTCTTTTTAGGTAAGCTAAAGCCAATCACAGCTTCTATGTCAGGTAAATTGAATGTGGAAGGTGACGTGGTGCTAGCAATGAGGCTGGAAAAGATGCTGCCATGGTTGATTTTTGAGGGGAAGGCCTTACTAGCCTTACTAGCAGAACACCAGCCTTTCACATGTAACTACAATCCTGTTTTAAAATACCAGTCCTCCTTTTTGTCTGATGCAGTGTAAGTATCAATAAAAATTGTAATTGTTAGAGGAGACACAACTCTGACTGTCATGCCCAACTATGTTTTTTTTCTTACTAGCTTGCTGTAATGATTAGAAGAAAAATGATGTCCCAAAATTCTGCTGTTTCAAGGATAATTTTTTTCATTTTCACTTTTTCCTCAGATAGCAAACTGTCCTCTGTAACTGAGAGAGAACTTTATTTCTTATAATATTATTTTGTCTTTGCATTACCTGGTATCTAATGAGATGTGAGTTCTGAACCCAGGATTAGGGGATGCATATCTTTCCAGTGCACTGTGGGAGTTGAACTCAGCACTAACCTTTCATCTGACTGGGAGACAAACAACATTTTTCTCTCCTGTACTGGTTTCACAAAGCTTGTAGAAACTGACCTTGTCTATCAGATGTTATTAAAAAAGGCTGATGTTCTCCAGCTATTGGAAAACACAGAGTATGTGCTTGTGTGCCAAATATGGTCACATAAATTTTGTTTCTTTAGGGAGTCACCTTAAAACACAAAACATCTTTTGAAACCTACAGATACTAGAAAATGTTTTTCAAGTGAATGTAGATATTCAAAGTACATTTACAAACACTGTCCTGTAACACCACAAGAACTGAAGCAGATCAAAGAACTTGGGTATCAGGAGCAAGGTTGTTTAATTTCATACCTGTTTCATCATCAGCCCCAGGCCTTTGCACTTTCCCCTTCTGTGCAACTTGCCTGTCAAAGCATTTTGTTTTTCAGGATTGTGGGGGTGGAGTGGAAAGGTATGCAGCACCCAGTTCAAAATCAGCTCTGTCCTGGTACCCGAAGGCAGAATGTGCTTATTTGCTTCCCTGCCTGTGTTAATAGTGTATGTTTATTGTCCAGTCAGGAATACTGTTCTTGCACAAAATGGTAGTTGTGAACATCATTTGGAGATGGACTGTAATGCCTGTGTAATCACAGAGGAAGGTGTCATCTTTATAAGAAAAGTGCTGTCGTTGGAGATGGATCCAGAGCAGCACAACCTGTCTCCCACTGGCCACTGTGTTTTTTCTCTCTGTAGTAGATCAGTGGCGCTGCTTCTGTGATGCAAGAGTGAGAGCTCACCATGCTGATCTGGGGGATACTGATGGCTGCTGGCAGCCAAATCAGGGCTGCGCCTGACCACTGCTGAGGTTGTATGAATAATTGCTCACGCCAGGGAGAGAAGGACAGGAACTACCGCATCCAGCACTTTGACTGGGGTAGTTATGGATTCACACCCAACAGGACAAGCAATTCATTAGCAAGGAAAGGGAAAACCAGAAAACTTGGACTTCTGTTTTTCAATTAAATGTATTTACACTACACTACTTGGCCCAGGATAAGCATGCGTTCCGCAGGCAGTGTCATGAGCATGTGGGTAGGTACCCCATTGCCTTCCCTTCAGAGTCCTTCGGATAAGTGGGGTGGTGGCTGTGCCGTGGGGTGGGTGCTGTGGGAGCTGGTGATGCTGAGCGTAAAGGATATTTGATCTTTGCAATATGAACGTTCACATTTTGCCGGTCCTGGAGCTTCCACTGTAAACAGCCTTGGCGTCAAAACATGCCAGTGTGCTGTGCACTGTTAGGATGAGACTAGAGCGGGCGCTGTAGCGAAGGAACTACTGTGGGTATTTGCATTCTGCGGAGGGTTTTCACGTGTATTGCTTTTTAAGCTGTTCGCAGCTTTTGAGGTCCATAAAAACGAAGTGCCTAAACAAACTCTGTTCTGTTATTGCAAATAACTGGCGAAAAAGCTATTTGTTTTTTTGGGTGACAGCTCCAATGAAGAAAACAGCTCTAAGACCTGTGTGTAGAACACAGACACTATCGCATGCTGCTGACGGTCATGCGCGGGACTGATGGCTCATCATGCTGCGAAGGAAATGTAAGCCCATGCCTCATGTGCCCAAGTGCTCTTGGGCAAGTTTCGATGTCTTCTCGCCCACCTCTCGAGCACCGTTTCAGCTCCTTAGCTTGCGTGTTTTCCCCCATTTCGGGTCGAGCCGGGAGCGATCCAGCTGCCCGGTGCCAGCAGAGGGAGCAGTCAGCACACGGGAGTGCGGCGGGTCTCGCATTGAAGAGTGCTGTTGTGCTGCCAGGCTTGCAGCAGGCATGCTGAAGGGCAGCGCTTCCTAACGTGAATCAATACTTTTTCTACTCTTAGTAGGGTTCACAAGTGGGATAGGGTGGGATAAGCAGGTTTGCGGCAACAGCAAGATCTGCATCTGTGCCTTGCAGCCTCTCACCTCTCCTCCCTCACCTCTGGTACCAAGTCCCTGTTCCAGAGCAAGAACGAGGGTGTACTCGGTGACAGAGCACCAGGACTTGTTGAACTTATTTGTCCCACCAAAATAATCAGCGACAGCGTAACGCTTTGTTGTCAGGGAGAGATTTGTTTTAGAAGAACGTTAGCCTGGATGCTTAAAACATTGACAAAAATTAAAACCACTGAATCTCGTTTGTTCCAACGGCGTGTTGCTTAATCTTAGTTCTGCATAGCATTCTGTCCTAGAATAAGATGTTGCTTTATATAGCGAAGTTAAGCATTAGGTAACTAAATATAACTAACTCAAGCAATAATACATAGAGTAATTATTTTTTACTGGGCTGTGGCTCTTGTTCTGTAGCTCTGCTTCCCAGCAGGAATGGTGGGGGCTGATGCTGAAGAAAGGGGAGGGGATCTTGCCAGCCCTATGGGGACAGTATTGTCCCATCTCTTAGAGGTTCACCTGCACAGTTCTTCCAGTGGGGTCCACACATCAACTTGAAGTTACCACGGGAAAAAGAACATAAAGAGAAGGAAGCGGGGAACTGCCCATGGCCAAGAGCCAAAGCAATGGGGCCTCCAGAATAGTGTCCCTTCCAGTGTCAGCAAGCAGTGAGGATGAGGAAGATGATTGTAACTACTCTTGTCAGGCTTTTTCCTCTGTTAACTCTGTGCTGGGCATTAGGATGTAGCCAAACTCCCTCTCAGTTGTTCCTGTATGTTATGGTGCCAGTGCTGACAGGACCACATTTAATCAGTTGCAGGTGGTGCACGCTGGTCACTCTGCTTTGTGCATGTTTATGGCTGGTAATGCTCATGGGATACTTACCTGACTATTATCTACTTTTCTATTTGCTAACGCTTGTTTTTCCCCTAATGTAAACTAAAGTTACAAAACAGGCAGGAGACCCAGGGCCAAGAAAGGGGTGATTCTCAGACTGTTAGCAATTGCTTTCTGTGAGAACCTACTAAAATACTGAGATTTGCAGGTAGAAGGCCATGAGAATAACAGCACAAAGGCAACAGCATAGGAAGAAGGGAAAAAGACAACACAGTAGCTCAGGTGGAAGGCCAGCTGCAGAAGTATGCACAGAAGTGCAGCAGTTGACATGTCTTGCATTTGCTGTTCAGTGCTAAAAGAGGGTTGATACAATTAAGTCATGATTGCAGGATTGGACTTGGAGGCCCACACATTAGAACTTCACAACCAATGAGGCAGGAAAGTGCACGCACCGGTTCTGCATGGCATGGTTAAGCTCAAGCACTATGATTAGCTCAGTCTCTATACAAGAAAGAAAAAGTGGGTTCGGTTAAATTTCTTAAATGTGAACTATAATTTTAAGTTTGTTTCCCTATTCTTACTTTCTCCCATTGATAGGAACCACATGGCATGAGCAACAACTCTCAGAACATACCTTTTCATCAGTGGTTAAAGTTTTAGCAGGCTGGGAGATAACTACCATATTGTTATCTTCAGCTGTAACCTTTGTCCTAATGGTGTAGGGTGAGATATGGTAGTGGGAGAATAAATAGCATAAAGCCAGTGTACAGAATTCTGGATTTTTTTGCCTAGAACTATAATTCATATTCCATAAAAGAATATTTAATCCAGAAGTATGTTGTCAGCTATTTACTATTAAGCTAAGGGCTTACTATTTCTGCTAAACAATCAAATGTGATACAGGGGAATTTTGTGATCCAGACTTTACTGTAAAAGCAGAGTGTCTGAGGTCACATCTATTAACTGAAACTCAGGTCTCTCAAGCTTCTAAGTTCACCAGGCCAAAAATGGAGGGAATAAAAATGTTAATAATGCGGTTGCCTTATCCAAAGCTGGGAGGAAACAAGCCCAGCTGGTTCACTTGGTTATTTTCTTTGCCAGAGGAATAAATGCTTCTGTGACAGTGACAGCTGAACATATCCTAGGTAAATGGTGCCCCATCTTCACGTTTACCACCTTGGCTGCTGTCACTTTGTTTTCTTTGAAGAAAAGGAGAGCCCTCAAATACATGACATACGAGGGACCATTGTCAGCCCGTTACAGATGGGGAACTGCACCAAAGGCTGGAAATGGCCCCAGGATTTCTGTGCGGAAACTAAAATCAGCCCCTGCACCAGTCCACCTCTGTCATGGCAAAGCTCTTCCCCACCCTCCACCTTTTTGTGGTTGCAACGTGAGCTCTGCAAGACATCCTGTAAATAAGCAGGTCTGCCATCCCAGACCAGTGTTAAGAGAGGAACAGAAATGGACACGCTATGGGTCTGTGACAGCCTTCATGTGTCACTTGTAGAAGTTCTGTAGGGTTTTCTGAATGCAGGAACTCACAGCTGACAATGCAAGGGGGTGAAAAGCAAGACCTAGTTATGTTTTAAAGCTGCTCTCTGTGTTGTAAAGCACATTAGGGAATAACTTGAGGCCACAGGCGGGAGACAGAAGTGTCATGGTTTCTTAGACATAGAAAACAGCCCGTTGTCCTTATCCTATATACAGAAATTACACACTGTATGTTCTTACTAATGTCAGCCAAACCTCCATCCTATAATTAGCACATACTTACACTGCCAAGTCCCCTGCTTTCTTTCAAGTGGGTTTCTGGTTGAGCTGTTATTATACATTTTACCATACTAATTATTCAGGCTTTTGTTTAAATTGCTCTGCTTTACCTGTGTATTTCTGTCATGTAACAGCTGACACTTGCAAGCTGTTGCCACAGATACGTCCTGTTCCACTGAATCCCCTGGTGTCTCTACTGTCATTATGGGTCTTCCCAAAACAAACAGGGAGCTGTTAGCAAGTTGAAGAGGAAATGGAGAACTCCAGTCCTGCCCTTTTCTGCCTCAACCCTTTCTTGCAGACGGCTGCTCTGAGGAAGTTACACAGTGAATGCACTTCATCAAAGCTTTCTCTGAGACTGTTTTCTGTTTTCAGGGCGTTTGTCTATATTTTGATGGTTTTTTTTGTCTGTAAGACATTTATGTTATTCACCTATAGCAGAAGTAATTTTCAATACTGAAAGAAGCTCGTTCTTTACATTTTTAAAACATTTTTGTAAGAGCTCTGTCTTCCAAGCGAACATTGAAGAAATCAGAAGATTTTCTGTATTGCAGCAATTCACATTCTGTCTGATTTACACACAGAGAGCACTGTCACCCTCATTTGTCCTTCCATGAGAAAAAGCGACTGAAACTGCTTCCTTTGTAATGAGAGCTGAAAAAAGTGTAATGAGAGCTGAAAATGAGACTACTTGGACTCTCTGAAGCCATGTCAGCCAAGAGGAGCCTGGAAAGTAAACTAAATTAAAAACCACAGGAATTTCATACAAAGCAGTGTCACATGGTGACAACTGTGGAAACACACAAACTGGATTCTCAAGGGTATTGAGTGAAGTAGCACAGGACTTACAAAAGCACCTTGGGGGCTGATCTTCATATGCCTCTTTCTGTGTTACTACTAACTGTTAGTTGCAGTCTAGCAACAACTCTAACAAAGGAAGGACAAGCAGAAAGTTAGTTCTGTTCCAATATGCTCAGGTGTGAATGCAAAGTAGCCTCCTGATGCCCACAATGCAGTGTTTCCTACTGCATCATGCACTCATGAAGGAAATGTGTCAGCCTGAGGTGTTGGCCAGAAGAAAACTAACAGGTACCCCTGTCAGGTTGTTAGCTGCCCCAGATGGGGCAAAGAGAAAATTCAGAGCTGCCCCAAAGGCTGGGTGTTTTTCCTGGCCACTACCATCTCTCTACAGGCTTTTGCAAGCTGCTATCTCGTCTGTATTTCATCAATACACACTCTTACTCACCTTGATCTTAACTCTGACTTGAAGCTAGGTGTTTTGGTTTTGTTTTGTGGTTGTTTTTTTTTTTTTTTAAGTTGATGTCTAACTGCAATGCTGACAGATCCAGTCGATGTGTGTCAGGTGGTCTTTAGTGATGGTACTTATTCCCCTGTATTCCTTCAGGATGTCCAAAGGAAAATGCAAGTGCCATTGTGTGGCATAGGCTGGGTTGTCAATCTCCAAATGGAGCCTGGGAAGGGCAGGAGTCTTCTGTTAATCAGTGATTACTGGAAAAAGACAAAAAACCTTTGCAGTGCATTGTGATGGCCGAATCCCTGCTCCTCAGATTGTCCCATGCTGCCTTCTAATTAGGAAACAAGCTCAGGACACTCCTTGCCTGATCACCCTTTTTAAATCAGCCATGTGTTTCCTACAAGACCAGAAAGATGTCTGCTTTAGCACCCTGCCCCACTCTGGCAGAGCAGGGATTGCAACACCTAACCATAGCTGTCTCCTGCAGGCAGCTGGAGCAGAGACCACTCTCCTCAAGCTTCCCTGTTTGAATCAGGCTCCCTGTGGGCTTGTGTCCCCTGTTATTGACCCAGAAGGGAGCATGTCCTCCTCTCTTGTGGATTCCTTTAGCTCTCTGTGCCCTGGTTTCTGACCTATCGGGCAAGGATGTAGGGTCAGTGTTAAAAGCAGCATTACAAGAGCCAAAGTACTGTCAAGCAGGGTGCAACCAGATGTTGTGGTGAAGGACTGGAAGAGCAGAAGCACCACCATCTACCAAATCCGAAATAACCTCCAGAAGTGACAGAAATCTTATGGCAATATTCAGTGCCCCCACAAGTAATTTTTGGACTGGCAGGTAAGCAAAGGGTAAATTAACTGGCAGTGCTTTACTTTGAAGTATTGTGTGTATTTAATTACAGATTTTCCAGGAATATGGATATGATGCTTCACAGGCTTGGCTTTTAAACTTTCCTTACATAAAGAGAAGGTGTGGGAGGAGTTGAGTGGTTGCTCTTCCTCTTTAAGGATCCCTCTTAGGTAGATGGATCATGTTGTGGTGCTGCTTTGCCATGCCTTGGTAAATGAATTGACCTTCCAAACATTACATTTCCAATGTTTTCTAGGAAACCGAAAAAAAAACCCAGAAGACAAACATGTTATTCACTGCTATATTGTGTTCTCTTTATCAGCAATTTTCCAAGGAACTTCCCAATAGCAGCATCCCTGTCCTGTCCCGGGCCTTACTCCCTTACAGTTCCAGTCAGCTGGTGTCCACAGAGGTGCTCTCAGCCTGCTTGATGTTTTTTATTCAGGTTCTGCCTACACCAGCGTAGCTCTGCTAAACTGAAAAACACAGGGATGCAAAGCCCTCTGCACAGGCATGAAAGACAGACTCTGCCTCCTTATTTTCCAAACCCCAGCATTGCAGGAGAGTGTTGTAATAACCCACCTCCACTTGTCACACCAGTTGTCTGCAAGTCAGACCACTTGTCTTCCTGTGGGAAGGGAGTAAACTGCCACGCGCCTTGCTGTTCTTGACTTCTGAGTCCCCATGGCTGGGTGTCTGAAAGCTGTACTACCCTGCAGACCCACCTCTTGCTCTGCCCTTGCAGACCACTGTTGTTTCACCAGGGAACCCATTAACACTGACTTGTTGTCCTGGTTTCAGCTGGGATAGAGTTAAATTTCTTTGTAGGAGCTAGTATGGGGCTGTGTTTTGGATTTTTTGCTGGAAACGGTGATAATGTGGAGATGTTTTAGTTGTTGCTAAGTAGCGCTTACACTGGTCAAGGACTTTTTCAGCTCCCCGCGCTCTGCCGGGTGCACAAGAAGCTGGGAGGGGGCACAGCCAGGACAGCTGACCCCAACTGACCCAAGGGATATTCCATACCATATGGCATCATGCTCAGTATATAAAGCTGGGGGAAGAAGAAGGAAGGGGGGACATTTGGAGTGACGGAGTTTGTCTTCCCAAGGAACCGTTACATGTGATGGAGCCCTGCTCTCCTGGAGATGGGAAGTAGGGAATTAATTCCTTGGTTCGCTTTGCTTCTGTGCACAGCTTTTGCTTTACCTATTAAACTGTCTTTATCTCAATCCGTGAGTTGCCTCACTTTTAGTCTTCTGATTCTCTCTCCGGTCCCACCAGGGGGGAGTGAGTGAGCGGCTGCGTGGTGCTTGGTTGCTGACTGGGGCTAAACCACGACACTTGTGGACGCCTGTCTCTCACCAAGCCCTTTAATCCAGAGAGGTGTGTGAGCAAGTGTGAGTGGGTCTATCTCATGTTTAGTCCTCTGAGTGGGGACTGCAGGAGTGCTCCACACTGACACATGGACGTTTGGGGTGGAAAGCTGACTCTCCGGATTTTCTGTGCTCGTATCTTTGACTCACCTGGAGGTAGTCTCAGTCAAGATCCAGCTGTTTGCCTGCATGCTGGAAGGCTGCCTAAAACAATCTCCCCTCACAGTGGTACAGAGGAGACAGTGAAGGACACCACAAGGTTCTGCCAGGCATTGCAGCTCTTCTGTGCCTTTTTGGAACCCCCCAGATACTACTCTCTCCATGCTCTGACTGACTGATGGGGTCAAATCTTGCTTGGGTTACAGCAGATGAAGATATTTCTTTTAACTCACACTGCTGTCTCAAGTGGGTGCCTTTTCAGCAAGCTACTGGCTGTGTAAGGAATTCTTCCTGACTCAAAAGCGGTTCTAGCTTGACTTCTTGCATTGCAGGAGCTAGTTTGGTTGGGCACATGTTCCCCATAGGAACATCTTTGAAAAAAAGAGCAGCGTATTCCTACCGTGGTGAGGCACTGGTTTGTGATCCGCATTTGGCTGGTGCCAGCCATGATCAGCAGGCCTCAGGGCAGACATGCCAATGGGAACATGTAGAAGTGATGCAAAAGCCTGGCGTGGCAGTGGCCTGCCCCTGCCCCTCTTCCTGTGATGCAGCCAGTCCTGATTAAAACCTATGTGTGGTCAGAAGCATCATTCTTGGCCTTTCTTATCTTTCCCTCTCATCCCAGCTGCTCTTGTGGTAGGGCCTGAGCATATGGCTAACCTGCTAAAAGCAGAAGTATTTTCTGATTGCCCCTGCTTCCCAGCCTGTTCAGCACTGCCCAGAGCAGCTTCCCTCCTGCTGGGAGAGCTGGGGGATTTCACAGAGGAGCTTTGCCAGCTGAAACATAAAGGGAAAACAGTACCTGGCACAGGGTCAGGCTCAGGATCATGGTTTGGGGCTGATGGGGAGCATGCTGGCGCAGCCTGCTCAACTGGGCGGGAGCGAGCAAGCACGGCCGGGGCACAAACTGTAGGGATGCGACTCATTGCTTCCTTGCTGCCTGGGTCAAATGCAGGGCAGAGATGGGCAGCAGAAACAAACCTGTCAGCGTGAATGCCAGTTCACCTGCTAGTCCTGCACAGTTTCTGAAATGGGAAAAAGGCCCTTGCCCGTGCCACTGATGTGAGTCGGTACCCGCCTCTTATCACAGAGTATGTCCCCAGGGAAAGCCAGGCTCCGCTCCATTACTGCTTGAATGATGCTGTGCTGGAAGGATGCTGGGGAAGCTGAGTGGGTTGATAACAAAGCCATGCAGCTGTGTGGTGTCTGTGTGTTTTCTGTGAGCTGCTGGCACCTGTGCTCTGATGTAGCTGTAACTCACCATCACCGCTGGACCTCTATTCAAGCAGACAAGCAGGTGTTTCCACACAGGAGGGCAGCGGTTCCTTTCCCTCCTGTTTGGCAATTTGTACATCCTATTTCACAGTCTACTGTTCCAGCCAGTCCTTCCCTGCAGAAGACCCATTTCTTGTGGGACCTGGGACGCTTTTGCCTTTGCCCACTGTTTTTGGCCTACTGGTGTCATTGGTGTTAATGGGATGGAAGGTAACCTGGCATGAGCTTCTGTGAGCACCATGAGTAGTTTTCCTGGCACTGGGGCCCAGAGTGAGCAAATTCCTCCTCGTCACACAGCCTAGTAGGGCTGGTAAATGGTCATAGCACAGATGGGTAAACAGAGATTAGTGCGTTGCCCAACGTCACAGAAGAAAAGTCTGTGTTAGGTCTGGGATGAGGATGTGACACACCTCCTCAGCCCACTGCATTAATGACGGGACCCCACTACCTCAACCGAGCACGCAGGCCATCTATGATGAGATGCTTAGCACCTCTGGCAAGTGTCCATGCCAACAGAGCTCTGCCTCAATGTGTTTTACGCCAAGTGAGGCATAGGAGAAGAAACGACCACAAGAACACCACCTCACTGCAGCAGTCCCTCAGCTGTGTAGAGGTAGGGCAGTCTGTCCATCCGCCCGCCCTGCAGTAACCAGCGCAGTCCTGACAAGCCAACAGCAGCAGCTCTCCTTGCCAGAGAAAACTTTGCTTTTGCAGGAACATTGGCGCACACTGCTTGCTGCCCTTCCAGTGCAGTTACTAATACAGGCAGTGAGCTAAATTAATCTAAAACTGCAGTTCTGTGCTGAAGTGGTGGTGACATCACTAGGCTAGCCGAGCTCTTTGGCAGTGCATATGATACAAACCAGAAACCTCTGATGCAACCTGTGGACAACGCTGTGATGATAATAGGGCACAATGGCCAAGCAACCACGTCAGAGGCTTGAGAAGCATTTTCAAACACTATTTTTAACTACTGTGTGCAGACACAGCATTGACCTGGGGCTGCTCCTAACAATGAAGAAGTGAGGGTGGAGTGAAAGAGGCAGGGGGAGAAGGTGGGAGGAGGGCAGGTTTTGAGGCTTCTTTGTCCTGTTGCCATGGAAGAGCATGAGAAGAAAAGAGAAAAGCAAAGAAAAAATGCAAAGGAGTTGGGAAAAAGGAAGGAGGGATCAGAAATGAGAATGAAGCCATATAGTAAGACGGGTGGCTTGGAGACTGTTTCCAAGTGCTCTGCAAAGTTGACTGCAAAAGGCAAGTTCACATGCAATTCATCAGTCTGCACAGAAGTTACGGCCAGCAGAACCAGCTCCTGAGCTCCTGTGCTGCAGAAGGGAGGTGAACAACAAGATTGAAGACTGGCAGTGAAAACAAGCCCTTTTTGCTGCCTGACTGCACACGATGTGCGTGGTTTTAGGGCTCCCAGAGACATGGCGTTTGTCTAGAAGGCAGCTATATGCTTCAGGAATTCCTCATTGATATCTTTGTGAAAATGCAACTGTTTGATCAGCCCCACCTCAAAGACAAACGGAGCACTGGTTTGAATCATACGACTCATGCAGCTTCTGCCCAAGAGGTTTTGTTTGGTAGCCCAAGGGGTGCTGCGGGGGCATATCCCTGAAGAGCAGCCCATCCCAGCCCCTGGCAGGAGCCTGTGGACACATCAGAGTCCAGGAAGGTGGTGGTCTTGTCCTCCGTGTTGCCAGTGCTTTGACTCCAGGTCCCCGCGCTAAAGGCGAGAAGACGTGGGAGCAGGGTGCCATGTGTTTGATCAATATGGATGGAGGCAGGCTCTCCCTTTACTCCCTGGAGTGATTACTTCTTCCATTTAGGGTTCTCCATCTTTAGGAGTCTAACACTGAACCCTTAATTAAGTATTAAAGACCTCCGCTGAGTTGCAGCAACATGACAATGACAGCTTACTGAAGGTAACAAGAGCAGAAGGCATGGCAATCTTCCCCAGGCGAGGTTAATGCTGCTACCAAATTCCCTTGCTGCATCACAGGCAAACCAAGAAAGAGCATTATTTTTGGCACGAACTCACTTCCAGATTGCTTCCATTATACTCCTGCGTAAGCATTGTTGCCATCGTAGCTAGTAGCATGTGTTAGCCCATTCAAGTTTTGCAAATGCTGGCATAAGGAACATGAGGGAAGGAAACCTCTGGGGCATGAAGCAGCCGGCTTGGAAGGCTGATATTCTCCCAGCAGCAGCCAGGCCTGTCTCCTTCTGGAGTGATGCAACAAGGCAGGGAAAAAAGCCCAACTGAGGAGATGAGCAGAGTTTGCTTTGGCATGCGCTTCGCTTATTGTGGGAGAACAGGCACCCAGAGAAAATGCTGCAAGCACATGGTGAGCCCTCCCATGAGCAACTGCAAAAAAAATTTCCTAATGTGAGTAATGCGGCTGTTGGGATCTGTAGCTGCAGAGAAATCAAGGAAGTTGCAGTTTTCACAACAGAGAAATTGCAATTTGTATTGCCCTATGTGCAGATGCAGGAGGGGTGCACACGTATGCGTATGTATGTACCCCACATAAAAATAGTAAGTGCATGGTGCTGTACCTATGATCTTGCGGAAAAAAAAAAAAAAATGAAATAAGGGTGAATGGTGTTTATCTGCACAAAACAATTGGGCAGCGGTCGTTTGGGCGCAGCTACTTTGAGTAACTCCGCCGGTGTAAGTCAACAGATCCTCACCAGGACAACTGGATTACGTTATTTTATGTCAGCTGAGGATGTTCCTTGGTATCAGTGAGACAACCCCGGTTTTGCTCGCACGCGTTTCCCTCCGTGAGTTTCCGCAGGTAGGCACCCCCGCCCACGGCAGCGCCGCAGATGCGGCCACCCCGTCTGCTTGCTCTCAGCAGGGGCGCACGGCGACCACCATCACCCGGGGGGCCCTTTGCCGCCTGGCGCCGAGCAAGGAGGCGCTGGTGCTTCCTCCGGCCGTGCTGCGGGCCCGCGGCCGGTCCCCAGGCGGCCCCCGCGGCGGGCGGCGGGTCGGGGGCGCGCGGGGGTGCCGTCGCACACTTCCTGCGGTGTGTGTGACCGGCCGCCGGTTTCCGGTAGCTGACAGGAGCCCGAGCACGTCGCTGCCTCCTCCGGCGCGGAGTACCACCGCGCAGGGCAGCGCACACACGCGCGCGGGGGGCAGGAGGCGGGGGAGGAGGAGGAAGAGGGCGGGGGGAGCAGAGCAGCCCCCCCCCCGCCCCCGAGCAATATCACAGTAATCCCCCCCCCATGCAATACAGGCGATATTGCACAGCCTCCCCGCCCCACGCTCCCATGGACAGGCACCTGCAGGTACGTGACCAGCCCGGCTGCAGCGTGGGTGTGCATGCGTGTGCGTGGGTGTGCATGCGTGTGCGTGGGTGTGCATGCGTGTGCGTGGGTGTGCATGCGTGTGCGTGCGCGTGTGTGCGCGTGCATCCCGCGCTGCCCGCCGCGGGGGCGGGCGATATTCCCCGTATCTCCCTTTGTGCGCAGCGGAGAGCTCTCCGGGCAGCTTCCCCGGGCAGGCGCACGGCCCCCCCCGGCCCTTTCCGTGGGGCGGCGTGCCGTGGCGGGGGTAGGTGTGCCCCCCCCCCCCCCCCCCCCCCCCCCACGCTGCACGGGAGGTGCCGGCGCGGGGGGACGTGGGGGAGGGCAGGAGTGCCTGGGGGGGGGGGGGGGGGGGGCTCGCGGTTTGGCACAACGTAGAGAGCAGGGTGACACCCCACACCTCCCCCCCGCCTCCGTTGCATCCTCTTGCAAAAAGAAAAGCGACCCTCCCCCCATCCCTACCCCCCCGGGATAAAATAGAGGGGGGCAGCCGGGGGTGCAGTCGTCTGGGGACCCTGGGGTCTGGCGGCTGTACCGAGCGGGGGGCAGAGGGGCGGTGTGGTTTGGCCCCCCACCCCGCGGGGGTTTCAGGGCCCCCCCCCCCCCCAGCACCTCCCGCGGGATGGCAGGGGAGCGCGGGCGGGTCCCACTCGCCGCCGGCCCGAGCAGGCAGCGGGGTGTGCGCTGGCAAAGGCAGCCCCTCGCAAACTTGGCTTGTCGCTGAGAGCGGTAAGGGAAGCCAGAAAACTGTGAAACAAGCTTGGAAAAGATGGTTAAGTGTAAAGGAAAAGAGTGAAAACGATGGAGAGATATACGGAGCCTTCCACTATCTAATTCGGCCGTCAGAAACAGAGCCACTTTTCAGCCGAAGGAATAAATATGACACATACGTTAAAACTCACCTTCCATCTACAACGTTAATGGTTATAAATATCCCCTGAACGCAGCTGGTTACTCAGTAGTACTAGATGTAGAGTAAGGCTGTTTCTGTTTGAGTGAATGAAGATCTGTCACAGAAACAAAACAATACACCAGGTAAAAATGAAGTCCTCATATATGCCTGGCTTTCAACATTTCAATTGTTAATCCATGAAGTTTGCTTTTGCCTGCCTTCTCCGCCATTCCCCCGCTATCCTTCTCAGAAATACAACCTCCGCAAGTAGTGCTGCAACGCTAAAATTGTGAGAGATGCTAAAGCTTGACTGTGAACTGCTGGGGACAGTAATGGTTTGCCTTTTTTCCATTGAGTTGAAGAGAAATGGGTCCAAGCCCTTAGCGTGCTTGTTAGAACCAGTGAGAATTTGCATAAATCAAATTCTTACATCCCTTTGCTACATTCTGGATGACAACTTTTCAGGTCAGGGACTAGGCTTGGTTTCCTTAACTTTTTCCCTTCTTTAAACAGAGCTCCCCCAAAAGGTCATTTCAGGTCAGGAGTGACCAGTTACTGTTTCCCCTGTGGCTGCCTCCGTTCCCCTTCATATAATTCAGAGCTCAGACCGACAGGGCTGTACTTGTGTGGTGCTGCAATTAGTCTAATAACCCCCAGCCAGCACCACGCTGGGGCTGCAGGCATGCATCGGTTCAGGCTGCTTCCTACCGACTGGCATTGCCAGGGGCCGAGTAAAATCGCCTTGGGGGTCAGATCTGCCAGTTGCCTCAGGCTGATTTCTCAAACATCATTTTGGGCTTACCTAGACCTTTTTTTGCCCACTCCTAAAGCCACACAAAAGTCAAAGTCAGAAGTCGCACAGTTCGTGCACTCACCTGCTGTCCTGTGCTGAGCCTGGCACGCGACCTGGCAAAGTGATACCCACAGTCCCCCTTCACCCTCTGCCTGTGCCTTTCAGCAAAAAGCTGTTCTTCAACCTTGTGCTCAAGTTTATCAGCTCTTTGAAATCCTTTATAGGTAAACTAATAAATGAACCTGATAGTTTGAAAACCTTGCACCCAAATGAGTAATAAAGAGATAAGAATTGGAAAAAAGAAACTGTGCAAACTATGTATTAACAGAAAGTGTTTAGGGGATAATAGGTGGCCTTACATGCAGTGTAAAGCTTGTTGTGAGAGAGAGACACAGTGGAGCTACTCTTTCCGGTGTTGCCAGTAACTCGTCTCAAGAATGTAACACAGGTCGTCTTTGTATTCTGCTTAAATAGCTAGGTTTCCAGGAGGTAACCTAAAACTTGTGGAAAAACTGTAACAGCTCAAGTACTTCTCTAGCTGTTGTTAGCAATCTGGTGCTTTGTTTTGTTTTTTAAGCAAATATATATTGACGGTGCTCCTGTACTGATCCATCTGTGCACTGGTGGTCTCTGTACTACACCAGGAAGTTGCCTAAAACTGAACTTATTGAAAGCTTCAAAAGCACAGTGTAATTCTGTTTCATTCACACAATGATAATGGGTTTATAGTAACAGAATTTCCAAAGCAGTAGCAGTTTGCTTCGTTAGCAGTTCATCCCTGGCAGCCTCCAGGTGCACCTTTGTTAAGTGGCCACCGAACCTCACCTTGGTGCCCGTTTGACTAGGCTGCCTTGTGTCCACGCACTCCAGGTCAAGGGAGACTCTCAGAGTTTCAGCAGTGCCATCTTTGGTATTTTCAGTCTCCTGACCTTATGCCTCTCTTCCTCCCTTCCTTTGTAGTTTCAAAATGCAGACAGAAGAGGTCTGAAGAAACTTAAAGCATGGGCAGACCTGTAATCCCAGCCTTGGCACTCATTCCACAGTGCCAGTGTTTTTCGACATCTGCACTCTGGGAGCGATAACTGAGCACAGTTCACAGAGGTGGTGTGAAAATTAACTACTGTTTGTAAGGCACTTCACAGAAACGTATGTGGCAATTAGTCCTCTTGAGGATTGTTATGCATCTGGTAATTCAAGTGTAACTAGCTGAACATAAGGCTCTGCTTTCAAAGGTTATTGCTGCACACCTTTCTGCAAAGTAAAATGGGGTGAGATGAAGGTTAGTGACTTAAATTAGTGCAAATTTTTATCGGCTTTTGTGGTTCCTTTTCTCTGAAAAATACTCAAAAATGGGCATTAGTTTGAGTCAAATGTTTCCATGATGGATTTGCATAATACCTCAAAGGAACTAGATAGACTTGTATCTTAGTACTATTAATAATGAAGATGACCTGTGGAGCACGACTGCTTCATCTTAAGTTACTTGACCTTGGCTCTGATTTGTTGATTTATGAACTTTATTTACTGGCAGGGTTGGCGAATTCTCTTGCAAGACAGAAATTGCAGCGTGCCAGCCCTCTCTCGTTTCCATGGTAACAAGTACACCGCGCAGATTCCCTAATGAGACCCTTGGCTGGCCACTGATTGTCTGCGCTTTTCTGGTTTGGTAATTCTGGGCCCTGAAGTAAAAAAAAAAAAGCCTTGTTCATATGACTGTCCGAACTCAAGCAATCAAAATGGAAACAAAAATAAAAGAATAGATGCCTTCAGCGTGGTGAGAATGTATTGTAATTTAGCCTCGGTCTTACAGGGATGGGATATAAGCAGATAACTTTCAGTATTATGTTTTCTTCTGAGAAGGGTATGGTGAAAAGGGCCCATCCCAGATCCTGGATTTAGTCTGAGCTTTGTGTATCTCTTCTATGGCTGACTTACATGTCATGATACGTGTGCAAAGAAGTAAGTTATTTTGCATCATCTGGCTATTCTCAATTACAGATGTTTTCCATGTTTTCTGGTCTGCCACTTTTTATCGCAGTCCTTGTATTGCTGGAGAGTTCTTTCATATTGCTCCACCCCCTTTTCTTATTTATTGTTTAGCAACAGGCAGGATCTGTGAACATTTGTTCACTTGACTTATGTTAGCCGAGAGACATCACATGAGTCCTGTTAGACCCAGGCATCTTAGGGTTTTAGTCCTGTGAAAAGTTACAGGAACAAAAGTTTTCCTGTAAGTGCGAAATCACAGGATTAGATTCGTGGTATTCATGGAGTGACCACTGTGACCTTCTGTAAGTTTTTATTTCCACTGCAGTAGTTAAAAAAATAGTTAATGTACCTAAAATGTTTTACATACCTTGTTTATAATTAGTACCTACGATAACCGGAAGAGACAAGGGGAGAGAAGAGATGCCTCTCCCCTTTTCTCTCCAGCTTTGTTTATTTCATTAATTTCCCCACCCTTTTCTGTATGATGTGCCCTATTATTTTCCTCTGTGATCTTCAGTAAAGTGAGTGTTTTGGTCAGTGTGGACAGTCAGGCAAAAAAATCCCCAAAATGCTTTTAAAAACAGGAACATAAACACATAGCAGTGGGCAAACATCCAAATGCACAGGTTGCTTAGCTTTGGCAACTGGTCTAGATGAGAAGTAGTTTTCTTGAATCACCAATGCTGTAGTTTGAAAATCTTATTGTTTAGTCCTATGAACAGCTGCATCTTGACAAAAGAAATGGACAAGAAAGATATCCATGATAAAATTATCTTCTGTAGCAGTTTTATTCAGAATCGGCGTAAAGCTGGCAGCAACTGAATTTAGTAGCGCCAAATCTCAGTGGCTATCCTGTCATGGGTTAAGGCTGGAGTAAAGGAAAACCACTGATGGTCTAGCAGTTTACATTGAAATTTTCTTTGCTCTGCCAGAAGCAGCCCCTAAATGACCTGTGGTACTTAATTGTGTACTAAGACATCCTGCCTTAAAGAATGCTGATTGGTGTGACAGACAGCAAAAAACTAACTGGACACGAGTGGCCACTTAGAGATATGTCCTAAAGGGAATGCTCCTGTGGAAAGCTGTGAAATGGCTAAGAGCCAGACACCACACCATATTTAAGCTCCTGATCACTGATCGTCTTCTTTGTTTTGAGGTAGCAGTGTTTTCCCGTGTGGAGGTGTGCTGGCCCGTGGACCAGGGAGCTGCGGTTGTTAAAAGCTGTTGTTGGGTTCTGCTGTTCTGGCTGCCCGTGTTAAATGCTGTCCCCTGCCTCTGCCCACACTCCCCCAACAAAAAAAAGAGTTTCTAATATGCCTCTGCTGAACCCAGCCACTTATTTTGTAGGTGTAAATTTCCAAATGGTCAAGGGCAGTGGTTTACAACCAGTTTCGGGAAATCATTTAACTGTTTGCCCAGTAGTTCCCAAAATAACTTCTGTTATATTTTATAAATATGTAAAGATCTATCATATACAAATATGAATAATATACAAATATAAAAGTATGCATATTTATAAATATATATGTAATATATGCTGTTATATTTGTGCTACATATAAATAATGTATTTTTACATTGTATTATTCTGTATTTAATTTTTTACAATATAATAGCTTACTAACATGGTATATATGTTTTATTCTTCTTATTATATACTGTTACACATATTCTATTATATTCTGTAGTCAGATGACAAAGATAGGTCTCGCAGAGAAGGTGTCTGACTTACAAGGTGAGGGAGCTGTGGTTCGGCTGGGATCTGTCCTGTTCCCGGTCCTATCCAGTGTTTTCCCAAATGACACAGTAGAAGGAATAATGCACCTCCCTTGTATTGCACCTGCATGGAGCATGAGGCTGGAAGGAGCCACAAAGATGTGGGAGCACAGAATCAGATTTCAAAATCATCTCCACAGCTTGGAGATCTGGGTGGGAGACGACAAGGTGTGGAGTGTAAAACGCAGGGTTCTGCTCTGTGGTAGGAAATGCTGAAATGACAAGCTCCGTAGCAATTTTTTGACCTTTTTTTTTTTTTTTTTTTTTTTTTTTAAGGAGAAAAACCACCACTCTGCAAAGGGGAGGGGAGTAACTTTGTTTCATGGCTGAGGTGGGTGGGAGAGGGAACAGTAATTTGCTATAGGAGGGAAGGTCAGGACTGGGCATCAAAACATGCTCTCAGAAAAAGGGTCTTGAAGCTCTGGGATACCCGCCGAGGACGCTGCCATGGGAAGTCCTCATGAGGTTACATGAGCGTCTGTCAGCAGGGGCGGACTGCTGGATTCCTGGAGAGAGGAACTATGATTCTGCTTAGGAGGATCCCTCATTTTCAGTGAATTTTGTTTCATGTTTAAACTCCTAGTCTGTAGGAAATTTTTCCCTAGAACAAAAGTATAATGGACATTTTCCAACAGGGCTGAAGAAAGACAACCAGAAACTCAGGGGTTTTTAATAGGAAGTAGAGGGGGGCAGGGTAGAAAGGGTGCCTGTCTGAAGTTGTGACTGCAAAGCATCACCTCGTACCACAGAGCAGCGTGACCCAGTGCGATGTGTGAACGGCTGCGTGGAGGGACCTCAGTGGCATTTAGAGGAAAATGCTGTGGTGAAATGAAAATACTTTTCAATTGGCATATCTTCAGCTTTGTCCTTGTCACGGTACTGATGTCTCCCTAGAAGCAGTCCCGGTGCAGGAAAGTGCTTGAACAGCCTAGAGACCTCCTCCCTTTTTTGGACAGCATGTTAGCATGGTATTTACAACTTAGCTGGGCTACAGTCAGGTGCTTCCTTGCAGTTGTGTGCAGGGAGTTTCCAGGATGACAGCTGAAATTAGGGAAAGATGAGCTTTTGGTATGCGCTTGGTGTTGCAGTGTTTTCTTAACTTTTCTGTTTGTCTCCTCTCCTTAAACCTGAAGCCGCAGACTGTAATTTCTATACTTCTGGTGTCTCTGCGCTTTTAAGTACAGAGGGGAGAGGATGTATTTATGTTCTCTGCTAAGAGTTCTCCCGAAGCTGTAGAGAAAACCCTCATCGCCCCGTGATAGTTTGTAAAATCCGCTGCAACACACCATAAGGAGCTGGCATATTTTAGCTGGTAACACTCCAAATGTCGTAGCTTAGAATTTGCAAAATATTGCAGGATGGAACAAAATTAATGAACTATTCTCAAATGTAGAAGCTGACAATTTTTTTAATCTGTGAGATTTTGATCCTTGCTGTTGAGCCATTTTTGCATGGAGGATGTCAATGCACTCATTCAGTGGAATATTTTATATTCTCTATCACGTGGATTGTCCCCCTACAGCAGTCCATAGTCATACCAGGTCACGCCAGCTTACACTGTGAGGTTAAATATCTGCCCAGATTTTATTGTAACTGAAAGCTTATTATAAAGTCTGGGGTTTTTTTATGTTTAACTAGGAAAGTATTTCCTGTCTGAAATTTAGATTTTGTACTGTCTTTTTTTAGCTCTATTGGGGGAAAAATCATGCATTTTTTTTTCTCTTTTTTTAGTTGAAGCATATTTTAACCTTCTTATCTGTAACTATAAAATCAAGGGTGACTTTTTAAAAACTGAGCTCTTAAAGACTCTGTATTAAATTTTTTAGACCCAAGAGGCAAACATTTATTGTGCAACCAGTAAACAACAGTTGAAACTGTTCTGTGAAGTGCTTGGCATAGTCTGTGCCAAATGTGTGAATCCTAGCAATTTTAGCAGACTTGATGAGTTAAACCACTCTGGTGTAACATTTTCATCTCTGATTTCCAAAAATACAGATAATTGTTGTGGAACTAAAACAGTTAAAAGGAAGTGTTGTATTTATAACGAATGAATATTAAGTATCCACTAGCAGGTTGATAATTTCTAGATCTTCTCAATTTCAAGTTACATTTCAATGTAGATTCTCCTTGCAACTTTAAAACTTGTGCCCCCAAGTCAAGACTTGCAAATAAACCTCATGCAAATAACTTGTGTCCAAAACCTCTTTCAAATAAATCATTTTTTCTGCACACAGCTTCACTTCATAGCAGGGTATATTTAAGAACCCCATAAATGGCTTATTTTTGCAGAACTGAATATTATGAATTGAACAATCAATGTCGGACTCCAGCTACTTTGTCTGGCCTGGAGCCTGGCATCGGCCTAAAAATCAGGCACAGTGCTGAGTGTTTGCTGGACAGGCAGTGTGATTTGATTAAAATACTGGTGACTGATGAAGAGTTTTTGGCTGGGGAGCACTGGGTCAGATATTTAGATTTTACAAATCTGTCTTGATTTGAGAGCGAGAAGATAGTTATTGTGTGGGCAATTGAAGAAAGCTAGAAAATTATATATGCAATATATATAAATCCATAGTATGTAGATTCTTTCCCCCCACCCCTTGTCTTACCCTAGTCATGGTTACTTGCTTACCATAAGTTCTCAGTGCTATAACATATTAGATGTTATGGCGCAGTCCAGCAAAACACTGGTGAGTGATCTTACCAGAAACAGAAGCAGTAGTCAATTAATGCCTGCAAATTTTAGTAGATAATTAAGTTCCATGCATTTTTTTTTCCTGTATTTTTTTCCCAGATTGTTTGTGGATATGTTTTTCTTTCAGCTAGCTTTTTCGTCTGGTTAGATAATCTATTCCGAAGTAATGAGACAGAGCTCAGCATGGAAATGTACAGGAGCCCTTCTTGGTCATGCATTCACATGTATGAAAAAAAGGCTGTCTGGCTGAGAAAAAAAATAAAATTTGTAAATTTGGATTTACAATTTCTTTTGAACTGCAAGAGAATACATTATACCAAGCATCACAAGTAAGTCGTGTTTTGGAACGGCTCCCCAGGATAGTGGAGCAGTACTGGAATAAAGGCAATTTATATGGAGGGTGGTTATTCACCCAGCTCTTTATTTTCCGGAAGCATTCCACACTTTAATTGAGCTTTCTTCAATATGCTGCATCTGCTTTAAGACACCGTGTTTGCTGTATGCATTTGAACAGTCTCATAAATACGGTTAAAACTTGCTCTGGTCTAGCCAGGAGTCAAGAAGAAGTAGCAGCTGAGAGTCGTATAGCAAAGATATGCACTATTAACTGCTGCAATTTAATCTTTTGTGTGTGTATGTGTTAACACTCAATACTTTCCTGTTGGATAGTTAACTCTCTAAAGCTAAGTGACCTCTTTCCAGTCAGGCATCTCTAAAACTGTCTTCACCTCTGCTGACCTCCTAGATACTGATTAAACTGCTCAGCTGTGTTTGATTAGCTTAGCTTACAGACCATTTAACTGGTGCAGAAGTATTTACATGGGATAATACTGTGAAAATTAAGATAGGGGAAGTAAAAACCTGGAACCACTTCAGCAGGTTTTATGAAACAAAGAAGTATGAACCCAGCGTGTGTGTGTGTATTCTAAAATCTCAGGGCTTGCCCTTTGGGCTCAGTGATTTATTTTTCTTCTAGGGGATATGTCACTCTTGCTCCTTCAGTAGAAGGCGATGATTTCCCTCATTGCAGCAGTGCCCCTCATGGCCATACCCTGATGTTGGTGCCCTGCCCATGGCTGTGAGAGGCACACTGGGCATGAGGAATACCCTTTCTAACAAGGCAAAAGCAGAGCAAATTGCTCTGTGTTTTACTGCATTAGCACTGATGCACTCCCACTGTCCTAGCACAATTAAGAAGCAGAAAGTGGAGTGAACCCATATAGACTCAGCTGTTTGGTGTCTTTCGTGGGCTGCATCCACCTGATAAATGTCACCATTTACCCACACTGTGCAGTGTTGGAAGACAGGCTTTCTTGTTCCCGTAGGCACAGCTGGGGTAAGTTTGTAATATGACATTATATCCATCCTTATCACCAAGTGCCCTTTTTTCCCACTACTAATGGCCACCGGTCAATGATCTTCACTGATGTGTTCCAAGTGAGTTGCCAGTCTTTTTTTTTTTTTTTCTCTTGTTTTTTTGGCAGACTGTTGCTCTTAAGAAGAAACTGGGATGACCGGTGCATATTCCCTTCCCTGCCCACATCATTCATCAGGAGGGACTTCATTGTGCCTCTCAGTGAGGAGATGGAGGAGCATCTGCGTGTGGCTCTTGAGACTCCTGTGTGGATGGAGTCTTTGCTCAAATGCAGTTTTGCCCTGGCCCTCACAGGTGCCTTTGTCAGGGTTTTGGGACTGGGTTGGCAAGTCAGTAGGAAGGCTTGAAGGACACACCTGGTTGCCTTGATGGTATTCTACAAATCATCGTGTAAAATTAAGGCAGCCTTTGGTAGTCTTGGGGAGGGCAATAGGTGGGGACATCCTGGCTGTGCAGAGCAACCAGGGCTTTTGTGTGGATGAACCTGTCATTGCTCTGGGTTTTGTGTGGGTTGCCCCTCTTGCACTGTGCACAGTTTGGAGGTGCAGTGGGTTTCCTACAGTCTTGCATGGGCTTTTCGTCCAGGGCTGATGTCCCAGGGAATGTGCTTCTGGGGCTGGGTTAAGCAGAGGTCTGCAGCGCTGTCTGGTGTAAAAGCCTCCTCCCAGCCAGCTGGTGACTGGGAGAGTGGGACCCAGGCCCCCAGGACTAACACTGGAGGCCCCTGTCAGCAAGGTCCTCACACAGTGGAAAGGTCTGCTGTTCCTATTGCATACTGCTTTTACATTAATTAATACCTGCTCTCTAAGGCATGAGGTATCTTGTTGAAGCTTTATTGAAGGTCAAGTAAATTAAGTCATATAAGTCATCTTCATCTGCTTGATTCACCTTTCTGCTCTATTTAATGACTGCTTTGAAAGGCTCTCACAGCCATCAGGAATCTAGCAGTCTTCCCTCATGACTGTTGTGCAGGTACGATTCTATCTGATGGGATTTGTTTTAAGTGCTGCACTACTTTTAATTATGCTCTGCCTATGCAAGATACTTTCTCAAAAACCATAAAGTTTATCACTTTTGCTGTATTTATAGTTATATTACAAGGAATTCAGAAGGATGTCAAACTAAAATTTATGCTCCTATGACATGCTATTTGAGAAACAATGTCTTCTTGTTGTTGTTGCATGTGTGGCATTTTTTGCTGGTTTCAGGGGACTGACAAGAGAAAAAGGCATTACCGTTTTTCACATGGTTTGACCCATTAGATTGTTTGGTAGAAAGTATTTGAGTAGGTGGCAAATTAAATTGCTTTTACATTTTCAAGACACTTAAGATAGAAAATAGAAAAGACAGCACTAGATAAACATGCTGCATACATAATAATATTACTGCCAAGGAAATTTAATTCAGTCTTCAGTGATGGGTTTGGGCAGATGTGTTGCATTCAGCTAGAGATAAGGTAATGCATGCAGTGCAGTCTCAAGTAAGTAGGAACAGAATGAAACTGATGGTTTGCATTAGTTGTGTATTATTTATTGTGTCTGATATAAGTGTACAGCAGACACCTGATACTACCACCATCTGCCTGGTATCAGATACCGCATCTGCATATGGAAAGGGTAGGGGGATGTTGGCTGGACTTTCTGCAAGAGTTGCCTCAGAAAACCTTTTATCCTGTAACTACAAGTTTTGAAAAAGTACGTTGCCTGAGTGGTCTGAGAGATAGATATCAGTAATATCCTTAGACAGAGAATGAGAGAAGGAAGAAGACAACACAAAAAATTCAGGAAATTTTCTAGCTGTTCAAGTGGGAAATAAACTGATGGAAGCAACTATCTGGTGTACCAGATAACCTGGTGGTTATGTGCCTTGGTACTGATGAGGTGGGACTCTCAAACCTAAGCTTGCCTCAAAAGCCACATAACTCAGGACTGATGCTTCCAGGAGAAGCTTACTGTATTTTGCTATAAATCTCTTAAGGGAAAACTGAGTTTTGAATCAGATTCTTGAGGCGGGATACTACAGTTCCCTCCAAAATGGTGCACTCAGCAATGGTCTGCCTTGGTCCTGTCTCCATCCAGCTGGCCTGAATACCTCAAGGAGGGCCCACTGTGGGCTGTCCACAGTGCGCTACCTTTTGCACTACAGAAACATGGCTCCCATTTTACAGAAGGAGATAATGAATCAGAGGGATGTGGGCTAAAGGGTGTTTTGTTGCTAAAGGGCATTATGTGCAGCCAAAAACCACTGAGCTCCTGACTGCACTCCAAGATGAGAAGTGCCTCCAGGGCAATGATGCAGGGTTGCCTTGCTCTGCCCGAGGGTGCTGATAGCTACAGTGATTTGCCCTCCTGCTTGCAAAAGGATGAGGTCCAGAGGATGAAAGAAGGACGTCGCAGTGTTTGGCTCGAGCTTTGCAATCCTGCTGCATGTGTCTGCCCCATGTGTTTGAACAGTCCACCTTCCCCAAGGCTGGATGCAGGACAAGGCATCTGTTTCTTAGGCTTTTTTTCTTAATCATATGGCTGGATTTTCAGCTAGCCAAGTAGTGTCAGGTTTATAATTAAAGGAAAACAGCCTGTTGGCCACTGCCACCCCATCACTACAAAATCCAGGCTGTTTACAGAGCACAAACCAGTGATCCAGTCCCTGAGGAATGGGGACTGCAGGTCTGGCAGTCTAATGGGTCAGAGGAGCGCAAAACTGGGGAATAACCTTACCCTCCCACCTGTACCACCGAGAGCAGGTAGGTCTTTCTCCAAAGCCATGTGAAAATGGCTTCTTTTGAGGGGGAAGAGTGTGTGAGAGGCTTGCTCAGCTACAGAAGTGGGTAAAAATAATGTGCAATGTGTTTTGGTAAATGCATGGCACCTCTGAGAAGTGTCGTGCTGCAGCCCTGATGAAATCTGAACTCCAGGTTGAGGGGAAAAGTGCTCAAGAAAGAAGGTGCGCAAATAGTTTGTGATCTTAACGAGCACCTGAGCCACTGCGGTTGCTTCTAGGCAATGCCCAAGGTCAGGGGCAGGCTGAGCCCTGCTGGTTTCATGCTCTTGAGGTGTGTCATGGAGGATACACGTGCAATACCAAGCATAATGGTGGGGGGACGTGAATGAAAGGTTGCAAACCAACCTGCCACCTGGACAGCACCTTGAGCCGTCCTGCCGGTCTAGCAGTAACCGCTCCTGTTGCTTTCTTGGCTCTTGCATCCACAAGGGCTGGGAGTGTGGTAGAAGTGAGACACACAATACCCTTCCCCACAGACAATGTCAAAGCAGTAGGTTTTTCTAGCAAGAAGAGGGAACAATACTCAACAGTGTCTTTTGGGGGATATCTTAGCCAGTAGTACCTTGAGGAGAAAGGGACTACAGCTAGGCAGCAAACAGACAAAAAATGGGCAATAGGAGGGCCATCCAGCACTGCCTGAAGCTCGTCAGGAAATGCAGCTTGCTGTGTGCGGTGCACACGGACCTGGCGTGCTCCACTGCACCTGCAGCACGAAAGCCACTAGGCTTGCCTGTGCAAGGCCATATGCCTGCAATTTGCTGACAGAAACGGAAAGTTTTTTTGCTCTTCTGTATGGGATGCATTTGCTTGTTATGCCAGGGGAGCACGGAGTAACCTGGGCAGACTGTGCATACCCTGGGGCAAGACAGAGTGTTTGTTCTGACAAAATCCTATTTTATTCTGGTTTGTTTTGTGTTGGTAAAGGCCTCTGCAGTGCATGCTGGGCATTGAGTGGGCTGGGAGTGGGAAGTTGCAGACTGCTGGGGAGAGCAGTTTTTCAGGAACTTTTGCTGCTGTAAATGAAACCCATGGCCTGTCTGGTTGCCAGCTTCTTCACAGTTAACAGAGACAGTTGTTTAGAAACTGCCATAAAGGGCAATCCTTGATTCTCTGTGGTAAGGGTGGTTTGAGAAGATTTACAAGCATTGTGAATTTAATTTTACAAGCATCTGTGCATGCACTGCTCACCAAGAGTGCCCCCAACTGCTCCCTCTTTGCTGTGTGACACGGAGAGCACACGCTGCTCCTGCTCTTGCACCCTGACCAAAATCCCCCGCTGATTTCAAGACCCTGCAGGCTATTGCACTACTGAGGTACATCTTGCTTATGTTAACCTCAGTGATAAAGGAGTTTAGTATGGCACGAATGGGGAGACACAAGGAAAATTAAGTGGATGCCCTCACTGTGCATCACTCAGGGTCTGGCACGTGACTGGCAAATGGGAATACCACCTGTGACATGCACGGCAGCAGCATGTGCCATGAAGGTGCTGGGGCTGGATGGAGCCAATGAAGTTGAGCCAGTTATGAAACCTTCACCTTGCCTTCCACCAGTCCCTCTAGGTGGACCTAGACGTCTCACATATTTCTCCGTGCCTTTATGCCTAATGGTAGAACTACTAGCATTGTTGGGGCAGTCAGATGCTATGAGTATGTGTTAAGAAAGTTACAGGCATACGTGAGCATTGCTGAACCTGGCAGTGAGTATTTGAGTTAGGCAGTTGAATAAAGAGTGAATTTCTTAATAGTAATTATTGAAGTTAGTCTTTAACTTTCTCTGGAAGCACGTGTTAAAGCAGAGGCAGGTGACAGTGTTGCTCTGTTTCACTGGACAGTTTAGCGCAGTGATAACATCACCTCTTGTGTTCTTCACGGACATTTGTTTAAAATTTATCTGTGTTTTGTGTTTTTAGGGTTTTTTGCTGACATTCATTTCTTAAAGTCAGTCTTTTCCTAATGTTAACTGCTGGTGTTATATTGACATTACTAGCATAAAAAATTCCATAGGTAGCAGAAGTGAGCTGGTTGTTTTTGAAGTGTGAAACTAATAAATACAGGATGACACCAAAACAGGGAGCCCTGAATGACGCTGCTGTAGCCAGGCCCAACGTTGGCTGTTTCACAGTTGTGGCTGTGGTTCAGATTTGCACGGTGTTCCAGTGATAGCCACCCCACATTTGCAGCCGCCCAGGTAAGCAGTTCAGTCTCACCAAGCACGGCCTGCTTAGCAGCAAGGTAGTCTCTGGTGCTGTCTCCTTCTCTTACGCCTTGCCACTGGCCTGAATGGTCTCCATGCATTGGAGTGCAATGGGAGAGAGGGTTTCTTCTGCACACTTGTGTCTTCACAGGGTTGGCTCAAGTATCACTTCTAGCTGCTGGCATGGAACCAACGCTGCCTGCCAAATGGTGTATTTGTCCCAGACAGCGCTCTCCTTCCCCCTCCTCACCCTACCATTCTTGCTGTATCCATTTGATTGGACTCCAATTCTGAACAACCAGAAGCCTTACCTTTAAATAACTTTTTAAAAATGGCTAGTTACCAAAGTTCTCTTAGCTATGAAATGTTTAACTTGCACAGCTGTGCTGCAGAGAGAGAAAGCTTTTGACTGCCCTTTCCTTATCTATCATCTTTCAAAAGTGTACAGCCAAGAGATTTTAATTTCTTGCCTTTTTGTCTTTGGCAGATATATTCTTGTGCTGCACAGCTATTCTAATCACAAGCCTTTTAAAATGCTCTGCAAGGCTTTATTTTTGTTCATGAATGTTTTAGAAGTATTCCTAGGTCTGTTTGCTCCGATCTGGCAGACAGTAAGTAGGTTAAATTTCCCCTGACATCCCTGAGTGTTTTGCTTGCTTTAGCGACCGTAAGGTTAGACTCCACTGTAGTGTGGTGTTGGTGCAGCTCCAAGTGAAACCTGATTTTAACAAAGGTGGCTGCATCGCTGAGGGCCAAACTGAAGACCATACTTCATGTTTTTAGCTGATCTAAGAGCAGTGACACGAAAGATGTTTAAAGGGGGAAGAGAGCTGTTCAGTTTCATCTCCTGCTGCTGCTGGTATTTGTGAAGCTGGTAATGTGGAGCCTGCCCTTTGCAAATATAATTTGGGATGCCTGAACTTCTCAGAAGTCCTCTGTGTTTTGTAAAACCCTTTTGAGTGTTTTGTTTCAGTGCAGTGGTTTTCATGGATGTTGGCTGTTTTAAGTAGCCTGGCTATGAACATGCATGGTTACAGAAGTGCTAGCATTCATCCCCGTTCGAAGCGGCATCTCAGCACTTGAATTTCCACTCTAGCAAAGGAGTCAAATTTGAAAAGGTGATTGCAGAGAGATCAGCTTGTCAATATTTTAGATGACATAAGGAAAAACATGTGTATCTGTCTTGCAATGCTAAGTGTGTTCATTTGTTGGGTGTGGCAGCATTTCTTTTTCAATCACTACAGGAAAGTGTGCATCAGAAGTTGCTTCCAACCTTTTGTCTGGTTAGGACAGGGCCATGTTGTGCCCCCGCAGGACAGTAAGTGAAACATTCCCTTCTATTTGGCATGACAGCAAAGTCCACTTGTAGGGGGCTGCTTTGCTAAGGGCTGCTTTGCAGTGTTGTTGTAGGCTTTGTACATCTAATGGGACTCCGGCTGGAGGTGCCAGCTCACCCTGACCCTTCAATGCAATCTCAGCAGACAAATGCTATTGAAAGCTTAGACTGAACTGGCAGCACCCACAAGGTTAGGAAGCTGAACATAGCAGAGAGACTGTCACTTTTTCAGTGACTTCAGTGATAATACTCAATCTGCGCTCTCATCCTTCTCTTTGGTGCCAGCATGCACCTTTTACTTGCAATTCAGCAGGTAGACATGGTGTGGAGGGAGGACAGGGACTGCCTTTCAAATCTGATGGATCTTGTTTTCTCCTGCCTTGCACGTGGTGCAGTGCTCTTGAGATGCATGTAGGTAAAGCTGAAATGTGGTCAGTGTGAAGCAGGGGTGAAAATCAGCTCAAGAGTTAGATCTGGTGTAAGGCAGGGGGGAATCGTCCCTCTGGCTTCTTTCTCAGGTTGCTCCTGCACTGAGTACGGATATTGCAATTTGCAGTAGGGTGAAAGGACGTCTTGCCTTGGCAAAGTCAGAATAAGTGCTAACCCGAGAGAGGTTCCAACATCATTGCAGCTGAGTTTGGTGGCAGTAATTTTCACTGCTCCACTCTCCAACTCTCCCTCCCTGGCAGTGGTTTGCAAATGGAAGAAGCCAGCCATGTTTGCAGACACCTAAGGAATGGTGCAACGCATTAATGCAAGAATACACAGTACAGACTTTTTTTGGTTTGGGCTTATTGTAATAGTAAATAATCAGCATCTCTGACTGGAGCAGCTCTTTCTGAGAGAAGAGGAGGTGAAGCTGTCCCAGTGCACTGCCAAAGAAGTCCTTTTGGAAAAATGTCAGCAGAAATTAAAGAAAGCTGGTCAGGGCAGTTCAATACACTTAGGCCCTGTATTAATGTCAGTGTGTTCTTTTTAAAATTTTCCCCTTTTTGTCTGGTTTCAAATTTCTGAATAAGAGCCTGTGTCATTCCTAGTGTAATTCCAAAATAGCCCTTCTAGGTTGTGCTTAATTATTCCAAACAAGACATGTCCGGATACCTGCTAAGTCTGCATGAACAGTTATGTGTAGGAGACCTGACTGGCTTCAAATTCAGATACACTCCATGACACTGTTGGATTAATGGGTATCTAATGCATGCATGTCCTTGCAGAAAGTGTTTAAAAAAATTAGATTAGTAATCTCATATGTTAGAAAGCTCTATGTTACCTAGACTGTGATCTTCAGTTATTCTTGGCATGTGTTCCAGTGTTTGTAATTGATTGCAAGTAGGTTATTCATATCTGCAGAGAGTTAAAAGAAATTAGATATTGATATCAATGTCCCTAGGATGACTATAGGGTATGAACCTTCAGCTTGTATTTATGGGATAAAGGTTTGGCTTTTTCCTTTTTCCATTTTTTTTTTTTTTTGTATGAGCAATGGCTATATATTTTCTACTAGCTCTATTCAAAGGCTGGAATAAATGCAACCACGAGAAAGAATTACTTGGAAACACTGTCAAGTTGATATAGTAAAATATCTTCTGGTTTCTTTGAAACCTACTGTGTTTTAAGAAATATTTTCGTTTATTGTCTGTCTTTTAATTGGCAAGAGAAGAGAAAGTCTGGAGTACCACAGATGGAAAGATTTATATTTTTAAAGTTTTTTTTTCTGTTATCTTTGGAGAGACTAGGATGTTTATCTGGATGCATTTCTTGAACGAGGTTAGTGGTGTGCTTTCGAGGTGTGTACCTTAAAATAATTTACTATCCTGCTTGTAATTACTTTTATTCATCTGTTTTTATGAGCATGGATTTTGTCTAGGGCCATTTCTCATTCTAATCATGAAATGAACCACTATGAGCAGAAATGGGTAATTTTGGAAGGAATTTCCTCATTTATTTGGTGCAATAGATCCAGTACTAATGAAGCATAGCAAGAACAGACTTTAATGAAGATGTGCAATGCAACAGTGTAACAATATATGCAGCACTATATTAATGGTTTTTCTTGTACACCCCCTTCCATTTTACTTGTGGCATGATATATAGTCTTATTTTTATTTGCTCTGCAAAACATTCAGCAGTGTAAGTAGCATGTTGTTCTGAACTCCAGTTGTCCAAAGGCTACTTTTCTGTTCTTGAATCTCCAAGAGGAAGTAAGTGAGTGCTCTTGAGACTCTTGAGAGTCCTCCGTGATAGAGCTCTTCTTCCAAAGTCGTCTTTTGTGTGCCGGGCGCCAGTGCCTCTGTATGCAAAACATCAATATTCTGGGCTTTCCTTATGTTTCTTAATGTCACACCATCCCTAAATCTCCATGTTGTACATGCCAGATCTTGCACTGATGTTAATAAGAACTGTGCTTGCTTGAGAACAGGAATTTAGCTGTTTCAGCCAAAGCTTTCGAACTTGTCTGTTGAAAGCTTTGACAGGTTTTTAGGCACCGGGGGTTGGATTTTATGTATGTTTACATGCTTACAGAGACCTATGAAAATCCCACTCAGTGCTTGCCTATCCTTTTGATTACATAAATAACTCTGACAACTGGGGCCGGGGTTGACTGAGCCAGCCAAGGTCAAAGGGGCCTTTTCCACATGCATAAGTTTTAAGCCTCTCTAGCTCCAGTCCCACTGAACTCAGACCTGCAGGCTTTCAGAATGCCATGCAGAATGGCCTAGGTAGGCTCCGTCCCTCAGATCTCTGCATCACACTGTGGCCCGCTCCCCGCTTTCTCCATCAAAAGCTTCAGCAGCTCAGACTGCTCACCCTGTGGGGTTGCCAGCAACTCCTCACCTGTACGTAGGTACAGCATCACAAGGCTTTGATCTCTCTGGGCACCTTTCAGGGAACCCATCTCAGTAATCTTAACATGTAATGTGTTTTAAACCTTGGTTTAAATTTTAGAATAATCTGAATTATCATTTATGTTATGAGGCACAGCTAGAAATGTTTCCAGGGGTAACAGAAAAAATGGTGCAGAGCTGGGTGGACAATTTCTAATTTTTTTTTAGCCACTGGCTGTTGACTATACAATGTTACCCAGTATTTCTGACTAGGTTACATGTAATGCAAATCCTTGCTTTTAGTGGCTCATCTCTAGGGCAGCTTTCATATTACTGTTTTTTCTACATCATGTCAAAGTCTTGTCTAGGAACATTATTAGGGACTCAGCTGCATGTGATCTGTTATGCACAGTTGGATACAAGCCTGTTCATGGAATAATTTGCCGTCTTTGTTTCTTGTATTTTGTTCAAGTCTGTTCTGTCTTGCAACTCTTTTTTTTCCAAGTTTGTGGGTTTTGTGGGGTTTTTTTTTGTTGTTTGTTGTTTTTTTTTTAAAGAAACTGCAGGGCAGGACCTCAGTCTGATACTCGTAGTTTAATGGTAGAGATAATTGTTGATACTTACAGTACCCAAAAGTGCACTGTAAAGACAGTTTTGAAATGTTTTTCTTGCTGAGAATTAAATTCTTGAAGAATCATTTAACATCCCAAATATCTCTGTGTTTCAAAAAAAAAAAAAAAAAAAGGAAAACCTAAACCCTAAAATTCTAGTATAGAAAGTGGAGTTTTATCCTTACCCAGAAATGTTGAGTTGCTGTGACTGTTCTAATTTTCTACAGAAAACAATCCCTCTGTTTTGTGTAGATCATTGATAACATGGTTTCACTGGCACTATTTAGCCAAATAATGCATGTTTTCAATATTGCCGTAGTTGCAGTATTCCCATTTCTCTTAGTTTAGAAAAGCCCTGAAGTAAGAGAAATCCTACAAATAAAAAGTACAAACCAAATCAGGCACAGTAAAGTTTTTCATTGACAAAAGCTGCTTGCATTTGCTTGTAAGGAATAACACGGTATAGTTAATTCCACTAAGAAGATGGGATAGTTGTGTGTGCTTCACTCTTATTGTAATTCTAAAATTAGAGAGTGTACACACACTTCATTAAAGATTTTTCCAAATGTGTGGTGTGATTTCTCCATTAGAGAATGATTGTGAACTGCAAGCTGAGGCAAATGCTAGCATCCTACATACAGTATGGTTTCATATTCAGATCATCCTGAGAGACGTGTGAAGATGCAATTTTGAAACAAATTTTAATAACACAATGTAACCAAGCAATGATACATAAGCCCCCTGGTAGCTACGTAAAAGCTTGGCCATTTTCAAACAGTCAGCACTTTAAAATCTTATTGTTGATACACTTTTCAGAAATGATTTACCAGAAAATGCATTCTTTCTTTAAGAATATCCTTTGCTGAATACAGACCTAGTAAAATGAGACACGGGTGAGGTTGCCTTGAGGCTACAGTAAAACCCTCTGCCATAGAGTTCCTTGGTACAAGTGCATAGATTACTAATCCTAATGCACAGGCATCTTCTCAAGTACTACTCTGAGCTGCCCCGTTGGTTGCCTGGTGTAGCAGTGTACATCGGTGTCACCATCATGTTTACCCTGATGGTGCTATTGACGGTCTTATTGACAAAGCTCATGGAGGTGCTGTGAATGCTGGCACTGTTTCAGCAGAACTGTTCAGTTATTCAGGTGTTGGCTGGATGCAGAGCTCCTGTGCACTGTCATTTCTGCCTCCTCCCCCTCACAGCTTTTATCCCAGAGGCTCCACATCAAGTCCTAGATGTACCTGAGAGTCCCTTATTGCACAACCCAGATCTGGCAAAAGCAAACAGGGACACACTGCATTTGCTCTGGAAAGCCATGTTGCTCTTGTCACTGCCCATAGCTTGCTTGGAGTGAGGATGCCAGCTCCTGTATGAAGCATAGCTTGCAGTCATTAAAAGTGGAGGTAAGAGTTTCTAGCACTTATAAGAGACACTGGACTGAGAGAAATGGAGGAAGAAGTCTTATTCTTGTTTCCTGGAGGCTTACCTCCCTTACCACGCTTCAGCCCTGCACTGAGGGCTACGGGGTGACTTTGGGCTCTCACAAACAGTTGGAAACTCCTGGGGGAAACCTGAACCAGAAACCAAACAGCTCTAAAAGGGTTGTTTTCCAGAGCTGTAGCACACCTCTATAACTGTGTTTGAGCACAGCCTGTATATTTACACGTGACTTGCAAAGCTGTGGAAAGAGCTTCAGAGAAAAACCCATGAGCAGGCACTGCTGTATGTAGGGTTACCCACTCATGCTGAATTCATCAGCAGATGTTGGAGCCAGAGCATGGTAAGTCACCTGACCTGCTGTTTTTTGTTTTGGTTTGGTTTTTATATATTAAATTTTGGTAGACAAAATGCAAACTTAAAGCAAGAGAAACTGGCTTACTACAGGGCTCAAAGAACTCATTACTGAGCTAAAAAATGCCATCTATCAAAGGTAACAATACAAGAATTATATGAGTGTAGAGGCATATTTGAATGAGTTCTGGCTCCCCAAAGTAGAGAGATCAAAATTCACGCATCTAGGGAAGTGGCTGCAACAACGTTATTCCTTGGGCAAGTCCAAATTCATAAAATAGACATTTGGGCTTGGTTCAGTGATGACTGAGCTCAGTGGAGGCTTCACCTCGGTGGGTATTAGATCAAGCTCTCCTAAGGAAATTTGATGGTAGATAGTTTGGCTGCATCACAGCAGCTGTTTCTGTGCAGTGGTGGTCCTACCTGTATTCAAGAAATGAGCAATAATGCAGCAATAAAGATGTTAGTGCTGGAAACCTTCATTTTGACTTTGCTGTAGAAAGACACTTTATGAAAAGAACAGACTGGGTTTGAAGGAGTGGAAAAGTTCAGTGTCCAGACCCATTTCAACCTGAAAGGAAGGTAGAGCCAAATTCAAACAAGTGGTAGTTGCGCAGCTTTCCATGGGCTTATATCCAGGATGGATTTTGCCCTGATCTTCATTCTTGCTACATCCACTCCACTGTTGCTAGTGGAGAAAATGATGAGTGTAACTGAAAATGTTTGCTCTCTTCCCACTTTTGCTCTGGAGAACTTTCCACCATTGTAGGAACAAATGCTGGAGTGAATAGTGAGTAAATAATTGTTCTATAGGCTGATGGAGCATTTATGTTTTTAAAAGCAGGTTTTGAGCTGGTCAAGCTGGTGTATTTATGTTTTGAAAGTTCTATTTTATATAGAAGCATTCTTAACATATATGTCTGTTGGATCATATATAGTTGGCCATTTTTAGCTACTTCAGCAGGCAGCACTCTGAAATGTAAACGTAAATTTGATAGTAGCTCAAAGAGAGGTGAAGCAGGGCTAGCTTCATCCTAGCTTCAGGAGGAGTCATGCTTTAGTAGTTCAGTAATGCAGGACTTGGCTTGTGGGTTCAGTTCAAGGACATTTACAACTGATTGTGTTTCTCTAATTTTTAAAAGTGCATTGAAAATTGTATATATGGAAACAACCTTCTGAAAACTGGTTGGTGTCTTGATGAAGTCTTGAAAGTTCATTTCTACTCCTTTTCCCTCTCCAGGCTTAGAATTTAAGGTATAGCCAGAAATAAATCTACATATGTGCACTGAGCACACAGTTGTGTTTATTCAGTGGTACATATACATACAAAAGAACTGCCTAACAAGCCCACAACAGTTTTTCAAGGGGTTGCTTATTCATTAGATTCTGACATGAAGGGAGATGCAATTTGAGCTGGAGTGCTGAGACAGAGATGGTGACTGTGCAGAGGTGAGACAGGTAAGCTAGATTTCACTGGTGATGCAAACAGCTACAAATGCTGCCCAGCATTGCATGTTGGTGAGGTGAAACACTGAACCTGAATGCAGCTCACAGAGTGTAAGCAGAGGGGGCAATTATGTCCATGTTAGGTCCCTGCAGTTCCTCTCAGCCTGTGTCACTAACCCGGGGGCACACAATGGTCATCAGATAGTTCATCTGACAGCTTCTAAGTCCACAGAACTGCTAGTGCTAAAATTAGCTTTATTTGTCAGCCAGAAGAAACACAGCTTTTAAGCCAGGGTACAGAGTCCATCTTGTCACTAAGGTCTTCACTGCAGACCACAGTGAGAAGTGTCTGCATTAAGAAAATGAGTTATGTTTCATTGAGGCTTTAAGAGAAGGTTTCAGGGGTGCACTTGCTAAATACTGAATTGAACAAACAGGATTTCTCTGTCTTCCATATTTACACTATTCGAACACTATGTTTACACTATTCAGGGCTTTCAAAATCCGAAAATCTTTTCTGGTGCACGCTGCTTAGTTGTAAGCAGTGTGGAAGGTTAATATTTTACAGAATTATCTTAGTGCTACAGAGCTGCTGGGAAGAGCATGGCAGAACATGTCCTTTATGGGATATGTAAGGAAGATGCAAGGTAAAAAAAAAAAAAAAAAAGTGGTATAGCACTGCCAAGTGTTTTGACTTCTCTGGAGCTGGAGGTGCTCAGCAACTTTGCAGATACGTTCACGAACTGTAGAAAGCTAACCTTCCTTTCTGACGTGTTCCTTGAAAGGAAGATCCTTCCTCATCAAGAAGAAGCAGTCCTATTCATTTTGGTGCTCTTCTGTGATGATCCTGCTTGCTGCAAATGAGGACAACCAAATTAGGGTGATATTGCTGAGGACTGAAGCTCAGGAATGGGAAGCACCAGCACAGGGATAGCTTGGCAGAAGATTTGTGATAAGGAATTAATGTGTCTGAGTGGTTATCAAGAGAGTCACAGTGAGCTGGGAGGAATGGAGTGAGGAACAGGTAGGTCTGAGGAAGTTGGAATTGAGACGTTGGCATCTGGATGAGATGATCTTAGGTGATGAGATCCTGCTCAGATTTGCTGCACCATCTGTTCTGCAGCTTTTTTACCTACTTCTCTTTTTGGTGGTCTTTTGGTCCCTCTATGACCCTTCAGCCATGCTGTGCAGGAGCAAGGCTCATGTAGCTCCTATTTAGTGGGTGCTGAGGAAAAATACAAAAATAGAAGCAGTGGTGCTTGTGGCATTACATTTAGATTAAGGATTGAAGCCCCAAACTGTTCCTCAGTCCCTTCTGCTGTCAATGGATGGATCATTTCATTTTGTGAATGAGGCAGGCTATTGGTAGGCTCATAATCCTCTGGTTGTCTTCCATGTGCAAAGGCAAGGAAACCCCCAAATGCTGTCCCAGCCAAATCCTTTTTTTTCTCAGCCAGGTGGAGGAGTTTCACCAGCAAACAGGTTTTGCTGCTCTCCTTGGGCTTGCTGTGATGGCAGCTGCAGTTGAAGGCGTGCCACGCTTGGCAAGGAGGGTGTCTTCCCTGAAGACTAACGACCAGCTGAGGAGGAGCTGTGGTCTCGCGGAGCAAGTGTGACAGACAACCGTGCGGTTTTTCTGAATGGAGATCAGTACTGCTTGCCCAGAAAGATATGTGGTTATTTTTCCTTCTGCTTCCCCCTGCTCCTCCATCTCAGGAAAGCATTCTTGGTGCTGCCTCGTGGTGATAGGGGTGATAACTGTGGTTTGTTGTGGGTGGAACCCTGGCCTGCTTATTCAATAGCAGAGCTTCTACTGACTTCAGGACCGAGATACAAGCACAGAAGCTGAGACACACAAAAAGCACTTGCTACACATAACTGGTTGAATTGGTATAAAATTTGGGATGAGCCTAGAATTATGGAGGTGGAAAATTAGCATGAAGGTTTTGTTTTGTTCCTGCTGTACATCCCTGTTTATTTCTAAATCAGTTCTTACAGAGCTAAAAACATGAACAAATAGTATAAGCTGACATAATTTGGAAACAGTGATTTTGTTAAGGTGAGAGGTTGTTTTTCCCTTGAAGACACCAGCTGGAGACTGTACAAAAGTGATAAAGAAATAATGACAAATAAGCAGAGCCGGAGGAATTATTCTCTAGTTTAAGGATACATGACATTGCCAAACTATCTCACAGGCTCGCAGACCTTGCCAGAATTAGTGAGCCTTTCCTCTGTAACTTATACCCTTTTGTTTCCTGGAGAGGCATTCGATTAAAAACATGTTTTCCTAACTAAAGGGAACCATGTGCAGTTTGTGTCAGAGATGGAGGCCTGCCCCTTTCCCCCACAGTAAAGTGGGACACCTAGTTGATTCATACCTTGCCTATAAGATGTCATTATTTTCTGTGTGCTTTCTTTCTCTCCTTCTCTGCTTCTTTTTGCTTCATAGTCTTTGTTTGAAGCAGAAAGCAAATTCAATAATATTTGAGTTGACATAGAATTTTTGTACTCCTGAAGTCTAAAATTAGAGAAAATGCACTGACCTATTCCCAGCCCTTCCAGTTTGCTGGCCTGTTTTGAATGAGTGGTTGTTTATCCCAGTCCCTTGACAAGTTGGTGACATCCTCAGCAATATCAGTGAAGACATCAAAACAGTGGGGCAAAGAGGCTGAGCTTTACCTCCACTGTTAGTAGCAGTCCCCTCATATGAGATAGCAGGGAAGATAATTAGCAGTGGCATGATTTTGAGTGCTCTGTTGCATGGCTGGGGTTTCTGGCATTTGGAGAGCGATATCTGGGGCAGGCAGCAGCTCCTGCTGAGTCTGCTTCAGCCTCTTCCTTTGGGAAGGAGACATACTGCCTGCAATCCTGAACTGACAGCTAGCGAGGCCTATGGGATCGCAGCAGACCTCTGGGGACCTCAGTACTGCCCTGCCTTTTCTGACGAATGGACACTTGGACTTCTGCTGTTGTTGACATCAGTCCTTTAGCAATGCTAAGCATTTGGCTTAAGAAAGGCTAATAATAAAATGAGCCCTAATATTGTCCATTGGCTCAAATCTTGAATGGGACAGATATTTACACCATGGTGGCCAAACCTTTAATTCACAGTGCTCTTAATCTTTTAGCTCACAATTGCGTTTTCTTCCTTGTCAGTATGAAAACAAAGATCCTTCAAAATGAAGCAGTGCTTTCTCCTCAGGTGATGATGGAGTAACAGCCCAGTAAGTTTGGCTAAGGCAGAGAGGCTGAAAACAAAGAGGATTTAAAACATTCTGAGCTTCTTTTGCTAGTGTAAGAAAGCAAAGCCCAAACCACAAGGGTTTGGGAACTCTGAATGTAGAAGCAGATAAAACATTGCTTCTCCATAAACACACTAAAAGTCAGGTTTTAGCTGCTCTAAGATTAGTTTGAAATCCATGCTAAGTAAAATTAGTAAGTGCAGGGTTTTTTACACATGTCTTTTAATGTTTTAGGATTCAGGTTTTAGAGTTTTTATACAGCTGTGAGACTGGAAAGACTACTTTTTGTTATTAACAAAAGTAATTTTTACATTGTAGTCTTAGCTGAGAATCTTGCGCTTTTAGAAAATTCTCAGTAGTATCAGCCTTGAGATCATGTCCCATGGCTGTACTGTTCCCTTGAACAAGAATCAGCGTGGAAGTTCCTGAAAAGCTAATAATCAGTAGTGGTAATAGAGTTTCAAACATATATTTATGTGATGCAAGTTAGTCTCTGTCAACTTGTCTAATGTTGCCCTGGGAAGAAAATCCATTGCTAACTGCCTGTGAGTCTGTGAGAGGACAGGATCCCAACAGTTCTTGCCTTCTTTACAACAAAATGCATCTGTTGCACTCCCTGTGCTGTAGGTGGTCCAAACGCATGTTCCAGCGTGCAGACACTGCTGGAGGACACACGCTTCCCACTGTACACCTCTGCTTCATCCGATTTTTCTGTGTTCAGCTCCTTCACTGCAGCCTCATCTCTGCTGCCTCCTTTCCAGGAGGGCCACATCACAGATTTCCCCATTTGTCTTGAAGAACCTCCCAGGATGTCCTAACCAAAACTCCACTGCATCACCCTCATGCGCAAGGCGGGAAGAGAGAGGTAGCTGAGGTAGCCAGGCCTTTGCTCCCCACCAGTGTTCATTCTCTGCATGGGATAAAACAAAGGGTTGAACGTGGCCACAGCTACCAGCTGCTGTCGCTCTTGGGACTTGCCTGGTGTCAGTGCTTCTTCTCTAGGTCATAACAAAGGACCTGTTCCTACTGCTGTGTGTAAAATCAGGAAGAATTTTGTCTGCCTGAACTGTCTAAGTCTGTCAAGTCCCAGCCTAGAACACAGAAGAAGGATGCTTTTTAGAGGCTGCTATTTTTCATTACCCTTTGGTCACCAAGTGGATCTCCTATGGCAAAATCCTGGCTCTGGATACAGAAAATATTCCCCTTCCCAATCAAGTGATATTCCAGGTAACGCCTTAATGGATCTCAAGGAATGGTTTTGCAACAGTAATGCTTTCTGGCATAGTATGTATTCTGTGTACATTAGTCACTACAGTGACATGCTGCAAATGAGGTCGTAAAAGCTAAACAAGCCATAACATTGAATTCTTAATTTAGGATCCAGAGAGCTGCAGTGAATTTCCAGCACCTAGACATGCTTAACTCTCAATTAGATATTGCTAGTCTCTGAACTGCAGAGAAGTGGCTGTGGATGGTTAAAGCTTTGCTACCTGTAATGCACTTAAAATACCAGTGTTACTCACAATGAAGCTATAGCATGTTTTTGCCAGCTACTGTATGATTTCAGGGTATATGTGGTAGCAGGTTATTAAGCATGAGTCATCTTATCAAATCATGCTGGTCTGAATGAATTACTTATATAATCTTTAAAATGTAATTTAGCAAACAAGAGCAGACTTTCAGCAAGCAGCATGCTGTCTGACTGAGCAGATGAGGTCCCTCTTCAGGAAACCAGGCAGATAATGATGGATTTGCTGTGCTTTCTGCAGGGTCAGTCCCTCCCTGCCAAAGTGCATTGTCAACTTCTGCTGCAGCTGGCAAACTGAAGACACATTGCTTCTGAATAATTGATGTCTTTGGATTTTCAGTGATGCACAAACAATCCAGACTGTGGCAGTAAACCTGATCTCGTTTCCCCGTGCAGAAAATGGTTCTTCAGCCAAACCAGGCTTTATATCTTCCCAAGATACATCCCTTGTCGTGCAGGAGCTGAGCAGCTCCATGGTTTCCCATGGGTTTGCACTGATGTAGCTTCTGACTGTAGCACTGACTATATCTATCTCTTCTTTCCCCTGCTCACATTCCAGATTGTCCTCTTTGCCTTGTGTGAGTATGGTATTACTCTTCCCATCCTTTTCGTGTTTCTTCCGTGGCAGGATGCATCGTATGTCCATATCTTTGAATATACCAGTCAGCAGAAATGCAGACGCCCTAGGGGTTTTGACCCCTGTCAAGATTGACAGTGTATCTTTAAAAGGTTTAAAACAAACGACCAAATATAACAAAAAACTTATAGATGTTTAAAAGCTGTATGTTTGAAAAGGAGAGCCTTCTCCTGTGCCTAGAAAGCTTGCAAGGTTGGGACCCTACTGCATTTAGTACATTGCACAGAGGCACTGGTCATTCAAGGAGCTTTGCATTGCAGATGGTGCTGACAGATCTGTACTGTTCCTGGGGTTTCATGTGGGCAATAATAGAAGCTGGAACTTGTTGTAGCAGTTGTTCGCTGTGCATGCACCATGGCTTGAGCTACTGCAAAAACAAGCTTGATTTTCACACCGTTTTTACTCTGTTTCCTAATGATGTGCTTCTTCCTGTTTTTCCATTCTTCCCTCCATGTCATGCCTAATTTCAAAGATGTTGGAAAAATACTTAGAAGTTTGCCAAATATCTATAAATTCCCATGCTGGCCCCGTTCTTGACCCCACCATTGAGACACAGAGCCTGGGTGAGGAGGGAAGACCCATGGTGAGCCTCATGGAGGGAATTGTAGGGAGTACTTGTCTGTTCTGTTTCCAGTTTTGGTTTGCACAGGCCACCCTTTGCCTGGTGAACAAGAGTGGGTGGGAAGGGATACATAGGCTGCAAAACCATTGAAACACAGCCTCCTCACCTTCCTCGGCACAGAGCACACACAGTTACCTGCAGCTAGTCGGCAGGCGTCTTTGAAGAGCAAGTGAGTAGGCAGGTAGTAATTTGTGTTGATTTTAGGGAAAGCATTCTCTAGGGGCAGTTAGCCACTGAGTAGCTGTCTTTTTGAGCCATGACACAGTTCATTTTGCATCTAAAAATGCTTGTGTATGAGAGGGTAGGGAACAAAATGAGGTGTAACATTGGTGTGAATGCTGCATTTCAGTTTGGAAAAATCTAAAGGGCTTTTCTGCCTATATGAAAATATAAGTGAGATGAGAACAGCAGGAGCTCCAAGTCTTGCAGATAGTGTTCATAAAGGGCAGGAGGAGGAAGGTTAGGGAGAGCCTCCAACAGGCCTGCAGAAATGAGCAGAAGTTCCCAGTTACTTTTAGGTGTATGAGAAAGTTACTGGAGGTGAATGCTCTGTCATCAGGTGTATACAAAGAGAGACACTCAGACTTTGCTATCATCTGACAGTGCTGCAGTTTCCTTAGTATCCCTTGATTAACTTAATGAAAAAAATTCCATTTAGGTGATTAATAATTTAAAATATATATTTACCAAATTGAAATCATATTGAGATGTGATCCCTTGTTTGAAAAAGTGACCTCTGGCAGGTAACAGCTGGTGAGATAGGAAATGTGGATATTATTAGAGGAATATAAATGTACATTTAATCTCTTAATTTAGCTGAGCAGAACCTCAAAACATTCCTAGCCCAGCCTGCGCCCAGCAACCATGAAATGTTGAGTTGTTTGAGCTCTTTTATTACTGATCTTCTCCAGCTACTCATAACCTTCATTTTTAAAAGTAAGACAGGAGTGTAAAGACAGAGAGACTGTCCAGTTTGGTATTAATAATAGTGAGGTCCCTGGATGAGAGCTAGGTGTTGGGCTCCATCTGTGAACTGCTGGCTTTCTCACAGACCTCTGGAGTCCGAGTTACCTGGACCTGCTGAAGTCAGCTAGAGCTTCACATTTGACTTTGAACTATTTCAGCCATGGTTCTTGAGGATCTTTACAGTAGCAGGTAATAATTTTCTATCTCAGAAACAGTCTGCTGAGGGGTCCTGTATCCCAGTACTGGGATCTGCATGAAAACTGGTTTGTAACATCTTTCTCAACATGATCATCACTCTGGGATTGTACAGACATTTGACTAACAGTATCACAGTTGGTTGTGGTAAAAAAAAAAAAAAAGATTGTTATTGCAGTAGTTCAGTATTAAAATGCCTGGATAACAAGAAAATGGGTATTGACTACAGCTTAAATCTGGAAGTGTGTGGAATACAGAACATTATAAGCAAAATAAAAGTTAAAAAATAATTATGTTCCTGGGAACAACCTCCTACAGTTGATGATCTAAACAGATGATTTAGAGCAGATACAAGAGGCCAACGGCCATATACAAACTGAGCGTCTCCACTGCAACCTTAATTTTTTGTCAGGGCCCTGAGGGCACACATGAGCCTTAATAGCTCTGCCCAGCCTGCCCTGGGACTCCCACCCACCCATGGCCCAGGAGCCCCACTTCAGCTCAGCCTGGGTCTGTCAGTCCAGTGCCCAATGCCTGGGGCTGGGGCTGTCCTGGCTGCCTGGACCCCAGCCCCAGCAGTGCCCTGATGTTCGTCAAGTAGTCACCAAGCCCCATGCCATTAATTCCAGACAAACTTTACGGCCATCAGAATGAGCCATCAGCTTACATACCATCAGAAACTTACTACTCAGAGTATTTGATGTTTTGATAACAGATACCTTGGTAAACCACTCAGGGAAAAGAAAGCTACAGTCCAAGAAGTGACCTGTAAACAATTTCGGTATTTTTAGCTGAGTTATGTTACAATTCATTGCCCTTCTTTGCTTACTGAAAGAATGGTTAATCTTTAAATTTACCATATTTTTTCCTTTTCTTCATTCATTTAAATGAATGAAGCACCTCCTGCGTCATGATTCATTGTCTTCTTTATGGTGATAAAAGAAACATGGATCAGAAATACAACTGCAAGGTCTCCTAGAAAGTCCTAGTACGGAAGTCCTGAGAAGTTGAGGCTTGCAGTCTTGTGTGGGATGAGACCTTGCCTGGAAAATATCTGTGCCATGTGGGCAGGGAGCAGTTTCTGGCAAGAATATATGAATAGGTTTTGTACCTTTATGTTTGACCTGAAATATTGTAGGAGCTGTGGCCTTGACCCCAATGGTCTGTGCCTTGTGCAGTAAATTTCTAAATATCTGATGAAAAATTGCAAGTGTTTGTCCTGAACAGAATCATGATTTAGATCTGGGAAAATAGACAATATGGTACAAAAGCAAAAGTTTAACTCTCAGATCTTAAGGAAGGTTACAATTTAAACCTTACAGGTCCCTTAAGCTTCTTTTAAGCCTTTGGACAACCGATGACTCTCAGTATAGCACAGCGAAGGGTAAACTTGTTTTTTCCTTATATTGAAAACTAAAGATTCCAGCCTTCATTTTGATGCCTCTCAAATTCAGTTGGAAAGGAGATATCTGATACATTTGAGAAACATGCCTAAACGATATAAAAGGTCATAAAGTTTCATTAGGTACAGAGGGAGTGTCTGAGTTAGTGCTTGACTGCCACCCTGATGTTCAAGATTAATTGTATGTTTTAAGATTTTATTTAATTTTCACTTCCTAAGTATGAAGACACCACCTTTTGGGCTGTATTTGCATTTTGACAGAGATTTAAGTTTCAAATCATATTGCCACTGATATTGAACTGGCTTGTTTAAAAAGCAGTTTTATCTTATTTAAGTCGTGTATTGCAGGGATATGCCTTCCCTTGGGTTTAAAGGCAGATTTTCTGCAGGCAGAATGAAGAATGAGTCTGCTTAAAAGCAGGCGCTGCTTTGAGAAATGTGCTTTAGGGTGCATGCGATGAGAATGAAGTGGATTTAGCTGAGCTTATGAATGTTTCACTTGCCCGTGCAAATGTGGTCTTGCTTTGGGAGTGCTGAAGAACAGGGTTTTGCTCTCTGTTTGCAGGTGAGCAGCAAGCATGAGCTTGGCAACACGCGACCCTGAGTGTCAGGACCCTGTGATCTGAACCACGTCTTCAGCTGACTTCCCAGCGGTGAGGCGCTGTTGATCCTGTACCATGGAGGACTGCCTTCACACCTCCTCTGAAAACCTCTCCAAGCTGGTGAGCTGGGCCCATAGCCATGGGACCATCTGCAGCCTCATCCCCAACCTGAAGCACCTGCTTTCTGAGGGGGCCCACGGCAACCTGACGGCCATGTGGGGCTGTAGTGCCGGCCATGCCTACCACTGGCCCCTGGCTGCCACTTGCCGGGCCGGCTCCCAGGAGCGCGTCTGCTTCCAGGACAGCCGCAGCTTCAATTCAGACAGCCCGAGCATGCTGGGGGTGCCCTCGGAGGCACAGGCCAGTCCCCTGGAGCGCTACCCGGGCCGGCCGGGGAAGGCAAAGCTGGACTGCACCCGCACCCGTGACTCCTGTGACTTCTCCTACTGCAGTGAGCCATCAGAGCTGGGCGAGCCTGTGGAGGAGTACGAGGACGAGGCCACCCTCTTCGACATGGTCTGCGAGTCCTCCGTCACCGACGAGGACAGCGACTTCGAGCCTCACCCGCACCGGGCCCCCGCAGGCCCCCGCAAGCGGCCGGCTGTCGGCCTGCCCGCCGCCGCCCAGGCACAGTCCGCCGATGAGGGCGGCAGCGAGGTGCTGCTCAAGAAGATCAAGCAGGAGCTCCCTGAGGACTACTACATAGTGGCCAACGCGGAGCTGACAGCTGGCGCCGATGGGCCAGCCCTGGCCCTGACGCAGATGTCCAAGCCCAAGCCGCAGGCCCAGGCTGGGCCCTCCTGCCTGGGTCCCACCAGGGCGCTGCCCCAGCCGGCCGCAGGCACCGATCCTGACGCCCAGCGCCTGTCTGCCTCGCCCCCTGGCCCGCCCCGGCTGGCCACGCAGAGGCCACCCCGTGGCCCCCTGGCCTCCCCGGCACGGGGGGCAGGTGGCGGCCCTGTGGCTGCCCTGCAGGTGCCAGCCACCAGCTCCAACGCTGCCGCCACCGCCGGGAAACCCATCAGCATCCCCCTGTCAGCCCTGCAGCTGCCTGGTCAGGAGGAGCCGCCGGCTGCTGAGGAGACGCTCCCACCTGCCCCGCAGCTGGCCCCGGGTGGCGAGGCAGCCGGCTCCCCCTCAGTGAGTGCTGAGCCCGAGGTCAGCTCCAGCCAGCAGCAGCCCCACGCTGCCCCCGCTGCCACCCCCGAGGCGGCAGTGGCACAGTCCATGCCAGGTAGGATGCTGGGTGGGGGTTGAGGGGTGTCAATGTATTGAGGGTGACCCCCAGGCATGGCTTGGTGAAGCGGCAGCCCGGAAGGAGGTGTTGCATTGTATGAGGGTTGCCCCAGTCCCACCACCTTGTAAGTCAGTAGATAGAGAAATGCTCCCCAGCTTGGAAGAAGATTTGAAGACCTCAACTGAGCAAAAGCCAGGAGCACCCTGCGTGAGGAAGTGTACTGCTGCCATAGGGAAGGGGCTCTTTTTGGATAGGTTTATAGGTCTATTTTGGGTGCAGCTGTGTCATGGGAGAGGGACTGCAGCCTCTGCGCTGCATGCTCGGGGTGGGGAGGGCGTGAAACCCAGCCACACACTCTTTTGATGAACCAGAAAGAAGTGGTCTCAGCCCGCGTAACCTACAGTTGGGGGTTGCCTGTTGCCTTCACCCTGTCAGAAGAGTGATGTTTGACATGGAGAGGCAAAGGAGGGCACAGGGAGAGTGCCGGGAGAGAGGTTTGCGCTTCTATAAATCTTTATTAAATGCTTTCCCTGACCTGTAAATCAGAGCAGCCTGCAGAAACAAGAAGGTTGACCACAACCTTATCCATTAAACTGATAACACTTAAATTTTAATCCAAGAGAAAAAAATTATTTTTTCCCCTGTTCTCAATGGAAGTTCTCTTTTCCCCATGTCCTTCATTTTTTTCATCTCCCAAATTGCCAAAGCACCAAGAATTGGCACAAACAGATCAACATTATTGGGTAAAGATCATGTTAAAACAGCGTAATTCTGCTGAATGATTATCCCATGTGCAGAATAACTCAGTGTTGGCCGTAGATCTTCTGGAGGGGGAGGAAATCTGTTTCTTGAGCAGACTCGCCAGCTCCCTCAGGACCTGAGTGTAGACAGCGCTGGCTTTTCTCTTCCAGCTGGTGAGTGGTGCCATCCTGGGAGAAGGAGAGGGCAGGAGTGAGTTCTCCATCTGCTCCCTTGCTGGTTCAGCCTAGGAGTGTCTCGTCAGACAGAGCAGAGCCAAACAGTGAGGCAGAAAATAATTGCCTATATGTAGTCCCTGTGGCAGCTACTGCAAGCACTAAAAACAGTTATTTTAACAGCCTGGATGATACTTCAACCTGGACACCCTGAAACCTGATTGAACACTAGTAAATCTATTAATTGGCAAGAGCCTGCAGATCTTGTTGCCAAATAAAACAATGGGCAAACTTAAATACAGAGTTTTGCTGAGTAAAACCCCACTAAGCATTAGAAATTAGAAAGGATGATGATTGTCTTAGTTACAGCAAAGCAAATTCCTCTTTGGGACCCATTTCTGCATGGCTGTATCTTTGAGATGTTACTTTGCAGTCATGCAACATCCCTTGTGGAAATTCCCTTGCCAAACTCCATCTGGTTTAGAACCGACTCTGCTCAGCTAAGTGTGACAGATATGGGATGCCTGATGTCAATCTGAATTGCATGGTAAACCTACTTCCTCAGTTCATAGCATATCACTCCTGTATGTACTGTAGCTGGTTTTTACCAAGCTGCCCCTGCAACTTGCTCAGTCTCGGACTTGCAAGCTGGGACAACGGAATACAAAGCTACGCAGAATTTGTCCATGTAGGTGTGTGTTATCTGGGAGAGTTATTTACGTTCAACAGATTCATTAAAAAACCGAACCGTTTCAAACTGCTTTTGCCAAGTCCTCAGAAGCCAAACAAGGTCAGCAGTTGTTACTGCTTAGGGTTCAACCTTATAGGAATGGACGCAGCACCACATTTTCAGATTTGTACAGTTTCCAGAGCAGAGTTGGTCCATGTCTAGAGTCTTACTGTGAGGACAAAGTGGGATTGCATCTGGATTTACACTTACTGCATAAATCAACCCTCAAAACCTCCTAGTGCTTCTTGCATAGACAGCAATGTTATCTCAGCATGCTGGCCAAATTCCAGCTGAGTCAGTTATGCTCTCAATACTTAAATTTCTTGTATTGTTCTCAAAAAGGGTTATGCAGTTCCTCTCCTCAGCCTGGTACAGTGTTGTTGTAATACGCTGTTACTGTACTCAGAGGTAGCTGCATTTTAACTAGGGTAAAATGATTGACATACAACTAAAACTTGATACTTATGTCAGTAAAGTCTCCAATTTCCATAGAGCCTGCTCCTTTGGGAAAGAAGTGCTGGCATTAATAAATCTTCAAGTTGCAGAAAAGTGGGCAATGTTGTCAAGTGAATTTATTGCAGATGTGTAGTTCTGCACAGCAGATCTTGCAAATATAATGTGGAGGTCTGAATAAAGACTAGAGTAGGGTGATAGCTCATGTACAGTGATTTCATTAGGCTGTCTCTTAACAAAGAGCGATGTACTGGAAGTGGTGCATGATACATAAAATTTGAGCAATAGTGAACTACAATAGCATATTTATCTATCCTATGTAAAAATGTTTCTGTCCTTAAACAGACAGAAACAAAGATGAGTATAATTCTTACGTTTAAAAAGTCAGGAAATAATTATACCAAGGAGCCTAGAGCTTTTGTTGGTTTACAGACTCAGTGGATGCTTGACAAACAAACAAAGGTACAGCTGAAAGTAAGCAGGGAATTTAAATTCTGCCTTGTCCCCTACCAAATGTTGCTTATTTTTAAAATAGTATGTGAAGCCTTGCTCCTGGTCCCTTTAGAACTGGTTGAATGTTTATGAGGCTTTCAAGGACTAAGGCCTTAAATGATGTTATGATTAAATGCTGCAATTTAACCAGCAAGAAATCTTACTTTGAGTTTTAGCTTAAGTCACATATCCTTGCATTTGTATCAGGCACAGCTGATAGTTTCCATGCATGGTAATATCGTAGGTCGTGAAAGTTTGGGTGAGATTCTCCATGAAATAAAAAATCTTGATGATATATGATGATATGTGTTAGCTTAGGCCAGTTTAAGCCACATTATACTTTTGGACTAGTTTAGCTTTCAAACTTTTTTTTTTGGGGGGGGGGGGGGGGGGCCTCTTTTACTCTTTTTAATTAAATTGTGGCAACTGAATGTGTAAGCAAGGACTTTACAAAGGTATTTTCGTGTCTTAAAGGTGAAGTGGCATCTCAGTGAAGATTCAGTGAGGTTAGACAGTGATTTCTGTTGCGTTCAGGTCTCCATCTAAATATTGTGGAGTATACTGGATTATTATTGTTAAACTTCAGCCCTAATAAGTGGACATTCGTCTATGAATTTTCAGATTGTTTGTTACCACTTTATTAGCAAAGCCTTCAAGAATGTATATAGGTACTATTCAGTTGGGCTTTTTTTCCTTCTGGAAAAAATAATAGGACCTACATCTGATAGGTGAGGGATTTTTACAGTAGTAGAGAGCAGGGAATTTCTGCAATTTTGACTTCCCAAAAGCCTCTTTTGTCTTTTCCTTTTGCTAATACTCGGTCTGTTGTCTGAGAACCAGCAAGGGCAAGGTAGGTCACATTAGTGAAGATGGAAGGTGAGTAAGGAATACGATACTTTAGGTTTCAGTACATGCAACCTGGAGAAGTTAGTGACTTTTGGATGTCTGAAACAATGAATGGATAAGATTTGGTGTTATTGCAGGAGAATATAGAGGAAGGCAATGGCTCAGAGGAGGATAGATCTTATTATGTAGGAAGGCAAGTTTTGATTCTCAGAGAGATAGGACTTACTTCATAAGCAGAATTGCTGAAGTATTTTTGAAGAATACTCACTTTCCACCTGAAGACCAAGGTTGAAGATGTTCTTTAGGTTAGCAAGACATCTCTGGTCCAACGCTAGTCCAACTCTATAAATACAGGAGCAGAGAGTTCCATGAGGATCCACTAAGAAGATATCAAATCCATATGTATAAAATGTGCAGAATGCAAAGAGTAGTGAGTAGAGATGCAAAATAAAAAATTGTGTCAGTGGAGTGACTAGGGAAGTTGCTTCTGTCAGAGATGTGGCAAATCATATTCTATGGGTACCATCAAAATGTCTATCCATCGTGGAACTTGCCAGGTGGCTGGGTGATGTTTTACATGTACAGGTTTTTGCAGAGTTTGGAGGGGAAATGGGTTTTCCACAAGCACCACTTTCTTCATCAGCGTGCTGCACACTGTCGGATGGTATCAGTGATTGAACGCATGCCATGATGGATGGTGCCCTGGTCTGTGCTGAAGGCAGTACTTAACCTTCCTGACTCTGATGTCTCTGCTCTGAGCTCCTCCCTGTTCTTTTCTGTGGCTGGTATGTCAGGATCCAAGATCAGTGCCTGGTGGTCAGCTTAGGCTGGTGACTTGGGCAAAGACCTAGTTCTGGTCCTGTGCCCTCATGACAGGAAGGTGAGAGCAAGGATCACAGCCTTTCACGAGTGGCACCTAACGTGGGTTGACTCTCGCTCTGCTTGCAGTATGGACATCCCTGTCAGCTCCAGGTGTTCATACAATGTCTTTATCTGAATATGACCACTATAAAATGCAGTGATCATTAAAAAATGCATGTATCAAACGCTGTTGATATGCAGCTTTTAGGTGGAATATTTTCAAGTATTTTTCTGCAATCAAAAGAGCTAGGACCTCTCCTCTCCCCCTATCTTCCCTCCTTCCCCCCTCTTCTCCCCTGTCCCAGCAATTTTGTGGGTTTAAATTAAGTGGGAGCTGAGATCCTCTTGTGATCATAAGACTTATGGATTAGGACCTGTTAAATGAGCATCAAAATGTTACAAGGCTTAGTGGAGAAAGAAGTCTCCCATACCTCATGAACTGCCTGTTTTGACTAGGTTACCTTAAACTCCTAAATCACTATTTACACTGCAAGTGAAAAAATGTCAGGTAGTACATTCCAAAGCAGTGCGAACAAAAAATAATGCCTTTTTTAGAGGTATGTAAAGCATCAGCCATACATACAGAAAGGCCAAATTAATTCGTGCTGTAGTTTTTCCAAGTGTCGTGGAACTGTGCCAAGAACGAATGTAACAAAAGGCAAATAATCATGTCAAAAGAAAGTTACAAAACTTTATTTAATTGCTGAAATAATTGCTGATCGGTCTCTGTATTTGTAATCTACATACAGAAATTGATGACTTTTGGCTAAAATGACTGCTGAAGCCTGCCTCCAGGGACATACTCTGCTGAACGTGGTCAAACGGGCAATTAAACACATGTAGAGGTGAGACAGGCTTTTCTGCTTTGTGTTGGACTAAAGAGTTCAGAGTCCACTGGTGACTCTTCAGGTCCCCTAATTGATATCTATTTTTGCTCTAGTAGCTGAACTAAAAATAGTAAGGGCTGAGATACATAATTACAAAAAGCATAATTTTTTTTAAGTTGCAAGGGCCTGGGTTATTTAGAAGAATAAAATTAGACCACTATAGTTTTAATCATAAGAGAAAGGAAGCTAGTGAGTCAGTTAACCACCTCCTGCACTGCCACTGCTTTCTGATCATGCAGAATGGATTTGCCAGCCCACTCCCACCCTTATTTATCTATGTTCAAATGCTGTCAAATTATAAACTAATGCTTGGGGGCTTTATTCTGGAAGTTCTGCTAATGAGGCTGATTATCTTTACAATATTGTAAGGGAGTTATCTTTAAAAGCAGGACAGTATAAGAAGGACAAATTCAGCCTTGGCAAAGTAATAATCTATTTGCTTTTATCTTCTGGGTCACAGCACGACAATCAAATTTAAAAAAATGAGAACATAGTACTGATAATTCTAATGCAAGAGTATGTTTTATGAAGCTGTTCCTACAAGAAGCCTTTATCAAGTTATTAATTCTTGCAGGAGAACACTGGTATGAAGATCATCAAGTATTACAACATCTTTAGATTTTCACTGTACTTAAAAAATGTATTTATCACCATTTCAGGATGCCACATGTATTTTCTTTAGTGGAAATTCCTTCCAGACACAGAAGGTTCATGCCAGCCTCTGTGCAGCCCTGAAGACCAGCAGGGGACTTGTCGTGTAGAGCGCGATCTTCTGGCTGTCCTAAATACTAAGTTTTTATCAAAGCAGCTATGCACACAAGAGATTAGACTGCTGCTTTTCTTGATGTCAGGGCTTCATTCCCCTGTTCACCATGGACTTCCTCTAACTGGAACTACCTGCAGCATGCAGAGACATCTCCTAGCAGCAGCATTACTGAATATATATATATATACAGTTTAGAGGAAACCATTCATGAGTATTCACACTGAAAGTAGGTTGGTGTGGGAGACGTTTGGGAATGGGACTTGAGTTGTATTCCTGCAATAAAAGCTGCATAGGCCTATTGATCCTCTGGAACAAGTGAGGAATGGTAGTTTCCATGCTGTCTGTGGAAGTTTCTTGCCTGTAGCTAGGAGGGAGTTGAATCCATATCCTCAGAAAGATCTGTTGCAGCCAGGCCCCAGCAGTTTTAAGGATTAAGTCTGTAAAGAATGCCAAGTTCAGCTGCCAAACAGTCAGGAATATTCTCTGGGATTCTTAAGAGAGGAATTGCATCACTGAGAATTATTGACAGTTCATTTAAATATATATTTTTAGTTCAGAGTACCATAGCAGAAACAGTATTAAGTAAGATGGTGTGTCTCATCGGAAGAGAAACTGCCCGCTTCAATGAATGGTTATGTTGTGGACCATCGTTGCTCATTTCAGACTTAGAAATGTATCCTCTCCCCCACGACCTCAACCTGAAAGGCAGAAAATAAAAAAATTAAAAGCACGGGTGAGAAGTAGAAAACAATGATTTTTGCAAGGCCAACATAATCTAGGTGCTATGCTCTCCCATTCACTAAAGGTGTCTTGAACAGGCTATTCTTTTGCACGAAGTGCTGTGTTTTGTGTTACTGGTATGTAAGGGAAGAAATTAAGCTGGTTCTAGCTGTCCTGAAAAGAAATGGAAACAACAAAGGAAACTTGGCAAGTCTGTAATGGACTTCACTTTATTTTGGGGAAGTATAAGATTATTTAACATGGTGGTTTTGATCAGAGATCTGTTTTCTTTGTGTGGTCTTTGCAATGTCTCTGTTCAATTTTGGAGCTATTTTCATCTTATGATTTGTGAGTCTCTGAGTAGGAAAAGAGAGGCAAGGCAGGATCAGATTGGGATCTGCAGAGGAGACAACAGTACAGCAGCCAAGAGGGACACTGACCGTGGAAAGGCCTCAGATATGCACTGCCTTTTTACATTTTGGATGGGGTGCTGGAAAGGGAACACAGGACTTGGCGTTTTAGGACAGGATACTTTCTGAGAGTGTTTTTCCACTTTGGATGAGGCTGGTACTTCAGTAAATATATCTGCAGAAGAACTATTTCACCTATGTGTTCAAGGCGTAAGCTTTTAATAGCAGCCGTAAACCTTGGGAAGAACTGTTTTCACCCATCTCCATGATGTGAGCATGCCATTGTTGCATAAGCTGTTCTGTAAGGCCAACACATAGTGACTCCTCATTTCTCCCATTTTCATCGTATGTAAATTATTCCCCTCTTATTGAGTCTTGTTCTGTCATTTCATCTTCTTTTTGTGCTTGCAGTGAACCTAGAACCTGCTTGAGCTTGAAACAGACCAATAAAAGTTTCTGAGTGTATTTTCTGTCTATCTAAGCAAGGTAATAATTTTGAATACAGACATTCTTGTTTGAATTTTTCCAGAAAACAAAACAGAAGTGTGATGGTAGATATTTTATCATGGCTGGCACAGCACACAGCAGTGCTTGCTAAAATATCCAGATCCTGGAAGCACTGAAACATGCTGAAATCCATCTTTTTTTGACACAGTAAACTTAAATGAAGCCTATGTCCATTCTGTTTGCAGGAACTGTTGAACCAGGCTATTAAATCAGAGCCTCAGGAGAGAGAAACTGAGATGCCTACTTTCCCAGATGAATCTTTCTTGCTGGGGCACTCCACAGACTGGTCACACAAAAGCTGCTTTTAATATTGGTTGTTCTGAAGAACTTAAATGTGGCTAGTGGCCTCTGTGGGACTGGTTACAGGGCTGTATTTTCATTTCCCGAATGAGTCCGCATTTCTCTGGAGCCAAGCAATGCTGCCCTGCGAAAATGGCAGGATGCTGCTGATGACAAACTTTGTGTTAGAGGCAGCAGTTCTGGGCTGGTGGCAGGTCTGGGCTGCCACTGAATCCTGCCCCGGTAGGAGCTGGGAACAGGGCTTCCTGCATGCATGTCATGTAAAAAGTGGTGCTGAGTACCTTGCTGACTCTGATGAAAGCTTTATGTTATGTGCTTAGTTATACATTGGCCATTAATGTGCATTGGCTGTGTCTTCTAACATAGGCCTGTCACTCCCATTAACTTTCATTAAACAGTAAGTGTGCACACAAGCACAGAGAAATACTGTATGTGTTCCTGTTGATTAAGCTCAGGATATCTTTAGACTGGCCATGACACTGTGGTCTGTTGTTGCTTTTCATCAACTAGGTCTTCATGATGAAAAAAATCACTTGAAACCATACAATTATGGATTAATAATACTTAATCACTTGATTGCTGATTTGTCATTGTGGGGGAGGGGGGGGAAGGAAAAAAAGCTGGCTGCCAGTTTTCTTCAGAGAAGGAAAAAAATTGATTCTAAGCTATTGTGACCCAGGTCACATCACCCCAGTGCAAAAGCTCCATGTGCTGTATTACTGAATTATTTCAAGCAGGACACACCTCTACCCAAAGATCAAGCCTGTGCAAGATAAGGACATTCACCTCTGATTTTTGAATAGGTCGCTTCAATCTTCTCTTTACGCTCACCGCTCTCTTAACTGGGTATCTGCCTAAGTTCTGTTTTACTACTGTGGCTGACTGAGAAGAGCAGTCTGAATGAGCCACAGAAGCAGGAGTGTTTTTGTATAGGGATAACTTAATTTTGTCCACAACTTGGAGCACTATTCTGATTGTGGTGAGCTCTGTCCTTCACTCATGTGGATGTGGCAGGTTATGGGGATTCTTTTCCATCATTGACTCTTGGGAGATGGAGCATTGCCAGTTGTTCGGGACTTAGTCTCTCTTACTGACTACACATCCAAGAAAACAAATTAACAGACAAGAAAACTATTATTGGAATTGCAGCGCAGCATTCATGCCTGTATACTGATACATGCTTTGCTTTTTGCTCACAGATTTACACATCTTTTTTTGTCTCTGTATAAAGAAGTGTCTTTTTGCCTGTTTCCGCTCCCCTGATTTCAGATAGCCCTCAGAAAACATAGTCTGACAGATAACTTGTCCCATTTACTATTCACTCGTATAGTTAAATACATCAGACTGTTCATTGTGCTAGTGCATAATAAAATAACCATATATATGTATAATGTACATCCATAATTATATCCATTAAACTGTACCCCATATCCCCTCTTACACAAACAGTTGGTGTCAGGTTTGGTATGAACCCAATTCAGTAGGAGATGAACTGATTATTTTTTATGGAAATAACAATACATTCCGACAGGCAAATTTTGACAACATAATTACATAATAATCAAATAATAGCAATATTCTGAGCAGCAAAGAGGTGTGTGTGTGTATGCTGTGTGTGTGTGTACGTAGCTAGAAAAAATCTGAAACTCCTCAATTTATTTAAAGATACTTTACTCCAGTAAAGCTGCAAAATGTGACTAAATATCTGTTCAGTTAAACTATGATAAAGTAAGTTTAAACATGTATTCAAGGACAAAAATAATCAGGTAGTGCCATGAACAACAGCCTGGTTCCTGACGAATGCACATTCCTTATCTCTTTGTCTCCTCTCTGTGCAGAATTTCCAGCTGCTCTTGTGCCTCTTGGGACTCCTTGTCCTGGCAAATGCCTGGACATGCTGTGGCTAGTCTGGAACAAAGCGTGCGCGCTTTGGTCAGCCAGGGTGTGTGAGATATTCTGCCTAGCAGAATATCTAACACCCAAGATCTGTGGCCTTTCCCCAAGTTGGGATGAGTTAATGTCTCTGCCTGGCTGTTGAGTCTCCCCCAACCTTGTAGGACCTTTACATCTTTGAACTTCCACCCCTTTGTAATATGGTGAGAGTTGTATTTGCAAAGGTTAAAGTGAAGTTCAAAGTCATCATTTCTGTAGTGCAAGGAGGAGAGGACTCTTGTCATGGGCTCAAAACAGAAAAGCAGGCTAAAAAAAATCCACCTTTGGAGCTGTTTCACTTTCATTGTTGCACTTCGTCCTCCCTGGAGAATTGTGTAAAAAGCTGGTTAAATTCTGCTCTCTGACCCAGTGAAGACAAAGCAAATACGCGCGTTAAAAGTGTGCATTGAAACTAGTCAGGCAAGGTTGTAAATTGTGAGTTTGTGACGGAGTTTGTGGCTTTCACATCTTGCTTTACTGATACTGCAGGATATACAGTGCAGAAAGGTAAAAGCAGATTGGTCTGGTTTGGCAAAATCAGCAACAGAGAATTTCAGAAATAAAACTGCAAGCTCAGTAACAAGGCAATTTGAGTACTTTGCTAAATTAAAGATGGGGGTGGGAGAAAAGGTTCTGAAATGCAGTTCTTTTGGATGCATGTGTTGCAACCTATGTTATCAGAAGTCAATGGCACAAGCTCCCTATGTGTTTCCGATTACACCTGCAGTAGACAGTTCAGTCAGAACAGAAAACAGTACTTTTTGATTCACTACCAATAGCACTTCAATAAAATAGAGGGAGAAATGTCTGCAGTCTCTAACAAGCAATATGTCATCTAAGCGCTGTCAGCCTGTGTAGCGAGCTCCATAACATGATTTATTAGGTTAATTACAGTCATGTGGGCCTCATGCTCTTAAGTCTGAAACTGCTCACATTCTCAGCTTGATTTAAGAATACGCTTTGGCCAAGACTTAAAGTGCAGCTTATTATGATTAATGTAATAAAATATTTATTACATACTCATTTTCTTTGTTTCACTGCTTGTTGCCCCAGTTAGTCTGTCTCGTTCTGAAACAGTGATATAAATTAGATTTCAGACGTTGAGGTTCCTCATCTGTTTTTAATCTTGTTCTTTTTTCCACATCCCTTTGTTCTGATTCTCGCTTCTCTCCCCCTCGTCTTCAGTTCCCTCCAATATTTCCCAACTCTGCTTCTCAGCTGCTGCCTGTAGTGAATCAAAAGCAGGCAAACTTCATTGTCCTGGCCCATCCCTTCGAGACCTCTTGCATTGCTTCCTAAACTATGCTTATTAAAGTTAGCTCTTAAATGCAATGAGAACAAGTTAAGCCTCTGATAATGTGGGGTGGCGTGTAAAGAAAAGACTAAACTGTACGGCGATACATAATTGTGTCCTGATTCTCATTCTTCTTCCACAGGGCTTGCAACTGCAGACAGGCACAAAATACCACTGTGCCATATTTTCCAAAATGCCATATAATTTTGTACCTGTGATTTTGTACAAACCAGCCCACTGGTTAAATTGCTGGCTGAGCAATCAATGCTTGCAAGATCTGTTTGCACACGTAAATCTGGATTTCTCTGTGTGAGCACGTAAAGGTAGAAACCTTATGGAAAATGTAGTGTCTTTTTTTTATATATAAGAAATGCATTTTTGCCATAAGAATCTCTATTTTCCCCTTAATGCTTCATTAATTTTAAAATAAGGTTAATTCAACAAAGGAGGTGTTTCTTAGATCTTTACTGTTCTTTTTCTATCCTCATTTTGATTCTTTCTTCTTGATTTTTTTCTCTTAGTAACTTTTGAATCAAGTCATCTTATACATATAAATATTATTCAGTTGTGCCTTTCTTCCACCTTCTAAACATGTAAAGACTTAGTCCAGTGGATTTCTACATTTCTACTTAAATGTATACTTAAATACAGGGATGCCAAGCCAGAATGCTCTTAAAATATGCTTTGTTAAATTCAAAAGTTATTTGGGAGAAAAACTGATATTCTGCTGAGTATGTGTGTGCAACACTTTCTGAACTGGTGCCAAGCCAGCCAAGTCCTCTCGGAAAATGAGTGCATTGCTTCTGCTGGGCATCATCCAGCTTCCTGTTCTCAGGGTAGGCTAGACAATCACTGACATACTCCTTTAAGTCCTTCTGCTGCAGATCATTAAGTGAATAACATGCTTTGAAAGGGCAACATTTCACTGTGTTGTGAAAACGTCCTGGGTAAAAAAAGAACTGTATTTTCCAGAGTTAAATATTTAACCTGAAGAAAATCGGTTGGCAAAAAATGTCTTGTCTTTAGCCTTAAACTGAAATCAGTACTTAGAGTTTTCTAAGTGGAGTTAGCCATAAATTTGGTGGAAATTATTAGAAGATTAAATGGCTGAATACAAAGATGTAAAGCTGACATTTGCTTTGCTTTGTGGGTAGTGTTTTGCCACTTAACAACTCCAACAGCACTCCAGTTTCACCAATCTATCTGATTTTTTTAATCTGAGATCTGAAAGAGGAGCAATTATGTGTTAGAGGTGATCATAGTTGAAGGAAGTTTAGTCACTTATTTTGAAAGGAAAGGGGTTTTGCTTCTTTTTATAAGTCTTCAAATGGTTTGAGGTTTGCAGTATAGAAAACTCCAAGCATGGCTTTTATATCCTCCTCCTCCATGAAGAGTTAGGTCCCTGGATCTCAGTCAATTATATAACGGTCCAAGAATTTGTCTTTATAAAGCTCCTGTAAAGGTAATAGCTAGCATGGAAATAAGAGAAGGATGAGGCAGGGCAGGTAGACCTGGAGCTGGTTCCAGGCTTGGTTATAATCCAGGTGATTGACTTGGAACAGGGCAGCTAAAATGGCAGACTCTAGTCCACCTGTGAGCTGAGAACATTTTGCCTGGACATCACCAAGTATATAGTCTCCAATGTTCTTGCAAAATACCCTATGCTTCTGCTCTTCTCCATGCTGTGCCGCAAGGAGCAGGTGTAGAGCTGCTGTGAAGGGCTGCAGCATTGGGCAAGCCTGGGAGAGCTAGAGTTGGTGTATTTGTTCCTGCCAAATGGAGGTGGAATCTGGGTAAACATGAGCTGAGTAGCCCCACTGTTGGGACACAGAGGAAATGTATTTTGCATTGCAGCAATTCACACCAGTGCAGCACAGAACAGCTTCAAAAGGAGATAGGAAACTATACATTCTCATACCCCAGAAATACTGCAGTAAGTGTTTAGTGGAAGAAGTGAAATGAGAGGTAAAACTAGCAATGCCATAGTTCTCTTTTCCACTAGCCATGACAAAACCAAAACTAGACAACTAGATGGAGATAATCCTTGAACAAATAAAAACATTTTTTAATTTAGAAAATGCATTTTTAGAACCTTTGGGTTGAAATAGCTCAGATGTCACATACAGTCAGGTGGAGAAGAAGGGAGCCTTGTACAAATCAAAGTCCACAGAGTGCTGCTGTTTTCCATCTTTCATTAGCAATTGCTAGTATCCACTGCATAAAAGGTTGATCTGGTCAGTCATAGGAGGACATAAATTCTTAATCCCTTGTCATGGCTACAAATTTTCTGTCATCTGAGGATCATGCAGTAGTCCCATTAGTTTTGATGTGAATTTTATTAATGCTTTTGCCAGCAGCCAGATTGCACCTCATATCTTTTCAGGCCGTTCTCATGAGAAAGCAGTGAAAGTGAGTGCAAACTGAAAACTAGTGTCTGAGTGAGCATCCATCTGTCAGACCATTCTGTACCTTGCAAAAAATTTAGAGATGACTGAAGTTTATTTTAGCGACTCTTACTTCATGGAGATACCAATGCATAAATCTTACCATGTTCCTTTGGTTGGAGTCTGTGTCCTTTTTTCTTTGATGGAATCTAAAGCTTTTTAACTTTAGAGTCATAAAATATTTCACTGGTAATTTTGTTGTAGGAATTGAAGCTTTATTTTTTTCAGAAAACATAACATCTTTCATAAATGGATTTTACTTAATAAATTTCTGTCATACTACAGACTTTACATGCTAATGAAAGCCTTCTCTGGAAATGTTAAACTACGTAGAGTTTGACTTAATGTAATGGAAGTAGGGAGCTTTAATTGTTAAACAGAATTTAGTAGCAACATCAGAAATTGAAGAATATAAGCACTTTCTTCTTCAGTAATCTGCTGCTAACAAGTTAATCCTTTGATCCTGCAGATGTCAGAAGCTGTTACATGTCAAAACCTGATGAAAGTCTTCAGGCAGTCACAGGGTTTTCCCCCCTCTTTTGACTCACCAAGCCTAAGCTTAAATAAGTATGATTGTTATGGCACAGGAAGCACACTTTATTTGGCCTTAGGACTTCCTAAAGAAATGGTTATTTTTGGATATGAAATAATTATATTAAAATGTATGTATTTTTGACTACTCCGGGTGTGTAGGAGTTGCCCCAAGGAAGTTAGTCTGTACCAGACAGTGGAAGTGCCAAAAATATAATTCTCCAAGTGTTTAGTACTCCCTGTCTCTTAATCTCAGGGTGGTTCTGTGAATGCTCAGAGGCAGTTCTGCTGGGGAGACCTGCCTTACACTCACCCTTGCTCTTCCGAGGCCTCTCACTTCGTTATTCCTGTGATACAGTTAAAACCAGCTGTCAGCTTTCTAAATTTTGCATGCAGAAAGAGGGCTGATACTTGGGGATGCCATGGTATGATGATGGCATTCAGCCACTCCTGACAGCGGAGCTGTAGCACTGCTTCCAGGAGGGCATGTTTTTCAGAGGGTCCCCCAGCCTTTCCCCCCATGACTTGACCATACCTCCCTTGTGCAACAGCATGACCTCTGCCCACTGCTGTCGTTGACTTGAGAATGTCGTTTGCCTGCAGATACCTTCCTGAAACAGGAAGGGACAGGAGAAAAGAAAGGTTGGAACAGGCTGTGGCCTACATTCTCTATTTTAGTGGGCTGCGTATGGCCATGGCCCGCAGGCAGGATATTGCTGCTTTTCAATAATTGCAGAGCAGGGGCAAGACCTGCAAACTGCAGGGGTGTGGAGGGAGAGTACTTAGCTCCAGCATGGAGGTATGTGGTGCCTTGTGTGGAGTTAACTAGGCTTTTTGACCTGGATTAAAGCATTTTGGTGGAAGCAGGTCTGCTGCAGAAGCATTTTCCTAGTCAGAACACAAATTGGGCAGATAAGACTTTGGCTGGTGGTGTGATTACCACCAAAAAACCTACCTTACTTACTTTTAATATACTTTTTCTGACATCTCACTGCCTGCCTTAAGCAGAGTTTAAGACTGTTTGCAAGAATAGCTGAGGTTCATTACTCCCACTAATGTTACAAACCCTCTCTGAGCATTAACAATCTGCATATGTCTGTTGTGGAAGCAAGTGCCTTTCCTCCTGCCATACATAGTTACAGAGGTTATGTCCTGTTCAGGGGGTCTGAGTGTGCGTATGTGTGCAAGGCAAAATAAAAACAACCCTGAGTTCGATAACTCTGCTGATAATGTTAAGTCTTGGCTGTGTTAAAATCAGATTATGAAAAGATCAGAAGACAGCTGTTGCTCTGTGGGAGGGATCATGTCATGGTTGCGGGCTAGCCACTCAGCTCCCACTAGGTTGTCTGTTTAATCTCTGCCAGGTCACTTTATCTCTTTGGCTATATTTAAACTGGGACATCGAAACTACTCGACACTTTTTCAAATTCTTAGTTGAGATTTTGCCCAGGATCCCATAGCAGGGTAGGTTTTACTGGCTTTTTCTGCCATGATCTGGTTTTCTTAGAAATTAAATTCCAATGTGAGATCAGATAGGAAACACAAGAACTCCAGTCAGGTCTTTTGCGCAGTGATGCAGCTAGGTGGGGCAGGACCTCAGGAGGTGCATCTCCAAGCCGATTTATTTTTACTGTTTCGACTCCTAGTCTGTGAAACAGGGGCAACAGCACTACCAGCTCCAAAGGTTGCGTAATGACAAGGAAGAGGCATTAGGGATAGTTTGGCTTGGTAGATCAGTGATGACAATGGTTCAGACCATTTTACTAGCTGTGACAAATTAGACAATAACATGAGAGCATCTGTCTTCATAGAGCCTAACAACAAATACTTACAGAAGACTAAAAGAAAGGTGCAAGCATATATGACACCTCCACACTATCCTATCCTATCCTCCAGCAATTTGCAGCTCAGGGCCTTCCTCATAGAGAGGCGTTCTCTTGTATTGAGGAGTGTTTTGTAATTTTTTTTTCTGTGCTTTTACCCAGTTTTGGAACCCATGGACACTGAGGAGTTGATCATATGGTGAGCAGTGGAGGCCTAAGAACAAACAGGTTTATGGTCAAGAAACTAATGTAGATTCCCACCTGTGTTTTCAGTAGTTTCCAGCAGGACCTTTTGGTCTCAAGTCAGGAAGATGCAGCAAAGTGAGACCAAGCAAACATCTGGAACAGTTACATTGGAAACACTCCTGTCTCAGGACAAGAATATCCAAGAGATGAAGTCTTGTACCTCAACAGTTCTCCCATGTTGTCAGATCCTTAACATAACATACACATTTTTAAAAATGATGGCTGTTGAGATGCCTTTTAGTCTTGAGGTCTTAATGATGGAATTACTTTTGTATAGCCTTTATTTATCTACCAGTCTGGGTGGATTTGTAAGGAACACAATGAAATTACACCAGCCTAATTTTCTCTGACATGTGACTAGAGCAGAAGAAATCAATGCCAATTATCCACACTGTGGTAAGGTCTTTGATTCTGTTTCTACTTATTTCCTGTAGGCAAAGTAGAGGTGCGTAGAGTAAGTAGGTTTGTTGTAAGTATTTTACAAGGGCCATTTGTAGGCTGCACCAAAAGAGTAATTTTTGTGGTCTCCTCCTGTCAAATGTTGTATGGAAAGGATGCAGGGCGCAGCTGGCCTTGGGCACTGTTTCATTAGTAATCCAAATGGCATAATTGTACTGGGTCTGGCTGGGATGGAGTTAACCTTCTTCATAGCCACCCGTACCCTGCTGTGTTTCAGATTTGTGACTAAAACAGTGTTAATGAAACACCAGTGTTTTGACTGTTGATGAGCTGGATTTGCATAGTGTCAAGGCTTTCTCTTTTTCCCACTCTGTCCCCCCAGCAGCTAGGCCTAGGGTGGGCAAAGGGCTGGGAGGGGACACAACAGGGACAGCTGGCCCAGACTAACCAAGGGGATGTTCCCTGCCCTACAACATCATGCTCAGCAATAAGAACTGAAGGGAGAGGGCTTCTGGGGGGAGGTGCTCAGAGACTGACTGGGCATTGGTCTACTTGTGGTGAGTGATTGCCTTTACATCAGTTGTTGGTTGGGTTTCTTTTTCCTCTGTTTCCTTCAGTCATTAAACTGTCTTTGTCTTGACTCATGGGTTTTCTTGCTTTTGCTCTTCCTATTCACTTCCCTGTCCCTCTGGGGTGGGGAGTCAGCAAGTGGCTGTGAGGTGCTTAGGGGCTGACCAGGGTCAACCACCACAATAATAGAGAATAAGATAATGAAATTAGCAAAAAACTCAGTTTGGTGATATTGAAAGTGTGTATGTGTCTGTGGCAGCTGGAGATGGATTATATGCTTTCTTTCAGTACTATGAAATCTCCTTGGTCAAATGAAGAAGTAAGACTTTAATGACATGAAGAATTATGGCTCCTTCCTAAGTTATCCTAAGCTATAAAGAGCTGTCTTAGCTAAGTTAGGCTCAGCTGCATTGTCTGCTTTTGCTGTGGACGAAGAGCATAGGGAGATGATGACAGAGGCTCAGCTGACATCTGTCCATTGGGTCTCACTGCCACCCTGCATTTGTACCATGTCCCTGGTATCTGAGTGGTCCCATAGGGAGAGAATTATCCACTACCACTGCAGGCTGGATTCACTGTCAAAATTGATGTAGCTTTCCTGATGTGGCTGGATGAGAGGCTGACACATGATCTTTAACGTTTCCCACCTGCCTTGTGGCCTAACACACCAGAGCACTGCAGTAATGCAGTATTTCTGGGGTACTGTTTCACTCATGCAACTTCAGGGGATCTTTAATTCAGCACGTATTTTATAACTGTTAGCTGCAGATATGGCAATTTCCTTTGCAGATTAAGATACCATAACATAAATGACTGACTGGGTGTCACTGCTGTGTTGTGACAGGCTGTCCTCTAAGAAGTAGTGATTGATGACATGTATAAAAAGAAGCCATTATGTGTGCTGTTTATATTGAAACAGTACTTAAAATGTGGGCTGTCAGTCAAAGCACTGATTACTTACACAGTGCTGTAATAAGTGGTGGTGGGTGCAGTGAACAAGGTGCCAGAGTAAGTGTTTGTTTCAGAGCTTCAAACAGCGTTGTCTCTTTACTTCGAGCCTGCATCTAGTCATATTAAAAGGTTCTATCCTATAGATTTCCTAAAGCAGGAGGCTTCACTGCAGGCTGCTAGGAGCCCTTTGATACTGACACCAATATTAAAAACCAGTTTCTGAAACAGGATGGTGACATTTTCTTTTTTCATTTGAGCACACTTAAGAGCAAACCTCAGTGCTCTGTGGCAGCATTTTTCATGGCTGCAGAAGCCTCCAAAGGCTTCAGCTGCAGACCCTCGCTTCTCTGTGCTTTGCAGAGGGTTTGAGGACCCCTCTCAATAGGTTTTACTGAGTGCCGTGGATGCAGCAGATGCCTCGCAGTGAAGACACAGGACCTGCTCGCAGGGGCTATAAACTCAGTCCTGTTTCTGGCCTGCTGGCAAGTCCTGGGGCATGTCACTCCCAGTGCCTCTGTCTGCAGCGGTGGTATGGAGGCGATGGGATGAACTCTCTTTAGACTCACTCTGTAGATGGGTGGAAATGGAAGCTGCCTGGCTGTACACCAATGTTTCTGTACTGCATGAAACATTGCACATGGGCTGGGGAAGAGGATGGGGCCACCTTCCTTTCCCTGCTGCCTGCCATATTAACAGGCTTGCAGGGCAGAGTGGGCATGAGGAACAAATGTCTGAGCACTCCTGCAAAGCATGGGTGTGCTACTTGGCCTGGCACGAGCTTGGCCTGAATGACAGAGAGGCAGTGGGAGCTTCACCTGGTCTCATCCCATTTTGTGGTGTGTACGTTGGGTGGGAAGCACCTGGCAAGTGTTACTATGGCACTGCTGAAAGGACACCAAAATGTATGGGTCTTGCAAAAAGACAGAACAAAAAAGAACTTGCTTTTTTCCCCTTTTCTGCTTGTTAATTGGAAGAGAGAAAAAAGATCTTCCATTCACAATTACAGAGAATAGTCAAATAACTTGATTTTTCCTTCTTTGCATTTGCTGTTCACTTTCTAAAACTGTTAAGTTTGTCACATTCATAATGACAGTTCCACCTATGTCCTTTTAAGCTGCATCCTTTTACAGGTGGATAGTTTGCATGTGCCAAGAAAACAGTCCTTAAGATGCATGCCACTTACATGTAAAAAGCTTTTCCTTTTTATGCTTATCTTATGATCAGCCTGAAAAACAATTGTCAGTATCAACCATCACAGTGGTAGCATCTGAATATTGTGGTTTGATATGTCACTGATTGTAAGGACCTTTGAGTGTAGCCTTATTGAGCAATATAAAGTTGTTTCCAGAATTTGATTTTTCTCCAAAATGAAAAGGAATTATCACAATTTTAATTCCATTGTCAAGGTACAGCTTGATTATGTAGGCAGACTGTATAATCATGTTTTTCTTCCATATCTTCTGATGTGAACATATTAACTATATTTTTTAATTCTTGTACATTTTTAAATTACACATTGCTCTGTAGTACTTCTACTTGCCAACTCCTTTGTTAGGATGTGCTTCATTATTTTGTACTGTACATTTTTGTCTATATTTATTTATCTCTTTAAAAATGTGTCTGATTAAAGATAATTTTTACTATCATAAATATGATGCTTTAGTTATTTTTTGTAGAAAAAAATTGGAACCAGTACAACCTCTGGTTTCACAAATGAAGCAATTCAGAATGGGCTTATCGCTTGGACTGGGCCCTGCACACAGCATTGGGATCCAGAGAAAAACCTTCTACCTTGCATTTGTTCTAAAAAGCAGATTGCCTCTAATCCCACTGTTTTCCACAAATCTCCATGCACAAAACTGTGCCCCAGTGTCATGAGGAGCTCACTTTGGTTTTGTACTCTAGTACATAATTTGTGAAACTGAAGTTGGCTTTTCAGTCATGTGACAGGTATGTAATGATGTTTTCCAGTGCTCTTTGTGAAATTGATTTTAATTTTATTTTCCTTTTCAAGGAAATTTGCTTTGAGCTAAAGTGCATCACACAAACTCACTGCTTCTGCTCTCTTTTGTCTTTCCCCTTCTCCCTGTTCCAGACCAGGATGAGAGAGCAGCAGAGCTCAGCAGGGAGCAGAATGAGAAGACCATTCGCAGCACACAGACGGCTCTCCGCAATTTCCGAGAGTTCCTCATCTCTAAGTATCCCTCTGAGACCCGGGAGATCTATGTCATCCCCTGCAAAGAGCTTGATGCCTACCTTGCTTCCTTCTTTGTGGATGCCAGACAAAAGGATGGATCTGAATACGAGCCAAACAGTCTGGCCAACTATCAGTGTGGGCTGGAGCGGTATCTCAAAGAGCACAGGTATGGATACAGTATTACGAGGGATAAAGAGTTCAAGAGGTCCCAGGAAGCTCTAAAGCAAAAGCAGATAGAACTGAGGTGTAAAGGAAAAGGAAACAAGCCGCACAAATCCATGAAGCTCACCTTTGCTGATGAGCTTATCCTGCGCAAAAGAGGCTTATTGAGCCGGTACAATCCTGAAGGGCTGCTGAACCTTGTCTGGCTAAACAACACTAAGGCGTTTGGACACTGCACAGGTTTCCATGGGTCCACCCTCAAGTGGGGTGACATCCGGCTACGGGTGACAGAGACCGGGTTGGAGTACCTGGAGTGGATGGGGCCGGACAATGGAGACGTCAACGCCAAGAGCAAGAGAGGTGGGACAGACTCCCGGGTGTATGCCACCCAGCACTCCCCACAGACCTGCCCCGTGCAAGACTACAAGGAGTATGCCCAGAGGCGGCCTCCAGCCATGCGCTACGAGGATGCGCCTTTTTACCTGTCCATCAAACCCGTCGTAAACTTGGCTGCGCTTCACTGGTACAATTGCCAAGCCCTGGGGAAAAACAAGCTTGCCAAGATGGTAAAGACGATGTGCGAGAAAGGCAACATCCCTGGCAGGAAGACCAACTTCAGCGTCTACCAGAGCTGCAGCACCCTCTCAGAAGCACAGAGCAACCAGCTGGTGCTGATCTGCAATAACTTGAGCCAGCAGGCTGCCCAGTCCATGGCGAGCCACTCCAATACTGGCAACTTCATAGTGTCAGCGTCCTATGACTCTTCCTCTGACACGGCTTGAAAAAGGGATATCACCTGAACACGTTTTTCTTTTCCTTTTTGTTTCAAGCATTGAATTTGTGCCCAATAATACACATCAGCTGTGATTGTACACTATTCCCCCATAGCCCTCTCTCCAGTGTTAATTCACTTTATAAAAATATATAAATATATAATATATTTTTCTTTTTACAAATAAGTCAATAGAAATAGTTTAGTATTACTAACATAGTATTTATAGTGTTGATACAAAAATGAAAGGTACTTATGGGTTATAATAAAAATGCAGATTTTAAAAGGACAAAAATGGTTCTCAGGCAACACAAGATAGACTGGAAATTCCATTTTTAACATGCACACATCAGTGAGTGTAAATCCCCAGGGAGGCTTACATAGCAATTCTATTTTAAAGCATTTTCAACTTCTTATTTTAACATGACCTCCCAGAGTGGAGGAGACAAACTTACCACTGGCTGCTGCTTCTTACCTGCTGGCTTATTCTTGATCAGCAAGACCAAGAAATAGAGATAACATCAATGTAAGTTCATGAAACCATTTACAACAATTTTTGTCTGGTTTTTATTTTGTTTCCTGAGGCTCATTTATGCCAGATGGGAAAAAAATCCTGAAGTCAGCTAAATGCTATTTTTAACTTTTGTTTTTGTTGGTGATTTTCTGTGATCAAAATGTTGCTGGTCTTTAGACTAAAAAGTATTGTTTTCAACAGTACGCAAAAGTATCATGGCAAAACCACTGTCATACACTAATTTTAACTGTTTAAGCACGGGTTTTTAGTATTTTGTCACTGTGTATACTTGATGTAAAATCTACTGACTTAGAGCCACTCTTTCAGTATTCTGGGGAATGCAGCACTGCAGAAAAATCCACAGTCTTATCCCAAACTGTACAGAAAAATGCATCAGATATGTCTTAAGCCATCATTTGAAATCCACAAAAAAAAAAAAAAGCATAGATAGTGTAATGATAATTTCATATTTACTACAGAAAATGAAAAAGCTGGGTAGTTTTAAGTACTCGAAAACAAATTTAAGTCAGCTACACATAATCTGTTTCCACTGCAGACAATGTAAAATGTGCATGTGAATCTGAAGGAAGAATTTGATCCTTAATGCCTCGAAATAATTAGTGCTACTGTTCCAACTTTTGACTTGTCAACATAATTGTTCTTCTTGTCTAAGTACAGGGAAAACACTAACAAATTCAGTATTTCAGTGAATGATTATAATTCTTGACCTTTAAAATGACGTACAGTACTTCTCAAGTAATTCAGCTTAGTTTATGTTCCACTAGGATATCCTAGGGCCATGATAAGGCTTTAGACAAGTCTACTGGCGTGATCTAATGCCCCCTGAAGTCAATGAAAGAGTCAACCTCAGCTGACTTCCCACGGGTGTTGGGTTAAACTGTTACTGAGGTGCTTTTTTGGGTTTGGGGTTTCTTTTCTTCTGTTTCTTTATGCTTGTTTGTCTTTTTTCCTTTACATTCCTGCATGTCTTTCATATTCTTTAGATCTGCAACAGTGCAGTGACTTTAATCATCACTAATTCCAAAGAAAGGGTGAAACAAAGGTAGCAGATGGAAATAAAAATAACCCACCTGGCACTGTTTAAAACCTGTTTTCTGTGTTGCTAGGGTGAATTTTTCCTGTGTGTGAGGGAGGTGGCAGAATTCCTGCACCTCACTAAAGCCTTATTGAAGGTCTGTTTTGGGGATGGGGTAGGTAACAGATGTGCCACTGAAAGATCTAAGAGCAGAGATTTCTGCTGTAATAAACATCTGTCCTCCCACAAAGCTTCTGCAGGTGACACAGCCTGGCTCTGATCTCTTTGTGCTCCAAAGGTACAAAGTCTGGGTTTCCCATGTGCCAGCTATCCCAGGGTCTTGCATGCCGTGGCAATGCAACTGCCAAATCCGCAACCTCTGAGTTACTGGTTGCTGTCTCTCAGGACTGTAGGGAAGGCAGTGGATCGGTGGGCACAGCCAGTCATTCATACTGCAAAGCTATGCTTCTGTGACTTGATTTTGGGGCTTGAGACCAAATCATAACACTACTGAAGTGAGTGGACACTGTGTACATGACTTTCAGTGCCACGGCAAAACTGGCTTGTAGGTGAAGGAAAGGAAAGCACAAAAAGGTTTTGGTTGCAGCCAGCAAGACAACTGCCCAGCTTCCAGATGAGGGCAGCCATCTGATTGCTGTTAGTACAGTCTTGCCTTTTCATGGCAGTGTTTTTAATGTGATAGTTAAAAATAGTTTTGCAAGGCTGGTGCTGCTCTCTGTGGGATTTCTTTGCTGTTTCCCACTGAGGGCTCATGCAGCTGCTCTTAGTATGTGCAGGAATGCAGGGGGTCCCATGCCAAGGAGCTCCCATGGGGTACCAGGTGAGAGCTCGACCATGAAGCTAGTCTCTAGGAAAGTCTTTGATCTCTGTTTCTCCCCCATTGCACTCATCTCAGCACTTGCCAGCGGCAGCTATTGCAAGATCTGACCTACTTCCCTGCCTTGCCTTTCCTGTGCTGCAACACGAGGCTGGGTACCAGCTGGCCTTTGTGGGGTAGCAGATCTCTGCTTCCCACCTCTGCTCCCCGGCCCAACCGCACCTCTTTGCTGGGAGAAGCTGCCTTGAGCTTGTAGGGGAAAGAAACCACCCACAGTGTGGCTGTCTCGTGTCTTTCCTCAAGCCCCACAAGGCAGGAAACTAGGCTTATAAACAAATTTATTCTCAGACTATTATCCAGCTCAGAGTTCGGCAATGGTTCACATCTTCTGTGGGTACACCATAGGTGTGTTGCTTCAGAGTGGGCTATTTTGTGTGGGCTATTTCGTGGGGTAATTCCACAATTATTCTTGTCTCCAAGGAGCCAGGTCACTGGCTGTGGGTGTGCCGTGCTGTAAACAGGTCTTTGAAGTGCTGCGTTGCATCAGTGCTATAATTCAGCCCCAACACAGACCTTGGCTCCATCGGCAGGAGGCAAAAATGCTCAGAGTAACCCAGAAGAAGGAAGACAAGCAGTCTTGGGTTTTGAGCTGGGAGGTCATAAAAATAATTTCTCATGACTTCTTGACTCCACATAGTCTGAGTTGTTGTGTACCAGAGCATTAGGACAGTTTGTGGTAGTGTCCAGCCCGTGCTCTGGGTGAGGCAAGGCCTCTGATACCCTTGGCTTAGCAAGGCATATCAGCAACTTTTGCTTGTCTGGTTGGGAGTTAAGCGGTGGTGTGTATGTGCTTATTGTGATAGCCTTGATACAGGAGTGGTTTTGTTCTGCTTTGCAACATCTCTAGTAACTCCAGCTTCCAGTTGGTGTTGATTGGCAGATTGCCTGGCAAATTCTGACGGCACAGCCCCAAATAGACTACTTGTTGAAGTAGTTAAACACATATGGTCAGAACATGATACCCAAGTAGTATCATGCTCCAAAAATATATTTATTAGCTTTGAAGGGCATTTAGCACAACATATTACTCAGTCTTCATTTGTGGACAGTTGCAATGAATTGAATGACCACAGCTTGCTTAATTACCATTTCTATTAAGGTCCTGGGAGGGTTGTTAACCCACTGGGAAGGAGACTTTTGATTTAAACCACTCTCATGGTTTTGTCTCATGCTGGTGGGAGAGTAGATGTCCCAGCTGCTGCAGCTGACCTGACAGGTGACAACTCAGTTGCTTGTAATTGTCTCCCAGTACTCCGACTGAGGGTGTCAAACCTCCTCCACCAGCCAGCTGCAAGCTCACTGTGATGGTGTGTAGCTTCCCTGGTGCTAAGACATGGCAGCATGGCCAGGGGTTAGTGCTGCCAACTTTTACAAGCCTTCCTCTCTTCGTAGGCAAAGGATTGGGGTCTCCTACCATGGCTGTTGATATCAAGTACCTTTTACTATGAAATCAAAAGGGCAGCTGGCAAAACACCGTACTGCTCTGGTCCAGCACAGCCTGGGAACCGGTGGTTGGGTGGGGTGGCCTACAAGCACTCACAGGCACTGCAGACAGCTGCTGTGCTCAGGATTATGTTTTGCTCTGATGTAAAAGCTGAGCTTTTGCCCCACAGTACAGGCTGTGATTTCCATAAGACAGGGGCAGCTGCCTCCAAAATGGGGCTCACTTTTCTACTTTCTTTTTCCCTTCCTTTTTTCCTGCTACTCACCTTTATTTGATCTGGTGTTAGACTTCTTCAGTGACGCATTTCAACTCACCAGCCCAGCAGAAAACGCAGCAGAAAAAGGGGGAAGTCAGATAATTTTCTGCCAGATCACTGAGCTGCATCTGCTCACAAACTGAGGTGCAGAGCCAGTGGGGGAGACAGAGGAAGGTGTGCCCCTGCCAGTATCCCAGTCATTAGCCTGGCTCAGCTTCTGCAGCCTTGGAAACCCATCAAAAGGGTAATGCAGACTGAGACCCTTCTGAATCATTTACCAATGTATTGGTTGCCTTCAGAACCACCTACCAGCTTTTGGGAGATTTGCTCAGTCCTACCAAGAGCAAAATTTTGCCTTGAACTTAAGAAAGAGGCAGAGTGCCAAAGCACAGGCCTGCACACAGTGCAAGGGAGCCTGTGCCAACTTTAGTGCAGGCTTTCCCACGTGGCCTTCTCATGACACCAAACCAAGAGTCAGACATGGGGATTATACATGGATGTCACTGGACTGATCTGGATGCAGCTGTGCACAGTACATGCACTTGGGTCTGTTCACGTGATTGCACATTTAGCTGGGCAGAGCTGTGGGCACTTGGACGGCTTAGGCTCTGTCTTATTAGTCACTCATGCATGTATTTATGATATTGTGGGTTTGCACAACATACATGTATTCATGCAGGTAGCTGGAACTGAAGTCTTTGATAGCTGGCTGTTGCAAACTGCCTGTTTAGTTTTCAAATACATATTTATGCAACAAATTGTATTTTTAAGTGCAGGAGAATGAAATACTGTTGTGAACTACGTTGTAGACTATACTACAAGGGATATCTAAAATAACAGCAAATACCTTGTTCATTTTCATGGTGCAGTGATTCTATGATAGCAGCATCCAGCCTATTGACACATAGGACAATCTAACAATGGAAACAGTGTCCATGTTGCACATTCTCCTTCATGAAGAATACCAATGTTTTTGAGCTATTTTCTGGTTTTGTTTTCAGAAGCTGCTGTGCACTGCTATTCAGTCTACAGCATAGTTGTCCTCTTTGAAAGCGGTGTAGAGAATGAAATGCAAGCAACGTGTTGTCCTGCTGTGCGTGCTTGTCTCAGATGTTTGTGACTGGATCTTGTTCTGCTGTTTGTGCAAACGATGTGGGGTGGGAAGATGGGGATCAGGAAGAGCAGGTGTTGCGTCACTCTAGAGCCAGGGCTGCCCTAAGGACTGAAACAGCCTTAAAGGAAACTGAGATTCCTGTTGCACTAGGTTTCCTCCCTGTCCAGCTCCTATTTACCCGTTCTTGTCACCGGGTCTGAGTACATCCCGTAAGTGCATTGACTGGCCTCACTAGCACATGTGGTGAATGGGCTGATCATTCCTCCTTACAATACGCTGCAAGTAATGGTGATTGACAGACTGGTCTTCCCCATTCCTGACATCCCTGCTCCTCTCTCCGTCCCTGAACCTCTAATATTCCCCTCTCCTGACACCTGCACTGTGGGACAAGGGGACCGCTTTGTGCAGGGTGGCTCTTGGCTGAGAGCTCCCTTCCTGCCTATCAAGTGACCTTGTGCTTTGGGGATAACACGCTCAGGGCGGATGGCCTCGCGTCGGGTACGTGGGGTTTGTGGGATACTGGATGCGAGCACTCTGGAGGCTTGCGTCTCTCGTGCTGGAAGCACTCTCCCTGTCTTCTCTTCTGCTTTTTGTGAGAGAGCTTTCGAATCATGAAATGATATGAAATTCATCCTGTGTAGAGGACCAGGCCCACATCTGTGTGCTGTTTGGCCTTCCACTGACATCCTTAAAATAGGACTGAGGCGGCTAGTCCTCAACAGTGCATAACTCTTGGGCTCACTCCATCATGGAAATCAGTTCATCTCACGTGGTGCGGGCAACAGGGCATTGGGACCGCCTGGCTCTCTGAACTCCCAGAGGCAAGGCGAATGTGTGGGAAGCACGAGAGCTTACAGGACACACAAATGTGGTTTGATTTGCCTGAAATGAGCCAGTTCATGTCTCTGGGTTAGGGTAGAGAGGACTCAGCTGTTCACTATGAAATATGGTGGGAAGAGGGTTGGCACTTCTTAATGAGGGTTCTTTGCCAAGTTTCAGTGTGAAGAGATGGCTGCTTTGCCTAAGGTGAGTTGCTGTCCTTGTTCTTAAGAGAGAGGATGTATTTTCTTTTCTTTCTGTGCTTACATGTGTGTGCTGAATCTGCACTCAGTGCTGAGGAGGAGTGTGGAGAGAAGGCACTCCAGCATGAAGAACGGCTATATTCGTAGCCGAAAAACTTGAACTTTAAAACTTTCTGGTGATGGTCCCCATGTGCTGAGCATGCCTTGGCAGTCGAGGACAGTACCACATCAGCTTGTGTCTCCCAGGACATCTGTTGGCTCCGTGCAGAGCCAGCATGGGTGTTGCTGCACCACTCCCCAGAAACTGAGGGCCTGGGGGTAGCTTGTCAAGGACACCCCTATCAGCCCAGTGTCTGCAAGCCAAGAAGGGGGAGGACCCTAAGCACAATTAAATGATGGTGCTTCCCCATGGACAGCGTATGATGGACTCGTGAGGCTGCACTGTATCTCCTCAAAGGTTTTGGAAAGCTAAGGGCCACCAGGGACATCACTGCTCCACCTCTTTCACAGCAGCATAACTTCAGCCGGCGATGGAGTTGCCTTTCTGAGAACAAGCTGGATTTCTCTGAGACCTTGCGGAGTTGTGTGGTTGCACTGCTCCCAGCTCCACTCATGCACACCAGGTGCCAGCCCGTTCCTCCACGCTGTGCTGTCTCTGGCTGAGGCCCTGTGAAGCTCTGCTGAAATCGTCCTCCAGCATCTCAACCCTTCCCGAAAGCAGCAGACAGGCACTGACAGCGGTGAAATGCTGGAAAGCTAAAAAGCCCCACAGCTTAGAGACACCTGTGAGCTTGTTGAAGGGTTTGACACTAGCCATTCACTGGAATATGTTCAAAGCAGTGGTGATGCCTAAAGCTTTAATTCCTAATCTGATGGGGGAAAAAAATGGCTTGGCACACAATTTGCTCATTAGATGAACTGATGTGTTTTAACATAGCCTCTAGAGTCTCGGTCTCAAGTGAGGAATATATTTCCTCTATTTTCTTACTGAATTGGTCAACTTTAGTTGGTAGTGCACACAAAATTCTATTTGTTTTATTACACAAATGCCATTAAATGAGCTGTGTGTGCATTGGATATGGATTTACATTTCAAGGCATTGATGCTTTTGCCTAATCTTTTATTCTTGTGCTCAGCATTCATTACACAGCAGTCACTGGTATCTGAAAACACAGTACCTTTTTGGATTTCAATCTGATCTTGTGTAATTAATACAATATTCGTTCATAGTGTTTAAGAGATTGGTGAGGTAGGTGCTGTCATGGAAATTCAGTGGGGTAGACTTTCAGTGGGAATGAGGTGTTTAGCACTTTCACAATGCTTCAGCAATCTGCCTTTGCATTTTTGGTTACTAATGTTTTACACAGTCCATAGCGTCAAGAAAATAATGAAGCACCCAAGGGAGGGAAAGAATCAAGAAAATACAAAATGTTTTGGACAAAAATATTGTCTTATTCTTGACTAGAAAACTAAAATCTTAAAATTAATTTTACAGATACTATCTTTGCCACTTCAGCTGTTATTTTTGTGAACAAAGATGACTCTCTAAGATTGCTCATGCCTAGAATTTGATCTGCCTTCTGAAGGCTGTAATCTTGCCAAGACTGTCCTTACCATTACAGCATGTTCTCAGCTGGCCTAAATCGTATGTAGCCTTAAGTGGTGCCTGGTCTGCCCCACATTGCTCCTTCCCTTATACTATCATGCATTTAATATACTTACTCTCTGTAAGTATATTCTAGCCTGAAAACAAGCCAATGAAGGAGACACACTTCAACCTTTGTATCTTCAGCAGTGGATGTGAAGTACAGACCCAGAAGGCAAGGCAATAGTAACTGGCTTTGAATGACTTTTGGTAACTTTTGTGTAGGAAGACAAACCTCCTAGTGACTCTGAGGCTGAAGGTGCGCTGAATGCTGACTGCAGTGTAAATAGCTTTGCAGAGGCCTTTGTCTTATGTGTGGTGCTTATGGTTCGGGTCTTGCAAGCTCTGCCTTCTGCAGGAGCTTCCTCTGTGAGTGGCTTGCCAGACTGTGTTTCTCTGCACGAGGCTGGGTGCATGGATGTGAAACGCAGGTGCAGAAATACCCAGAGCATTCAGGGATGTGCAGACAAAGCATGACATGAAACATCTTAATGGAGTCTGAAAGCTGTCAGGAAGAAATGGTGAGAACCTGATTTTGCTTCTGTTTGTGGCAGTGTGTGCAAGCCAGGTGGTGCTGCTGCTGGAGAGGATTTGGTGCCAGTTTTGTAGAGCACTGTGAGAAATGTATGCCTGTGCTGCCGGCTTCCACCCAGCTGGGGCTGTTGACTGCACTTATCTGCAAGTGCATGACTAGCCCCATGGGCACGAATGGGTCTGAGGCATACAGGAAAGGACATCGCTTGCCTGTAGTTGCATTGTCAGTGTTTTTTTTGTCTGTGTGACCCATCTGTCTCAGGGTCATCTTGAGACCTGTCAGGGTAGACCAAATTATTCAAGACTGGAAGAAAAAGAAATGGCAGAATATCTAAGTGTGATGAAGACAGTGGAAAGGCAGTGGGAAAGCCTGGCAAACACAATGGAAGTTCTTGTCTTTTTTTCTAAAGAAGTCAAGCATAATCCTTATCCTTTAATATCCTACTTTGTTTTACACCAGAATGAGAAAGACTTTTCCATTTGTTTTAATTTTCTGCTGGCTTTAACTCTGCCTTTGAAAAGCATTTTTGCTATGACAACCCTTGGTCTTGTGGTGAGCAGTGCTAGGGAGAAACAGCTAAAGGAAGGCTTTTATTTCTTCCTGAATGCAAGGTTTGAACTTTATAATCTTTTAATGTGAATGTGTTTTCTCCCATTTTGTAAACTGATGAGATTAGCACTGTTCCTCCCAAAGCAGCAGTTGAAAAACATATTTTGCTGAAATCTAACCATATTTCTATGTAACAATGTGAATTCTCCTAAGTGACCAGTTCATTCTCAGAGTTAAACCTCTCTCTAAGGCTAACTTCCACTCGCTGTCTTTAATGACAACTCAACTTTTTTAAGAACAGTTTGTAAAAAAGTAGGCTTTGTTAATTATTTTGTTTTGTTTTCTACGAAAAAAATCACTGTCTTGCCAAATAATAATAATATTAATAATAATAATAACAATAATAATAATTCTATGCATTGTGAGATTCAGTGATGTTGCTGTTGAAATTTTGCATGTTTTCTAGATGTTCTGACATTTGTACGTTTATGTGGTACTTGTAAAAATGCTAACCATTGCTGCTATAATCACCACTGTTTTAGGTAACCGAAAACTGTACTATGAAGCTGTGCCAGTTAGCAGGTTGTCTTGTGTGTTATGGTAAAACTCTTCGTTCTGCTGTTCATTTCCTGTTTTAAGCCAGTATTTAGTGCCTTCTGTAGAAGGAATCAATATGTTGTGGTAGACGGGAGGTGCCAAACTTCTATCATCTTGTTCTGCACAGATGATCACTTACTAGCTTGAAGCTTAAGAAAAAAAAAAAAGTAAAAAGAAAAACAAAATCTTGAACTCTCTATCTTTCTTTAAAGTGTCTTCTCATTAATTTTCATTTGGGAAAAAAGCCCTTTAGTAGAGCTGAAAAGAAGCCATTTCCCAGCTACACTTCCTGCAGCAGCAGTCTGCCAACTGTGAATGTGAGGGGTACGAGGGAATGTGTGGTACCCAAATGTTCCTGTTGGTAACGGATCCAGTGATTAGCCAAGCCAGTTTAAGTTATTGCGGAGCATGCTAAAATGCCATTTAATGAAAGCAATCCTCTGATTACCATAAGAAACTGTTAGCTCTTGTAACAGTTGTGAGCCTGCTCTTGTAAACAAGTGTCAGCTTGGTCAAGTGGTGGATTCCAGTCCCTGTTACGCCTCTGCTGAAGCCACACATTGCTGCCAAATGAGACTTGGATGAAATTCAAGCCAAAGACTTTTGGTCTTGTTCTTTCCAACTGCTTTCATGGCAGACAAGCCCTGTTTATCAAAATTCTGACATTGCATTTTCAGTTCCTTTTCCACCCTCTGCTTAGAATCTGTCAGTATAGCAAATACGCACATGCATATGCATTCATTTTGATTTTGATAAGATTGTGACAGGCTGAAATCGTACCGTGCTGTAATTGTACAACAGAAACAGGCATGTTCATCTGTCTAGTGCATTTCCCAACCACCAGGTATGGTCAACTGTACCCTAGGCTGGTCTTCAAAATAGTATTTTGTGTGGGAAAAAAAACCCCTAACCATCAGTTTTCTGTCTCTACTGAGAGATAAAAGCCTGTTACATATCTTGAAATGACTTTTCAAATCAGAATACCATGTTGCCAGAAAAACTGTGTGACTGGGAAAATAAGAGTGCATTGAATTAATCCTTACAGGTACTGGTCTAAAGCCAGCTCTGTTCCCCAGCAAGACAATTTACAGCCCTTTTGATGTAAAATACTTCCAAAAAAGAACTTAACCCCAAAATTTTCAATGTAGTTGCTCCTTTTTGTGACACCCAGGACATTTACAAAAAGCAGTATTAACACAGCCCAGAACACACTGAAAATTGTCCCATGTAGTAGGTTGCGAGCCAGCACCCCACAAACTGGTTAATTTGAAAACCCCACCTGAAGATCTAAACCTTCTGCAAGTGTTAGGATGCTTAGAAGCCTTTTGCAGGACCTCAGTTCCCATCTCTTCGAAGGAGGGAATAGGGGTCTCTTCAGAAAGGTTTAGCCCTTTTATTGTCCTTTAAAAACTGGTAGCTTCTTCAGGCTCCTTCTGCCAGATCAGAAGCCAGCTAAGACCAGTTGCAATGTGTTTCGCTGTTGTTTTGCTTGTCTAGTAGCCATTTACACATGAACACATGCCTCCACCAGTACGAGTGAAGAATTTTGACTCCACAGACTCCTGCCTATGTGGCCCTAATATTAAATATGCAAGGCAGTGATACATGGTCTTATTTCCTGCATTGCTTCTATTTATAGCTAGACCTGAGTCTCCATGGTCCCACCAACTGCACTAATTGTCGTACCAATTGGTCTTCCTAGCTTCTTCTATGTGTTGGGCCAACTTGAAAAAAAAAATAATCGGATTGCTGCAGCATGGCAGCTGGGTTTTCCCTATCTTCTTCTCTTCCATTATGAAGCTAGATATATTTGCATTATCTTCAGCTTCAATTTGAATCAGGAAAGTGACCAATATCCTTTATTTAGCACTTTGCAAGCTTGAAATGCAGTTATGACTCTACAGGTGCAGACCTGGCATTAGGATTTAGCCTGCTGCCTGTGGCATGTCGGTCTCCAGTATTTGATGGCTTTTCACCATGGTTCTCTGGTTTCAAGATGCAAACTGGCTGGTACTAATGGTGTGCTGGTTTAGATCCACTTTCCAATCACTGTGATGCCTTCAGTGTACATGTTGTCGGTCTTGTATTTGCTCTTAGTAATTGCATTTTGTTTGAACTGCATTATACTGCAGGACAAACATTAATTTTCTTTCGGTTTTTTTTTTAAGAAAAAAAAATACAGCTTAGGCTGTGCTGCTGAAAGGAGCCAGGAGAGAAATATCTATCCAAACCCCAATCAAATTTGGGGACTTAGCTTTTTTTTAGACCCCTTTGCGAACCCAGCTGTAATCAGCAATTTCAGGCAGAGAGCATGTCTTCCACTCAAAATGCAATTTTCTGTTCACAGGGCAGCTTATTACACAGATCTCTTGCCCCTGTGTTTGGGAGATTATATATACAGTGGTATGTTAGGAGTAATATTTTTATGCATTTTAATGCATTAAGGCCTGCAAATCTAGAATATCTGAGTGGAAGAGAAAGATTACTTGATCATTTTCTGAAAACGTGAACAAAATTATCAACTACAGTTCATTTTCAGAGCTGCCTATTCAGCGCCATTGTCCTCAAATTACCATCTTTCTGGAGTTGTACAGCGACCTGAGAAAAATGAGCAAAAAGGCATTGCTGCTGTAAACGAGGAAGGATTTCACAACCTACTTGAAGCCCCAGATCCCCAGCTGGGTTTCTACGGCTGGTAATCTTTTTACTTGTCAGCTGGATAAGTTTTGATTCATGCTGATGCCGTATTGCTATTTCTGCAGTGTATTTTTAAGAAGCAACTTCATACAGGGCAAGGTCCTTCACAGGTGAAGAACAATATCATCAACAAAGTTGTCTGTCACTGGTGTCAGTTAAGAACTGGTTTTTTGTTGTGAGGGTTTTTTTTCTATGGCAAGACACTCTACTCTTCTTTAATTGGGATGGAGTAAACAAATGCATGTTGTACTGCTGTCTGCCGCACTTCAGTCAGATGTCTCCTTGGAAAATGCTCTTCTACTATTTCAGTACAAGAATGCCCTCAGTAAGAAGAAAGTAAAACCAAGAGGTCTTTTTTTAATGGAGCCTGAGTTTCATCCCTCACTTGGTTGTCAGATAATTAGGCTTTTGAAAAGAATGGATTCAGTTGTGTGCTAACTGGAGTATGACATTCACTTTTACTGATCTGCAAATTCCAGAGATGTTCTGATCTTTATTGCACTTCAGCTCCATTTTTATTCCCTTATGATAATCGTTAAGAAGTCTGGTTCTGCTGCATTAGAAATTTATTTCACTGTCTGTACAAAGCTTGCTACTATTGTAGTGTAACTTTTTATTTTAGTTTTTTTTTTTTTTAAATTTGTATTGGTACAGCCTTAAACACCATGGAATTAAAGACCATTTAAAAATAATCAAAAGAGTCATTGATGTCTGTGATAAGTGCATGCTTTGTTCACAGTGTTTTGTCTGTAATTAGGTGTAGCAACCAAGTCTCATGTATTTAATAAAATGTTTTCTGCAAAGTTGACTGCTTTCTTTAATCAAATGAAAACAATTTACTTGGCATTTCGAAGCATGTTGTATAAAAAGAGGACAGTGCTCTCTCATGCTTGTCAAGTATGAGTATCAGCATAGCTGGGAACTTCCCATGGACCTGTGATGCATTTTGATTAGCAGAGTGCAAATAGGCTCACCAAGAAATAGTTGCTGTCATACCCCCTTTAACTTCTGGGGTTGTGTTTCAGGAAAACATTTAAACAATCAGTTAAGTCCTTCCCTGCTCAGGAATGTACTTAGAGGCAAGCTTGGCTTGAACCATGTGCTCATTTAATCTCACTTCAGTAGGACTGAAAACCTAGGTCCTGATAGCCTTTTTGGATTAAGACATTCCCTGAACCTGATGTGCTTACATCAGTTCCAAGGCACAGTCTGGTTTGAAATTACTGATTTTGCTCTTAGAATTTCAGCAGTATGGCCTGTTGTCCACATAGGTTTTTTTTAATGTTTGTCTAGAATAAAACTAAATGTGCATCCAAGGATAGGTATCTCTTAAAACAGTTGCTTGTCAGGTCTGAATTTTCTCTGTTCGAGAAGTTTTAAAATTAAATGACCAGAAAACTAAAGCTAATAAAGCCCCTATAAGTGTGAAAGATAAACATTCCAAGTGCAAGAATCTCTTGAGACCTCTAATGAAATTCCACTGAGCTGCTGTTTGTGGGATGACAACTGTTGGAGAAGGTCAGAGAGTCTGAGGTTCTGCCAGAGGAACAGGAAAAAGCCACATCCCTCAGGGAGCTGCCATCTAGGGAACAGCAATGTGTGTTGGTGTTAGGACATCAGTGCAAGACAGTAAGAGCTAAGCAACCCTGGATGAGGAACAGAGGAACATGATTTTTACCAGGTGTTCTGGGGCTGCATTTCCATCATCTGGCAAATTCTGTGAAATAAATCCCCTTCTTGCTGCTTGGTGCTAGTGGTGGGACTGTGTGTTTTTGCTTAGCACAACAGCACGTAAAAGGCATCATGTCAAAGGTCCTGCCATGGTCCAGTGACAAGTGGAAAGAAAAAACAGAGGCCTTCAGAGAAAGAGACAGAGAAATGAGGTATGGACAGGTAATGGCCAGGGGCTACCAGGTGCTTTTGCTGACTGATCACATGCACAGTCAACCTGTTGGATTAAACTCTATAACTTAATTCAAGCTGTCTTGAGGGTAGTTGAAGTTAATGTGCTTTCCTTTGGTCTAAAGGTGAGTATGCAAGTGGTGGTTAATGGCAAATGTGGTTAATGCAGATTCAGCTAAGCAAGCTGATAAAGTTTGGTAACTCAGCTGCTTTAACTCTTCCCTTTGTACACTCATTTAACCCAGATTACCACTTCAAGAACGGCTGTGCTTGCACAGCCCATGGGATGGCTGCATGTCCTTTCCTCCTCCTCTCATACCCAAGGTAACCGGCAGCAGCATGCACACCTTGTGTGCAGTCTTGTAGGGTTCAGGCCTTCTGGGTAGCTAGACAAACAGCACTGAGGAATTTAGCTTGGGAAATCCAGAGTGCTTTCCTGGGATGATCTCACAAATGTGATGAAGTCTCCTGGTTGCAGCTGACTATATCTGAATATTGTGCTCAAGATACTGCTTAAGAACATGACTGCAACTGATGAAGCAGTTGCTATGGGATATTATGGCACATATATGATTCTTCAGATAAGGCTTGGGCATGGCAAAGTGGGATCTGTAACTTGCTGGTGCTTTACTTTGTAATAGATACTGAAGACAAATGGAAATTGGCAGCTGTTACTGGAAAGATCCGCAAAATTTCTTTTTAGAGTAGACTGATGTATTACTGTGTTACAACCTTCACTATTGATAGCGTTGTTTAGCTCTGAAAGAGAATAGTTAGAAGAAAAAAAAGATGGCTATGTATAAGAAGATATGGCTATTTTTATATGGACACTTTGTTATAAGAGCCAAATTCCTGCAGGTACCTGTGAGAGAGCACACACCGAAGACTGGCAGCACATGAGATACTTATTGCTTCTCCTCTGAAAGCTGTGAGGAAACAACACCTGAAAGAGCTTGAAGACAAAATCCTGCATGTAGCATGATTTTTCACCTCAGAGCTCCTCGAGTACTTGCAAGTACACCATTTTTAGTTATTCCTGTCCTCATGAAAAATGGCACATGGAACAGCACTGGAGAAGAATCTGCTTTGAAACTATACCCAGGGAAAGGCAGGCAGAAGCCTTGAGCGTTGAGGAGACAGGATGCAACTAGCCATGGAGCCATTAACACCATAGTACAAGATGATGCTGTTCATCTGCATTTGGAAGGAGATTTCTGTGTGACTGGACCTTGATGAGAAACACTCAGAAATGTTCTTGGAGGCTGAGGTTGGCCAGATATTCTCATGTCTAGAGGGTTGCCTGAAGAAACTATTGAGCAGACAAGCATTGCCCATCCTACAAAATGAGACAGCTAAGCTGTATCCTCTGCTATCCCATCTGCCATGGGGGTCACCTTTCCACATCAGCTGTGTCCTTCAGCCTTCTGGGTCTGGAGTCCCTTCTGGAAGAGGGACTAGTTACACAGTTGTAAAATGTGGTTATTAAACTGCTCAGCAGACCAAAAATCTGTCAGGCCATGTCGGTGCTGTATCAGGCACCTGGTGCCTGCAAGACAGCAGGGAGTACCGGAGTGTCTCTCTGCTCACCTTGTGAGAGCCGGGTGGCCTCTAAACAGTATCTAGAATCCCTGCTTTTTCTGGTCAACTCTGACATCTGCCAGAAGCCCGTGATACATGTCAGCATCTTTGCAGCATGGGCCAGCACAAAAATGAGTAAAGGCCAGTAAAAAATGAGTAGAATCTGGGGGTTTTAGGAACATCCAGTTATGACAGAGACCTTCAGCTTCTTTATTTAGAGCAGATGGGTGGGGGACTAGTATGTTTGCTTCCACAGAGGGAGAATACAGTCCCCTGGTTTTTCCCATGTAGTGCCACTGAGATGGTGACTGCTAATTCGCAGCATGAAGAGCAACAGGCGCTGTGTGAGTAACTGCCTTTGCTTTAGGGGACGTATGTAGAGATGTAAAGAGAAATCAGATCTGAGACCTCACTGCTTTTGATGGCATCTTACCAGCTTATCTGGCAGCCTCCTCTTCTTCCCTCACCGAACACACACACAGAGTACAACTTCTGGCCTCAGCATGGAGCAGAGCATTAGGTGTCTAGACATATACCACATGCATTTCAACTTAAAAGGTCTGGCATGGAGCACGTATAAACCATCAGATAATAGCACGGTTGCCTGCATAGATGTAGGGTGTGTACATGTTTTGGCAAGCAATGAAAAATATAACTGATTTTTTGCTGTACTGTGTATCATCTCAGTGACAGAAGTTTGGCAAGAGAGCTTGTGCCTGCACAGATGGCCGTTTTGTGTGATTTTTGTGTGGTTTCTGCCATGAGTGTGGCATCGGGTGAACCAAACACAAAGATCACTTTTTCAAAGGATCCATCATTACTGAGGTGTTAAAGTGCTACATATTCACACATACTTAGCCTGCATCCCCAGAAATGTTGTTTGAAAATAAGCCCTCCGGCAACCTCCAGGAAGAGGGAGGCAGAAGGCGTATTAGGGGTGAGGGAGCAGGACCCTGAGATTTACGCACAAGATCTCCTCTGTGTTTGTTAGTTACTCATGCAGTACATAACAGCAGTACTGAGCCAGGACTTGCTTGCTTTCACAGGCAGCCTGTGAGTTATACACATAAAAATGCAGCCTTGCGGGACTTGATCCAGAACCTGCAAGTGTTGATGTGATTATAACCCAGAGCATCCGTGTTTGCAAGGTCCTTCTGGAAATGGCATGTGGCTTCCTGCCTGCTTAATGCTTTTCCAAATTCCGTCTGACAAGTCCCAGTGAGATCTCCTGTCCACACTCGGTAAGGGTGTAGTTTTTCTTAGTGTCTCTTGGCGGAGCCCCAACACCTCTATCAAGTACTACACGAGGTGTTCAGACATCATTTAAAACTCTTAAGGCATCCTCTGGCTACTGACAGCTGATGTCAGGCAAAGAGCTTTGTGGTTTGGGATGCAGCTGCTGAAATCAGCAATGAAGGCAGGATGGGAATTCCCTCATCTTTAAACAGAGCCTGTGCACTGGTGTGCTTTTGAACCAGCCTTTTCCAGGACTTCTCCACACTGTCTGAGAATGATAGGGATAGACTGTTTTCTCCTGAACAAAAGAAAGCAAATATTCATTATACTGATATAAAAAAAGAGAAGCAAAGAGGATCTATTTCCTGCAGGAGTGGAAAATTGGGTATTTCTTGTTCCAGCCTTCTGATGATACAACACCCTTACAGATCGTAGCTGACACATGCTTGCCATCACAATACCATCATTTTACTTAATTTCTATTTTGTTATGCTAAGACTCCTTTGCTGCAAATATTAGAGCTGCATGCTGCTCACAGTAGCCATCACTTTCTCATCTGGCTACACTTCCAATCCTTAAGAGAAACTCTTGCCAATTTCTGTAATTTCTGAGTTTATGAGGACAACGTGTCTAGTGGGAGGAAAATAAAGAAGTGATACAGACTTTAATGGGCATCACCGTGCATAAGGTATGAAACATCCCGGAATAGGCCATGTGTGTATCCTGCTCTGGTGCAGCACTTGACTCACTGTCCCAGTTCAGGACTGAAGTAGCACTAATAACAAGCTGTTACTGTTAGCTCTATCAAGTATCAGAGCTCAGCTCAAACCAGATGCCCTCGTTTTGAAAATCTGGAATTTGGAGAAACCAGGAACCGTGACTTTATTTCCTAGCACATGATAAACTCTGCCTTGGGAAGCCAGAAGCAATCTAAGTCTCTGTGTTCTGCTGTGGTTCAATAAATTGCCTGAGTGGTACTGTGATTCAGGAAATGGCCACCATAATTTTCAAACTGAGGCCTGTCGGAAGTTAATTAATCACTGTGGGATTAAATGCAGTATGAGAACTGCAGTGAGGCTGGTGCTTTTCATCTTCTGGGGCAACTGGCACTGTATGGTTACACTCTTGATTTTAGTAGGCTATTTCTCAAAGTGCTCTTGGTGCTTTCAGAAGTAGTCCTTGCGTGAGCCGGTGGCAGCTCATGAGACGGCAATTTCAGAAGCAAAGTAGCAAGCAACTTGTGGGGAAATGTGGTGTGGGAGTGAACTTCATCAATCCGTGGGCTGGGCAAGCAAATATACCGGAAGGTGCAAGGCTTTATGGAGAACCTACCTAATATTTACTTATTGGTAGGAGGCAAACGGTTCCTGAACAGTCATTGTGAGAGCAAGACCTGAGGGCACAAGAGGGCAAACCCTTCCCGAGGAGACCGCTGGCAGCACAACAGCTCGTCATTTCCATGAGCATCCTGGCCTTTCTTTAGCAGAGATGGCCACCTAATAACTCACCACACAGAAGTTATGAAACCATTGACCAGAGGAACTTCCACCCAAGATCATGGCACCTGAATTTGCCACAACGTCCCATTCCTGGGCTAGCAAGAGGCCAAGGTGGCTGCCAGGCACCACAGGCAGTGGTCGTCAGCACAGACAGAGGAGGATCATTTGCCATGAGCAAAGTTTGTAAACACAGTTCAGTTTAGGAAAAATACTTGCAGCCTACCTTTCAGATGGAAAGAAGTCCTATTTTCATCCACTGACTGTTTGCAGTGTACAGAAGGAAGAGAGGGTCCCTTCAGCTTGTAGGACCTCTTCCCCTGCACAGGCTTCCATGGCATTGTGCCTTTTTCAGATGTGCCCTCTGCGTAGCATGCTTTCTTCCAGCAATCTTTCTTGTAGTCTTCAGGAGGACACCCTGAGCTGTCAGGGGTCTGCAGACCACAGACGGAGGACTCCTGTTATACAAGTTTCCATTGCTCAGAGAATCAGACAACATGCTTACATTGATAGCCTGTGCATGGTGCAGCTATTCAGCTTTCCAGCTTATTTTGCTTACAGTGGGTTCTCCAGTTGGGTTTATGCAGTTCCTTTACCTTTTACATACTATATTAACAGCAAAAGCTGCAACAATAGAAACCTGTTTTCAAAATCACCTCTTTCTAGCATGCAGAGTTACATCTCTGGTGCTGCAGTAACAGTCAGCTGTGGATGCAGAACTGAAGGTTAAAAGGAGAAATCCAACATCTCCCTCCCCTTGAGAGTACCACATCTTCCCTTTTCCTGCCATGCTGAGACGGTCACTGTGGGGATCACTAGCTCATGCACTGGGCTGCAAAATCAATTAGCTTCAGCCCTGTTAAAAAGTTGACTTAAATTATAGTGGATATAATAAAATTGTAGTGGTATCATTAAAATGTATTACTCTTTCATAAAGGATATTATGTATCTGAACATCTCTAAAAAGGTTTTCCATCAATCCTCTACCTCCAGTTCCTGCTTATGGCGCTGAGGCTCTCCTTTTAAGAAATGCACACTCATGCCCACTTAACTCATGGTATTCATCAAGATGCCCTGCCTTTGGTCCACTGAAGCAACATGGCCTGATTCTGTTGTGTCTAACAGGGAGCATAAAGTGGGTATGAGTGGAAAAATAAAATCCTACCTAGTTAGCACTGCCTGTCCAGCTTGCACAGACACCCATGGTGGTGTGACACACTGGCAGCACAGAGTCAGGCTATTAGGAATACAAAGAGTTTTTCCCCTGCTCCTGAGTTGACTAACAAGGGAAAATCCTTTGCCTTTGTCATCCTCCCACTGTTTCTGCAGCAAGATAAAAGATGCTGTGTTACTCCTTCTCTATTACTGACTCAGTGTGGCAGTACATTTTTAGCTCTGTGGCAACCTTAGGGTGACTTCACGTTGGTGCCCCTCCTGCCATGTCTGTCTTCAGCACACAAACTCATGGGAAATCATGAGGGAAGTGCTGTGTTTCAGCTTTCTTAAATTCCTCACATTTTGTGAAAAACACCAAGTTGCTCTTAGCCAGAAATGGTGATGCCATGTCACTAGGACAAGCTATTTTTATCCCTTTTCTTTATTTGTTTTCTAGCATATTCAACTAAGCTTAACAAGTTTCCCATCTTTAATTTTGGTGACGACCTCAAGTACCTGTGTATCAGTGGTGTGAGCCCCAACACCACCATAGCCACCCTCTATGCTCTCAACATGTGGAGATACTGGTGCCTGACCAAAGGACTCAGGAATTACATGGACATCACTAAGGTCAGAAAACTTAGCAAAATACTGTTTTTTCAGTGGTGGGAACCAGCCTCTCTGGTCAAATGAAGTTCTAAAGTTTGAAAAGAGATGGGGTTTAAGTCTTTTTTACGTCCTTGTGGTCTTGGGGACTCTCTTAGTAAAGCTGTAGCCTTTTCTAATTCACACCCTGTTGCCTTTATGGTTGAGCCAGTAACTTGGAAAACCGGGGTGATACTAAAGATTTCCATGTACATAACCCTTGTACACAAACTTGGTCTCTCGCTGCCATGTGACAAGATTTCCTGCTGTTACCCTAAGGACATACTGTTTGCATGATTTCTGCTCCCAGAGCTAGCCAATGCAATTCAAAGCATTGGAGGACTTTTCTCCAAAAATGAACTCCCAGAAAAATCAGTGTGCAAACAAAAATTAAGGACTGTGGCAAAGGACCAAAGTACAAAAAGCCCCACTCATGTTTTTATAACGAATATTCTCTGTTAGGTTGAGCTAAGACATTGGCAGGCTAAGGCCGCCTGACTGACAGCCTGACCGCAATACTGACATCTCATGGCCAAAAGCAGAGGCTGCTGCTGCTCCTCTCCTTTTTCTCCTTCTCTGCCCACGCACCCAGGGGAAACCTGAAGTTGCAGGAGAGGTGGGCACTTGCCTGGGTTCAGAACTCTGTGAAATGAACATACTGAGCAGTAGGACTGGTTGCTTTAAGGTATGGTGCCAGGGGCTTCTGTGGTTTCTCTCAATGACTGCAAGCTTCTGCCTGTTGCCCCCAACAGTGTCAGGGCACTAGGAGCAGCGGCTGTAACCAAACAGCACTCCTCTGCCCATGCATATGTTGTTTGTAAGAGTCAATAAATATCCAAGGAAAGCATTTAGCTTATGTTCAGTATCCCAAATGGGAGGATGGATCTTCTTCCATGTTTTGCAAAAGACTGAGTATTCTGTACACAAAAACTGAGCAAAGCCCCAGGTTTGGTAGGTATCATAAAATTCAGACTGTCTTTGAGTTATCCTATTTGTTGTCCTGTTCTTGTTCTCCTGCAGTGGCATCTGATACCAGAGAGGAAGTCTTACAGAACTTACCTGGATGTGGGGAAGAACATGTGGTATTTAACTGTCAATTTTTGTCACGAGGAATATTTGCTTATTAGCCAAACTTCTTCTTCAGTACTGATGGTCCTTTTTTTCTGGCAGCTCCTCAAATTCATGATCCTGAAGCCTATATTTTATCTAACAATGTTTAACTCATTTAACTTGTCCATCCCAGCACATCATTATTGTATTTCAGCAGTAGTTAATGTCCTCTAATGAGACCAGCATCATATTAGTGTGTTAGTTTTATCTGAAGGAGACAATTTCCCTCATGAAGCAATTCCTACCAAAAGGCAAAGAGACAATGCCCAAAGGGGTGTGATATGACCCGCCAAAGGCCACATCACAGGTCAGTAGCAGGGTATGGCCATTGCCTCAGCCACGTCCACTTGTGGCACCCCTCATCTGCAAAGTCAGCATTGATAAATGCAACTCCTCTGGGAGTCCTGTAAGGTACCCTAGAATCACCTAGTCAAAAAGAAAACCAGGATATGTCAAAAGCAGCTTTTACCCTTTTTGGACTATTAACAAATAATCAATTGCTGCAAAGGACAAAGAAACACTCCTTTTGCACCTCTGGCATGGCCCCATTTCTGTGCCCAAACACCGAAGTTCCGGGCAGATGAGTTTTATACCAGCCTTGTACTTCTGTGGTACACTGGAAAGCTAGGCCATGTCTCACATGCTGGGCTGTGCTCTGTCCTTTTTGAGAAGCTAGCTCTTGCAGACGTCCGACTAGGCATCGGACAAGAGATATCACCAGGAGGCACGTGGCACCGCAAACAGAACTCCCACTAAGACATGGAGCCACCCAGGTCTCTGGCTGCAGGGAGTGCCCAGAGCCTTGCTCCAGTCACGGAGGGCTCCTGAGGCAGCACTTGCGTGAGGTGTGAGCAGGTGGAGGATCTGCTCCACATGGTGGCAGAGCTGAAAGAAGAAGTGGCAAGACTGAGGAGTATCAGGGAATGTGAGAGGGAGATAGGCTGGTGGAGCCACTCCCTACCATCCCTGAGACGAGTGCACCAGATAGAAGCATCAAGAGAAGGAGTGGCTCCCCTGCCCTTGTGCTGCCAGGCAGAGGGAGGGGACCCAAGAGATGGAGGAGGATGGATGCAGATCCCTGCTTGGCACAGCAGGCAAATCCTCTCCTGGTCGACTTTGTCCCCCCAGGTGCCCTTACACAATAGGTGTGAGGCTCTGGAACCCCAGGGCCAGGAGGATGGAGATACAGACAGTGATCCACCCAAGGGGTTGACTAGGAGGAACCAGTCAGCCCCACGCATTACAACGGCCACTCGTAAGAAAAAAAGAAGGGTAATTGTCACAGGCGACTCCCTTCTGAGGGGAACAAAGGGCCTGATACGCCCAACCAGACCCATCCCATAGGGAGGTCTGCTGCCTCCCTGGGGCAAGGGTAAGAGACATTACCAGGAAGCTCCCTAGGCTGGTAAAAGCGTCCGATTATTATCCGCTAGTGGTTGTTCAGGTCAGCAGTGATGAGGTAGCTGAGAGAACTGCACAGACAATCAAAAGGGACTTGAGAGAACTGGGGCGATTGCTTGAAGGATCAGGAGCGCAGGTAGTGTTTTCCTCCATCCCGTTGGTAGCCGGGAGGCATACAGAAAGGAACAGGAAGCCCCATCTCATTAACACGTGGCTCAGAGGCTGCTGCCAGTGGTGGAATTCTGGTTTTTTTTGCTCACGGGGCAGTTTGCATGGCACCAGGCCTGCTGGAGACAGATGGGGTTCGCCTGTCGCAGTGGGGGAATAGGATTCTGGCTCAGGAGTTAGCAGGCCTCACTGAGAGAGCTTTAAACTAGGTATGAAGGGGGAAAGGGATAAAACCAGGCTTACTAGGGATAAACCTAGGAGTGGTGTGCCTGTGTTGGAGATGAGATTCATAGATCAACTGAAGTGTATTTATATCAATGCACACAGCATGGGCAATAAACAGGAGGGACTGGAAGCCATCACATTCCAGGGAAACTATGATGTGGTTGCCATTATGGAAACATGGTGGGATGACTCGCACAACTGGAGCACTGCAATGGATGGCTACAAGCTCTTTAGAAGGGACAGGCAAGGAAGGAGAGGTGGAGGGGTAGCCTGTATGTTAGAGAGTGTTTTGACTGTCTAGAGCTCAACGACGGTAATGATAAGGTTGAGTGCTTACGGGTAAGGATCAGGGGGAAGGCCAAGAAGGCAGACATCCTGGTGGGAGTCTGTTATAAACCACCCAACCAGGATGAGGAGACAGAGGAATTACTCTACAAGCGGTCGGCTGAAGTCTCACAATCTCTAGCCCTTGTTCGTGTGGGAGACTTCAACTTACCAGATGTCTGCTGGAAATACAACACAGCAGAGAGAATGCAATCTCGGAGGTTCCTGGAGTGTGTGAGAGATGATAACTTCCTGACGCAGCCGGTGAGCGAGCCAGCCAGGGGAGGTGCCCGCTGGACCTACTGTTTACGAACAGAGAAGGTCTGGTGGGTGATGTGGTGGTCAGAGGCTGTCGTGGGCTCAGCGACCATGACATGATAGAGTTCTACCCTGAACTTCAGAAGGGCAGACTTTGGATTGTTTAGGAGTCTGGTTAACAGAGTCCCTTGGGAGGCAGTCCTGAAGGGCAAAGGAGTCCAGGAAGGCTGGATGTTATCAAAGAAGGAAGTCTCAAAGGTGCAGGAGCAGGCTGTTCCCATGTGCTGTAAGTCGAGCAGGTGGGGGAAAAGACCGGCTTGGCTGAATAGGGAGCTTTGGCGGGAACTCAAGGAAAAAAGGAGAGCTTACTGCCTTTGGAAGAAGGGGCAGGTGACTCAGGAGGACTACAAGGATGTTGTGAGGTTATGCAGGGAAAAGGTTAGGAAGGCGAAGGCCCAGTTGGAACCTAAACTGGCTGCCACCATTAAAGATAACAAAAAATGTTTTTATAAATACATCAGTGACAAAAGGAGGGCCAGGGAGAATCTCCCTCCTTTGTTGGATGTGGAAGGTAACCTTGCCACGAAAGATGAGGAGAAGGCTGAGGTACTTAATTCTTTCTTTGCCTCAGCCTTTAACAGTCAGACTGGTCATCCTCGGGGTTGTCAGGCCCCTGTGCTGGGAGATGGAGATAGTATGCAGGATGGAGTCCCAGTTGTTGAAGAGGTGGCAGTCACCGACCTGCTCCTCCACCTGGATGTTCACAAGTCCATGGGGCCGGATGGGATCCACCCAAGGATACTGAGGGAGCTGGCAGAGCAGCCATCATTTATCAGCAGTCCTGGTCAACCGGGGAGGTCCCAGATGACTGGAAGCTAGCTAATGTGATGCCCCTCTACAAGAAGGGTCGGAAGGAGGATCTGGGGAACTACAGGCCTGTCAGCTTGACCTCGGTGCCAGGAAAGGTCATGGAGCAGGTCATCCTGAATGCCATTACGCAGCACGTGCGGGACACCCAGGGGATCGGGCTCAGCCAGCATGGGTTTATGAAAGGGAGATCCTGCCTCACTAACCTGGTCTCCTTCTATGATAAGGTGACCCGCTTAGTGGATGAGGGGAAGGCTGTGGACGTTGTCCACTTGGACTTCAGTAAGGCCTTTGGCACTGTCTCCCACAGCATTCTCCTGGAGAAGCTGGCTGCTCACAGCTTGGACAAGTGCATCTGTGCTGGGTTAAAAACTGGCTGGACGGCCAAGCCCAGAGAGTGATGGTGGTGAATGGAGTCAAATTCGGTTGGCGGCTGGTCACAAGTGGTGTTCCCCAGGGTTCAATGTTGGGGCCGGTCCTGTTCAATATCTTCACTGATGATCTGGATGAGGGGATTGAGTGCACCCTCAGTAAGTTTGCAGATGACACCAAGCTGGGTGGATGTGTCAATCTGCTGGAGGGCAGGAAGGCCCTACCGAGGGACCTGGACAAGCTGGATCGATGGGCTGGAGCCAACAGTATGATATTCAACAAGGCCAAGTGCCGGGTCCTGCACTTGGGTCACAACAACCCCATGCAAATGCTACAGGCTTGGGAAGGAGTGGCTGGAGAGCTGCCTGGTAGAGCAGGACCTGGGGCTGTTGGTCAACAGCTGCCGAACATGAGCCATCAGTGTGCCCAGGTGGCCAAGAAGGCCAACAGCATCCTGGCTTGGATCAGCAATAGTGAGGCCAGCAGGAGCAGGGAGGTGATCGTGCCCCTGTACTGGGCACTGGTGAGGCCGCACCTTGAATCCTGTGTTCAGTGTTGGGCCCCTCAGTACAAGGACATTGAGGTGCTGGAGTGTGTCCAGAGAAGGGCAACAAAGCTGGTGAAGGGTCTAGAGAACAAGTCTTCTGAGGAGCGGCTGAGGGAGCTGGGGTTGTTTATCCTGGAGAAGAGGAGGCTGAGGGGAGACCTTATCGCTCTCTACAACTGCCTGAGAGGAGGTTGTAGTGAGGCAGGTGTCCGTCTCTTCTCCCTAGTAACAAGTGATAGGACGAGAGGAAATGGCCTCAAGCTGCACCAGGGGAAGTTTAGGTTGGATATTAGGAAAAACTTCTTCACTGAAAGGGTTGTCAGGCGTTGGAACAGGCTGCCCAGGGAGGTGGTGGAGTCTCCATCCCTGGAGGCATTTAAAAGAAGGGTAGACGTGGTGCTTGAGGATATAGTTTAGTGGTGGACTTGGCAGTGATAGGTTAGCGGTTGGACTCAATGATCTGAAGGGTCTTTTCCAACCTTAATAATTCTATGATTATTTAGTGGGTGTTTCATGCACTCAACACCTTTCTTTAAAATACCTTTCATACTGCAGAATCAGAGTGCTTAGCAAATCCTGGCTTTATTAGTTTTTGTGGGCCATGGAGATTACGCTGGCACAGCATTATTCCCTAGTCTGGGTTTTAAGGTAGAAAGGGTGTTATGGTTCATTCAGAATTTGCTGTTAACTGCAGGGATTTTATTTTGCATTCCCTCACCATCCACCCCAGACCAAACACATCTATGATGTGAGACATACACTCACCGTGGCAGGCTGCAAAATTATGCCCAAGATTATCAAAATAGTGCCTAACTGAGTGGCTAGTATGATAAGACTTCAGGGCTTATGATTTGTGAGGCCTTTGAGGCCTTTCTGCAGTGTGTCAGGTTAGGAACTTATAATTGCTAGTTAGCACCATTGGCATGGGTGAAAGGGGACATGCATACCTCTCTCCTTATCAGGGTGGGGCTGTGCACTTAAGCAGGTTATAGCAGACAGACCTGATGTTTTAGTTTTAACATTCTTTCTCATCAGGATGGATGATTAATACAACGTCCTCCTACAATCTCATGTGCTGAGGAGGGAGGCAGATGTTATGGAGAACAGAGAGCTAAGTAGATTCAGAGTGTGTCTCCGTGTGTGTCCGTGTGTGTGTGTGTATCTTCACCTTGAAATATGTCCTCCTGACAGTTGAACTTACAAGGGCATGGAGCCAGCAGAGCATCTGGCATGATGCATTCAGTCCACTTGGTTTAAGCTGAAATTAAGTGTCATTTCAATTTTGCTCCAAGAAAATTATTTTCTCAAGCCAATGTAAGAAATACATTTAATTCAATTAGAATCGAAGTTTTCCTTTCTCAAGTAAAGCGTCCCTTTCTTTGGCAGACTTTAGGTTACCCAGAACACTGATTTCAGACCTTACCTCCTCAATACTATTTAGTAAGTCACTAAGCAAAACAAAACCTGCACCTAGGTGGAACCTTGCATTTGTAACCCACCCACACGTTTCCTTTGGACTCAAAGATGAATGAGAAGGGAAAAAGGTAACGGTTGAAGATGTATTATTTTATTTAAAAAACATCTCATGCATTGTACTTTTTCCCACTCCATTTGTTGCCTCTTTGCCAATCAGATTACTTGAGGGAGCAGCTTAAAGGAGCTGAATGCTTTGAGTTGTAAGGCTGTAGTCCATTTTCCTGGGCTGGAAGTCTCGAACTGCCATGGTGGCCCAGTGGTAATTGCAATTTTCACTATAGACAGACTATTCACTACACAGAGAGATAGAAGGAATCACTCCTGTTGAAGACAGGCACAGCAACGTCCACAGGGCATGTCTGGCTTGTCCCATGACCTAGACTGAGCACCCTTATGCAAGGGAAAGAAAACCTGAACTAACCAGGACTGCAGATCATCAGGCCAAAATTAGGGAAGCAAAGGGAGACAGAGAGCTGCAAATCCTACATTCAGGCCTCCATGAAGGAGTCTAAGGCACAGGAAAATGTTCCCTAGGGAACATTTGGAAGGTCACTCAGGCCAGGAAACAGGATGATATCTCACAGCCTCAACTAGTGGCCCCAACTCCAGATGTGGGAGAGTCTGCAGATCCACAATCAAATATGATATTGAATATTTTTCTGCTCTGAAGGAAAACCTTGCCTTGAATTCTGCACCTCCCTAAATAATTTGTTCCCTGATAGAAACAAGAGCTGACATTATTGTTGCTAATACTAGGGTGAGAAGAGCAAGTGCACAACTGTGGAAAAAGAGGAAGGTGAGCAGACAGTTAATCAAAAACTGCAGAGAGAAAACAGATGGAATTAAGGAAGAGATGTGGATGCAGAGAACCATGCACCATTCCTAGTAGTCCCATTCCTAGAGGTTCCAGGAGTGAATGGAGCATGGTCAGAGCAGCTCCTCCCAGAGACACCAAGTAAGCAGGGGATGGAGAAAGTCCTACAGCTGCAGACAATGTCCCTGCCTGGTGACTGAGGGCCTTTAGTCGTCCTCAGGACAGTTGCAGCATGGCCAGTCCCTGGGTGAGCACCAATTCCTTAGGGTCCTGCCAAGACACTGCAGGACCTACCTGAAGGGGCCTGATCTGACTTCTGTAGATGAGATTGCTTTTGCTGAGCTCACTGATGAAGTTTGTTGTAAAATGGAGCCTGTCTGTGGAAAAACAGTGAGAGGAGATGTGATCAAGTCATGTCATGCTGGAGCAAGAGAAGTGAGGTTGAGCCACAGTGGTTATTCTTAAAATAGAGCTTCTCATACCTAGTTAAAACACAACCCCAAAGGAAATGATAACAGTCATTGATCTTTCGGAAGCTTGGAGGAATCTGTCCCAGACCTGCCAGCCAAGGTCACAAGTGTGCCTGTATTTGGGGAACAAGCTATTGTGCATGATCTTACTTGAAGAAGTCCCACACACAATTCTGGAGTATTTTCTGTGCTTTTGGGTTCTTTCTGCCTTCTGCTGAAAGTGGAATGCAAGTCTAGCTGGAAACAGCCCTGCACAATGCAGCTGGAGCTTTTTAATCTGGGGCTTTTGAATAAAGCTGTTGCTTTTTCAAACTTACTCCCAATTTTTGGTGTGTGTTGGGAACAGCTCAGGGTGAGGCCCAGCCAGTTGGGTACGAGTCCAAGGGGTGGATTTCTCCTCTGCCTGAAAGATGGACCCTTAGACCTGCCCAGTGAGGGTCTCTCACTTTGCTAGCAAAAATTCATCCGAGACTTCCAGCATCTTGCTGAGATAGTCCTTGCTCTGTGTAGGGAGGACAGGACCTCACCCATTTCCTGCAGTCTGGCTGTGCTGCTGAAAAGTAGCCTCTTTCCAAGGGCAAGATAACGACCGAATTGGCTCAAAGCCTGCTGAGCACCTGTCTGAATAACAGCAGGGTCTGTTGGTCTGCTCCAGCGCCTTCTGCCTTTTAGGGTAACCATCTGCATCGCTGGGGAGCACCTGTGGGCTGGGGAGGAGATTTCTGGGGTTGAGGGTGAGGGAAGAGGCTAACAGAGACTGGAGGGAACACCATGATATGTGAATGGCTCCTCTGTATTATATGTTGGCTATTTTAAATGTGTACAAACTGAGGGGCCAGCTCATGACTGCTTTTCTAAGCAGTGTCATCTTCTGGGGGGCACTTGCCTGTGCTTTTTGTTGTTAAAGGAGAGCAACTCTGTTTTAAACACTTGCAGATGTTATAAAAAAAAGCTGTAATGCCTGGGATAGTACGTCTGAGGGGCAGGATCATAGTTACATGAGCAGAGGGTTCACTGTGAAGTTGAGAATGCCATGTTGATTACTCTGCTCTTGTTTCAAATACAGCAGAGTGGGTGGGACAGTGTCCCCACAGGGACAATCTGTTGTGTCTGGCATCATTTTGACACAACACCCAGGCTGAGCCAAGCTGAGGTTGGAGCTTGGAGGAACATGCCACTCCTCCTTTTTCCTTTCCTACTTGGTCACCTTGTTTTTTTTCATGAAGGATACACCCAAACTTACACATGGGTATTCATGTAGCACATGAACAACTATTGACCATATGTAAGTCACATCTAAGCAAGGCTTAGATGAAAGCGGGACAAACAAGAGATGACAAACCTGTGTGCTGAAGCTGGCATCAGCTTGTCAGAAGCAATCCCAGCTCATCAGAAGCAAGGATTTACTAGAAAGAAGCGGTCCAAGATGCAACTCAAATCGTCACCCTCCAGATCTAAGTCCTTCTGACAGTAGCACTGAAAGCTGTGCAAGCAGCCCTCCTGCATGTATTTGTTGGGTGCACCATGTCTCTGAGCCAGACTTTTTGCTCCTACCATTTCCCCAGCAGCTCTGGCCCCAGGGGAGAGCCACGCTCTGCTGTTCAGTGACTGCTTGGCACTGAAGTGCTCACAGGGCTCCTGAGCACTGGGGCGAGGGCTGGCCCTCTGCTGAGCTCGCAGAGCCCCTCCAGTGAGCAACCCTGCTCCTGCAAGAAGCATGTTCCCTTTCCCTGAGGCTACCATGGGCTGGGGCTCCTTTGCACTCTTCTGCCCTTAGAGCAGAGCAATCAAATCCTTCATTTCCGAGCTCTGCCACACGGGGACATTGCTGCCTGGTTTTCCCTGGTGGGATTCTCTCTGGGTGATGAGTGTTTGATCTCCCTCACATCACGGCCTTGTGACTGGTATCTTCCTTACCTAGGCAGACTTGTTTTTATGGCCTGATGGGGCCCTGGAGCACCCTGATCGACTTTGGCCGTACCTATTCTTTCATATCTGTGCAAGTCATGGTGACAGCAGTCTCTCCCCAACATCCTTATTTTCAGATGAAACATAAGTGGCTTCCAATTCACACTTGCCTGTCAAGTCAGACACTATCCTGTGATCTGTTAATATGAAGTCCATGTCAAGGCATTGTAGCCTTTCTCATGAGGCACTTGATTATTTTCTGAGTGCTTGCCACCAGCCTGTTATAGAGGTTAACGGGATCTAACGGTGACCTCTGTAAAGACAGTTGTTAGTGCAGATTGCTGCAGTACTAAATGGAGGCCAGCCTGAGACATTCATGTGTTCACTCTTATCACACCATATGAAAACTTGCCTGGATACTGGGTGTCATTTATTTGGTTATGTCTAGAAATACAGCAGTTGTGAGGAAAGCCAAATGACAGGACAAGCACGTATTTTTTTTACACACTTCTGGAGGAGATTCACTTTTCCCATACCAATAGCATTGGCTTTTGCACTCAATATGATTTGTACTGTTGATGTTAACTTGCTTTAATAAAATACTGAAACATCCCTTGCCTACCATAGACTTCTATAAAAATCCTATTACGGTAATAGTATTTTTATAGTTTCAACACTGCCTTCTTGTGCTCTTTGTACTACTTTGTAGTACTTCTCTGTAACATATGAAGAATCGCCAGCTTGGACACTTTAAGCTAAATCACAATGAGAAGTAAGACCTCCTATTTGCAGTGCTTGTCTTAGGAGACTGTTGGAATAGCTGGAGTCAATTTCTGAGAGGTCTCACATTTGGCCTGTGCTCCAGAAGGTAGTGTCTTCACTTACAGCCTGTTTCAGCCATGATGGGGGCTTTAGCTACTGGGCTTTTTTCTGAACCTTTCTGAGCACTGGACCAATGTGATATTTCATGATTGCTCACTGAGACAGTTGCAGGAGATCTGAATGTGCTCCATCCAGCTGTATGTAAGAAGCCTACAGCCCATACCGAAAGCTTTGACATCAGAGACATGGTCCCCAAAGCCGTAGCAGCAGAGGCCTGGTCTTCGCCACCTCCTGTGATAGGTGTGCCTTGTGGTATCTGCAGGGGGAATGTGAGTTCAGCACTTAGGAACTCTGGCAGGACTGGGACTTCTGTTGGTTGATTCCTAAGGACCAAACAGAAACCACAGACCTTGGGCTGCAATAGCTAATAAACCAGTGAACAAATGCAAAGGCACTCCCCCTTCCCTCCCCTGTTCTAGACTGGGATAACTAGTGACAGCAAAGAACACCCCAGACCATATGTGGTGCTGATACTCCACAGGAAATCCTGAGCACTGTGTGCCGTGAGGAGAGAGAAGACCTGTATGGGTTTAAGTTTGTAAAGATCTCAGAGGAAGCCCATTTAGATCATATGGATACAGGCTGAGGAACAAGCCCTGCACTCAGGAGGGAAAAAAATGTACATTTTTGCCTTAAGCCAGTCAGAATTTCAGCTGTGCTGCATGTACTTGCCTTTGTGCCAGATACCAACACTCAGGAGTGGGGCTCTTGGCCTGTTTTTGGTGTGATCCAGAGCTCTGTAGGCAGGTCTGAAGAAGCCACCATACATCACTACGGAACTCATCTTTCCTGGGATAGTCCCGATGCTTTGAATGGAAACATGCCCTACAACTCACATTGGGGATTTCATTCCCCAATGCTGCATGACGCAGCAGCGCGGGATCGTATCTCTAGGAGTTACAGCACACAGAGCTGTTGCTGCTTGTAAGTGCTGTTCGGCTGATTTTTCAACAGGATGTACACACCAGATGGGCAGCAGGGAAAAAGGCTGTCAGCAGCTGAAGCACCTCATGCCTTGACACCTAGGCTTTGAATGACTTGACTGTCTTGAGGAATAGTCTGGGACCACCCTTGGGCAAGTGAGGGTATTATTAAGCTTCTTTGGAAACCCGTATCTCAAGTCACGTATGAGGTGTCCAAAAGCACCATTACTCAGAGCCAAACCCATTTCAAAACAGCTTAACGAGATAGGAAAAAAACCCTGCCATCTTTAGAGGCTTTTTTTGCACTCTTGCTCTTCTAAAGTTGTCCCCTAGAGAAACGTTCTCAAGTCTTTTCCAGCGAAATTCTACCTTTTTATCTAAGTTGGTTTTAAGTGTAGCAGATTGATCCTCAGAAATGGATATTAGAAAATATTTGGGAAAAAAAGGAAATTACAAAATAAAGACTAAATGTAGGCTGTTTGAGGTGGTCTACCCTGCTGTTCAACTGTGCTCCAGGGTAGTTTGTGATGAGAGAACAGTGGGGAGAGAAGCTTCAAGGTGTGTGATAAACAGCAGAGCTATTTGTGTTAAGTGAATATATCACTACTGCAGTGATATAAACATACACATTTGTAGAGCACTGTATGCGTTCTGCTTTACAATTAATCTAGAAAGCACGACGAAAAGCTCATCCTGCCACAGACATTAGATAACCTATCAACTGTAAGAACATGCACGTGTTTCTACAGTGCAAGATGGGGGGGCGTGCAGTAAAGAGGAAAGTGGGGGGCAGGGGTTTCTTTCTTTTTGAGGTACCTTACCACTGGTATCTGCTGGTGCGTCTGAGAGGATGGGTGCAATCCGATGAGACACTCGGCATCCTCAGCACATACTGAAGAGAAGGCAGCTGAAAAGCCAGTGGTATACAGAGGTTTGGGTTCTCATCTGTACTCTGCCAACCCATAACTAGATGACCTCAACAAGCACTTCCCCTTTCTGAGACTCAGTTTATGTTTCTGTTCAGTGAGGAAAACAACAGCTACTCCTTGATAACGTTCTTCCACAAACCTGGGGACAGAATTATGTCAAAGAGCTGGTCTGCACTTGGAACAAATGCTCATTGCAAGGAGTGCTCTACTGCAAGATGAGACATTCCCATCTTTCCCCTGGCATGTCCGAATAAAGCAGAGCACCATGGCATGATTGTTGATCATCATCTGACTGCTAATGAGAGTCAAGTCTTTCAGCCGATTTACCTGCAACTGGAATCCCTAAGTCACCAAAGGATGATTCCTGCCTCGTCTGAGTTTTGAATTCTTTTCACTTCCAAATCCAGACACTGAACACAAAAGAATTAAAGACACAAGTCCCACCTGATATGTGAAATACCAACATTGTGAGATGAGGGAAAGCTAACATTTGCTGGTAAATAATGCGTTATATGTCAGACTGGTGAGAACCACGACAGTGATTCAGTGTTTTGTTCTGTTCCTTGTGCAAATGGTCTCAGTTTCATATTTACGAGGGACTGCAAGGTGCATTTATAACTCACTGTCAATATTATTTACGGGGATATTTCTGAAATCAATTTGCTGTCAGACAGAAGGCTCTATAATTTACACTATACTGTATGTGTTAGGAAATCCCGTAAGTATAAAACCAGAAAGGGTCAGGGAGGGGGAAGGAAGCCAGACAGTGGATTTCATTGCTATAAGTATCAAAAGCAAGGAAGAAATTTATAATGACATACCTACATGGAATGCACAATGCATACTGAACACACGTCATAGAATTGGGAGGCAGTAGAGTTGTCTTCAGATGGAGATTTGTGTCCTGTGAGCGAGGGAAAAGCCCTGTATTAATTCAATTTGGGTGTGAACTACTGAGAAGAGATGTAACCTCCTCATCTTGTTTCCATTTGGCATTATGCTTGTCCTGACCATGCATGAAAGTACTCACTAGCATGGGATCATTTTCCTGATCCACCTCTCTCAGCCTCCCTCTTTGGAACTGATCCTGTTTAGAGAGACAACGAATATTCACTGGCTTGGAGCAAAACTGGCCTTGTGACCTTGTGCATCAAGCTCTCACCTGGCCTGTGGAAAACCCTGGGTCAGGTTCTTGTTCCAATGATTATTTCACCATTTATCCAAAGGGAAGGAGCTCTGTCAGAGGAGACTGAGAGCACACTGCCTTTGTAAGCATGAATCTGGGCACTTCCCTGTGGTGTGGAGGCCAGGTTTGTACTGAAGGCCTGGACAGAGCAGTGCACAGACTGCTCCTGGGTGGTGAACTTATAACTCTTGGGTTTCTGGTTGCCTTCTCAGATGGTCTCAGAAGGACCAGCACAGAGTAAGAATATGTTGAAGTCCCAAGAGCTTCCTTGGACAGGGAGAAGTACTCAGCTCTAACCATCATCCTGCATTTAAGGTGGCATTTGCCCTTCCCGGCAGAGAGCTGGAGTTTGAGGCTGCCTCTGGGGAACAGGGACTGAGATCTCTCCAGAGATGAAAGGATGGAGATGGCTTTATATGATCTCTGGATGGCTCTGGACTGAGATGGCTTGATATCAGCTTCATCAGGTGGTGTTGGTGCTTAACTGATCTTAAATTCACTGAAATCAGATAGCATCCCTCACTCATGCCACCAGGCTTGGGCTCAGGCTGGAATTAGCCAGCATCTCTTTTGCCTTGGCTTGCCAAGATCTAGGCAATCATATGTCACTCTCCGATAATAACAGTACTGGAAAAGACAACGTGCTCATCAATGAATCTGAGTGCATTAGGGTGATGCTGAACTACCTTCCCAGTAGTGTCATGAACCTTTCCACAGCTGAATGCACTCTCACAGTTCCCAAAAGTAACTTTTTGATCCCAGTCTTGCTTGCATCTGTCAAGAAATGTAACCACATTTTGTTTAGTACTGAAATAGAGCTTGATTAAAGCACATTTGCTATGGTATAACAAGATAGCTGAGGTAAGGGATATTGCAAAGAAGGGAGGCTGATAGGAAGGAGAAAGTGGAGTTGGAGGAACAACACAACACAACTGAGAGAGATGAATGTGTGTGGCAGAGGAAGAAATGGTAGAACTAACAGGTGTTGCACTCTAGAAAGTCTTAATAAAATGTTGAAAGACTTCCAAAGGTCTAAAACGGTATAATAAACAGGTCAGCTAGAATCACTTGACTACATTAGCATGGAAAGGCTGAAAAGTAATAACCGCAGGAACAAGAATCGCCACGTTTCTCATCTGCTTTAGGGCTCAGCAGCTGTACTGAGGTGTCTTCAGCCATGTGTTGAGGCAGTTTGCTGACTAAGAGCTGGAGAATATCGCTGAGCTGGGTATTTGGATAAGCAGTCATTTATTAGATTTGAGACTTCCCATTCTTAGATGGCTGAATATCACCTGCTACCCTTAACATATGCGAACAGACTGCATCGTCAGAAAGCACTGCTGAGTGGTGCTGGCATCGTGCTCGTGTCTGATGTACTGCAGCACCAGTGCTAAAAGCCCCACGTGGGGGATCAGGACATCATACTGGCAGGTGTCCCTGCTCTGAGTTTATAATTGGAATATTATACAAAATAGCGTTTGAAATATTACTATAAATGGAAATATTTTTTTTTTGCGATTGCCCTAGTGACGCCCAACTGAAAGGAAGACCAGTAACAAAGGTTGAACCAGCAGTATTTGCCACTATAAATTATTTCCTGTGCTTAGAAACCTGTCTTATGTCAGGACTCACTGTGCCAGGTAATGAACAAACACACCGATGAAAGACAGTCTATCCAAAACAACGTGATAATCAGGCTCATTTGCTGACAGAGTGAACTGACTGGTTCAAGACACTGAATGTGAAAGTGATTAGGCCCAAATTGTGACAGACGGATGGACAGACACAGGTATCCAGGCTCAGCTTAGCAGGTAACTGTAGCCTTTGGAAACCTCAAAGTCCAGGGAAGCGGGCTATGCTCAGAATGGAGTAGCTTCAATCCAAACCAGCACAGTACACCTTCATCTGGATAGGACAGGCACTGCCTCGTTCTTCGAGGGGCTGCCAGGGTTGCTGGCACTGCAGCATGCACATCAGCCGGTTGTACGCAGGTCAACACATGGCCACTTTGCTTTCCTTGGACTAACGAGGCATCTGTTAGGGCAGAGTTTGAAAACATAGTACTCTTGCTGTGTCTTTTCTTGATAGGCTGTAAAGATCCATGACTGCAAACATACAGTCCCCCTGACCCCTGTCCCAGCTGTCAGCCAGCTGCGCGTAGCTCTTGCTGGCAGAGAAACATGAAGGCAGCAGCTTTGGCTTGGGCTCACATCCTGCGATTCCCACTTCCACAGGTGGACATCCACTGACAGATGGAGAAAGTCTACGGACATCCAGGCAGACGGAGGCTCTCATGTACTTCCACTTAGGGTATGAAATGATGGCTAAACCCCAGCATAATGGGGAAGTTCCTCTGGTCACTGTTGCGAAGAAGGAAGCGCACTTGTCCTTGCTTCCAAACACCAAGTATAACACTGCTGTCTTTTTATCACCATCCTCCCTACCCAAAATTTCAAACACAAAAGGCCCAAACTCTGCCCTACTTTGTTGTCTTCACCATCTGAAAAAGAACAACCCAAAACAAACCCAAGCCCTGAGCTATCCATGAAAGCAAAGACAAACCAGAAACAAACAGCACAGCATCTTCTTGGAGGGGGATATGAGCATGAGGGGGATGTGCCATCCAGTGTTGATAGTCTCCAGATGATGCCTCACACCAGCTCACTAATCAGGAGCTAATTCTGACAACCCCGCAGACTTTCTGTGTGCCTGCAGGCATTGCAACCCCTTTTCATTTTTCTCCATCTGCAGAACTGAAGATAACAGTAACTTAGTTTGCCTCATGGGAGGATTCAGGTAATGCACTAAAAAAGTCTCTGAAGATGTAAAAATGTCCATATATCTACATATATTTTTTACAATGAGACATCTTTCCCTACTGAAAGAAACTCACACTCTACAAACCAGTAATACACATATGCTAATGGACAGTGCAACATATGTGCATAGCAAAGGTGGCATGCAAGCTTGTGATTTGCACTTTTAAATGAGCCAGTACCACTCTTGGGATGAAAATAAGGTAGACTTCCAGCCATAATGTACAAAACCTGCATGCCGAAAGTAGCACCCACTGATACTAAAGTATCCACATTAGAGACCTTAATGAGAACAAGTTAGAATTGTGCCACCACCTTTCATAATTCAATGCCTCAATGAACCTGGCAGAGTAACTGAGGAGAAGAAGAGCAATTTCCTCAGTAGTTAAGTATAATTTTTCATAACATCCCACTGCACTAATCATATTTTCTCCACATAGTGTTTAACCTGCTTTCCTCCTGCCTGCAAAACCTCAAGGTTTTTCAAGGAAAAGAAGTGTATTCAAGAAAGGAGCGTAAAAATAATTTATCCAGGGAGGTATGCCACTTGATTCCTTTTATCACAAGCAAGAACCAGGAAACAAGGAGAAGGTGTTGTCTTTGTTGCAAAAAGTCTCGTGCAAGCTCTGTGGTTCCAACACATGCAGAAACTTACTGGAGCAAGCTTTTAACCCAACAGCATGTAAAATCCACTTTGCCCATTAGTCTTCAAACTCACTGTTTACTTCAGAAAGCTCCGTATTTTAGCCCAAGACTGATTCCCTACGCCTCCAAAGGTGTTTCAGAGCACACTGATTACCAGACTTTCCACACACAAGGGTGTTACTAGCAGACACGATAGGATTTTCCCCATGCATTAGCAAAACATAAATCAGGCATGTAAAGCTCTGGATGGGAAGACTCTTCCAGCTGGGTGCTAGACAGTGCTTCCCCCTCTCTCTACCTCCTCCTTCAGAGGTGTCTGTGCAGACAGACCACCCAGCAGAGGGCTGCCTCCTCTTAGATTTTCCCTTAGGATTCATGTGTCTTTTTGGTTACCATCTGTTCCCTAAGACATGGGAATCAGCTTTGGTTTCAGCAGAAGTCCATAGCACAGTGCACTGACCCCGTCCTTCAACAAAACTTGCTATTTGAGCCGGTTTGACAGGAGGAATTATCGGTGCCATAATTTTGACCAACAGGAATCATCCAGCTGCTTTCTCAGGCACCCTCCTGATTTTGAATATACATTTAAGCAGATGCAAGGTGAAAGAACATCACCTGCGTAAGACAGATATTCTCAGCAATGCTGCTTCCCGGTGAATACACCAAACCCTGTTTTAACTATAACGCTTAAGAGGATTTGTTGGGATGGTCGCTGTCTGCTCACACGTCTGTGACTGCATGCTGCACTTTTCTAGGCTCACTGCCCTCCTTCAGCCCTCATGTTCTGTCCCTGAAACACTGCAAATGCAGTGATAAGTCAAGCCACAAAAAGTTGTGCACTCCAAGAGATAGTTGTCTGCTTTTCCTTCCCCCAGTTCAAGCTCATGTTCTGTGTTACCTGCTTGATAATCAACACCCTCCTCTCCTTTCTAAAGATGGGAAAAGCCTGGCCTCTTCATGCATTTCTCCAAGGTTAGGGTCAGAGCACTGACCTCTCTGCTGTGCAGCAAGATGATAAATGACACCCAGCCTTTAAGTGACACAGGTGATCTAATAAAAGACTAGAGCCATCCAAAGTGTCTACCTCAGACGGGACTCCTCAGCATGAGTGGAGTGGTACCCAGCTGCGTTCACAGGACTTGCGAATTACAGTTGGCCTGTCCTGTGCTGACTGCACATGAAGGCAGAAGTAGCTTTTAGCTATTTTAACTGATTGAACACATCAAAGCAACTGTGAAGCTCCTGGCAAGTGACATTAGGGGGTGTAATTTCTTTCCAGTAATGAGTTTCATGGGGTATTCTGTGCTCTGATGTGAAGTGCAAATATGTCAGGCACCTTTGATTAGTTTCATACCAGTGCTTCTAAGAGATCAGTAGAGTGAAAAATAGAAGAAAAAGATTGACACTAAAACCCTGTAGTGGTAGAAACCATGTGTGCTTCTATGGGCCAGGCTTCTTGTGTCAAAGCTGAGCATTTTCCAAAGCCTGTAATGGAAAGACAGCAAGTGACTTTGGAAAATAAGAGTGTGGAGAGAAGACTGGTCTAGTGGAAGAAAAAGAGCACACAGCTAAGAAGAAATCTGTGGTTCAGTTCTTCAAGTGCTTCAGTTCCAGATATTTGACTTCTTTACCTCATCTGTTCTTGACAGATTATGACTCTGCCATCACTTAGAAAGTCTGACCTCACTGTGTGTTAGCCCACCTCTCATCCATCTGATCTGTTTAGTGTAAGACCTACCCAGTACTGTGACCTGCACTCATCCCACCATGACATGGACTCTACACCGGCCACCGGTGTTGACTGGAAAGGCCGATTACTACTGTAGCAAATGAAATAAAATTACTCTTGAGTGATTATGTGTGTTAAGATGCTTTTAGGTACACAGGTCAGCACTAGACTACAAGCCTTCTGCTTTTATGTGATCAAGGTAATGGTTACTGCCAGAAGCAAGACATCTCAGACGCTTCCTGGTTCGGGAAGGATTGAATTTGAACATGCAATTCCAACAGGAGAAAAGATTTTGCTGAAATTACTGTATAGGGATAGATTAATGGTTTTAATACTGATTAATAGCGGAAAAGAGAAAGTAAAAGTGGCAAGACAAATTGATGCATCTGACACTAATTGCTAGAGCCTGTGGTTTCTAAGATAGAAGCTTCCATATACAACATTTATATCTTTGACAGTTAATTATATCTACATATATCACCAAGTCACTCATGATTACATAGAATAATTTGAGGTATTATAACTTTAAAATATTACAACAGCTGTGTCAATTTTCCCCCTCTTTCAAATACCTCCATCTTTGAGCCCAGGCCCTGTATTTCCAAAAGCAGACCTTTTGATATCCAGGATGAAAACAACACAGTCAGCAAGTTTAACTCCTTCAGTAGAGCAACTATACTGTTCCAAATGAGAGGGATCTTTACGATTTCATTGCCTGGATCGTATGTAGTCTGTGCAGCAACACTGAGTTTCTACAGCTCAATTGTTAGCACAGAGGGTCTGTTTCTAGAGAAGACAGACATTCTTTTGCCACTTTTCTCAATTTAAAAAAAAAAAAGCTATTTTAATGTTAAAATTCGCAGCCTACTTTTTTAGACCTAACTAAAATATAAAATTCAAACCCCCTGCTATATCTGCTTTACCTTTGTATGTTTCCAAGCTTGGACTGATTCATAGCTGCCCCTTCTCACACAGATTGGCAGATCTTTTTCTTCAAAGCATCTAAAATACTCAGCTCACATTGCAGAATAATGAGTAGTCAGGACAGCTTCATGGTGAAGTTACTCTTGGTAATTAAAAAGAAAAAGCTACACAGAGCCAACCACTGAAAATAGAAATGACAGTACTCCTTTCTCCATTGCCCAGAAAAACTATCACCGTTTCCATGACTCAACACATCAGAAACCTCAAAAACGCACATGATATGAGTAGTTCATGTTACAATTGCACATCGTTACACTGTATCAGGCCTCCTCTACAAGATTCTCCTTCCTGAAAATGTTTCAGTATGCTACAGCTTCTGCAAGGTTCTGTACTCAGCTGAGGGATATGAAAGCGGTGGCATTTTCCTCATACCTGCACCAATCTCTTGGCTCTGACTGTGTTTTCTGACTCATGAGGAATGGAATTGCTAACAGCGCTTACAGTTCAGTAATGCTTACTGGGTTCAGGCAAGCTCTTGCAGATGGTAACAGGATACCCGAAATGTCGCTAATGAAATCTGTGTACTACAACCCTGGAAACCTAATGGGACAGCTAAGTGTCTACAAAGGACAGAGCTGCTTCAAATGGGCACCAATTCAACAGATGCTTTCTGATATCTGGTTCTCACTTAAGTTCTCTTGTTCTTTTTGTTTTCTAAAACTTGCCTCCATAGGTAAAGCAATCAGTGTACTAGTATAATTATATTAGTAAAGCTGTGAAAATATAAGATTTTCTATGTAAGGACTATTTTTTACTCTAAGTTACTTTATCCCGGTGGCATGATCACAATTCCAAAATAATTTACCTTAAGATCAACAGATTTCCTTTCAGCATGGCACTGGAATTGGTTACCATAGATAAAAACAGGAAGGAAAAAAGCAAACAAAATGAAACACACTGAGCATTGAAAAAGATATGACTAGAAAAATATGACATTTTAAACTGAATGTCCAGAGAAGTTAAAAGACTTCTTTTATTTTGTCTGTTCAAAGACTGTTTGAAACAATTGCTTTTCCCCACTTTAATTAATTTTCTTATTTCACAAAACAAAATAAAAGGCAGGCGCACTATAGCTAAGAACTTGAGACCAGATGATACTACAACAGCAAACAGCACACTAGCAATGTTCCTGCATGGGGGGGGAGGGGGGAAGGTGGTGGTGTAAAAAAAAAAAAAGACTGATGCATTTGATAAAATCATATCTATTCGATGGACAAAAGTAACTTTTGTGTTTCATTACAGTAAAATACAGTACCTGTACAGAATAATAAGAAACACAAAGGCTGACAGAGTGTGCATCTCTTGACGACTCTGGTGTGGACATTTATGTAAAGGAAGCACAGAAACAGGGAAGAGCAAGCACTATGCACTTCACACACCAAGTAAGTCCTAGGTCTGACTTTGACTTGACAGAGGAACAGGATACAGGATAAAGACTGCGGTGCAACAACACTGCTTTTTCATCATTAGAGCTCACACTCCCAAAAGGCAACCACAAAAATCCAGGAAGAAGAAAGGTTTTAAGGTAAGTAAAGAAATTTAGAAGTCAGGCAGTTCCTGCTATGGATAAAAATCAGACCTTGCAGTTCTGAGAAACAACATTCCTCATTCTGCCTCAAGTCGAGGTAAGACAGGAAGAATAAGATTTCCAAATGCAGAGTCTTGAGTTATGAAGTATCCTGAGGAATGTGCATGTGCATGCTGGAAAGAGAAAAGCATTTGTTAAAGCATAACTCCCCGCAGTAATGGTATAATTCAAGATTTTACAGCTTCTGCCACATTAATTACGTATTTCTCACAGTCTGCTCCTCAACTCTGATGGTCAAATTCAAAAACAGCATTTCAGATCTGGCACATTTGAACAGGGCTTATCAAGGCAATTAATTTGGCCATTCCCTGCTGCTCCTTTTTCAGCAAATCCCATGGAGGTGGGGAGAGTGGTAAGGAACTCCTGACTGCCCTCCTTTGCCTAGACCCCATGCTTCCACTCCCATCTATAACCAAGCTATAGTTCTCTGTATGTGACAGCTGCCACATACAACTGTCAGAAGTGTGCATCAGTAGCATCACACAACCTGAGGCTACATGTAGAAATGACATTAGAGCAGACACACTCCTATACAACATGGGACACCAGCCTTCTGCTCATGTGATGTATATATGCTTATTGACCTGAGGAGGGCAGCTGCTGCTCATGGCTCTGGGCAACCTTTGTACAGTCATATGTAGCCCTTTCCAGTTCAAAGACTGGACTCCAGTAAGCTAGATGGCCTGTTTATTCCTTCCTTCCTTCCACCACCAGCGAAAAGCCCCAATGGATATCAAATTTAGCCTGAGCCAGCAGCGTGCTCTTGCAGTGATAAAGGCTACCTGCACACTGGGCTGCATCAGCAACAGCACAGCCAGCAGGCCAAAGGAAACTACTCATGAGGCTGCATTCGCAATACTGTGTTCGGTTTGAGATACAAACTGGAAAGAGTCCAACAGAGATGCAAATAGGTGGCTGTGCCTGGGCTGGAGCTCTCAGCATCCAAGGGGATGGTGAAAGGACTCAGCTTCTTGTAAGACGAAAAACCTGAGAGGAGATCTTATGCTTTTTCAGATACCCAGTGACAGAATACAGAGAAGACAGAGCCAGGCTCAGAGCCAAGAGAGGCTGTGAGAAGTCCATCCCTGGAGAGCTTCAAAACTGGATTTGACCATGCCCTGAACAAAGTGATATAGCACTGCTGTTAGTCATTATTTGAGCAGGGCACTGGACTAGAAACCTCCAGAGGATCCTTCCAGCCTATGACGTTCTGTGATCAACACAGGACACCAGCCAGAGCTGACTTCTGCTCCCATTCATTTTAGGATTAGCAATCTGGGGCCTTTACTAGGTAATAAAACCAAAACAAACCATAGGATACATGAACAGCATTGCTAGTTTGCATCTCCATATTTTTCCCATATCTGTGCCCTCTGTCAAATCATGCTGTCTCGAGTGCTAGGAAGGCAGGTGTCCATGTACTGGCTTTCCTCCTCAATTTGCAATTTCAACACCAAAATCAGCCTCACCTGACATGAAGAAAATTGGAGCAAACAGAAGCCTGCAAATGTATAAGTAAGTTTTCGAAGTCTTTCACCCGTTACTCATAACTGCAAGGTATTTACTTGGCATCTACTCAGATTCAACCAAGGAAAGCCATGTGGGTAGTTCTCCCTACACTTCATGAGACATTCAGAAGTATGATGAAACTGACTCTTGACTGACATGTATAAAGCAGCAATGATGATACCATAGGCTATGTTCTTAGAACCCTATCAAGTGAGAATGAGCTGACAGATTTAAGCTTTCATCCTAACAGAAGAAACTTAATTTGTGTTTCATATAGAAATGCATGAAACCTAACCTCTAAAAGGGGCTTTTCATTCTCTCTAGGTACAGGACTGCTCTCTGAAGGGATGCACATCTAAAATAGAGCCAAGCTAAACTCTACCCGACTCTTTCAACTTACCTGCAGTGCAGCCTTCTGCTGTGCTGCGATGTGCTGTTGCTCAGCATGATCGCGGAAATCCTTGTTCAGTGGTGATCTTGCAAGTGCAATGCTGCAAAAAAGAGCAAGATGGTATGATACACACCGCATAAAAAGATGTGCCTTTGCCATTCTAGCCATAGATTCCATGACTTCCATAGCTCACAATTTATTTGACTGACAGCTTGACAACTGTTAATTGTTTGGAATTACGATTTGCTAACATAAGAGAGAAAAGGAAAATGGAGGCCACAGTTTTATCACTTGATCGAGCATAAACAACTGATGCCAGACTAAACCCAGAAGACTCACAGTCCTGAAGCCTGTTGTGGATTTCTCTCATGGGTGGTGTCCCACTGAATTCAGTGGAATCACTGGGGTGCAACATTAGACAACATCACCAATTTTTAAAACAACAGCTTTGTGTTTTCACCATTACTCAGTGATAAACTGAGATAAACAGAAGCACTAACAAGAGCTATGCAGTCTTCAGCATATGACCAGTTCTTCAGCAGGTGGGTGGCAGATCACTGCTTATGGTAAAGGAGCTTCCTATTGATGTACCTGAAATATGATCACCTGATGACAGGTTAGAGTACCTAAAACTGGTTTTGCTTATCTATCTCAGTGCAGCATACATTACGTTTTGAATTAAAATTTCTAATAGGTTTTCTTGGCTTTTTGATCTTAAGACTTGTCCAACTTGTTAACCGAAAAAGAAGAAATAAAAAGCACACTTTTTTTCCCCCAACTCCACATAAGTAACATGATCAGCCATCCAGACAGAAATCAGTGAGGACTGCCATTAGAGCTGTATTGCAAGGCAATTCACAGCTACCTCTGAAATTGGCTCTGCAGACTAGTGCAGAAAGCCCAGCTTTCCTCAGTCATAGAGACAAAAGTATGAAGGACAAGGTATCCAAGCAAAATCATCCACTGACCTTTCCCAGCAGCTTCAATGTCAACAGCTGATTTAGTAAATCAGTCTTTCAAAAGCAGCCTTGCTCATGAAAAGATCTGTAGCCAAATCTATGCCTAAATGCATAATGAAAGCTAAGTAACAATCCTCTGAACAGACTTCATGACAAATACTAAGATAAGCTTCACTGCTGGAGAGAAGTACTACTCATTTTATTTAAAATGTAATATTTTCAATTATTTTGAAGGTATTTGTTTTGCATTTAATTCTGTACCTTCTAACATTTCAGTATGATTTTTTTTTAGATAATCTTAAGACTTCATAATAAGCTGACACTTTTCAAGAAAAATTTTCTGTTCTTGGATAGAGGATTCCCATATGCCAAGGCCAGAAATCAATTCAGCCTAACATTGGCCATGCCACTATTGTGCTTTAGGTACATCAAGCTTTCTTCTGTCAGGGTTGCAGCATTTCTATGATCTCATTTCTGACAACTCTGTGGTCCCAAAACCTTGGGCACAACATTGCTGCCACAGAACTGCCAGCTTCTCAAAAATCAGACATCAGCCAACCATGCCAAAGCACAGTTTGGCTACTGCTTTGTAGCTTCCCCCAAACCCCACCTTCAAAGTTAGCAAATTCTAATTCTGCTCACTAACGAAGTGTTATTTTCCCTTAAGAAAAAAAAAAAAACAAAAACCAAAAAACAAAAAACAGGAAAGCAAACAAGCACTCCCTGAAATTCTGCCAGACTTGCAATGAAGAATGGAAACATGGTAGCCAGGAGTCAGGGGTTGTACACAATGGTGTGATATTTCTATTTTCTTCTCTAATCAGTAATTTTGCTTGAATAATAACTGTATATAGAGTCACTCAAACATCCAACTCAGGCGATTTCAAATATTCTGCATGCTTTTTGACAGTATGATGGAATTAAAGATGACCTAGTCTCCGTGAAAAAAGACACAGGCAGCACTTAGACTGTATTCACAGTATTTGACTCTTGTACAGATACTGTGTGTAACACACTGTGTCTAGAGTATGGCACTGCACTCACTTCATGCTAATCCAAAAGTTCAACTATCTCAATTTCCCCACGTAACCCAGCGTGTGATTTTCTAGTTACTGATTTACGACAAAAATTTAATCTTTTTGTCTTAAGCGGGAGAAATCCCAGTGGTAGCTCCCAAACTCAGGTTCGATTATTACACGTTATGGTATAGAATCATCCTTACATCATCTTCTGCAAGAAGATCTGCAGTAACAAAACTGGCTTCATCTTGCACACAGGGAGTTTCAAGGATAACTCACTCCCTGCCATAACCGTTCTTCTCGAAACACACAGTACCATGAACCTAATGGTCTGCTACTTCCATTCCTCAGGGAATTTTAGCTTAATAATTAAGTGCTACCTGATTCTTCTTTAAGGTTAATTTTCGTACCATTGAGTAAGCATATCTCCTTCTCCCCTTCTCAAATGGTAATGATGTAAGACAAAATTCAGGGTCTGCAAACAATTTTAAATACTAATATGTTCCTAAAGTGCAAGGTCTTTCTGACTGGCTGTTGAGGAGGGTCAGAAAACACTTCTGGTAAGTGTTTATGTAAGTTTACAGCTCACTTGCTATTTTTTTGTTCCTTTGATGTAATCAGTGATGTCCAAACAGGTCTAAGAACATAAAATACCTGGCTCCAGGGTGATTTGTGGAAGACTGGTTTTGCATAAGTAACTTTCTCTTCTCCTTGTCTAGTTCTGCCAGGATTGCAACCCTATTTTTATTCTGGAAACCTGGTGGGAATGACAGAAAAATATTAGAGAGATTTACTTGATTTCTGTGGCCCAACACTAACCTTGTGGAATTAAAAGCCTCTGTACAATATGACATTATGATGAATACACTGATCTTCAAAGCTTTGCACCCATCTGAAAGTCAATTAATAAATAGGTTTCATTTTTCCTTTTCTCATTTTACAACATGAAATAGCTTCCTTAAGCTGTCATACATATTAATACATTTTAAAATACAGGTTTCTATCTCAGGTTAGATCCTACCCCTTCCCAAGCCAGCTCTGGAGCTATAAACAAGGTACATAATCATATACTTGCTTTTCAAAAAACAAGTAAACTTACCAGGTTCTAGATTTAAAATGCAGTCACTGAACATACAACTCAATGATAATAATAATGGACTAATATACTCACAGGACCTAATTTCTCATGCCAGTGAATTCAAACCATAATACAAGTTTTACTTATGTCACAGGTAACATTGAGATGACCGCTAAGTTTGCGCATGCACTTATACAAAAAACTACAACCTTTTATTCAATCTATGCAGAAAGGTTTTAGTTTTAATATACTGATGTCCTTACATACACACACTACCCTTAGTCCAAGTATGACCACAATGCAGAATAGAGAAGCAAAACTAAACCATCTGGACACAATATGAGAATGCAGCCTTTATTTGCTCTGTACATCATTCTCCCAAAGGGACCTTGTACACTACAGAAGGGGTCAGGAAGTAGAATGACTGAGGGAATTGAGAAAATGCCTAAAATAGCTACTATTTGTGTATTTTCAAAGTTGCCTTCTAAATGAAAATGTGGCAAGACTGCCACACTTACACAGGACTCTTGCATGGTAAAGGATCTTATTGTGGCCACCAAATAAAGCAGACACACAAGTCCCTGCTGTTGCCCAGTATGCCTGTACAGCACAACTGAGGACAACAGCTACAGAGCTGACTCTTACAGGTCTCTATACCACTAAGGACACTCTTTATGTCAAGAATATACATTTTATATTATCTCTAAGTATCAAGCCACTACACTGTCATAAAAAGAAAGATGTAAAAGTCAAGTTATCTCCTTTATTTTCTCCATACAAAAAGTCAAAGTAATTTCCACAGGAAACCGCTGTGTGTTGTGCCCTGCCCCCGTCCTAAGTGCTGTTTTAGTAACACCACTAAAAAATGGTAGCCCACAAACTGTTAGGAAGGCCAGACACAGCAGCTCTTAAGAGGAGTATTAGCCTGTCAAGGTAAAATTATTTCAAATATATTTTCAGTAGCTGGGCTCAAAGTTCATCCCTTTTGAGAGGTCTTCTGTTGCTGCTCCATTATATAGTCCAATATTCCTTTCATCAGCATGGCTCAATGAAGGAGACAAATACCAGGTAGAAACCTTCAACTCTAAATAATAATTTGCATCTACATTGCCTTGCTATCAAACCCTCATCTTTTTCTTTTACTATGCCTAGCATACACACCCAAGCCTCACTGTCTCAGAGTTCTCAAAAGGAGCAGAGTTGTTTCATTACATTTTACTGTGGTTTTATGCAAGATCACCCATAATTATCTCTACATTTGTTAACAGAGTTTTAAATTAAATTTAATTGATTGCTATTTTCCCATCTGTTAATCTCTCCTCCCACATGGCATTACTTCCACTTCAACTTGATTCAGGTCTTTGATGTTCCTCTGCTCTTTAGATATTGTAAACTACCTTTTTTTGAGAACCCTGCACTTGCAATGAGTTTGAAACATTAAGACACATCTGAGTGTGTGCTCTAAGGGATACAAAGGCTGAGAGATCTTGCTAACAAGCTAGGATTCAACATTTCTGAGTTGCAGCTAGCCCAGACCTTACTTTCTAGTAAATTCTGGAGACAATGCTGTAAAAGGATGACTGAAATACCTCTAAGAGGGTCTGAGCTAAGTGATCACATCTGTGTGCTCATTCTATGCAGTTTTCAGCCAAAAAGCTTAATACTTGACATGTTACTCAGCAGCCTTCTGCTAGTTCTTGGTTATCCCTAACTGCGTAAATCTAAATGCATGCTTGGAATTCAGACGATACAGTGACTGAGGCAAGAGAAAGGAGACCACTTTTTAATATAAGTTGCTGTCAGCTAAAAAATAATGACTAAATATGCTTGCATTTATTATGAAGCAGATGGTATGATTCAGAAAGGCTTGAGATGTGCAAGAATAACATTTTAAATGCTGTTTTTAAACTGTGACCAGAAACTCTGCAAGATTACTGCTGTCTCCTATTTTAGTATAAGTTTTGCTATAAGGCAATATTCTTCACAGCACAAACTCTAGAGGGATTCAGAAGAAACCCAAGTATTTTTTCTTCCTTTTCTTATCCCTCTAGTAAGAGAGGATTTTTAACAACAAAAAAGTAGTATTTTGCTCTAGAATTCAGACAGAGCCCATCAGCAACCTACTGTACCGAGAAAGTAATCTGTTGAAGAGAATTTGTTAACACTAAGTAGAAAAAACTGTACTTGAGAAAATGGAGGACATCCAGCACATAAATGTTAGTGCTCCTCAGCTGAGCAATGTGAAGTTCCTACAGGTATTTTACATCTTTTTAAAATGCAAAGTAAAACCTGTTTGTTTAAAAGTTAGCGATGGAGGGGGCGGGACATGAGAAATCCATTCTAGAGAGAAAATCTGGCATCCTTACAAAATAATTAATCATATCTGGCATACATAAGCAAGACTTCCATTTAGATTCTTCCCTGCCCAGGACCCGAAAGTGCTTCTATAAAGACCAACTTCAAACAGCTACAGAATTTTCTACTTCAACTGCAAAGAAAGTAATTTTTCATCTGTAGATTTGATATGTCTGCACTGCTTTCTAGCACTAAAAATGAAAAAACAAACAAACCACCCAAAACCCCAAACCTAAAAACCATCTTTAAGATAGACCAGATTCCCATCTGTGAAAGGAAGTGTAGATTTTCAAACACAGCAAGTTCTTAATAAAGCTTTAAGTTTAGACTTCCCTTAACTGGGCTGAGTTGCACTACTATTTTGAGTTTGAACAGTTCATTAATATTGTAGTTCATTAATATGCTTTGCTTTGCAGACACAAGAGTCCTGACGTAAAATGACCCTTTCAAGGCAGCTAATTAGATTAATGGCAGTGTCAGGTGTCAAACTGAGCACCTGGATCCTCAGATTACTCTCTAAGGTAGCAGATTCAGGACATTTAAAATTTAAACCCATTCTTTCTGACACCTCTGTTTCTGACATTAAGCATTGTATTATGTGCTCTGTGCAGGACCTAAAATTTACTTGCACTGATGTATTGCATGTGAAAGGCAGAAAATCGAAGTAAGTTGAAGCCTTGCTGAGTAATACCAGTAGCTTTAAAAGCTCACAGCAAGCTTTGCTCTGTAACCTAATCCTGACACAAACCTACCACCCTACCTCACTGATATCTATGCCAGTTAGTTCTACTAGCTAACTCTGCATGGCAAGAAACAGTATTGACTTTACCTACTTTAAAGTTCTTGCTCTGAATCTCGTATCTTTTCCCTGAACTGTTGCTTGCTTCAAATTCATTGTATGTATAAATTTTTTCTAATATGCATTACTTATCATTTGTCCATAGATATGTAGTGGCACTAAAGAGTCCTCCGACACTTTGCGTTCAAGATACACTTGTCTTGGAAGTGAAAGAGAAGCCAACAAGAGGTGCTGTGGTGGACCTTGTTCTCACCAACAGGGAGGGGTTGGTCGGGAATGTGAAGCTCAAAGGCAGCCTTGGCTGCAGTGACCATCAAATGGTGGAGTTCAAGATCCTTAGGGCACTGAGGAGGGTGCACAGCAAGCTCACTACCATGGACTTTGGCCTCTTCAAGGGATCTGCTTGGAGGAGTACCATGGGATAAAGCCCTGGAGGGAAGGACCCAAGAATGCTGGTTAATATTCAAGGATCACCTCCTCCAAGCTCAGGAGCAATGCATCCCAGCAAAGATGAGGTCAGGCAAAACCACCAGGAGGTCTGCAAGGATGAACAAGGAGCTCCTGGACAAACTCAAACAGAAGAAGGAAGCCTACAGAGGGTGGAAGCAAGGACAGGTAGCCTGGGAGGAATACAGAGAAATTGTCCAAGCAGCCAGGGATCAGGTTAGGAAAGCTAAAGCCCTGACAGAGTTAAACCTAGCCAGGGGCATCAAGGGCAACAAGAAAAGCTTCTATAGGTACATAAGTGATACAGCCAAGACTAGGGAAAATGTAGGCCCTATCCAGAAGGAAAGGGGAGACCTAATTACCTGGGGTATGGAGAAGGCTGAGGTACTCAATGACCTTTTCTGCCTCAGTCTTTACCAGCAAGTGCTCAATCCACATCCAAGTCACAGAAGGAAAGGCAGGGACTGGGAGAATGAAGAACTGCCCACTGTAGGAGACCAGTGGCACCCGTCAGGGGTCACTATTGGGATCAGCACTGTTTAACATCATTGTCAGGGACATGGACAGTGGGACTGAGTGCATCCTCAGCAAGCTTGCCAACAACACTAAGCTGTGTAGTGTTGTCCACATGCTGGAGGGAAGGGGTGCTATCCAGGGGAACCCTGACAGGTTGAGAGGTGGGCCCATGTGAACTTTACGAAATTTAACAAGACAAAGTGTTTAAGGTCCTGCACCTGAGTCTGAGCAATCCCAGACATGGATACAGGCTAGGCATTGAGTGGATTGAGAACAGCCCTGCGTAGAAGGACTTGGGGGTGCTGGTGGATGAAAAGCTGGCTGTAAGCCAGCAATGTGCACTCACAGCCCAGAAGGCCACCCATATATCCTGGGCTGCATCAGAAGAAGGGTGGCCACCCAGGCGAGGGAGGTGGTTCTGCCCCTCTGCTCTGCTCTGGTAAGACCCCACCTGCAGTGCTGTGTCCAGCTCTGGGGTTCACAGCACAGGAAGGACACGGACCTGCTGGAGCAGGTCCAGAGGAGGGCCACAAAAATGATCTGCTAGCTGGAGCACCTCTCCTGTGAGGACAGGCTGAGACAGTTGGGGTTGTTCAGCCAGAAGAGAAAGTGCTGGGGAGACGTTATTGCAGCCTTCCAGTACCTGAAGGGGGCTTACAGGAGAATTGAGGAGGGACTTTTGATCAGGGAATGTAGTGATAGGACAATGGGTAACAGTTTTAATCTGAAAAAGGGTAGATTTCACAGAATCACAGAATCCCAGGTTGGAAGGGACCTCAGGGATCATCTAGTCCAACCGTTCTCGGTCAAGCACAGTCTAGACAGGATGACTCAGCACTCTGTGCAGACGACTCTTGAAAGTGTCCAGCGTGGCCGAGTAACCACTTCAATGGGGAGATTATTCCAATCACTGATTGTTCTCACTGTGAAAAATTTTCCTCTGGTGTCCAATCGGAATCTCCTCAAGAGCAACTTGTGTCCATTCCCCCTTGTCCTCTCCATGGGACTCCGTGTAAAAAGGGAGTCTCCATCTTCTCTGTAGCTACCCCTTAAGGACTGGTACATGGTGATGAGATCCCCTCTAAGCCTCCTTTTCTCAAGGCTGAACAAACCCAGCTCTACCAGCCTATCCTCGTATGGCAGCTTCCCAGTCCTTTGATCATTTGGTGGCCCTTCTCTGGACCCCGTCCAGCCTGTCCACATCCTTTTTGTATAGCGGGGACCAGAACTGTACACAGCACTCCAGGTGTGGCCTGACAAGCGCTGAGTAGAGTGGGATGATGACTTCTTTATCTCTGCTGGTGATGCCTGGTGATGCAACCCAGCATCCCGTTGGCCTTCTTGGCCGCAGCAGCACACTGTTCGCTCATGTTGAGCTTTCTGTCTACGAGGACCCCCAGGTCCCTTTCCACAGAGCTGCTCTCCAGCCAGGTGGATCCCAGTCTGTGCTGCACTCCCAGATGATGTTTTCCCAGGTGCGTGACCTTACACTTGTCCTTGTTGAACTTCAAAAGGCTCTTGCTGGCCCACTCTTCCACCCTATCCAGATGTCTCTACAGAGCAGCTCTCCCTTCTGGAGTGTCTGCTTCCCCACTCAGCTTGGTGTCATCAGCAAACTTCATCAGGCTACACTTGATGCCGTTGTCCAGATCACTTATAAAGATATTGAATAACATTGGGCCCAATATTGATCCCTGGGGGACTCCACTAGTGACAGGCTGCCACGTGGAAAAGGAGCTCTTTACCACCACCCTCTGGGTGTGTCCTGTCAGCCAGTTCCCCACCCACTGCACAGACCACTTGCCTAGGCCATAACGCATCAATTTCTCCAGGAGGAGACTGTGGGGGACCATATCAAAGGCCCTGGAGAAGTCCAGGTAGACAATGTCCATCCACTGCCCGCCCCATGTCAACCAGGCAAGTCACTGTGTCATAGAAGGCCACCAGGTTTGTCAAGCACGATCTGCCCTTAGTGAAGCCATGTTGGCTTTTCCCAATCACGTGCTTCATTTGACTTGTGATGGCCCCCAGGAGGATTCGTTCCATAACTTTCCCAGGGTTTGAAGCAAGGCTGATGGGCCTATAGTTACCCGGACCCTCCCTCGAGCCTTTCTTGTAGATAGGGGTAACATTTGCCTTCCTCCAGTCCTCTGGGACATCCCCTATTCTCCACGACTTCTCGAAGATTATGGAGAGTGGCCTTGCAATGATGTCAGCCAGCTCTCTCAGCACCCTTGGGTGGATGTTGTCAGGGCCCATTGATTTGTGGGGGTCAAGCTCCTGTAGTAATTCATGGACTAACTCTTCCTTCACTGATGGTGGGGCAGTGTTTGGATCAGCCGGCTATTTCATTTCCAAAGCCTGGGACCCTACAGTGTTGGTAAAGACAGAGATGAAGAAGGTGCTGAGGACCTCTCCGCCTTTTCTGCATTGTTGGTGACTGAATCTCCTTTTCTGTTTAACAGTGGGCCTATGTTTTCCTTCTTTTTCTGCTTATGGTTGACATGTCTGAAGAAACCTTTCTTGTTATTTTTCACATCTACAGCCAGTTTCAATTAGAGTTGGGCTTTTGCTTTCCTAACTGCATCTCTGCACACTCTGGCAATGCCCTTGTAGCTCTCGACGGATAATCCTCCACTTCTCCACCTCTGGTGTGCTTCCCTTTTGGATTTGAGTAGACCCAGGAGGTTGTGGTTGAGCCATGGGGGCCTCTTGCTCCGCTTACTTCCCTTTCCTTCCCTTTCCTTTGTAGGGGATAAATTGGCTTTGTGCTTCCAATAGAGTTCTTGAGGAACTCCCAGCACTCACTAGCTCCTTTGTCTTCCATGGAAGCTTCCCATCGAATCCGTCCCAACTGAGCCCTGAGTGCACTGAAGTTTCCTCTTCTAAAATCCAGAATCCTTGTCTTAGAGCTGACCTTCAGCACACTCAGCAGGATCCCAAACTCCACAATGTTGTGGTCACTGCAGCCAAGGCTATCACTAACCGAGCTATTACAAAGCAGGCTGTCTCGGTTTGTGAATATCAAGTCCAGCAGCGCCTCCTTCCTGGCTGGCACATCTAACATTTGTATCAGGAAACAGTCCTCTATACATTCCAGAAACTTGGTGGATGACTTGCGAGTTGCCGTATTGTTCTTCCAGCAGATGTCTGGGTAGTTGAAGTCCCCCATCAGGACCAGGTTCTGTTGGCCAGAAGCTTGCTTTAGTGCCCCAAACATCGCTTTGTTGGCATTGTCATCATGGTTAGGAGGTCAATAGCAGGTGCCCACTGTGAGGTCCTGCTTGGAGATGACCCCTCTGATGTTAACCCAGAGGCATTCGATAAAGCAGTCGCAATCACCATGGTTGACTTTGATACATTCAAGGTGTTCCTTAATGTATAGTGCAACTCCTCCACCTCTTCTACCCTGCCTGTCCTTATGAAAGAGCTTGTAACCGTCCATTGCGATCCCCCAGTCATTTGAGTTGTCCCACCATGTTTCAGTTACTCCTGTGATGTCATACCCTTCTGAGTGGGCACGGAGCTCCAGTTCCTCCTGTTTGTTACCTAGACTGCGTGCATTTGTATACATACACCTGAGGTGTTTACTCTTCTGTTTCACCTTTTGGGAGACAGCTAAAGAACCTTTATCACCGCAAATTTAGACTAGTGAAGAAAATTCTTCACTTTTCATGAACTTTATTTTGAAATTTCAATTTCAAATCACATCCTCAGAGCGAAATTCTTCACTATGAGGGTGGTGAGGCACTGGAACAGGTTGCCCAGAGAAGTTGTGTATGGCCCATCCCTGGAAACCTTTAAGTTCAGGTTGGACGGGGCCTTCAGCAACCTGGTCTAGTAGAAGGTGTCCCTGCCCATGGCAGGGGGGTTGGAACTAGATGATCCTTTAAGGTCCCTTCTAACCCAAACCATTCTATGATTCTATGACACTACGCAGAGACGCGAAGTTTGTAGATGATGACATAGTTCACAGCACAATCTTCTTTTTTAACACAGACTCAGTGAACAGAATGCTAAATCTAGCTGCTCAGACTGTGTTATGTGAATGTGCTCACATACCGTTAGGCCAAAAGGATAAACAACTGCCAGGAGAGAAAGAGACATCATAGAATTGCTACAGCCTGAAGCTTAGAATCCATGATGTATTCCAAGACTTTGATTCTCCCAACATATCAGAACTCTTCTCTTTTGAAAAGTTCAGCCCTGTCTGAAGCAGGACCTGTATTTCTTCCACCTGTGGGGACCTAAAGTAGAATTCACTCCTGAGCAGTCACACTTCTTTCATCTCAGAGGGCTTCCTCTAAGAGAACTCACACATGGAGTCTTCAATTTAGTAACACACAAGGTATGCTCTGGCCTTGCTGTGCACAAGCATTACAAGAGCAGCCTTATTAATACATGTTGTGTGAGTACTGTGAAGTATTGCTGTAGAGGCAGTGTATTATCAAGCACCTGAAAGTAACTTCTGTAACTTAGAAGCTGATGTTTTTTCCCTACCCTACAAAAATGTACCACTCTGGTCTATCAGCTCATCTTGTGGACAGCACACAGCATGTTAAAAGCTTTCCTATTTCTTTGAAATGCTGTTAATGTATTTTTAATGCATGTTTAAATGCAATCTGTTCCATGAGGTATTAACAGCCTGAAGTAAGGCTTTCATTCAATTCTGTTTGGTCTTGCTGCACTCATGTGCAGCTCCTCATCTTTGAAGTTCTAATCCTAAGCGTGCTGTCCTAAGAGTCCAGTGAATTAAAGAAAAGTCCAGACCACAAAATCTTAACCTTTGTAGTCCAAGTCTGCAACTAACAGAAAACTCAATAAACTCCTAGGAAAACACCCAGTACTGATTAAAGGGAAAGAAACAATCGGTACAAAAAATTACAAACACGGTCTACCTGTGTAGAAGGCTAATGTTTAATTCATCCTTATGGTTCTGTCTAAGTGCTACCACTCATAACCCTTTCAGTGAGTGTTTCAGTAAATCCCCATTCTTTTTTCAAAAGGGAAGAGAGAGGATTAATTGCTTGAACGGTACCAATATGTGTGCCATGCAGCAAGTATTTTTCTGAATCATTTTCACTGCTAGACTGCATCTGGCCATGACAAAGATACAGAAGCCTTGAACGGTTTCTCTTATTTTCCTGTTCATTTCTAATTTTCCTAGGTATATTATTTATAGGCTCATTTGGGTAATTAAACTTGATAGTGTTTCTTGCCTGCTTAGTGCAAATAATTTTCATATGATAATTAAACAGTTCCTTTAGGGAGTCTGTAAAGGGTATCTCAAAATATAAAAGCAGATTTCAAGGCTCTGTTAAATAAGCCTCTGGAATCTGGAGGGAAGCAAAGGCATTCAGGCACTAAAATCCCATCCTACTTCTCAGCAAATTCATGTATTTAAGAAAAAGTAGCTTTTAACGCTTTACAACGACATTCAATTCCTTGCAATGATGCTGGCTTGGTATTCACAGAAAAAAACAAGATTTACCATTGCTTACCAAAACCTTCTCAGACTTAAAATTTGCAGACAACTATCTGCAATCTGCAGCATTCCTCTCTCACCACTTTACAAAAGCTCAATGAGCACTACAAAAACTACCTTCTTTTCATCAAGTAGCAAGTAAAACCTGTCTTTTGGACCAACACATTTCTTCTGTATTTGTTTTGAAAGCGCAGGGCCATAGTGCGGGAAGTGTGAGGAAACCACACAAGCGATCTGGTACCCCTTCAAAGTATAAGCACTTCAGAATTAATTACACCCAGCTTTGTGGGACTGCTTTCCTGGATAAGGACACTCACACACATACCCACATGTGCATGAAGAAGTGTCAGGACGCTGGGAAACTGAATTCTGAAATGATTTCTCATAATCAGTAAGTGAAGAGCCATACCTGAGAAGCTTCTTTCTCAGCTCTTCCGTAGAAAAGTTCCACTAAGATTTCCAGAAAGCACCTCTAGAGGGCGATTTAAGACCCTCCTTCAACTTACCATGTCACACCCCCGCCAGACCCTCAGCTCCCTCTAACGCATGTGCCTCAGCTAGACATATGGACCATTTCCACGTCTTGAACGCTTTTACGGATGCAATTCAGATGCATCATCACGCAAAGAAACATTTCATTGAGATTCGCGTTATGATTTTACGTGGCTTTTCCTCCTAGACCTGGCCACTTGCTATCTGTCTTTGACAGCTATTACTGCCTGGGTCTTGCTGCTCCCATCATGACATGGAATATCTTAGACTTTCTGGCTGTTCCCTGATGCTGAGTGCAAGAGCTGCGAGTCATGTTCAATGCTAAAGCACTGTAAGTGTCTGAAATAAGCTTCAGGAAATAACCACAGCACGACAGGCACGGTAGGTGCTTCATAATCTAAGCATGAACAAATGCACAATAATTCAGAGCAACCCAGCCATCAGTGGTCTTTTTCAACCATTTAACATGTGTTTCTTCTCCCAGAAGGCTTGCTCACATTCTGCTACTTCCAGCCCCACCTCCCTGCCTCTCCTCCCCTTTTTGCTCTTTCTATAAAAATAAACTTACAGATTTGGTGACTTCACTTATATTTTGCACATAGTCTTTCCCCTTGAATACTTAGACTAAAACCTACCTTGTCCTGAAGGATTTGCTGCCATCCTTCAATTTTCAGCCCTAGTTTTACTCAGCTGCAGTTCAAATCTTTTAACCCCACAAATATCTGCAAAACAGGCAGAATATAAGAGAAACATATTCCTTTAGAAGAAAAGCTTGGATTTCATTCTGTTACATATTTCATAAACATGGCAACTGTTACAAAGCATAAGCCACATACAGTGTGTGTATTGCTTAAAATATGTAATACTATTTATATTGTTCTGATTGAAGCTTTTAGCTTGCAATATCAACAGTTGTGGTTAATTCTTTTTCAGATTCTAGTAACTTAAGAATATTCTTTTGAGTCATTCTGGAGTTATGCACACTTTTTCCTAAGAGAACTTATTCTGGACAAAGTGTGTCAGACTACGCTTAAGAGCCATGTTAAAGCGTTATACTCTTTAAAAGCTAAAACCCTGAAAGAACTCAGTTTAGAGTCTGGCTCAAGAAAACTAGTGATCTGAGGGAAGAAAATTTACACCCAGCTACAAGGCCCACCGAAAGCTACCATCCTCACAGCTGTGGCAGAACAAAACGGGGCGCCCGCTCCTCGGCCATACGTCACCTCGGGCCACCGTCAGCTTCTGCTTCCATTCAGGTGCCGGGCTGCGACCTGCCGTGTCAATCAGAGGTCAGTCAGCAGCCAATCAGAAGTCTCAGATTCCCACGGGAGACCAGGAAACAGCTACACCCCGCCACTGCGGGTGTCTGAGCAGCGAGGGAGAAGTGATTCAGCAGCAGGGTCAGCTGGGGAACCCCGGGGACACCCCCACTACGGCACCACCCCCCCTCCCGCCCGCGGGAATGGACTCTTCCACCCTCCCCACCCCCTGCGCCTGTGGGCTCTACCGCTTCCCCCACCACCACAGCGAACGGACCCCCCCCGCTCGGCTCCGCCCCTCCCCTCCCCTCCCCGGCCCGCTCACCGCCTCCCTGCCCCCCTGTCCCCCTGCCCCCCTGTCCCCCCGGTCCCGGCGCCTCTCGGCTCTCGCCGCCCGCCCCTACCCGCAGCCCGGCAGCCTCACCGCCATCCCGCCCCGCCCCGTTCACCACTCGGCTCTCACCCCCAGCCCCGCCGCAGCCAACCAGCTGGCGGCACATGCTTATGACGCACTCACCCGCGACGTCTATTTCCTAACCGGGCGGAGGAGAACGGCGTCACGTCGCGTAGCTTGACGGACAGGTGGGAGTGGTCAGTCCGCTTTACGTACAAGGGTGGGTGTGCGAGGCGGCCCCACCCCCGATATCCAGGCAACGGGCGGGCCGGCATGGCGGCCGGTGAGGCCTGGGGGAGGTGTGGGCTTTAACAGGGCCGGGCTTGGTTAAGCCCGGCCTAGTTAGGCCCGGCAGAGGGCCAGTTCAGGCTTTAAACTGCGTCTGTGCGGCGCGGGTCATCAGCCTGGGCGCGGGAGGGGCTCGGGGGGAAGCGTGAGGGAGGGTCACCTTTGGATCACACTCGGGCGGCTGCAGGCGCCAGCGTGGCGAAATGGGGAGAAAAAAAAAAAAGACAAGTGGAAGGGAAGGGTTGTTTAATTTTTGTTATCAGAGCCACAGGGTTTGAATTTGGGCGCAGCAGGAATGGTTACTTGGCACGAATTCCGGAAGGGTTTGTGCACCCGTGTTACTAACACATGGTTTGTTTTTGAAATGTCAAGTAACAGCTTTGCAGGTGAGACTGTCTTTTATTAAATGATCAAGTCTGTCCCGGAGAATGGTCTTAAGCCTTAAATAGCCTTAAACAGGGATCTGTGACTTTGGTTTTACGTCCTTGTGGTTAAAATACTGCATATTTGACTCAGACCAAGCTGAGCAGGGATTTGAAGTGGCCCTTCACAGCTGCACCCCTGATGAAACATGAGTAAAATAAATTCTTAAGAACTGCAATAAATCAATAACAGGCTGCAAACAAACGGGGCCAACACTGACCTCTGGCTAGTCAAGAAACCAGTCACACTGCCCATTTAAGTTTTATACGCAGGATTTTTTTTATGGCCACAATCAATTTTCATGAAATCAAGGTCTTTTTGGTTTTTTAGAACCAAATTGAAAGGTAGGTACCAAAAAAAAAGTTACTTTTTTCTAGTTAGTCTTAATTCAAGATGTCTCTAGTTAGATATGCTGTTACTGCAGAATATACCCTTTTTAATACTGAGATTTTTGGCCATGTATGTAACAGGCATTTCTGAGCAAATTACACTTAACGGCAAGGGTGAGCAAATGACACGTACAGCAGGGGTGACCTTGGATCTGGTAGTAAAACCTTCTGTACACTGCGGGGCATTTAATTTCACCTGCTTCTTCTTCCATCAAGTCTTATAAGTCCATATTCTCATCATTCTCCAGGCTTAAAGTGGAAGAAGGACTTAATAAAAACTGTTGGTTTAGTTCAATGGGATTATTTATATTAATGTACACAGGGTGTACACAGTGCTAAATGTCACACTAGCCTGTTAGCTTGGACAACCAAATACATACATAACTGTTGAAGGCAGTGAACAATTTTTTAAGATCTTGTGCTGCAGCCACCTACACTAGTGATGTAGAAATAAATTACATTTTTGAGAGTGTACAGAATGTATAAAAACCCTATAACAATTGAGTAATTTGACTTAAAATAGTGTGCATTAGTATTACACATACAAATTCTGTGAGATAGGGAGTGTTCCGCTAACCAAATACGCTGTCTGTCCATGCATTTATACTTTCAAAGCCTCACTGAGTGTGAAAATCATAAAACTGAACAAATTTACATCCAGAGACTTGTAACAGCCAGATTTAGAATTTGGCTGCCTAGACTGTTTGCCTGGTAAAACCAGTCTCTGGGTGTCTGTGTCAGTGAAAACCCAAACCAGCACCAGAGCAACCAGCAAGCATCTGACAAGCTCAGGGAGTTTTGTTTGCTTTAAAGCTGTTTTAATTAGTACTGTGGAAGGCAAACATTGCTGCCTTTCCCACATACAGGCGTTATTTTCAACTCGTCTTTGCCTGAACAGTTGATCAAGTGCCTTCCCTTCTTCTGATGTTTTAGGGTTTGTTTTTTTTTTTCTTTTTCAGTTTCTCATTGTGCCTTGAGAACTGCCACATGTGCTTTTTTTTTTTTTCCTTTTAATTATTCTCTCTTGGAAGATCTGCAGTCCATTTTACCTAGGCATCTCACTTGTAATCCTTAGCTGCTGGGAAGCATTGCAAGTGAAGACCAGCACAGTGCGCAAGCCAATAATCCTACCTGGTGCACTTCTCTGCATTGTCAGGCCAGGGCTGAGGATGTCAGTCATTCTGAAAAGCGGCAGTTTGAGACAGACAGGCTTAGCTGCTTGGCTCTTCTTTGACGCAGCTGACGCTGGTAAGAAGAACTGAGTAGTGGACAGTGGTCCTTGATTGAGGATCAAGCAAGGAAGGTAGAAAGGAAGAGGTAGCAGGGCAAGGAGGAGGCATCATCATCAAGGAAACTCAGATGCAGAAAGGTTGGGACTTGTTAATTCTGCAGTCCTGTACAAGTGTGACAAAAATGGATCTTAGTATCCAAGAGCGTCTCTTGGAAAATATGGTCCTGCCTCACATCAAATGATCCTTTGGCTTTGGGAGGAATTTCTTATCAGTAAATTAATTTCCTCCTTGGGTTGCAGAAACAGGAAGGAATGTAGCCCTTGAAACAAATGGGGTCTAATCTCTCATGCATCAGAATACTTTCATTTTCCCTGAAATTCCTGTTCTTGTTTACTATAATAAAATAAAAAATTATAAAACCCAGCATTTATAGCATATCTATCAGAAAGTAATTACAAAATCTTAAGTTTAAGAAAATGGCTTTTCTTGAACATTGCCTCACAAGTCTGGTTCTTGAGCCACTAAAATGCTGGTTTTCAGGCTGGCTGTTCTCATCATCTCGGTGTAGAGGGAGCTCTGTATCTCATTAAATAAAAGCTGAGTTAAATTGGATGTGATACCACATGATCGTAAACTGAAGTATTTCAGAATTGCCATGGTGTTGTGGTTTAGCCGGCAGCACCAGCCCCACAGAGCCACTCGCTCACTCCCCCACCGGAGGGATGGGGGAGAGAATCAGAAGGGTAAACCTCATGGCTTGAGATAGGAACAGTTTAAAATTAAAAGCAACAACAAAAATGCAATGGAAAGGAAAACAACGAGAGGCGCGAAACCGGGGGGGACGGGAGGAGGGGGATGAACCACTGAAACAAACCACACGTGACACAGCCACTCACCACCCGACACCGCAACTGCCGCCATTATTATACTGGTCATGGTGTCACGTGGCATGGAGTGAGCATCCGATTGGCCAGTCGGGGTCAGCTGCCCCCGCCATGGCCCCACCCCTCCCAGCCTCCTGCCCAGGCGTCAGAGCGCGGGAAGCTGGAAAGGTCCCCAGCCACCACAGGCACCACAGTGAAGAGAATTGACCTCTTCTCACCCAAAACCAGCACACATGGGCAGTTCTCCTCACTACTGGCTGCTTGCAGTTGTCAAAGCTGAGGTAAAACAGTGATTTGCTCTTTTGGGTTTTTTTTGTTTGTTGTTTTTTCTTTGTTTTTTCCTAAGTGAAAATGGGTTGCGCGGGATGTCTCCGTGGCTTGAGCCAAGATCTTCCAGAATGGTGCTGTTAATTCCAACTGGCAGTGCTACTCATACAGATCCATTCTAAACACTTCCTTTTATTTCTATATTTACTGTGCATGTCACAATAACAAAAAAAAAAGGAAAAAAAAATTAAAACCAACCAAACAAATGAAAATGTTTTGAAGAGTCTTTAAACATTTTAGTTGGATTACTTTTTTATATCCAGTTTCCTCAAGATACTCCATCGGTAGTAGCTGTTCTGCATGATTGGATTTCGGATTTTTCATTTGATAGTCAGTCGGCACTGACTTTCACTTTTTACCACAAGTGCCCTGTCTTTGCACAATCCTGTTTATTACTTCCCCATCCAACTTGTCAGCTTTGAAGGCTTCTGATGCAGCAAAAGCTTACCCATGAGCTTAAATGTGTGCATTAATACCGCTGTTGACTTTGAGGTGGTCCCATTTCTGTGCAGAGTCAACAAGCACGTGCGTAAGATTTAATTGGGTCTCGTCAAAAGCCTGCTCTCTTCAATCTCTGCAGTACAAGACATGAGCTGTAGTAGCACAGGGAAGGAAGGAGCTTTTTTCAAAACAGCTGGATTTTAATTTATTTTACATCTTCTGGAATGGCCTTGTTTCATACTAGTTTCATATGTGCTTACGTGCACACAGACACAAACATTATCCTCTCCAGGTAAAGCACAGGGGGGAAAGATAAAGCAGTCAAAGACAGGCTGTTAACGGGGGTGGGGGTGGGGGTGTGTTAGTTTTTACTGTCATTGACATGGCAAACCAGCCAAGCCTGACCATCTGGCTGGTGTGGCCTCCAGCTTACCTTGGTGTTTGTTGTCTCTACTGTCTGGAGTGTGCTATAAGGAAGAATCCTATAATTTAGGCCTTAAATAGAACACTTGATGAAAAGCAGATGGGTTTTACATGTCTGGTCTGGTAAATAAATTCAACCTGAAGTTGGCGTCCTGCAATTCATTGTAAACTGTATTGCCATTTTATGTCCCATTATCTGAACAAGAAGATGAAGATGCATTATGAAAAGAATGTTACGAAACAACTGAGAGTCCTTTTCAGGCTCACACTGAGCACTTACAAAGCCATCTGCCATTATAAAAACATCCTGAGTGGTATTGTTGGAGTACCTGGCACTTCAGATCAGAATAGCAGTAAACTTGATGTTTAAGTGATTTAAACATAGGTGCTGCCTATCTTTAAATTTGCGAGTAGGGTCTCCTACAAGTGACTTTCCCTTGTTACTAAAGAGTTGCTCCCATCATTGCTTTTAAGAAAACCACTTTAATACCTAATATTGTATTGTTGCTATGTTATATATTTGCTGATGTCTGTAATATCTGACAACTTATTTTAAAATTAGGAATTGTATTAAATAAGAAAATGCTCCTTTTTTAGAGGATTTAGGCAATAGAGAAAGTACCTGGATCTCAGAACCTACCACCAAACTGATGATGCTGTACATCATGCAACTCAACAGCACTGCATCGAATATCTTCCAAATTCCTGTTCTTGCTTATGCTGACCTATGTCCCACCCTTAGCAAAATGACAGGAGATGTAACATACGCAGCATGAACTCCAGTTGGTGCCAGAGATGCTTAATTACAATATATATCAGCCCCAGTTGAGAAGATACAGCTAAGCAGCAGAAGTAATTAATATGAGTACTTCCTGAACTAACACTGCATTAATGGAGGTGCAAGAATACCACAGGCAGGATCAGAACGCAATCTGTAGATCCTTCCTCTCTCTATCCTAGTAACAATCCAAAGAGGTAGCCTGTACGACTTTCATTTCAGTGATACAGAGGCAGAATTGTTTTCTTCGGAAAAAAAACCACGTGAAACTGGTGACCTTTGTCTTGAACCGGTGACATTCTTGATCCCCAAACCGACCATTTGTCTTCTTGCCAGTTTGTATCAAATGCATACCTATTCTGTTGTGTTTTGTTTCTCAACTGAAATGATGTAAACATAATAAATAGTTAGGGTTTTGCTAGGAGAGTGTGTCAGTTTTTTCAGGTTCACTTGGGTTAAGAGGTGGGCATTGAATTGCAGTCTCTCTTCAGCCAGTCACTGATCTTGATTCTCATTGTGTATTTTATTCTGCTGGTTGCATGTTTCATGTGCCGATTGGTTTTAGCTTGGTCGATGTTTAACAAAAAGAAAACTATCAATAGAAATGTCAAGGGAAGTATTACGGTCATAAAATTATACCACCACAGTTGGTGATGTGGAGTAGAACATTGGAGAATGGAACATTACCATGTTTTTAATCACTCGCTTATAATTTCTTAGCAGAATTAAGACATCTATTTATTTCAGTGCTGCTACTATTAGTAAAATAGACGTTTTCTTTCCTCAGTTTTTGGTTTTACATTCTTGTGCCTGCTGCTGGAGCCAGATCACCCACATGCTGATGCATGCAGAGGTTTGCTGTTTGTGTGTGGAAAAAATTTCCTACAAGAAGTCAGGTATGTAGCATACTTTTCTTTCTGTTTTGTTTCATGCACAAAAGATGTGGAGCTGTTTATGGCCTCTGTTTATAATGCATGACTAGTTCTAATCAAGGTACAAGAATTTGCTCCTAACTCCTAATTTTTCAAGTGCAACTCTTAAAATGCTTTATCTTCCATCTTTTTGAAGTTCCAGCTCTTGGAATCAATTACATAAGATTGTCATCTTCCATGTTTGAAAACAAAAAAAGGGTTTCTCTCATGGCTGAAGAGGAAGCTACAGAATTGCCTTGGTCTGCGATATGAACTTGCAGAGAAGGCAGCATAGAAAAGGCCAGCCAGTTGTACAGATTTTTTAGATTACAAATTCAAAGTAAGTCTCATATATTTTAAGATACAATTTCTGATTTTTTAACTCTTCTGGTTCTAAGTATAATAGTTTGCATCTGCTACTGGAGGTATATCTCATTCTTAAACTTAGATTGCTGCCTATACGGATATTTAGAGACTTAGTACTCACTGAAATCAGAGGAAGATAGACACCTGTCTTTAGTCCTTAAGAGATTTACAGATACCCTGTCCGTTTGGTTTCACAAAATGTATGTTATTATCAGAAATGAATTGTAGTGAACATTTATATTGAAGTGACCTGGGAATCACTACAGAAAAGAGACCTGCTCAGCAGTTAACCATCTTGACTTTATAGCATGCTGTGGTGTTGGAATTCTGAAATTTAAACATAACCATTGTAGTCATAATTTAGGAGTACCACTGTAATAATCACCAGGTTTGTCTATTTTCCTGGATAAAAGTCCTTCTAATCATGTCTTCTGAACATTTTCCAACCAGACTTTGGCTTGCTTGTATTCACAGGTGCACAAATATTCCTGTATCTAGTTAGTTGAAAATGTGTCTTGGTAGTTTGTGACAGTTTGTAAGGATGACATGTTTCAGCCCCAAGCAGAAACCATCTAGGTAACACAGATAAACGTCATTAGTAAACAAAGAGGCGTATATTGCCTGCACATACAGTATTCACAGGGAGGTAGACCAGTAAGTGAATCAATGGAACTTGGAACATCATTCTTGTATACAGGAAAATGGAGAGGTCACCTCACAACACTTCAGAAACTAGACATATGACTTCCATAGCAACAAACATTATCTGAATCACAGAATCACTCAGGCTGGAAGGGACCTAGGGAGGTCTCCGGTCCAGTCTCTTGCTTAAAGGAGAGTCAGACATGATTGTCTTGAAAGTCTCAAAGGGTGGAGACTGCACAACCTCTCCCTGCAACCTGGTCCGCTACTTGCCTGTCCTCAGGGGGAAGACGTTTTTCCTAACATCTGTCAGGAATTTCCTGTTTCAGTTTATGTCCTTTGCCTCTGCAGTACCCTGAAGAGCACAGCTCCATCTTTTCCATCCCCTTCCTATGGGGTACTGGGGGCTGAAATTAAGTGCCCTTGGAGTAATGTCTGCTCCAGGCTGAAACAGCCTCGGCCCTGCAGATTCTGCTTGCTGGGCATTGCTTCAGTCACCAACCATCTCAATGCCCTCCTCTGAACTTTCTCCAGTTTGTCAGTGCCTTTCTTGTATTAGGGGGTCCACAACTGGATACAGTATTTCTGATAAGGTCTAATGATTGCCAAGCAGAGTGATAAACCCTGCCCTCGATCTGCTGCCTGTGCTGCTTGCTGTTCGGGCAGCCTGGATACTGGTGGTCTTCTTTGCTGCAAGGATGCAGCAGGTGTATGCTTGGCTCGCAGCCCACCAGGCCAGTAGGTTTAATGAGTAGAAGGATGTTTTTACCTGCACAGCGCTAGAGTGTGCCCAGGCTTCCAAGTTTTGACAGTGTTGGTTTAAGTGTCCTTTGGAGAAGGGTTTGGGTTGGGAACCCATCTGGGTGAGGATACTTAAGGGAAAGGCAGGAAGCATTCTTGGTAAGTCATAAGCCTTTGAGATAGAGGCTTTCACAAAACTGAAGGGAACTGGTTCCTAAGCAGTGTGGCAGATGCACGAACCTGCCTGCTGCTTTATCACAATAGTTGCCACTTAAGATTTGAATAGTCTAGAAGAAAGCTGGGGAGTATGTATTTATGCTGGCTAATTTGTATTGTTTCCTTTTACTAATAGATAAATAGGTTGTTGTTTCTTAAGTGTAATGAATAAGGCATGTTTCAGAGCCTCTTTCATACTTTCATACTGGGACCTGGGACTTAGTTGGGGCTTTTGCCTGTTACCTGTTACATTACATAATATTAAGTAGTTAAGTATAGTCGGGATTGTTTTTTTCGTAGCTTTTTTCCTGTGGTAAATAACATTTCTTTTTGTAATGAAAGTCCACAGTGTTGCACTCCCATGGTTGTCCTGCTGTGGGGCACCTGGCATCAACACCTCTAAAACTTGCCAGCTTAGCTTTAGGGAGCAGTGCTGCCCTTTTGGTTTCAGTGGGCTGTAGTCCCCCTGGAAAAGTTAAACATGAGCAAAAACGTTTACAGCATCTGAGTCCTGTTTGGTAACAGACCTGTATGCTTATCTTTATATATAGCTGGAAGGGATTATGACAGTCTCACAGTGATCCATCTCTTCCCCCAGTAGCATGTTACTCTATTACGTCTCATTAGTGCAGAGTAAATTATTGGCAAAGAATAATTTATCAGGCAGAAGTAGCCACTTTATCTGCTCAGGGAATATCTTAAACCAGACTATGATTTTTCTCCTATTTATTAATTCAGAATTAATTCAGAAGTCATCAACACTTTTTTTTTTTTGCATTAACTGTGGATAGATCACTGAATTTTTGTAATTGGTATGTGCCATTGGACGGATTTGCCCAGATCATTTCTACAGGACTTGATATAATCTTTCAGCTCATTTTAGCTAATCGTAAGAGAGCCTGAATTTAAGGTTGCCTAAAAAAATACAAAAATTCTTTCCACACGGGGTCAGAGTTAAGCTTTTCAGTGCATCTTCCTCGAAATTAATTTTTTTAAAATATAGGAGTTCTCTGCAGTGAATCCCAAGCAGCTTTCATATGAAACATTATTCATTATTCATTACTCATTATTCATATGAAACAAAGATGTGGAATCTCTCCAGTGCGGCGAGAGCAAACATGCGACAGTCGCTGGAAGCCAATTCTGTCGTTTGCTGGCCTCGTGCACCAGGAACCCCTCGTCGTGCCGACTCGCAGGCCGCACTCAGCCCGTCCTAAACTCGGGGTCGCTGAGGACCAGCCTTGTCCCTACGCCCGGCTTGGTGGGTCGCTCTTCCTGGAGGGGGCACCTCCCGCGCCCTGCTGCCATTTTAGTCACCCTCGTCCCTTCACGGAGACCGACAGGGGCTCCCGTCCCGCACGGAGGCCCGCAGCCCTTGCACGGCTTCCCTTCGCACCGGGGAAAGCCCCGGACCGGGCTCGCTTTTGTGGCCTTTAACCGCCCTCCGAGGGCGCCCTGGGCGCCGGGGCTGGCGAGTTCCCGTCGGGGCCGCCCGAGGGCGGGGCGGCGCCTCACGGACTTCCCGCTCCGGGCGGCGGTGGCTGCCACCGGCCCCGCTCCGCCCCGCTAGGGGCGGGCCTGCGCAATCCCCCCTCCTCCTCCTCCCTCTCCTCCTCCTCCTCCTCCTCCTCCTCCTCCTCCTCCTTCTTCTTCTCCTCCTCCTCCTCCTCCTTCTCCTCCTCGTCCTCCTCGTAGTGCGGTGGCGGCGGGCAGGCTCCGGCCGCGGCCCCGCAGCTCACCGCCGAGGCGGCGCGGCCTCCCCTCCTTCCCCCGGTCGCTGCCCGTTCCCGGCGCGATGTCGGGCGGCGCGGCGGGCGCCCCCAAGCCCCTCCCGTCCTCCGGGCCCAAGTCGCTGCGGGAGATGCCGCATCCCCTGGCCACGTCCAGCAGCGAGGAGATGGGGCCGGCGCTCACCCCCAGCCCCGACCTCCTCCTGCCCCGCAGCATCGCCGACAAGGTACGGCTCGGGGAAGGGGCGTTTAGTGGGGGGGATGGGGGTGGTCTGCCTTGGAGAGGAGCGAGAAGGGCTATGCCTATGTTTCCCAGCCTCATCCCCTTCCCCGGCTGCATCCCTGGCGCCCGGCGGGGAAGTGAAGTCCCTGGGCGCTGCTGACATCCAGTGCAAGAGCTCGGGGCTGCCCGGGGGCGGGGGAGAAGACGCCCGGTGCGGGGGCTGGAGGAGTCGTGTCCCTCTGTGATAGCGGGAGCCGGGACACTGGTGCTCCCTCTCACCAGAGTGGGTGCGAGAGGCAAGGTTTTACTGACTGTATCCTCCCGTGGCTCATACCCTCTCCAAACGGGTCTGAATGCTTCAACTCCTTCCTGTAGCCCTCGCCGGGAAGCCTTGGAGCTGCCGTTGTTTCCGTATCGCCGAGCTTGCCATCAACTTGTTAGCGACCGTCCTTTCCGGAGCTGAGCTCCTGCTCACTTCTTCACAGCAGTGTAATACAGAAAGGATGCTGTTGCAGGAGTACTTGTGCCTACTTTCTCTTCCCGAGCTCCGGCGTGAGTCACAGGACACTAGCGGGCTTTGTAAAGTGCCTTCCTCGCGTGTGGGCCTTGGATGTGATAATTCCTGAACGTGAAAGCAGTCGTGGCAGCACAGCACCACTGATACGTTAACTACTCGTTCGTTCAAGGACTTGGTATGTCTGTGGGTAGGCTTCCTGAAATGTGTTATGGTAGGATTTCCTGGGAGCAAGGTTTGCAAGGGGTCAGATTGGTCTGAAGCTTTATAGTAAGCTGTTCTGGTCCAGCTGGTGTGTGTACAAGGTGTCACAGAGCTGCTGGTGGCAAGGGGTGCTTCCTGCAGCTGGTGACATGGGGAGTGTGGAGCTGCTTCTGGGCAGGACGGATCAGCTAGTCCCCACAAGCCTTGGGGCTGCCAGCAGTATCTGGTTTGATACACTCCCATGCTCCAGGGGAATGAGTCAAGGTAGTCTGACCTCTTCCATGTGTCACCTTCTGCTGCCTTGTACCTGTGCTGTACAGATTCAGCACTTGTTCCTGCCAATGTAAGGAGCTCTCTCCTTGAACATTTGCCTACTGTTGCTCAAGTGAGAAGCCAGGCTTACCTTCCCTCTGGAACATATGCCTTCACTGAAGAAACTTCTCAAAGAGATGACAGCCCTCTGAGTGAAGGGGGTGTGGGAGTAGGAATTGTGGAGTTTTTTGTCTGTGATAGATTGGATTTACTCATGTACTTAGGTTGCTGTCTGACTGACCTGTAGCAGTAGGAGGCGGTAGCTGCCTTCATGGGAGCTTCTCATAGCTCAGGAGGGCAGTGGTGGTGCTGTACTCACTCTGTTAGCACTGTCCGTCCACACTCCTGTGTAGCTGGAGGGAGGCTCTGTTCTGAGGAGTAGCTCAAACGCTATAATTCTTTCCTCAGCTGTATTAAAGAGCTTTTTCTCTTTTGGAACACAAGGAAGCTCCTCACCTCTTTACTGCTTTAAGGTGTCTGAGAAATGCATTGGCATCCTGATGACCCATGAGCAGAAGTGCCTCTCTAGCCTCAGGCTGTGGTCAGCTAACTTCTCAGTAAGAAGATGAAGATTTTTTGCCCAGTTTTTCCACCAGCAATACAGATGAAGTCCATCTTCTCGTATCTGTTTGAATACTGTCCTGTTCTAGGCACTTGGCAGCACTGAAGTACTCTAACAGGGAGACCAAAAAGGGGCTGAGGTTAGTGATTTTTTAGAGTTGAGAGACGTTCTGTAGTTGACCTGGAAATGGCACTAGGGTAATGAGCCTTGCAGAATACAAGGATTTCCAGTAGGAAGAGAGCAGCTTGCACTTTTTTTTTGCTTTTTTTTTTTCTTCTAGCTGAATTAGCAGAAAAAGCCAAATGTCTGATCCTTCTCATGAAAGGACTCCAACAGCTCTGCTGTTTGAGGGATGTCCCTTCTTCTGCTTAATACCTGATGCATTTGCAAGTTAAAAATAAGTTGAGTTCTTTTCCACCTCAGGAAAAACTTCAGTGGACAAACAAGTGTTCCTAACTTTAAGGCAGTAGTAAACTTCAACTGTTTGCACTGTGTATTGAGTAGCCTAGAGAGTATGGTAAATGGAGGTAAATAGGTAATACTGTATTTTAGGTGGTTAGTATGTCTCTTGGTCTTAGTCTTTGTGGTGGGTCATTAATCTCTTGAAAGGCTGGCTCGCTAATCAAGTAACAATGTGAGGATAGCTCCAACAGTTGGGTAACAGAGGGAGGTCAGTATTCAAGTCTGAGGCTTAAAGCTCTGCAGCTGTTCTCTATTTATTCTTGCATAGGAGCTATGCTTATCTCCTCTCTTGGCCTTTCCAAGGGCCTTTCTGGAGAGTCTGGTGGAGAATAGCACTGCAGGAGAAGTTTGGGTTGAAGTCTGCTTCGAAGTGGCTCTGACTCGGTATGCTTCTGTAAGGACCGCTGTCCATAACCAGGCCTGTACTAGGACATCCCTCTGACAGAGGGATAGTGGCAATAGCTGACCCATCACCATGAACCAGATAACCTGCATTTTCTGCGTTCTTTTTACCTGCTCTGAGCAAATACTTCCTAAACACAGCTGCAAGATGAAAGTGCCTAAGCCTAAAGTCCTCTGAGGGGAGAAAGTGCAGAAGTAAGGGAAGCTGTCTGCCCATAAAGCAGTGTTTCAATTTCTACTGCTACAGATGTGCAGCCTGAAGTGGTTGAACCTCTGACATCACTGCTTTGCATTCTTTAAAACATGGTTTCCTTGCTTTTTTTGGAGCCGCTGAGTAAGACCACTATTTTATCCTGAGTCAGAGGAACCTGGAGGACCGGAATGCTGTCTGTGTGTCTCCTGTTGGTTTTTGATTAAAACTTGGGAACAATCTAGAAGCTTAGACCCTGTCCAACTTTGAAGTCTCATAAAACTTTGGTTGCTGTTTAAGATCAGTGGCTGTTGCTATGAGAGCAGTATGTCATGGGAAAAGGGAAGGAAAACTTTCTGTGCTGTTTTCTGTGGTTCTGAGGCCCTCTAAGCAGACTAGTCTCCAGTTTTCTGCAGTCCTTTTCATAAGGTTCAGAGCTTTCCTTGTCTCAAATTGCGTCTTCACCCTGACTTGTAGCAGAGAGCTGATTTAGGAGCCAGCATACCTTGAGTTCTGAGCAGCATCTAACCTTGTAAATGAAATGGACATTTCTGGCTAAGTACTTGGCTTTCACGGTGATTTTGCAGCAAACATTATATACTTGAGCTGTAGATTCTTGCCTCTGAAGTGTTTCTGTATTGGCCAGATCTTTCTATAAAGATCTTTCTGTTCCTCTTAAGTCTGATTGCATAAAACATTGTTTGTCCTGATACCTGCCCATCGTCAGCTTTTTTGAGCTTGTTCTCCCTTTACCCTTACTAGCCTCCAAATAAGGAGGCAGCTACAGCTGAACCTAAGCAGTACTGACACCCCCCCTTTTCCCTCTCACCTGATATTAAAAAAAAAATGTGGAGGAGGAAACAATCCCTCAGGATGCATGGCAGGGTCCATTGCAGTGTTATCTGTAAAACTGAGTTCTTGTTCTCTTACGGAGCTTTTGGAAGGCATGCAGGCTAACTGAGATCTGCTTTTCAAAGCAGGTCCTCTGCAGAGGAGAGTAAATCAAATGGGGAACTGTCAGTGTGGATTTATCTCCTTTTTTGTTTTTTCTTTGCAAAAACAAACAAAAAAAGGAAGTTCTGCTTGCATGTGACTGCTTGACTCCAGTTCACTAGTTTGTCACTTTCGATAGTGAATCTGCTCCGTGCACTAGGGCAAACACTTTGACACTGAGGAGAAAAGGCATTATTACTGTGTTTGAAGCAGAGGTGAGAAGTAGATGCATTCTGCTGTGTGATTGTATCCAAATGGCTGTAGAAGTATGGTTAAGACTAAGGATGCAGTCCCCCTGAGGCTGTGCAGATTTAATAGCATGCTGCTAAGTGCTGGAAGTGCCAGGCTGTGCAGAATTAGAAAGTCCCACTGTCCTCTCGCTGTGGTCCTTCTAGTCCCTCTAGACTTGATTGTGAGAGTATCTTCCTAATGGGGTGATGGTGGCTGTTCTTGCTATGGTCTGCCTTGAGACTGGCAGCTATCTGATAGGGTCCTGATTCCCAGTACTGGTTTCTTGCCTGTCACTTCAAAAGCTTTACTATCCCACCTGTCTTAAGGCTCAGACTCCCTTGTCCTCTTTCAGACATCTCTGACTACCTGATACTGTACTTGTGGCTTTGTATTTGGCTCTGTTAACACTAAACAGCTGAAGTGAGCTTCAAGGCTATTCTACAGGTAGTATATCAAGCAGAGCTGATGTGGAGTACCATGCATGCATAGCTTGAATTTGCTAATTCATGGAGATGGATGTTAGAACTACAAACTGCTACTGCAAACTTCTGGTTACTAACTGAAAACCATTGCTGGCAAGTGACCACTTGCTCATCTGCTTCCAGGCTACCACCCTGGTGAAGCCCTAGGCCTGTATTAGCACCTGATCAAGTATAAATACTTGGTATGTTTGCTGGGGTGCTGTTACTTAGCACTCATATTATGGAAGGGAATCTGGCAGCTCTCCAACAAAAAACATACCAAGAGTCTGGAACTCTACTTCCAGCCTCCTTGGTTGCTAGTTTAATTATTGCTCTTAACTTCATCCACCCACAGATGAAACCAGTTTGCTGTGTAATCTGAAATCTTAAAATAGATCTGCCTGAGCTTCTACAAACCTCTTCTCTGACTAAATGAGAACTGTTCGACCAGCACCGTGTACTGTTCTTAAAGTAAGCTGGAGGTAAATTCTCAGTCCAGGGAGAGTCTGAGGACTAGCGAAAGTGAGGAACTGAAGTTGGTGAACTTGTGAAACAGTGTCAGTATGGATGAGTTGATCTCAGTTCCAATCTACAGGAACACAAAACTCTCAATCATAGAGAAGCTGGGGCTGGAAGGCGCCTCTGGATATCTTCTAGTCCAGCCCTTTGGCTCAGGGCAGGGTGAGCTGGAGCAGGCTGCTCAGGGTGCTGTGAAGGTGGTTTTTGAATAGCTCTCTGGGCAACCTGTTCCTGCATCCAGTCCCCCTCAAAATAAAATTTCTTTCTCATGTTTAAGTGAAACTTCCAGTATTTCTATTTGTGCCCATTGTCTCTTGTGTTGTTGGATCCACTTTAAAAAATCTGTCACCACCTTCTGCATACCCTCCCATCAGGTATGTATCCATATTGGTAAGATCCCCGTAGCAGTCTCCTCTCCAGGCTATTGGCCTTGCTTGCTGTGAGGCATATTGTAGGGCATGGTCAACTTTTCCACCAGGATCTGTTGTGTGGTGGGTGTTTTGTGGTGTGGGTTTTTTTTTGTGGGTGGGTCTTCTCTTTTTTTCTTTACTTCTGCCAAGCTGCTTTGCAACCAGTCAGCCCCCCTAGGGTTATTCCTGCCAGGTGCAGGACTCTGCAGTTCCTCGTGTTGAATTTCACAGGTACCTGTCAGGCCATTTCTCCAGCCTGTTGAGGTCCCTCTGAATGGCAGCACAACCACCCAGTTCTGTACCATCAGCACACTTGCTGAGGATGTACCCTGTCTCATCATTTATGTCATTATTGAAGGTGTTAAACAGTAGTGGCCCTATTACTGCCTGCTGGTGTATTCCACTAATGACTACCCTCCAGTTGGAATTTGTGGGATCACAACTCTTTGAGCTCAGCAGTTCAGCCACCTTTCAGTCCACTTTGCTGTTCATCTGCCTAGCTTGTACCTTGTCAACTTGTCTAGGAGGATCTTATGGGAGACAGTGTGAAAAGCCTCTTAAAGTTGAGATAAACCACATTAAAGCTCTCCTCTTGTACACCAGGCCAGTCATATCTTCATAGCGGGTGTTGGGTTGGTTAAGCACAGCTTCCCTTAAGTCCATGATGACTTCTCATCACCATGTCCTTTGTGTGTTCCAATATTTGCTTGAATGCCTTTGCAGGCGTTGAACTTGAGGCTGACTGGCCTTCTTGAAGGCAGGAGTGATGCTTGGTTTCTTCCAGCTCTTAGGAACCTCCCCTCATCATGATAATAAGGATGATTGAAAATGACACTAATGTCATCATCTAGCTCCTGCAGCAGTTGTGGTTCCATCTCAATATGGGCTTATGTCTGCCCAGTTTTTCAAAATGCTGCTTTGCCTGGTCCTCCCCCACTGATGGTGAGCTTGCCTTGTTCCAGACTCTCACGATGGGCTTTAGAGGCCTGGGATTCCTGAAGGCTGGTCATCTCAATAAAGCCTGAGGCAAAGAAAGCACTGACAACTTTGGCCTTATCTGTGTCCTTTGTCATCAGGTTCTCTGCCCCATCAGGACTGTATCTTCCTAGTTCTTCCTTTTGCTGCTAATATACCTGTAGAAGTCTTCCTTGCTGCTGTTCTCATCCTTTGCCAGATTCAGCTCTATCCCAGTAAACCTATCCCTTCATGCTCAGACAGTGTCTCTGTGTTCCTCCTGGGTCAACTGTGCCTGCTGCCGCCGCCTTTATGCTTCCTTTTTATATTTTAATTTAGTCAGGAGCTCTGTGTTCATACATGCAGGTCTCCAGTCACCTTTCCTGGATTTTCTGCTTATTGGGATGGACCAGTTTTGGGGCTGGTGTTCCTGGAAGATCACCTAGTTCTACTGGATGCGTCTCCAGGGTCATGTGCCTTTTTCCTAGTAGATCCCTGAAGAGGCTGAAGTCTGCTACCTGGAAGTGTAGGGTTGTGATCCTGCTCTTTGCTTTGCTCCCTCTTCTCGAGATGGAGCTCTGCCAGCTCGTGGCTACTGTGGCCAAGGCAGCCCCCTGCCTTCACATCCCTGACCAATTCTTCCTTCTTTGTAAGACCAAAGTTCAGCAAAACATCTTCCCTCATCAGCTTATTGATCACCTGTGTTGGGCAGTTGTCACCAATGCACTTCAGAAACCTTCTAGACTGATGTCACCTCTGCTGTGTTGCCCCTCCAACAAATATTGCTGTGATTCAAGTTACCCATAAGTACCTGTGAACATGAGGCTTCTTCCGGTAGATCCTTGCCTGCAGAAAAAGTGCTTGAAGGACACAGGAGTGTTGTTTTCCACCTAGGACAGTAGGATTGCTTGTTTGGTTGAACTGTCTCCTAACTGTTTCAGAATTCACCTATTTATGAAGCTCTTCTCCTGGCTTTTGGGAAATCCCGTGGTTCTCTTCCCCCAGTCACTGCACTGAAGGGGGAGGTTACACTGTGTGGTAGATGCGTGTTAAATAGCTGAACCATGGTTCTTAGGCCAGGAAGCTTTTATGTACAAGCACTTGTCTGCCACATGCTTTGTAAGTGGGCCATCAGCTCTCAAATGGCTGAGGTGAGTAGCCTTCTTTGAACTCCACTTCTGGATGGCTGTTTAAAGGAACTGCTGTCTCTTCTGTTGCACTGTGTGTGTATGCATGTGCATGCATGAAGCAACTCTTTTCTAGTCTTCTAGTTAAAAGAACTGACTTAAACCTGGCACGGTTTTCAGCTTGCTGTCAGTGCTCTGCCCACAGCCAAGCTGCTGACTGAATCCAGTTTCCCGTCTTTCATAAATGTGGTAACTAGAACTGCTTTCTTTAGCTATTTAATCTTTCAGACTCATAATATCACTTGGATACATTAATACTATGGTATCTTGCTGAAAAGATAGCCTGCTAGTCTCCTCTTTGCTTGTAGCCAGTCTGGGGTTTGATGGTGTATAAGCATATATAACAATACAGTTGCCCTTACTTGTAGAAAGAGGATTTTATTGGTGATGGTGCTTTAATGGTATCTTACAATGTAGGTGCTCTAATACTGTAGTCAGTGGTCTCTTCATGATCCACAAATCCTCAGTACAGTGAGTGTCTCTGGAATTGGCAATTTCCATCTTTTCTGAAGGATAGTTAACACTTAACTTGGGACAAACACTTGCATCAACGTAACTGCCTTAGTACTGTTACTTTTTTAAATCTTTCCATCTGGTAAAACTGAACATAGATTCTACTGTACAACAGTATTATTAATTTGTGGTTCTTATTTCAACTTAATGGAGGGAGGGATATACTTTGAGGCTGAATTCGGTGTTGCACAGCTTTCATAATCTTTAACAGGATTGGCTCATAGTTAATGAGACAGAGTATTAAAAACAGATACTCAAAACGTATGTTGAGGAACTTGGTTCTTCAGCTGGGTTTCAGAAGGGTGAGTCTTGGCAATAACTTGTCAGCCATGGTGGAAAAAGTTACGCTTGGTGGTTGGAAGGAATCCTCTGGGCTGCCTGTGCTGGAATGCCTCTAACCTACCCGCGTTGCTCAATGCTCTCTCAGCTCCTTCATAGGGAGAAGGGGATAACCAGACTGATTAAGAAGCTCTCTTTTTACAGCTGTGTGGGCACACCATTTTCTTATTGGTGCCTCTGGGGCTTGTGATAAGCCTCAGGCAGCAAGTCTCTGTAATTAATGACGGGAGGGGCAGAGGATAGACCAAGGCTTTCCTATTGACACACTCTGATCAGGAAGACATCAGTTTCTAGATTAACCTGCAAACTATTGTCTGGCATTGTGAACTGCTCTTGTGGTATGTCAAACAGATTGTCTGGCTGTCACACTAGCCAGGCTCTTCCTTATCAGAGTGGAGAGGATGGTTTCTGTAAAGTAGGTCAGGAGACAAGACAGGAGCTCGTGCAGTGAGATGTAACTTGGTACATGAAAATCTACTTGCAACACCCAACTGGATTTTTGAGATTGTAATTTGCATGTGCTTTCAGTCTGCAGAAGACAGTACACCAATTAAGAGCAGCATTTGATCTCATGTACTTCTCAGAAGTAACTTCACTGAGGCTTGTTCTCTGCCAACCTTGAGCAAGATCTTAAATACTGAGCTGTACTGACTCTTCAAGCTGTGGCTGACTTGGCTGCCTGAGCCTGGGTTGCAGTGCAGCTGAGACTCCAAGCTCTTGTGGCTGGGGAAAACTACTCCCATCAGTAGGATGAAGTCAGGCAGAAAGCTCCAAACTCTACATTGGAGGCAGTTGCAGCTGCAACCCTGAGGTAAAGGTTAGGTGAATTTACTCTTAGGAATAATATACTCTTAGTACATTATCAAAAAACTCTGGGGAACCTGTTTCTTTTCCAGTTACTAAGGGCAATAACTGACAGCAAGGAAGCTACTAGCAGTGACCAGTTGAAGGTGGAAAACACATCCAGTGAGCTGCAACTCTTTAAACGAATTAACATTCCCAATGCCAGCCCAACTTAAACAGTTTATTGACAGCTGAATTTATGGGACATGTTTTATTTTTTAATTGCAAGAGGTGTGGGGGCAGAAAGAAATGTTATGCGTAGCTGTAGATGATGTTACAATGCCAAAACTGTTGACTCTCAACCAGATATTTCACAGAAATGATGAATTGTCCATCTGAATACGCATGTAGGTGACATGGGTTAGTGGAGCTAGCTGAAATTGTTCTGAAAATAAAGGCAATAATCCAAAACTCATACAACAGGCAAGGAAAGAGCTCAACTGAGAGCTGTGTTTAGAGTGGTCCTCAAAGCATAAGTTCCTTTGGAGAACATCACTATCTTACAGCCACATTCAGAGCTTCTACACTGCTTCTATGAAGCAATAAGCAGTAGGTGATAAGCTACTCTGGAAGTGAAAGTGGTGGTGTCTCTACCTCCTGAAGATGGGCTTCTGCTGGACTCAGGTTTGTGGTTTTATGTGTGTTAGGATGAAGAGAACTACACTAGCGTGTGGGAGCAAAGACGTCATGAAAATATGTAGTACTCTGCTCTCCAGGAAAATGAATGAGATGTAAATAGCAACTGGCTTTACTTGCTTCTAGATGATACCCTCAAATTAGGGAGTGATGATCCTACTGTGAGGATGACAACTGCTTTGCCTGTCTTGGAAAATAATAGTTGCAGTAGTCTGTAGTGTTATTAGCAAAGGGATGGCTTACAGCACTGAATGTGCTCTAACCTCAAACTGAATTTAAGTCTGAAAAAACAAGCTCTTTTAAATGACCCTAATGCTGCATATTTGAGGAGAGTAGCTATTTGCCTCTCAAAGCCAAAATACTAGCAAGGGGTGAAGCTTCTCTCTGTTGCATCTACCAGGAAAGCTTCTATTACACTAGTTCAATGCACTGTCTTCATGGGAAAGTGTTGCCTTACACTGCTTGAATGGAACTTGCTGTATCCTTCTGAAGGGCCTCTTAGGCGGTAAAAACCCCTATCTTAAAGTCTGTCTGTGTAGTTGGCCTCACTCTTCCAGTGAGCTTGAATGACGTGATGTGTTCCTTGAAAGCAATATGCTGCAGTGCAGGTGTTGCTCAAGGGCAGCGAAGCCTCTTCCCCCTCAGTGCTGCAGATGGTGTTAGCAACAGCTACTTTTGACTAGCTCAGTGGTGAAAGCGCTGACATGTGGGAACAGTTAGTGATAGACTGCCTCAGACAAAACTCAAACCCATGATTATCTGGGTAGAACCGGTACCTTTGCTGTAGCTTTTTAGATGCTAGTATAAGGAAAATTTTAAGGGAAAATCTTGGATACTGCCAAGACGAAGCTGTGTTTTGGACTGTCACCAGAAAACCCCTGGAAAATTTTAATCACTATTGTTTATTGCCAGTGATCAGCTTGGCCTCTTCAGGATTTTTATGCTGACTTCCAATGTGCCAACTGTCTTGCTTCTGGATCAGTATACTTCACTTGAAGCCATGTGTGCCAAACACCTCTATGTGCCACAGTGGCTGTTGGGAGCCTAGGCTGTATAAATAAAGGGTGTTTCTGTAGACGAATTAGTCTGTAGATCTCATGCCTTGCTTCTTCCCTCCATCAGTCTCTATAGATAGTTTCCATACTGTGAGGAAATACTGCATGACTACTTTTCCTTGCTTTCTCTCCTTAAAGCAGGGAGTGAAGCAGTCATACTCTGTGGTTTTTGTCTTCTGGTGTTTTTTTTCCCCAACAGATACACACTTTATTTATTTTACCCTTCTGGGAGCCAAATGCTATTCTGCTGGAAAATGTCTTGTTTATCAGCAAATGTGATGGAGGGCTATCCCTTAAATTGCACCTGTGTAAACTAACTCTGAGAGCTCTTCCAAGAGCTGACTGCTCCCGTTCTTCCAGGACTTGTGATAGAAACATGAGTTCTCTCCTTTGAATATCTCTGCCTCCTTTACTTGCACAGTGATGTCTTGTCAGTCTAGCTTGCTCTCATGAAACCTTCACTGATCTTGGGTGGGGAAATGCTAATGCAACTGATCTAAAACAGTGAGTATGAGGAAACCCACACTGCAGTGCAATATGGAAGTGTATTCTTGCTTGTTTAAACGAAGCATTCACCAGGATACTACAGTGCTTTCCAGCCCTCTATCATCTCTTTCCTTCCTGTTTCTTCTTTCAGCTTCTCCCCAATCCTTTGCATCTGTTCACACTTAAAATATTATTTGTTCTCAAAACCTGTCAGTCAAACTGGCACTTTGGTGACACTGGATACCAAGAACACTGATGCAGTTAAGCCTACTTCTAGAGTGTGAACAGGAAAAAAAATGCTGCATGGTATGTCTGCAGAGCTTTACACAGTGTCTTATGTATCTAGGAGAAAGCAGTTAAGTTTGGACAAACTTAACTGTTCCATCTGTAATCAGATATAAATCTGGCTTCTTGGACTCAGACTCCTAGTCATATGCTGGATTCAAGTTTTCCTGCTCATGGTCTGAATCCCGGCTGCTGCTTTGCTATTTAGAAGGTCAGAACTCCAGTTTTGAAAACAAAGTTTTAAATAAAACACTGGGTGCGTTAGGCTAGTTCATTAATGAGGTCCTCTTTAACATGCTAAAAAGTGGGCTCTGATGTTCCTGTGCACACAGCTGCAGAACCCTTCTGATAATAATTCAAGCCATATAACAAAGTTCTTGAAACAAACTCCTTCCAGATGGACATGGAACTTAACAGAGCTAGCGGAGAGTAACTGGAGACTTGTCTTCAGAAACATTTAGAAAAATGCAGACCTTTTGAGTCATCTAGCTTCTCCCATTTGTGGAGATTTTTGGGCTCTGAATATAGGGCATACTTGGTGCCTGTTGCCTTCTACTGAGAACTGTAGAAAGAAGAATGAACCTTTAGCTCTGCTAACGGGTGCAAATCCAAGTCTGCTCAAATGTTAAACTCTCTTGCTTTCCTTCGGGTCACAAGCACTTTTCTACTACTTTCTACAGCTTAGACATAACTGAGCTAATCTTGCTGGACAGCTGCCAGGCTGGCTTTTTGCTTAGGAAGATAAAGCTTTCTGCGAGGGCTCTAGTGTTCTGTAAACAGATGTAGACGCTAACCTTGGATCTGGGGCTGTTCCTTCCAATTTCATCCTGTGGATGTGTTAAAATACCTGTTTGCATTTAAAATACCTTACCACAGTAAGGGAGCTATAAGATGTGGCAAACATTCAGTTACTCCTTGCACATTCCTTCCTGTTCGAAGGGTATGGGGAAGTACATGCCAGGTTAGTGAATTATTAAGGCAAAAGTATATCTTATCCCTTTATATTTTGCCTAATTAATGTCTGCTCCAAATAACAACCCACTTCATCTGTCAAATGCTTGACCCCCAAAGCCTTTTGACCTTTTGTGCACATAGTAGCACAGTAATGTGGTTTATTACTAATATTGAAGGACTTGTCTTAACTGCTGTAAAACATCTGTGAGATGCCACTCATGATCCTCATTTTCAGAGTATAACCTGAACCACATCTGGCTTTAGTGTGATATTGCATGGTTCTTTTTCCAGACTAGGAAAAGAGGCTACCCTCTTATGGACTCTGAGAAGACAGACATAAAACCAGACTGTGTGAACAGATGGTCTGATGTGGTACTTGACACCTTCTTGTGACACTTCCCTTTACCCCTGCACACAGGAGGGCTGAAACTGAGCTGTATTGTAGCTGAGTCTCTGAAGGCTTCAGCAAACAGAGGTTGGAGATGGCTTATTGCTCTTGCTGAAAATGCCATTTACAGGAAATGCTTCTGTGCCCACATTCTTGCTCTTGTTAGCTTAACTGTGATGACTTATGGGAAGACAGACCACAAAGTTAAATAATCCCTCCTATAAAACTTGGCTGTTAGCCTCAGGAAAGAGGTGGCAATCCCATAACCTGCATGAGAAGACTTGGAAAGTGCTCGTGTCAATCATGGAGTGTCTCGGTGAAGCTTGTTCTAGTGTTTGTCCAGCCAAAGTACGAAGAACCGCTATTCAAAGTATGATACCTTTATAAGCAAGAATGCTCCCAGGTTGCATGGTGCCAAACTACATGCTGTTACAATCAGCTGCTGAATCTGAAATTCATATTTTTCAGGGATACTGAGGAGCCTGTCTCCAGGCAACTCTGACCTACAGAACAGAAACAGTAGTTTGAGTGATGAACTCCAGAACAAAGTCATCAGACTCATGGCTTGGCAGCATGCTGTACTCTGACACCCATTTAAAATACCCTGAGAGCAAATTTATCCAGTCCTTATCTAGTGGCTTTTTTGTTAGATGGGCAGAATACCAGTGGTACTGCTGGAACAGTAGCGGTGAGGCTTGGACCAGGCATAGTATGCATGCACCATTAGAGTTAGGAGCTTTCTGCCCAACACTGTGGGGTCAACAGACTTGCTGCACAATACCCTCCAGGGTTAGGAGTAAAAACCTAGACTTGTGTCCTCAACACCCTGTAATGTCCGTCCCCTCCTAACACATTTCTAGGTAAGAGCAAGAAGAATTGCTCCTCATCTGAGCTTAATCTGTATTGTTCTTAAAATAGCCTCAACCTTGCAGTCTGATTCTAGATAACTAATATAGTGGAAAACACTGACCTTTTGTGAGGGTGTAATCTTGTTCCTTGTGAGTACATCCACACATCCTGTACTCTCCTTCCCATTACTGCAGGAGAAGGATGTCAGGAGCTGGTGTACATGTAACCACTTACTCTTTCCCAAGGAGGGTAGGTCCAGCCTTAGACGTTGATTCTCACAGGGTTTATCACACTACAACCTAGCACTGTTGTGTTTGTGGATTGGTATAGCAATGTGGTACTTCCTCTTGGGAATGAATTGGATTTTTGAAGTTTACCTGGGGTGGGGGTGGGTTTGGTTTTAAACTTTCTAGAGGAAGACTGCCCTCTTATCCTCCCTTCCCTACTGCGTCCAGAGCATTTTCCCTTCTCTGCAGTCTGGATCCCCACTTCAGTCACTCTTGCCTTAGAGTAGCTGCCCAAAGACAAGTGAAAGAGGAGGGGACATGCAGTATCTTGTATCTACCTCAGATATGTGTGGGGAAACAAAGGTGAGCTGTAGTAAACAAAGTACGATGCTGATGTCTGGTAGAGAATGAAATTGAATGTATATAAAGGGGAAGCAAATGCCTCTTTTTCCCTTCTTCTCTGTCGGAAGAGAACTCTAGGTATTTGTAGCTGGTATTGGCTAATAGTTGTGTGCAGACTGAGAATTTTACTATACAGATTCTCAGTGAGGTCTTCTAATAGGATACTAGGCTTTCAGTGACAAATGAACTGATCTAGATGCACTGAAGGATGGAAAGGTGCCTTCTCTTTCTAGGCAGAGCTGACCTGTACAGGCCAGGGGTAGAGAACTTTCTAACCACAAAATACCTGCTTTCAAAGCTTGCTGGGATGAGACAAGTGGTGCTGTGAACAGGTCCGTGAAAGCCAAGTTAACGCAAGCTTTTACAGTGTTCCTGGCAGTATTTATATCTAAACTGTTTTAGTTTTGCAGTCATCAGCAGCAATTCTGCTATGACTTATCGTTGTGTGCTGAAGCTACAAAGGTAAGACTGTTCCAGAAACCTGCTGCAATTATGTGGAATTGTTGCCCCTTTGACATAACTGTATCTGTGATTAAGCTGCTGGGAAATGGATGGCAAAAAGCAATGGAATGCCTTGAAACACAAGGAGAAAGGTACAGCACTCTGAATTTCAGAAGCAAAGCAATGAGGCTCTAGGAGTAGTACAGGCCTGGCTGTAAGATCCCTGAGTTAGGCAGGGATATTTGGGGTTAAGTGCACCATTTGCCTCTAAACAGCAACATTTCTAAATGTCCCTTACTGTCATCTAATACTTGTTGAGTGAGAGCAATGTGCTTGCAACATCAGGTGGTTTCAGGCTAACCCTTTCCAGAGATGAGTTTACTTGTGCTTGGGAGACCTAGCTGAACCACCTCTTCCACTTTGTTCCCAGACTACTGCTTAGATAGCAAAGCTATCAGTTTAAGCTGCATGCTTGCTAAGGCAGGTTAGGTGAAAAACTAACACTTAGTTTGTAGAAGCTGCAGTATTGACCAGCTCCATGTAACTCAGCATGAGACTGCATTGCATGATCTTCACTTGACCATAACCCCAAACCTACAAAATTTCAGACCTTTTTTTTTTCCTTCAATGGTTTAGTCCTGAATACCTTCTCTGGTGTGTACTGCTCCACTGGGGGAGGCTGCCATCCAGAAGACTGAATACCAAGCTCCTGAGGTTTTACTTTATGTGTATCCAAGCTGCTCTTAAATCCAGAATCTTGGAAAATCTCCTGGGAGGATGGAGGGAGAAGATGACATCAGCTGGAAACTTCCCAACTCATTTTGCATCTCACATGCAGACTTCAGGTTTATAATATTCAGCTGAATTTTAAACTTGGATGAAGTTAACTTCTTGATAGATGTAGTATCTGTTTCTGGGCAGGCTAACTAGTCAAGGTGTTTGGACTGCATAATACAAGAAAATGTGAAGCTGTTTCCTTACCGGATAGCAGCCTGCATAGCTGGCAGGGCTCATGCATTTTCAACACAGGCAGTTAGTTCCTACTGGCCCTTTGGGTGTCTTGAGGAGTCCTACAAACTCATAGGAATGTGTGAAGTGTCTGCCTGTAGGTAAAACTGCACAAAAGCCTAGTGCTTAACCAGTAGATCATGAGCCTGAAGGTCTGAATGTCATACTATTTCTGCTGTAGGTTGTGATCCAGGCCTTGCTAGACCTTTACCAGACCTGCGTCAGTGGGTGACAAAGCTATGGGTCTGGCCTGAGGACATGAGGGGCAAAGGCAAAGAATCTTTGCTCTTTAGAAAAAGGTTTGAAACTTGTGGAAGTCTTTATGGATACTTGATAAGACCTGAGGAGAACCTGTCCTCCATTCCATCTGCCTGGCTGCTAGAAGTAGCCTCCCTTCCTCCCCACAGTGGGACTGCTCAGATTCATGTCAGGCAGACTGTACTGTGGCTAACAGGTGCTGTGACGAAAGGGCTTTTTTTTTTTTTCCTGTGAAGAGCTTTGTGAGCAGTAGGTACCTGCTGGGACTTGGACTGTGCTGATCTCTGATAATGCAGATAGGTACTTAAAACAGTGGATGAGCAGCTACTTGGTGTGCAAAAGATGAAGCTGTTGCATGAGTCCCTGGCACTGGTGCCAGACTCTCTGTTATATAAAACAATTAACACTAGTCAATATTTCAAATGCTTGTGAGTATAACTACACTGACAAGTAGAAATGCAGAAGGTTGCAGATATCCTTTCCTGCTAGGCTCTGCTAGGACATACTTCTCTTTCTGTGGTGAAACTGGACTGGAGCAGATGATGCAGTCTTGCTTCCCCCAACTGCAAAGTCCTCCAAGTCCCATGGAAGAAAGCCAGTATCAGTTAACATGAGGAGGAGGTGTGCTGCTGAAAGGATTACAGCCTGAGACAACTTAGATTGCTAGGCCATCTGCTGTGACACTTCAAAGCCTACCTCTTTCTAGCAACAGCATAAAACTTAAGCAAACTGATCCTGCCTACTGTTAAATGGAGGCTCAGTGGTGTTAAGCATTGTTCCTTAGGCAGTTAGCTAGGAGGCACTACCCGTTAAGGACAGATGGTTAGCTTCTAACTTGGCCTTTAGCTATTGAAAACTAGACAAGTATTTGGGCATGATGCTAGCTGTGACTGCCAGGGGAGGGTTCTGCCATTGCAGATGAGGCAGTATAGCACAGTAGTACTTTCAATGTACGTATCCTCTGTCCTCTCCCCCCAACACACTAGCAGCCCTCCTGCTTCTAACCAGAGTCGGTCTAGAAGCTTTACTTTGTCTAGATATAGGGTGTTTCATTCAAGGCTGCTATCAGGTAAAACTATCACAGCCTTTATTTTAGGACTTGAGACATTCCACAGGACCCATGACTGCAAGAACACACTTAAGTAGATTGAAGTGGATTCCAGCCTTCACAAACTTCTGCCCTGCTTAAAAAGTACAAAACATGCAAATATGATACCGTTATACCCAAAAGAATAGGTAAGGAAAGCCACTAACTTCATGGAAGTGGCTGCAAACTCTGTCTTTAGTCCTTCTTCCAGTTGTTCTGATGCCTTGATACAGAGTTTTTATATTATAAGCAGATTCTGTCACATTCTTTAACCTGCTGTTTGGATGGGTTTTGTTACAAGCTTTTGAGATCTCCTGTGCAACCACGCTTAAGCTGTTTCCATAAGCTAATTCATTTCCATACTGGAAGCTTAGTATTTGACTGCAGTTCTGGCACAACTTGTCTTATACTAATGCTTATTGCACATGGGCATTGAAGAGTTTTTTTTTCCTTTTGGAGACACGAACAGATTTGGCTACAGCTACTGCCATGTTCCAGGGTTTGCTTTGCTCCTTACTCTGCTCAGCCAAATTCCCCTGTCTAGCCAAACTGCAGATTTTCTGAAGCCATCTCCTGTTGCTATTCTTATCCTGTCTTCTGCTTTTTCAGTTTGTGTAACTTCAACAGAACTCCTTATCCACTGAGTTATTGTAGCATTGCCTCTTTCTGTTGTATGCGCCCCTACTGTGTGGAGTCTGAGCCAGGTGCTTGTGTAGTTCAAGCTGTCTACCTCATGTATGAGCTGGTAAGCTGTGCCATGCTCATCTGGCTCGTTTGCCCTCTTAAGAGAGCATTTGAGTGCCTACCTTCCAATTCTTGCTCACTTGCCTGTTAAATCTGAAATCTCTCATCTGTTGGAAACAGCTTCTGAGCATTAGCTGGGAGAATGCATCTAACGTCTCTGTTAGTAGACAATTTCGATCACCCCTTTCCCAAAATGTCTAGGCTGAAGCATTATTATCCCTACTTCATAAGGCAGTCCTCAAGGTGAAGAGCAGTACTACCACAGTTCTGCAGGACTGCAACAGGCAGAGAGGGCTGTCTATAAAATCCCAGTACTCCCATGATGGGTTTGTGACAAAGGCTGTTAGGAACTCAGCCCTGTTCTTAGCCATTGTCAAAGGCAGACCTTTGTAAGTAGCTTTGACTTGAAGCTCTCACCTGTAATTCTGAAAACTTGAACAAAGGAGGATTTCTTCTGAAGGCAGGGACTACCCTTGTCCAGCTGCAACATAAACTACAATTGCATAAGGAATACTGATGGACAAAGAGGATCTTACCCAAACAGGATTGCTTTGCTAAGATTACATGTCTTGTTTAGCCACTTAAAGACTGTGTGAAGCTGGGGCTAAGCAGTAATTCTAAACCTAAAACACTTCTAGTTAATGTGCCGCTCAGCTGTAGTGATGTTTCTCTGTCTAGCAACGAGAGGAACCTTTGCCCTTACAAGGGAAACACTCCATGAATAAATCTATTCTTGTGCTACTAGTTAAAACAAATAAACTCCTCTCCTCTGAGAAGAGCCATGGATCTTTGGGACTTTCTAATAATCTTGTCAGATATTCCTACATATTATACAACTTGTCACATGCTGTTGGCTCCCTCTGCTACAAAACCAGAGCAGAGAACACATGTGAAGTTGCTGTAATACTTATGCGAAGTAGAGTAACCAGTAGCTGTATGGAGTTTGTTGGTCTATATCAAACTGAGACTAGAGGGAGTGTACCCAGGTGGCTATGCGTATAATCCGGGCTCCCCAGTTCTGAGTCAGTTTAAAGGAATTACAGACTTCACAAAATCTTGTGTGTCTCTTCCTAAAGTAGCCACTTGCTGGTTCTCTTAGCCTTTGTCTTCCCTAGGCACTGGATGATAATCTTGAAGTTGGGAGGATGGGAATGAGGACCTCTCCAAGCAAAACAGTGTTTTCATTGGCCTTAGTGCTCCTAAAGTGTGTGCACAGACACTGGTGCTGGGATGTATGATCTGTGACTGTCCTGTAGTGCACCAATGGCAAATTAGACTGACTGCTGTCAACATGTCTGGAACTCAATGGAGTGGATGGGAAGCCTCTGATACAAGTTTGCCTTCCTTCCCCTGCTATAGGAGCCTCCAAAGGCAAAGGCTGACTGCATTCCAGTCGACTAACTGAACTGCTGCCACTTTGGCTGAAGCCTGTCTTATAACTAGGTCTTCTGATTTGCCTAGCTGTTATGTTTTTAGAGTAAGTTGGTTCAGTCTTGCCAGGAACTGTTGGTGAGCAATACTTCTGCTTCCTCATGAGTAGAAACCAGATTGTGCCGTACTGAGATGAGGTATGGTGGTAATGTGCTTTCTCTTCAACTTGTGGAACAGTAGAACAACCTAATGCTCAAAGCCCAGACCTTAAGGAATTGCCCATGTGTCCTGGAAAAGAGTGATCCTTGGAGCTGCTGAAATAAATAGCCCTTGTAATATATCAGTGAAGCTTGTCAGTGACATCTTTGAGAAAACTGTGCTTTACAGTGAATCTGTTAACTTAATAAAAACCTGCTGTTTTTTCCTCTCCAATACAGGATCTCAGTCTACCCAATGGCACACCTGTGGACACTTCTAGCCCAGCCTCCTCCTCATCTCTTCTCAACAGACTGCAGCTGGATGATGACTTGGATGGGGAAACTAGAGATCTCTTTGTTACTGTTGATGATCCCAAAAAACATGTGTGCACAATGGAGACATATATCACATACAGGGTTACAACAAAGGTATAAAGAAACATTCTCCTTTCCTAGTGCTTTTTTCTCTGGGGAGATTTTTTTTAGGGAATGTTCTGGATGTCTATGCCTTTAACCCTATTTCCTTACCTTAAGGACAAGAACTTTAGTGTCTTTCAGTACCATGTGAATGTGTTAAAGGTGTGACTTCTCTCAGCAGAACTGTTTACTACTTCAGTATACGAAACTATGCAAAACTTTTAATGTGTCAGTTTAGATTTTTGTCTCTGACTCTTAAATAGAACTGTTCATAAACTTGCAAGGCCAGTTTGATTCATTAATGTGAAAGTCAGTTCATATAAAGTAATGTGACACCCATTTGGTTTGAGTTACTTTCCCTGAAGGGAATACGCTTTGTTGATTCACTGTTAGTCATCTCACATTTTGTCTCTCCTGTTCTGAAATGCTTTAAGTTTGTTGCTTTAAGTGTTTACCACACTTCCTCTCTCAGCCACTTACCTAAATCATAACCTTGGCCCTCAACTGTAAACTAGCTTCCATGCAGTTGTTGGTACAGGAGGCTGTATAGCTGCTTCTAAAACTAAGTAGATTAAGAATGCTACTGCCTACCAAAAGAATTATGTTAGAGATTTTCTCAGCATGTGTTGTAGTTCTATCATAATGCAATGTAATTACACTGGTAGGAAAAGTGGTCAGAGAATTCCACTGCACTCACAACTGGAAGGTTGATTTCTGTTAACTAGCTCATTCCTTTAAGGGTCCCTTCCAGCCCAAACTATTCTGTGATTCTATGATTCTCATTAGCATCACCTCCTATGTGATGTTGACATCTGTTTTAGGCACTTGTAGTTACCTAAGGCAAAAAGTGTTCACTGACTTCACTAGGAATATACTTGATCCACTTGACCAAAGAGATTAGCATTCCTCTAGCATATTTAGATGGCACTAAATACCAGAGAGAATATTTTCCGTTGAAATAAGGAAGCCTTTATAGGCCACAAATAACTTTTTTCAAAATGTTAATTTCAGAGTTCCACTTTCAGGCTGCACAGGAGAAAATGTGGTTTCTCTAAAATAGTAGCTACCTCTTACTGCACACTGAATGTAGGCCTGTTTACAGGCCTACATTCAGTGTGCAGTAAGAAGTGTCTTAATCTTGCAAGAAATGCTGTATCTTAACTACTAGAAAAGGCTAAGAAGCATTGTAGGAGACTTTTCTACTTGGAGCAACTTAGCCTTTAGCTGTTACATGATCAGAAGGAATACAAAGCACAAAATTGTATGCAACTTTCAGGTAAAATTGGCTAAAGCTGTTTCTGCCTTAAATGAAGACCCAATTGTTCTGTCAAGATAAAGTATCTCTACGCAGTGGCACCCTAATAATGTTCTTCTGCTTGGAAACCTCTGTTCATAGTAGGATTCCCTTCTTCCTTAAAGCAGAACTCTGGAATGTGGACAAGGTATTTACCATATTTAGATCCACATGTATTACCTTAGAGTGCTTTTTTTAAGTTAAAAAAACATTGTCCTGTAGTTCTGTTTTGCATATCTACCTACCTCTCTGTTAATATCTATTTTATTTGGATCTCGCTGTAGCATGTGAATATGCTGTATCGTTGCATTGCAATACTGCTGTGAAACAGTGCATAATTTATTCTTATCAATCACCGTGGAAGCCTCACCTCTTCAGGTTTATTATTCTTGTAAACTTCTGGCTACCCTCTACGGTCAGCATCTCTAGCACTACATACCATTGTTTAAAAAAAAGACTCTTTGGAAGACTAACAGTATTAATGGTCTGACTTATTCTTACCATACAAACAAGGCCTCTTTGCCAAGCTAGTTGCCTAATCAGCCATTGTAGCTGAAAGAGGTAATTAAACGTGGGAAAATCTGCACAGGAATAATCCCTAGACAGTGATGATGATGATAAGTAGTAATGGTTACATCTCCAGGTTGTAGGTCAAAGTTCTATAGCAGAGCTTGTTCCTGTTATCAATGTAAGCATGAGGGGGTTTGAGACCTGTAAAGGGCTTAAAAGGTCTCTGTGGTGGCTCTGGATGAGGAGGCAGAGATGACTGCTTTTTTTTCTTTCTCCACTGGAGAAAGGTAGTGGAACCTCAAAGGTTTGGATAAACGTAGGTGGAAGAGGGGAACGTAACTGCTAGTGCTGTAATGTGTGCCTGTGGATGTGACTGGACACCACTGCAGGGATGAGCATAACTTGACCACAGTCTTGTTTGTGTTGTGTGTGTTTTTCTTTCTGTAGAAAGGTCCTTTATCATAACAGCAAAAAAGAGAAGTCTTGCAGTATGCCCCAGACTTCTCATGCACTGACACATTTGTCAGCAGGTGCTAGTGGCTGAGGAAAGGTCTAAAACATTTGGTCCCAAACAACGGCTTGCAGGCAAGGTGAAAAGATAGTTTAGAGTTTAGTTGGTCCTGCTTGTGCCCCTGCTTTCACAGCTTCCTAGTAAGAACCAGGTAGCGTTCCTCAGGCTGTCTCCTAGAAGGGCACATTTAAAGCAAATGGGAGTCCCCAAAGTAATGGGGACAGTGATTCAGACCTGGCTTCCTTATTCTTTCATACCCTGTTTTCCTCTTGCTAACAGCAGCTTTCTAATATGGTGAGGGTAGGGAAACCAAAAAGGTGGGTGAAACTTGTGCTGGAACTTAATTGGTCTTGCCTGTGATGATTTGAAGTGTCTTGAGTGTTCCTGAGTCACAGAATCACAGGTTGGAAGGGACCTCAGGGACCATCTAGTCCAACCTTTCTCGGTCAAGCACAGTCTAGACAGGATGACCCAGCACTCTGTGCAGACGACTCTTGAAAGTGTCCAGCGTGGCCGAGTAACCACTTCCCTGGGGAGATTATTCCAATCACTGATTGTTCTCACTGTGAAAAATTTTCCTCTGGTGTCCAATCGGAATCTCCTCAAGAGCAACTTGTGTCCATTCCCCCTTGTCCTCTCCATGGGACTCCGTGTAAAAAGGGAGTCTCCATCTTCTTTGTAGCTGCCCCTTAAGTACTGGTACATGGTCATGAGATCCCCTCTAAGCCTCCTTTTCTCAAGGCTGAACAAACCCAGCTCTACCAGCCTATCCTCGTATGGCAGCTTCCCAGTCCTTTGATCATTTGGTGGCCCTTCTCTGGACCCCGTCCAGCCTGTCCACATCCTTTTTGTATAGCGGGGACCAGAACTGTACACAGCACTCCAGGTGTGGCCTGACAAGCGCTGAGTAGAGCGGGATGATGACTTCTTTATCTCTGCTGGTGATGCCCTTTTTGATGCAACCCAGCATCCCGTTGGCCTTCTTGGCCGCAGCAGCACACTGTTCGCTCATGTTGAGCTTTCTGTCTACGAGGACCCCCAGGTCCCTTTCCACAGAGCTGCTCTCCAGCCAGGTGGATCCCAGTCTGTGCTGCACAGATGATGTTTTCCCAGGTGCGTGACCTTACACTTGTCCTTGTTGAACTTCATAAGGCTCTTGCTGGCCCACTCTTCCACCCTATCCAGATGTCTCTACAGAGCAGCTCTCCCTTCTGGAGTGTCTGCTTCCCCACTCAGCTTGGTGTCATCAGCAAACTTCATCAGGCTACACTTGATGCTGTTGTCCAGATCACTTATAAAGATATTGAATAACATTGGGCCCAATATTGATCCCTGGGGGACTCCACTAGTGACAGGCTGCCACGCGGAAAAGGAGCTCTTTACCACCACCCTCTGGGTGTGTCCTGTCAGCCAGTTCCCCACCCACTGCACAGACCACTTGCCTAGGCCATAACGCATTAATTTCTCCAGGAGGAGGCTGTGGGGGACCGTGTCAAAGGCCTTGGAGAAGTCCAGGTAGACAATGTCCATCCACTGCCCGCCCCATGTCAACCAGGCAAGTCACTGTGTCATAGAAGGCCACCAGGTTTGTCAAGCACGATCTGCCCTTAGTGAAGCCATGTTGGCTTTTCCCAATCACGTGCTTCATTTGACTTGTGATGGCCCCCAGGAGGATTTGTTCCATAATACATCTTTGTGCTCTTCAGAGAGACTGATGTGCAGTCTATAGGGATTTTTTTATCAAGCAGATCTTTCTGAAGGAGGGGGAAAATAGAGGTTATGATTGCTATGTAGTCGTCTCTCCCAAGGGAAACATAAGTAGCTGTACTTCTACCTTCACTTATGTTGTACTTTCTAGGGCAGCAAGGCTGCCTTCTGTGCTTTTTCCCATGGAGGACTGAACAGCTGTGTGCCATTCCTCAGTCATGCAGTAGCTCTGTAGGCTTGAAGGGAGAGGCTTTCAAACCAGTCAATACTGAAGTGGAGGTCTTGTTTTCTTTTTCCTGTCCTCCTCCTGCTTCCAGTGGATGCGTTGGGTAGACTACTTGAGCACATGACACAGCTTGATCCCTAGAGAGGAGCAGGTTTAAGTGCTATGATCTCTTTTTCAAACAGGCTAAACTGCAGCAACCAAAACTCTGAAATGCTAAGAACACCAACTTTCCTCCTGTCCCCACTCCGCCATTCTTCTCTTTTTTCTAGTTGAAGGTTTTTGTGCCAGTTGTAAATAGTAACATGGAGGGAAACCTATAATCAGATCTAGTAAGAGGCTAGAACTAGGGTACAAAAATACTTTCATGTAGTCATCACAGGCTAACTTTAGGCTTGGCTGCTAACTCCTTTCAAGAAGGACAAGAATCTTATGCAAAACCAAGACTTGGTGATTGCCTTAATATTGCCTCAAGTCAAAACTACTCCAACAACAGAGGTAAAAGTGTGTGAAACCCTGCCTGCTTTCCAGCAAGTAACACTGAGCCCAGAATACTGCAGTGCTGACTTACTGGAACCGTGCTGGAGTCTTCAGTAAATCCCTGGAAATGTCTTGCCCATTATTTTTGGGAAGCTGTGATCTGCCACATAAGTTTCTGAACTTCATTTGGGAGAGACAAGGGTCTTTGCAAGATGAGATTTATGGATCCTACTAAGAAAGCAGGAGGAATTAAACTGTCGAAACCAGACATTTCACTTACCATTCCTGGACAGTGGCAAGACCCTCTTCCCTTTTGTGTGCAGTCAGGAAAAAATAACTTGTGCTAAGCTAACAAACAGTTTGAGATCCAAATTCTTTCAGCGTTAGTGAGGTGTTGTTAAAACCTTGAATGGCCCTTATGTTCTGTCCAAATAGTCTTTGAAAAGCTTATTTGCTGTTCAGATTTGACAGCCCGTACAGCGAACACTGAAATGCTGATGACTATGATGTATTTTCATTTGCTTCCCTCTGGGGAACAAAACTTCATAAACGGAAAACTTTGCAAATCTGCTTGTGATGTAGTGATGTAAAGGCAGCAGGAGCATTTTGCTAGAGGTTAATGATAAATAAATGCAAAGTTTGTGCACTGGGACTTACCCTGCTTTCCTACTTGTAGACTAAATAGTACCTATACAGTTTTCCTTAACTGTTAGCAGAAAACTGGTTAATAAGGTTCTCACTGCTCACATATGGGAGTCTTCACCTTCATCCTTGTGTTACTGGATAAGGTACTGTAGTGCCTGATTACTCTCATTCACTCACTGTCAGATGTGTTTTGAGATGCCTTTGCCCGGTCACAGCCAGTTCACAAAATTCCATACTACTAAATCATTACCTCTTCCCTTCCCCACATTTCAGGTTGTCTTCTGCAAGGCTGAGGCATAGCGGCCCTGTTAGTAGAACAAAGAACAAAGCAGTTAGCACCACTGGCTGGCGGCTATCAACAAGTGTGTGAATTATCTTGTTCTAGTGTAACATTGTTCATCTCCTACTGAAAACAAGTGAAAATAGTTCATATGAAGTCTCAGATGTTTCATTTATAGTGTCGCATTCTAGCATGTTAAGTTGGTGTTACTCTGAAGTGTAGCTGCGTAAAGCACAAATCTGCAGTGGATATCTAGGTCTTGGTAGTCCCTCATCTACAAACACAACTGCTCCATTGGTAAGCATTCATTATGTTAGTCTATGGACTAATGTACGCATCTCTTATCATGGCTAGTAGGTTAAAGGAGGGAGGTGGTGAGCTTGATTTCGTCTTCTTGCTGTCTCTCTGTGCCTTCCTTTTCTAGAAACAAAACAATTTCATTAGGTAATATCACATTAGCATGCTGTTTCTAGTATGCTAGAGCTACTGGTCTGTTGATAGTGTGTTAAGACTGCTGACTTCCCTCTAGAAAGAGATTTCTGGCATAGAACTTGTGCAGGTTCCCCAGTGGGGATTGGTGGGAGTAATGTGCAGTAACTGAAGAGTTGGAGCCATCCGGAGAGCAAGTGAAGAGGTAGATCACATTTAAAGGCTGCTACTTGGATCTCTCCAAATACGTGGCAGTTGCTGTCAGTCTGCAAGTAAATGCAAAATCTCTGCCGGAATTTAGCAGGTGGTTGTAGCAGCTAGGAGTAGCAAAGCAACCTAGTGCTGGACTTGGTGCCAGTTCAAAGCTAGGAGAGCTGGTACATTCCCCAGAATGCAGTGATTTTGATATCTAGTGTAGATGTGTAGTGTGCTGGAGCTGCAGCATCACCTCCGTTGCAAGATGGTCTTGAGACTGTGAGTAACTACATATAGCTCTCTAGGCTTCTGTGAGCTGTGCTTCTTGGTGGGACATAATGATAATGGCCACCTACCTTCTAGTCAGGGCAATCGTATACCAGGCTCTTTTGCAGAGACTCCTAGTTGGTACACAGTTTCATTAGTGCATTTTGGCAGTTGCAATACATGCTGTGCAAGCAGCCCCATGCAGTCACCTTTCCAGGCTAGGGACTGTTAAAGGTCTGGACAAAACATTTGCTATCAGTTTCTCTGTACTTGCCTTCTGTCTCTAACTTGTAACGGCAAGTCTAACTCCTTGCCTAAAGAATGAAAACTTCAAAGATTTAACTTTATGTACTGATATCTCTAATCAGGCATACAGACTGATTTCTTCCTCTCAGAAATCAACAAAACCTGTCCTTCAGCAAAGCTAGCAATGGCTTGTGTTCTAATCTTTTTGCTGTGAAGTATAAGCAGCCTGTCACTTCTGGAGTATGGGGCAGCGGTGAAACCGTTTCTCACCCACGGTTAATGCACCTCATAGAATAAAGAAGTCATTAAATATCTCTGCCTTTAATTCTTGATGGCGAAAACAGTCTCATCCTTGGATTGAAGGTCTTTTACATTCTTCCCCACAGTTGTAACTGCCAAGAGATTAACATGGTGCACAGTACTCTCCTCTCCACAGACTCTTCCCACAAAATTTATCTAAGCAGAACATGTAATGAAGTACAAATAGATCTTAAGAAAACATCAGCTTCAAGTAATCATTTTTCTTATCACTGGCTTTCCCACTGCTTGAAAGTCCAGAGGATCCTTATCTCATGCTGGCTGCAAACACGATTTTGGGGACAGATTCTGTGTGCAAGGTGTGTCTGGCCTCACCCTTGCCAGTGATGGCTGTACTGCATTTTCTGCTAAGCTCTGAAGTGAGAGGTTTTGGTGCACACTAAGCGTATCCTGTTCTTCTTTTCCAGACCACACGAGCAGAGTTTGATTTGCCAGAGTATTCTGTCCGCCGGCGGTACCAAGACTTCGACTGGTTGAGAAACAAGCTGGAAGAGTCTCAGCCAACGCATCTCATTCCTGTAGGTAGTAAGCAAGAATCTGCTGTTAAGGACAGCAGATCTGTCTTTAGCTGTCCTTCTGTGCCTGTCTTCTAAAGGGTGATATTTTGGTGATATGTCTCTTTAGATTTCAATACAGTACTTCATTTTCTTCTAGTGGAGTGGGAAGAGCTTCCCATTCTTGCGTGATTATGAAGCTTAGACTTGTCTTGGCTGGCACACCTGAGAGGTGAGCTTTGGCAGACTCCTGTAGCGGTAATGTGCATGGTGACTACACTTGTGGCATAAGTAGAATGGCTTCATCTGTTTGCTCAATTATTGTATCTAGATTTCTGGGTATCTGAGGCTTATGAAAAGCCACACAGGTACTTCAAGTCCTAGTCTCCATCAGTTTTCAAGACGGCCTCTTGAGCTGGTTTTAAAGAGAATATCTTAACACTATTTGTGCTAGAATTTAAATAGCACAGACTTAGAAATCTTAGCCTCTGGCTTCATAGCTATTGCATGCCTTCAGTAGGCAGAAGTTCAGCTAATCTCATTAGCCAAACTACCGCACCCCTTCTTGTCGCTGAAGCTGCCAGTCTGACCACCTTAGACTGCTTAAGATCGGAATCAAGCTCTTCAGATCACACATTTTTCATGGTGTAGAGGATGCAAAAACATAGGAAGCCTGTGAGGTCACCACCATCAGCTCTCTTGGACAGAGAAATTGAAAAAGGCCTGTAGGAGGTGAATTGTGAAACGGCAACAATGCATACCTTAGCTTGGCGATCTGGGATGGGAGGGAAGTTTCTCTGCTCTTCATCCCTCAGCAAGGACTAGGCTATGTGAGAAGTACTTAGTTAGGCTGTTCCAGGGTAGAGAGCTATTTAAGTCCTAAATTTCTCTGGAAATTGTCTCTAAGTGGAATAATATCTCAGTCTCTCAAAGATAAGAAATACTTCACAAAATCATGTGACACCACTAGCTGGCAGCAACTGTGTTTACTGAGGGGTAGGGAGAAGCGAAGAGGGAGAGTGAGCTTGCTGGGGTAAGCTGGAGACATAAGATTAATGTGTTAGCTGCCCAGACCCTCCTTTCTCCCTCCCTGTTCTCCAAACAGCTGGAACCAGCGAGGTTAAGCTTCTACAGATTCTTCAGTGTACTAACAGGCTGCCAGTCCTGCCTGAAGGCTGCAAGGCAATAAATAATAGTCTAGTAGCAGAAGGTGAGTCACAGCCAGCAATCAAGCTGCTTTGCTGTGGCCTGGAATTCATCGCACACAGAACAGGAAATTTGGCACAAGCGGCTCTAATACTGGATGTGAAAACTGGCTGCGGAGCAAGGCAATCTCTTAAGTGCTTCTCTTCTAGAAAATTTGGGAGCATAAGGACATGTTGCCTTCTTTTATCTGGCTGTGCACAACTTAGCAGTTATGGAATTTCCTACTAATCTCCTCCATGCAGTGTTGCGGTGGGGAGATTGCTGAATCCTTTCTGTATTTATTGCCTAGAAGAAGTTACAGGCAGTTTCAGGTGCACTGTGATTCAAGTGTATTCTGAAAGGATGTTTCAAGCCAATCTAAGAGTGTCTGTATTTGTAACTGGAGATACTGCAGTCCCTGGAGACCTTCTACCTAACAAAATACCCAAAGGGAGTTTTCTTCCTAGTCTCAGTATAGTGACTTTCTGTAACAAATGATGTGTCTTCTCAGTGCAGCAAGCCATGATAGCCTACGCTTAGGAGCTCAAACTAAACTGAATATGTGTTCCTCTTTTGTTACTGATTTCTACTTTTAAATTATCTGAGACTTACTCTAATCTGTTCTTCCAAACAATAGTAAAAACGCTCTCAGATCTGTCTCTAGACTAGAAAGATAAGCCTAACATAACCATGGATTTTGTCTTTGGATGGTGATGTTTGGACACTTGATGCCATTTCTGACTGCAGTGAACTCTGCTCACATGTCACAGCAGGGAAAAGTAGACTATTAAGCTGGAAGGCTATAAGGTAGATAAGTAATACACAGTTAAAGCAGGATATCAGTTGCTAGCTGTGTGTACTGACTACTTGGGATGGACCTCCAAAGTTCTAAAACACAAAGGACTAACTACTGCTATAGCTAAAACCAGGTTAAATGGCAGAAGTCTCTGTAATGGAGAGGTACCCGTCTCTAGGTCTCAAATGCTCAAACTTTAGTGACTATTCGGTGCCAGTTTGCATGTGTTTGGTTGAACTAGGGTTCTTTAGTCTTCCAGCTTGTCCTTTTCCTCCTGCATATGGTGCTGAGGTAGTGACTTCCTAAACTATAAAGCTGCTGCTAAAGTTTATAGAGCAAGGGAAGAGAGTTTTTCTTCTTCTCTGAAGGCTACTGCACTAAGCATTATTATTCTGAAGAAGTCTAATTAGAATGTACCTTACACTGGTTTAACTAGACTGACCGATCTGAATGCATAATAAGTCTTAAGTTACAAGAACTAAATACAGTGGTCAAAAGGTAGATGTGTTGCAGCTAAGTCATGCTGGGTGTGTTTTTTAGGAGGTGCAATCTTTATGTACGTCCCACATGATCAAGGGTATGGTAGGAAAGTCATATGCATATACAATTTTGTTTTTTTAATTACTTTTGTCACAGATTTCAGGTGACAAAGACTCTTTGCAGAGGAGAATCCTGATTCCTGAACTGAGTCAAAATGGCTGTCATTGCTAGTGTAAGAGTAAGCAGATTATGTGTCTGGGTGGACTGTTTCACAAGAATAAAATGCAAAGCACAATTTTAAAACTGATATTAATCTTAGAGTCCATGCTATTTGGAGAGAACAAAAGCAGTTCTAACAGTAGAGCTGAGACTAACCATGCTGAAGGTTGAAGAGTGACCTTCTGTCTGAAATGGTACTTTGAAGTCTGGAGTCTAAGTGTAACGGGGGGACTGCAGAATGAGCAAGTCTGGAGGCAGAATTGGGCTTACATGTTAAGCTGAACCGTAGACATGAAATTGTGGAGTGAAATAGGAATAAGATAAAAGAGTGGATATGATGACAGACCTTTGTCACTTACAGAAGCGTGCTCAGGAATGCTGGCTATGGTAGATAACAGTTCGCAAGCGCTTCAGAAAGGCTCCACCCTGGACTACTTGAGCATCTGCTGTGTCAAGCTTGCTCATCTGTCTTTGCTCAGTGTGGTGCTATCACTAAGCCTATCAGCCCTCCAAAGAGGGCCCTGTCCAGGAGCTCTAAACTGTTCAGAATGAGAGGGGGAAGAGGTAGAATTAAGTTTTTCCTGAGTTTCCTTGGACTGAGCAGCTTTGCTTCTACAACATGGTGAGGTGTATGTGTGCCCATTACTGTAGTGAATAGTGTGCACCTCTGCTGACATCTCCTTCAGAGCTGGAGCTTGAACATGAATAGCAGTAGGGGGGAGCACCCTAAGCTATGCTAGAAGTACTTAATGTGAGTACTGTCTGGGCTTCACTGGTGTTGGCTCTCAGCTGAAGCCACTCAGTAGAATTCCTAGTAGTAGGCCAGACCAGCTAAAGGGTATTTCAGAGCAGGGTTTGCGTCCTGTCTGGTGTATAGTTTCCATTAACAAGCATTAACACTTCAGTTCCTTTAAGACTGGAATTTGATTGCTTTCTGTGTTTCTAAATAGCAAAAGCAAGTTTTTGGCCTTTTGAATCTTGTGCATTTTGCTTGTTTCTTGGCAGCCTCTTCCTGAGAAATTCGTGGTAAAAGGTGTTGTTGATCGCTTTTCTGAAGAGTTCGTGGAGACAAGGAGGAAAGCATTAGACAAATTCTTGAAGAGAATAACTGATCACCCAGTGCTTTCTTTTAATGACCACTTCAATGTGTTTCTCACAGCCAAGGTAAGCCAGTAACTTCCAAACAGGGACAACAGAACAGGCACCTTTGCAGTCTGTTTTGTAATGAAGGTTAAAAGGGATTAATAGCACTACATGTGTAGGTCAGAACTTCCCCTAAAATACCAGAATGTTGTTGGGGACCCAGATCGTTGTGTGTGGTATACCCCTGTGTGTGACAACCAGATAAGTTCCCTTTGCTTGAAGGGAGGGGTGGTATGCAGATTTACAAATTTGGTTCTCCAGACCTGCCAGTTTTGTAACCCTGTGTCTAGAACATACTTCTCTGATGCAAGAGAGGTTCAGAATTTAGGAAGTTGTAGACTTTGTAAAACCCTCTTCTGGGGAGGAGGGAAGTGGGGAAAGAGGAGAGAACTCTCTTGCACAAAAGCTTGCAACTTACATGGCTTTTCTTGTCTGTGGCTTCTATACTACCTGCTCTTGTTGCCCTCAAAACTAAGTGTAAAGACCTCATTCTTGTTTGTTCTTGGTCAACAACTTCATGCTCATCTTCTGTGTGACTCATCCAGCAACAGTGCAATTTTCTTTGGCTCTTTCTTAAACTGCATTTTAAATAAGACTAGGAGGACCTACAGTCATGCTTGGGTTTGACCTGATAAGTGAGGAGAGCTGTAAAAGCACGTCTTTCCAATGTCATATTACGTTAGGTCACTCAAATGTGACACTTAATTTGAGCTCACTTCAGGCTTATGCTCTGCTTGCTGGTAATGTGAGACTCAATCTCCAGTTCCCTCTTACTTTACAGTTCCCTCCATGGTGAACTGGACTGTTGAAACAAGCCAGAAATGCAGAATTTGTTTACTGTCTTCGTAGTCATATAGCTCTGGTCTGCTTTTCAGCTGTCAAAGCATGATGCAACTTTTTAGCTGCTTCGTCATCTTCTCCCACCCCTGTAAAATGGATGGTAAGGGCTTTATCCTCAGCCCTTGGTAGGGCTTTCTTTGAGAATACAGAGCATCTAGGGAGGCTGAGGGACAAGGACACGTGTTCTTCTGGCTGTCTGTAGTGTTGGAACTTACTGTATTGCAGCAGTGGGGTGTCAGTTCAGTGTGCTAGGACTTCAGGATTTAGTTACTGCTGAAAGTCTTGAGACCACCTCCTGGTTGAAAAAGAGAAACCAACCTTTCTTCAAGTTCCCTGTTTGGACCAGTAACACCAGAATGTTTGAGAGCGTAAGTGAATAATTTCATTAAAGGGTCTTTTTCTGATGCCTGCTTACAGGTAGAACTTAGGACAGGTGGAAGGCAAGAGTCAAGGAACCACTGTGTTTCAATGCAGATATAATAAAAAATTATAGTAGCTGCTAAGATGTCAGGTTCTCTTAATCAGATTTGTTTGACTTTAAGTACCTGGAAAGAATACCATAGTACATGTTTTGGAGATGGCTATTGTATTTTTTTAAAGAACACTTGAGCTTTTAGTCTAGTCTGTAATACCATGTTTTGATTCTTGACCTCTACATGTGTACTTGGTTTGAAAATATCCTCAGGCTGCATAGCATAACCTAGTTATAGCTCTTAACCCTGTTTTGAGATGTTGAATAGTGACCCCTGCTGGAAGCAGTTAAATGCAAAATGGACAGTGTTTTGGCTAACTAAAACCATTTTTTTCTGGTGTGCTGTCAGGGTGAAATCCCCTGAAGATTGTAAGTGAACAACCTTGTTAACACAGATTGTCTGAATTCAAATGTGTAAGCGCTGGCAAGGAAGTTTAAACTTTCTGTGCAGGCAACATGGCTACATCTGTCCCAGCCTGAGCTGCAGTCTGCCTTGCAGAGAAGCTGTGCTAGTCTTCCCATGCTCTACTTTTTCTGCGTGGAGTCTTCCCCTGCATCCTATCTGATCACACAACTGGTGTGAGGAGGCGGCTGACCAAATAGGGATGCAATATGTAGCTCTGTATTAGGTCATCAGAGCCAGCTGATAACTTATCTCTGTATGGAGGTAGTCTTGAAACTGTGCTCAGCTGTACAACTTACACAAAGTGAGGTTTTCTGCAAGGCTGTGGGTCACATGTAATCTCTTGCCTTCACAAGATTTGATCTTGACTGGAAAGTATCCTTCACTGTATTAGTCTTTCAGCATGTAAGTAGAATATTTCTGAGCTGGTTTGGTTTTTTAACTTTCTAGGATCTTAATGCCTACAAAAAGCAAGGAATGGCATTGCTGTCGAAGATGGGGGAGTCTGTCAAATACGTCACAGGAGGCTACAAATTAAGAAGTCGGCCACTGGAGTTTGCAGCCATTGGGGAGTATCTAGACACATTCTCTCTAAAGCTTGGTACCATTGACAGAATAGCACAACGGATTATCAAGGAACAGTTGGGTAAGGACACAAGATCCTCTACCATAATACTTCATTCTGAGTGCTCTGTGTCTTGTTCTGGTTGATGGCATGACCGAGACAACTTGTGTCAATGATTCTGGCCTGTAATGAGCCACACAGAGAGCAAAAACTAATACCTCTAGCAGATTTAAAACAGGCCCAAAGCCTCACACAGTATCTTATCTTACCTCAACTCACCAAATATTTTTTTAAAGTCACTTTTGTTATACTAATCTACTTTCTTACTAGAGTTATTTTTTTTGAAAGGCTTTTGCAAGGAGGGGGAAAAAAATCCCTGTAGATTCCATCTGGAGGAGTACAGATGGAATTCCTATGCGAAAATAACTTTTACAGACCTGTCTTAGCAGAGTGAAGTTTTATGTGTTTAAAAAAAAATTACTTTGGCAACTGCACAGATGCAAGTGCCTTTGTATTGCAAGCGTACAGGAATGGTCAGTTAAGTAGGAGGCAACTTGGACCTGTCACCTGGCAGTCATAAAGCTCTGTCTATTAAGATGCTAATGCAACACAAGACTTGACTCCCGGGGGAGTTAATGTTTGCCAACCTTGATGCCTAGTTTCTCTTGTTTGGCTTGAGTGTCTGCTGTTCCTTGTGCCTCACTCTTACTCTCTTCATCTACTTTTTCCATCTGCCTCTTGCAGAATACTTGGTGGAACTACGAGAATATGGACCTGTTTATTCAACCTGGGGAGGGCTGGAGGTTGAGCTATCAGAGCCACTGGAAGGGGTGTCTGCCTGTATTGGGAACTGCTGCACAGCTCTTGAAGAACTCAGTGAAGACATGACAGAAGACTTCCTGCCTGTGCTTAGGGAATATATATTGTACTCAGAGTCAATGAAGGTAAAGAGAGCCCTGTGACAGAAGGCATTTGTTGTGTTTGTATGGAATGATGTATCAGCGAGTTTATCCTTTCTAACAGTGAGAAGGGTTCGTGGTGAGAAAAGTGGGGAAGTAAATAATCGATGAAGTAGGAGGAAGTTTTCATAATCAAAACAAAACTAGTTTAGTAGCAGGGTGCTGCATGGGTAGCATTACCTATTTGCTCTGCTATTCAGTCAAGCTAAGGTCAGTTATGCCAGGGTACACACAAAGTGTTGAAGAGTTGCTCCTTCATCACAGTGGCAGGTGGTACTCTATAGATGTCCTGTGGCTGCCTAGAATCTTCTTTGTGAGTTGTTAGACAGTGAGCTGTGGCTCAGCTCTTGACTACTGCATCACTGTCTGGCCCTGCAGAAAAGGTAGCATTAGCAGCTTCTGATGCTTGTGTGTAGCAGGTTTGGGTGGTTCCTTTTAGCACCACGTGTCCAAATGACAGACACTGCTTCCTCTCTCATCCTCATGCTCTAGCCAGGCTGTGTCTATTGTAAAGTTAAGCTCTGCATACCAGGTAACTGCTTAAAGGTGTTCTGTGACTCTTAGTATCTCTAAGAACTTGATATTTTATTTGATATTTTCTTATGCAGAAGTAATAAAAACTAGTTCTGTGCGGTTTTTTTTAAGGAGCATTGCATGGGAAAAGATTACTGAGTTAACTGCACCGAAAACTGAAACTGAGGACTCTTGTTCAGCTGTTAGGGCTTTTCACCACATGCCCATGCTATGGTATGTTATTAGCAGTCCCTCTGTAGGGTACTAACAGATAAATTCCTTCTCAGATATTTCCACTTGGAACAACTGTTATAAGGCTATGGTATGCACTTCTTTAGAGAGCTAATACCTTGTTGAAAACTGCAGTCTGAACATGGCAGTTCGTCTCCGTCTTAGGTGTAGGATGATTAAGATTATCAAACTGAGAATTGAAACGCTTACTTGCAGATTTCTTTTCCCAGCTTCAGGTGGCTAGTTGTATGGCTCCTGTCATGCCTGGCTGAAGTATTCTTGCAGAAGGCTTACACTAATTCTCTGAGTATACTCTGCTTTCATAGTCATGGAATTGACCCCAGCATAAGTGAGGTGCATTTCCTTTACAGGACTATTAACACCCAAGTATTGCTGGAACACCGTGAGTTATAGCTGGAAGCCTTGGCCCAGGGTGTTCAGACTTATCCTTATTCTGTAGGAAGGGGGTGTATATATGTACTTACAAATAAACAGAGCATGAGGCTAGTGGTTAAAGCTTTTAGGCCAGAACATCTGGCTTTTGATGCTACAAATTCCACAGCCTACTAGAGGTGGCATCTGAAGTGGCAAGCTGAGTTGAGAGGCGCTTTTCACAAATGTAGTGGGGGAAAAAATTTTTTAAGCTAAAAAGCAAGGGTTTCTTCAGCTCAAAAGGTACTTCAAGCAGTTAAATACCACTTAATGCAGGTAGAGTGGCATTAAAGACTTGCAGCTAGGCTACCTGTTGGCTTGGAGACAGCCCTATTCTAAAAGGGCTCTTGTCAGATGACAGCAAAGACAGTAAGTGCAGTCTCCAAGCCAACAGATAGTCTAGCCGCAAGTCTTTAATGCTGCTTTCCCTGTAGTAAGTGGTGTTTAACTGCCTGAAGTACCTCTTCAGCTGAAGAAACCCTTGCTTTTTAGCTTAATTTTTAGACTATTGATTTTCTAGTGCCCTAAAGGATTCATTCTCCCTGTCATTCTCTGGTAATGAACTGAACATACTCATTGTGTTGGTGCTTTGGAACTGGCTGGATGTAGAAACCATACCTGCAAAATAGTATTTAATAGCAAATAAGGATTATGCTGCTTAGTGTCCAGTTTGGGCATCTCATTAGCTTTACTCTCTCTGAAAATCACGAATAAAAACTATTGCTAGCCATGGCAGACTGTTCCTAATTTTCTTCTCTCCCAAATACCAAGACTAGAAACTCTCAGGTCATACCAAGTGCAGATTGCTTATGCTAGAAAATACCAGTCTGTTGCTATTTCTGCAGTAAGCAGCTACAGAACTAACTTTTCAGACTCCATAAAATTGAGTAAGTAAATGTAAAGGGAGCTACTCCTGGAGTGCAGGAGGCTTTCTGCTGAAAGGGCTGTACTATTCAGAAGCAGTGCAGTCCTACTCATCAGCTGCTGTGAGGCCTGGCTGTGAAATTAAAGTCTGTTTTGGGCTTTCAGAGCACAGATTTTTTTATGGGATACGTGGTGGAAGGTAAGTCTTTAGGTACTAGGAGTTCAGTGGAACTTTGATAGCTTTCTCTGCTGCACACTGTACCCCAGGGATAGGTATCGGAACTTGACTTATAGAGCAATCTCTAGCTGGGTGGATGTCCCTCAGAGTAAGAACTGCCAGGTTATCTTCACTCCTTTAGAGATGAATGTTCACCTTGGTGTCTTCAGGAGCACTGTTGTACCTGGGGGTGGCAGCCTGAGGGAACTGCACATACGGAGCCAAAGCCTAGTAGTTCTGGTTGAAACAAAAGTTGGCTGATGCCAGGGAAGCCCTGTCACTGGGTTGATTTGAAAGATTTGCAGAAGTGGAGGGGCGGATGTTGTGGACTTGAGTTAAAATGTCTGCTGCTAGTGTCTGGGAGAGACCTTTTCTAAAACACAGGCCATGCATGATGGCCAGATGACACCTTGAATACTGGTGCAGTGAGGCCAGTGTCAACAAATGTGTGGTACCACATTTTTTGTGGTACACTGGTGTTCCCCAGGAAGGCAAGCGCAGAGAACAAACTCTGCTCTATGTAATTTAGAGCTGATATTAAAATGTTATATGAACTCTGTATGCTTAACACTGCCAGAAGGGCTTATCAGATGATGCGATCCCCAGCTGTGTGCTTGGACATCACTTTTAATACACGTTTAAAGCAAGCACCACATGAATAGCTAGCTGTCTCTCTAAAGGCAGGTGGTAAATAAAGGATCCTCTTGTGAGGTTTAGTTGTGGTAGGAAGCTATGTGGTGTACAAATGGCATAGGATTGCAACTTGAGAAAGGAGCCTAATGGCAAACTCCTGAAGTTCCTTCAGATATGGGCCAAGGTGAAATGTTTCAACTGAATACAAAATGGAGAAGGACCTGCCTCACTGAAAGCAAGCTAATGCTAGCTTGTACAGGGACCAGTGGTTTAGCGCTGTCCCCAAATAACTGAAATGTGGTGTGTGAGTTTTTTGTTTGGTGTTGGTTTCTTCCAGCTTGAAAACTTTTTTAAAATTTTTATTTTCAATTTTTTTTTCTTTCTAAGTGAGGCCTTAACTAGCAAAAGTATTGCATGGGCTGTGGTAAGTCTGGGAATGCTTGGTACAGATCTTGTTGGAGGAGCTGCTGAAGCATTAATGCATTGGTCAACAACTGAGAATAGGGTGCCTGGAGGTGCCAGGAGAAGCATTGCCTTTCACTTATGGGACAAGTGAAAGGGAAGGCAATATTTTTCTCATCACTTACAGCCATTAATGGATACTTAAAGCTGAATTCAGAAGCATATTGTTAATGGTTCACAGTGGATGGACTTGGAGTAATAATACAACTGCCCTTTGAATCTAGTCTGCTGGTACCTGTTAATCATTGGCTACTCTTGGTACAGATCCAGCTTACTGCACTAATTCCAGGCTCCTAAAGGCTGAATGCCATTGCTGGAGGTAGTTGGTTTTTTTCCGAGAAGAAATGTCAGTGACTCAGGTTCAGGAGGCAATACAAAGTAGAAATATGTGTTAAATCTCTCAGGCTTTTGTTGCACTGAAACTCAATCACTTAAAGGCTATTCCACATAGTTGCTTAGATTCCAAAGGGAAGGGAAGGTTGTGGTTTTTCAAGCAAACATGACCAATGCCATGCTTGCATCCTTTTTGGGACAAAAGGGAGGGTTAAGCTGTTGGAGGTGAATTTTTCAGTTTTGCCCCCCCCTTTTTTGCCTGAAAAAATAGCAACTTTGTGGATGGGGCACCATTCCAATTTATCATGGACTGAGATTTGTAGAATACGTCAGTGTCACTCTACCCTTCAAAAAGGACGAGGATCCAGGAAACTATAGGCCAGTCAGCTTCACAGCCATCCCTGGAAAGGTGATGGAGCAGTTCATCCTGGAGGACATCTCCAGGGATGTAGAGGAAAAGGAGGTTATCAGAAGTAGTCAACATGGATTCACCAAGGGAAGATCATGCTTGACCAGCCTGATAGCCTTCTATGATGGCATGACTGGCTGGGTCGATGAAGGGAGAGCAGTGGATGTTGTTTACCTCGACTTCAGCAAGGCTCTTGACACTGTCTCCCATAAATCCTCATAGGTAAGCTTAGGAGGTGTGGGTTAGATGAGTGGACAGCGAGCTGGATGGAGAACTGGGAGAACAGCAGACCTCAGAGGGTTGTGACCAACAAGGCAGGGTCTAGATGGAGGCCTGTGACTAGTGGTGTTCCCCAGGGGTCTGTGCTGGGTCCTGTCCTGTTCAGCATGTTGAACAATGACCTGGACGATGGGCAGAGTGTGACCTCAGCCAGTTTGCTGATGATACGAAGCTGAGAGGAGTGACTGATACACCAGAAGGCTGTGCCGCCATCCAGCGAGACCTGGACAGGCTGGAGAGCTGGGCCGAGGGGAACCTGATGAAATTCAACAAGAGCAAGTGCAAGGTCCTGGCCCTGGGGAGGAACAACCCCAGGCACCAGTACAGGCTGGGGGCTGAGCTAGTGGAAAGCAGCTCTGCTGAGGAGGACCTGGAAGTGCTGGTGGACAACAATCTGACCCTGACCCAGCACTGTGCCTTTGTGGCCAAGAAGGCCAATGGTATCCTGGGCTGCATTAAAAGAAGTGTGGCCAGCAGATCAAGGGAGGTTATCCACCCCCTCTACTCTGCCCTAGTGAGGCCACATCCGGAGTACTGCATCCAGTTCTGGGCTTCCCAGTTCAAGAAAGACAGGGAACTACTGGACAGAGTCCAGTGGAGAGCTACCAAGATGATCAGGGGGCTGGAGCACCTACCTTATGAGGAAAGGCTGAGATACCTGGGTTTGTTCACCCTGGAGAATAGAAGGTTGGGGGGGGGGATCTTATCAATGCTTATAAATATCTGAAGGGCAGGTGTCAGGAGGATGGGGCCAGACTCTTTTCAGTGGGGCCCAAGCACAAGACAAGGGGCAATGGGCACAAGTTGGAGCAGAGGAAGTTCTGCCTGAATATGAGGAAAAACTTCCCTGTGAGGGTGACAGAGCAGTGGAACAGGCTGTCCAGAGAGGTTGTGGAGTCTAATTCTCTGGAAATATGCAAACACTGCCTGAACACAGCCGTGTGCCCCCTGCTCTAGGGGTACCTGCTCAGGCAGGTGGGTTGGACAAGATGATCTCCAGAGATCCCCTCCAACCCCTACCATTCTGTGATTCTGTGAATATTGATTGTAACATCTATCTCTACTCAGAGCAGCTGCACTGGTGATCTTCCCTTGGCTTAAGAGGGAGGAGGCGGAAAGATGAGGGTTAGTAGACACAGGGCTTGTGCATCTTTACGAAACAGATCTTGGCTAGACTGGCTCTTAAATCTGTGAGAACTACTCTTTTAAATGGCAAGTTCTATAGGCACCAGTGCACATGACTATTTCTGCTTTACTAGCTTTATCCAAAACTGTTAAAATGACTAGTGACCTCCTTTTCTACTAATGGGGTACTTCCGTCTGGGTGGTGGAAGGAAAGACTTGAAAGCATGAACTGGCCAAGCTGCTTGCAAGAGAGCTTCAAATTAACAGGTGCCTCAGCAGTGAGTGTTGGCTGACTTCACTCTGAGCATTTTTAGTAATAACTTTGCATCAACTGAATTAAAAATTACTGGTTTACTTGTGAAGACTGAAGTTGTCCACTCATGCAGACACAGAACTGCTTATTTTTTAGTAGTACATTCTTAAAGGCTTATTTCTGTAAGCGTTTTTAAATTTTAAGACTGTACTATAACCTGAGTGGAGATCTTGGCTTGTGGATGTAGTACATGGTAATGGTAGCATCTTTTGCTCTATTCTGAGAATAGTCTGATAATAAAATGTTTATTGCTTGTGAAAGACACTCAGGTAGTTCATTGCTTTTCACGTAAATCGTGTTTTTCATAATTTTAATTTTTTAATTAAACGAACAACACAACCCACCCAAACTTAGCTTTGCTTTTAGATTACTTTTTTCTAATACAACAATGTAACAATGTTGCATAAAGGACTTTGAGGAATCTTTGCAAGTGAAAAAGCAGAGGACAGAATTATAGAATGTCCTGAGTTGGAAGGGACCCACAAGTCCAACTCCTGTCCCTGCACAGGACAAACCCAAATTTACACCACCTTTCGGAGGGCGTTGTCCAAGTGCTGCTCGAATACCACCAGGCTTGGTGCTGTGACGCCTCCCTGGGGAGCCTGTTCCAGTGCTCCACCACCCTCTGGGGGAAGAACCTTTTGCTAATACCCAACCTAACCCTCCCCTGGCACATTTTCCTGCCATTACCCTCAGGTCTGATCGTTGGCCACCAGAGAGAAGAGATCAGCGCCTGCCCCTTCTCCTTCCCTTGGGAGGAAGCTGCAGACTGATGAGGGCTGCCCTCAGCCTCCTCTTTTTCAGGCTGAATGAACCAAGTGACTTGAGCTGCTCCTCATGGTTTCTGCTCTAAACCCTTCACCAGCTTTGTGGCCCTTCTCTGGACACTCTCCAGTAGCTTTATATCCTTAATGTCCTGTGGTGCCCAAAACTGCATACAACGCTCAAGGTGAGGCCGCACCAGCGCAGAGCAGAGCGGGACAATCCCCTCCCTTGACCGGCTGCAATGCAGGGCTCGATGCCCCCCAGGGCACGGTTGGCCCTCTTGGCTGCCAGGGCATGTTGTTGGCTCATGTTCAACTTGCTGTTGACCAGAACTCCCAGGTCCCCCTCTGCGGAGCTGCTCTCCAGCCTCTCGTTCCCCGGTCTGTATGTACGTCCAGGGGTGCCGTCCCCCAGGGGCAAAATCTGGCACTTGCCCTTGTTGAACTTCATGTGGCTGGTGATTGCGCAGATCTCCTGTCTCTCCAGATCCCTCTGCAGGGCCTCTCTGCCCTCGAGAGTATCGGAAGCAAACTTAATGATGTACCTGTAAGAGATGTAATACCTTCTGTGGTGGCCTTCCTGTCTCTCAGCCCATGCTGTTGTCTGTCTGCTGCTTGAGGATATCAGAAGCTTTGCAGTAGTCCTTCACAGCTTTGATGCTTTTGTTTATATGCTTTTCATGCTAATAATAGGTCAACTGACGAATTGAATTTATTTAGTCAGGGTTATATGCGTGATTACATGACAGCTTCTACCTTCATGCCTCCAGCTTGTCCAACAACCAAATTTTATCTGACCTTGCCAGCTGCTGGAGAGCAAGTGCTCTTTGTTCTTAAAAGCTACTCCCTAAATACTGTAAAATAGGATAAAGTAAGTGTGAAAGTCTGACTTTGGACTGAATTAGTATTTAAGCTGTATCATTTTGCAGATTCTTGCAGGCTGGGGAGGGAACAAGAGGATTCCTCTCACAGCTGTCTTTTCTCTTGCCCATAGAATGTGTTGAAGAAGAGAGACCAAGTTCAAGCGGAGTATGAAGCAAAACTGGAAGCAGTAGCCTTGAAAAAAGAAGACCGTCCAAAGGTTAGCACTTAAAACTACTCTACAAAAACAGCTTGCACTTATGTTACTTTTTGAGAAGAATGGAGAAACAGATCTTGCTTTGTCTGGGACTGGTGGCTTCTTTGCAGTAGAAGCAGTTTCTGGCAGAACAGAAGTTTGTTGTCAGCAAGCTGGTGTGAAATAAAGATGTAGGTATGAACATACATAACCTGACTAGCAACTCCTATACTAATCTCCCACCATTCAAAGCAGGATGGCTCTGACCTATGTAACATTTGAACAACAGCTGGCAATCAGTTGGAGTGTTTAGTGACAGGGATGGAAGCAGTGGCAGAACAGTCCGGGGGATTTAGCAGTAGGTTAGCTAGCTGAGTTAGGGTCCTAGCCCTAGCGCCGATGAACTGTATTTTAGGATACCTATTTTGACTGTGGAAGACTCCATGGTTTGCCACTTCTGCTAGAGAGGTCTTCCTGTGTGATGCTGAACAACCACAGCAGATGTCTGTGGGTGACAGGTTTTGGCTGGGCTTCATGAAGAACAAAGCTGTAAACTGGCGTGCTTATGCTGCCACCTGCTTTCTGCAAGAGCAATGTGCAAGAGGTCTATCTTAAATCACAGCAACTTTAACCAGCAATGACAACAGGCTTTGTTCCCTTCCTCTGCTTGGGTTTTTTTTGGTTCCTCTTCATTTTTGTGTTAATAAATAATGGATGACTCTCCAGTATTAGAACCACTGTGCAATAATCTTACAGGAGGTTCACATAATGTCTTTAATCTAAGAAGCTGAGGACAGGACCTAGAAATGCAAACTGGTATTCTCTGGTCTAGTGTCTGTCACGGAGTCTATAAATAGTGGTGTCTTAGGTGTCTTGTGGTACTCTTATATTTTGGTCTTTTGCCTGCCCCACTGCTGGCTGGTGTGGTGTGTACTCATACTTCCTCAGTGTAGCTTTGTATAAGCAGGTATTCTAACAAGTTCTGTGTAGAATAGAGGGAACTAAATCTAGCATATCCAGCAAGCCAATTGAAGTTTTTAGGCATTTGACTATAAAGATCTTGATGCGATGGAACTGCTGAACTTTCCTAATCTCCTACCTACTGAAAGGCTTCTGCATCTTGCCTCTCAGTGGGATTATTCTGTCAAATACAGCCCTTAAACAGCTAAGAGTTTTTTAATGCTTAATGTTTCCTCTCCAGAGTATAAGCACATCTTTTGGCAACTTCTTGTACCTTTTCTCCTAATGTAAATCTTTTGTGTCATTTACAAGATGAAGCTGAACAAACTAATAGAACTCCTTGCATGTTCATACAATACTAGCTCATGTTTTTCAGATCCTTTCTACCTGGAGGGAATGCCGTTGTCTGTAAAAGCTGGTAGCTCAGGGCTGTGGCTGGCAGCACATCTTAAATTCAGTGAGCTCCCCTGGCTATGACTTGCTGGAAACTAAAAGCAGACATAGCATCATGAGCTGGGTTATGTAGTGGATGACATTTGTGTTCCTTTCTGCATATTTAGCTGATTTGGCAGAAATTGTGTTAAAAAAAAAAAAAAGAAAAACCTTAAGAGAGAAAAGGCCTACTTCTGGATCATGAAATGAGTGCCTATCATTACTTGTTAATCTCTTCCACTGGAGGGCGTTCTGGGACTTTGTACACATAACCAGATTGGCTTCACAGAGCTCCATCGGTGTCATTACGTCGTTCTCACGTCGAGATGATCAGCTTAGAACTTGGTGTTCTATAAAGGCAGAAGGCTTGTATGGCTACTGTAAATGTCTGTCAGCAAATACTGCTCAGAATGCTGAAGTTTACACCAAAAGTGTAGTGTGTGTGTGTGTAGTGTTTTTTAACTAGTGTAACAGTATTAGTGTGGAGTTTGCAGCCTTTCTAACAAGTACAGTGGTGAAGAGCTTCTTACCCATTTCTGACCCACAGTGGAGCTTGTTTTACAGTAATCCAAAATAGTGAAGTGCAGGCATTGTTTCCTTTTGGTGAGATTAAATCCACTTCTGACCTAATTTATTCTGTCTGTCTCAAGGCTTTGCAGTGTGGTGATCTATGGGAACAGTATGACAGTGCAGAATTTGAAGTAGAAGGTCACCATATGTATTTACAGAGGAAAAAACCCAAGAAACAGAAAGGCTTGTAACAGTATATGCTTCCAGAGAACTAGAAAGGTAGAAGTATCATATACAGAGATTAGCATTTATTGGGCAACTAGATTTGTTGTGCTTCAGCACCATTTGTTACTTGGTAATGATGCTGTAGAGGACTTTTTTAAAAGTGGGCATGCTTACACTGCACACAATGCCATCTCCACTTGACCACACTAAATTCTAGATATGAGGCATACTTCAGACTCTGGTCCCTTCAGTAATGATGTGAAGAGGAACAGATGTAGGTGCAGAACTGGATGTCATATAATGAGTTAACCAGACTCCCGAATATATAATTTTATGCTCAGTTCTTGCCTCTATATGCATCTTTTCTCAGTTGAAATTGACTCACTAGAGTGTATTGGAGTTTGAGCCAGTTGTCACTTGGTTTTGGTGTTGCGTTTGTCTTGAGCTATTCAAGTAGCTGAGAGCAGCCATCAGTAAGAAAGTAGGAACTTTCCCCAGAGTCTTAGCTTTGGTCTCAGTTCCTAATTACTATCTAATATTTAGTATCTTCACTGGTAAAAGTAAGTAAAAGCATCAGCACTGGTATTTCAACTTAAGTAAAAATTTGATGTTAGAACTCTAACCTCTCTTTTCATTAATGTTAAACTAGATATAAAGTGCTTAAAAGTTGTTAATTAACTTAAATTTTTGCTTCAGCTACTGAGTTGCAACTTCTGTTCTGGGTAGCTGCATTTCAGGAAGGAAAGGTATTTACACTCCTGAAAAGAATTGGTGCATGTTCAGACACTGCTTTCATGATGCCTGGGGAGACTTAGCTGGAATTCACTGCCACTGTTTCTTAATTAGAGCATATGTGACCCATTTGCTGACCACTGGGTTGTTCCTGTAGCTCTAAACTCAATACAGCCTCCTCACCCTGACTTTCAGGAGAACTGGCTGTCAGAAAGGACAGATTTTTTTAATAGCTTTGTTGTGTGGTTTCAGATGCTGACAGAAGAAGCAAGAAAGCTGGCGAGTGCTTAGAAACTAACGTAATTGGATTGGGAAATCTTTTGTGGCCATGCTTTCAGACTTCATGACTCTGTCTTGATAGGCTAGCCTTTCCTGTTAAGGTAGCAGAGTACTTATGACACAAGGCGTACTTGCCTTGAGGGGACCATCTTCCAAACCTTTTAGCCCGTTCTTGTGTGAAGCCTACGAAAAAACTTCATGTCTGGAGTTGTAGCAGAGTGGATTCTGTAGCCAGAAGTATAGTGCTCTGAGAGGGGTGGGGTAAGTCTATAGCTACTGAACCCCCAAGCTGCCTATAGTGTAAATCCAGTTGTGTGAATAAAGAGATACTCAAGTCCCATGAGTATGAAGGAGGTGCTCAGTGTGACTTAAACAGCTTTATCAGAGAACAGATGTAGGACCTTCTCTGAGTATTAGCTGATGTAATACTTCAGCGATCGGGCCTAATCTACACCCTGGAGGAGAAGAAACAGAGCTGATGTGTTTCTACCTAAATAGGGTACCTTCCCAAACTGCAAGGCAGTAGCACACCTTTAACTTCCTACACTGTTACGTGTGAAAAGCTTTTTACATAGTCTGTTCATCCTCTTCCTTCGTGCCCCTCAAAGAAAAAGGGAAGTTCTTGAAAGTATCAAGTATGAGAGCAGCCACTACAAACTTCTGCAAATGTTCTTCGTTCTGCCTTTTGCCTTTGTGCAAGTCACAGCCTCCAGAGCAGAAGTTCACTTCTCACGTTGGTGCTAGAGCTCAGGGGTTTCCTCTTCTGAGGTGGTGGGCTTAGCCTGCGTGTCCTTACAGTCTTCTGATCTGTCTGGACCATGCAGCACAAGAAGAGAAAGGTGTTCATGGCTTTCCTCCTTGAAGAGACATTTGAAAATTGTTTCTGTAGTTGCCTGGTGGTATACATGATGTTAATTAAAACATAAGCAAAGACGACAAACTTCTTTGGCCTAAAGTGCATCTACCTTGGGCTGGTGACTGTCTAATCCATTTAAATCTCTACCTGGGCTTGCAATGGGCTATCCCTCAAGATTTCTTACTTTGCTTATGTATGATTATGTGTCCAGAGTCCAAAGGTCCATGAGCCAGTCCACAGCGATGATCATCAGTGCTTTGCACTTACATTTTTTTTTCAGGCTGCCTGTAAGGTTAAAAGTGGAAGCTAGAAACTTGAGGCTTAGGAATTTTATTCTGCAGCCATAGCTGATCGCTGCTGTTAGTATACAGTGGTGGAGAGTTAACACTGAGGTCTCTTATTCAGCTTTTTGGACAAACCTAAATGTTTGTTTTTTTCATACACATGAGTGTAAATTGGGAAATGCCTAGTGCAACTGTAAGTGGGAAGGAGGAGGGAAAGCTTACTCTGGAGCAGCAGTCAAGCTGCTTAGTTTCAGAACTAGGAATTGAGCCTAGGCACCCAGCACTTACACTAAATGGTTTTCTTCTTTGTGTGCCTCTAGCAAGCTCTTCCTCAGTCTGCCTCCATCCCAGGTGTGGGGGTGGACAAGCACAACTGCCCACCACCCCAAACAGCAGAGAACAAATAAGCAATCCTGTTCCCTCACTAATATAGAATAGGGGCTTTTCTCCCTGCAGCTGTAACTGAGTTTATTCAGGGTAATTACTGGACTGTTAACTTACCTTTTCCTCTGTAGCTTTGCTCAGTGGGGCTTGAGCTGATTCGGCAGTCTAGCACTCTCAGTGACAGTTTCAATGTTCATTTCTCTTGTTGCAGGTACCCACAGATGTTGAGAAATGTCAAGACCGAGTAGAGTGTTTCAATGCTGACCTGAAAGCAGATATGGAGAGATGGCAGAACAACAAAAGACAAGACTTTAGGCAGCTACTCATGGGGATGGCTGATAAAAACATCCAGTACTACGAGAAGGTATGTGGCACTGCTGGAGCATTGTCAGGAATAAGAGTAGTTAATTTTCCTCTGAGGTGGTGATAATTCTTCAGGAAATCTCCATGCTGTCTTGAAGAGAACAATCTTGGACATCTAAATGAGTCCCCTAGTGCTGTGGAAGCTGCTCTTTGTCAGCAGCTTAGTGTAATCTATTGAATTGCTGGTCATGCTCAAGTGATCTGCATGAGAGCAGCAGTCTTTTGCAAGGCAGCCCTGTAACAAAATTTCATCCTGGATGCCTGTCTGTCTTGCATTCTTGAATTGAACAAATTACTGAGCAGCAGTAGAAAAAGACCAAAATTGCATGTTCTAGTACTAAACTAAAAACCTCTTGACTCTGCCTTTTATGAACTAAACTACCTGGGTTAATGTACATCCCTGGATCCATATATAGATTATACCTGGTATACATGAATTATACTAATCTCTGTTCCCTTGTGCATAGTTCTGTCCCTGTATGCTAGTCAGGTGCCTCTGCCCTTTTTCAGTTGGTGCATGTGTACCTGAGATTCAAGATCAGATTTCTTTTTTTTTTTTTTAAGTGAAAGGGCCTTGACATTTAACTGCATAAGCTGCTGATCTATCTTCCTTCATGCTAGAACAGTGCTGCCCAGTGGAGTGGTTGATACATTAAACACTGCTAGCTTATGCATGGTGGCATACTTCATCTTCTTGCCTATTGCTTTTTTCCATATCTACTTTACAAACTCCTTCCTGTGCTAAGTTACCTCTCTGTGTAATGCTAATATGCACTTCCTTTGCCCCTTCCAATGTCTGTCTTGTCAGTAATTCACAACTAGTCACACAGAACCTCCTTCATCCTGGTGTCCTCTCTCTTCTGAGACCACTGTGGAGCAGCCTACTGAACATCTACCAGTGCCTTTGCTCTTGACAGTTAAATCTGTATGTCTGAGTTTTGCTCTTAGCTGCAGCAGGGAAACTTTTTGGTAGGAAAGTGTCCAATAGCTTCAGGGTATACAACTAGACATACTCTATTCACCTGCAGTACAATCAGCAAGATTAGAAGAAAGATGCTTGACAACAGTGACTTGTGGATATAAGAGCTGGTGATGAGTTTGCTTGTTCCCAGTGTTTAATAATAAGTATTCCATGGTCTATATTTGTCCAGTTTGACTTCTGGGCTGTACATGGTTGAAAGACAGTAATGATACACAGCACAAGGACTGGAGTAAGTATACATGTCTGGGGAAATGACTCCAAAGCCTGTAGTGACTTCCTAACAACCCAGAAGCTAGACTCACTTTTATTTTACTATAGCAGGCACTACCAGTTCATCACGTATTGGAGTCATGTTGCAGAGGTGTGCCAGAGTACACCGTGTCTCCGAACTACCTTCCCTAAATGCATGGGTTTTTCAAATAAGTCCACCGGAGGTAGGCTATAATAGCTGCTGTTGTGTCCAAATCAGCCCTCTCCCACAGTCACATCAAAGATGTGAATTTCTGCTAAAAACAGTTCGTCTGCCTAGCTGAAAGCTGTGGTCATGTTCAGTTTAGAAGAGTCTAGTTTGATATTTGGAAATCCTGGGTATTCTGATGATTTTTTTAATGGCTTGGGCTAGCTGATGAATTTGGAAAGCTTTAATTTGTTGTCTTAGTTTGGAAACTGCAGCTATTCTTTCTGAACACTTTCTTGCTGTTTGAGATTCTGGGCGTTTTCTCCCCTTTCTGTAATAATCTATGAAGACCTGGCTAGCCTTTCTTCAACTTGCATTCTGTTAATCTGAAAGTGTTGGTTAAAAGTTACAAGAACTGATGTACAATCCATTTTTTAAACTTTTATTTCTTTCTTCAGTGCCTTACGGCGTGGGAGTCAATTATACCACTATTGCAAGACAAGCCAGAGACCAAATAAGAAGTACCTTCATGGACAGAATAGCACTTCTGTGCTTAGTACCACTAGACATACTGGAACTGTATGAAGGACTCCTTTTGTCAAGTTGTTTGCCAGCTGTGTTTAGGCTGGAACAGGCGCTCTGAAAACTATTTGAATTCTTTTCCTTACTCTGTTTAAACTGGGGTATGTTTCATCTTTTTGAGTTATCTTGAGTGGTTCCTTCTTTATCCTATGGAGTGATTGGGGGTTCATAGTGAAAGTGCACGGGGATCTTGATAAAACTTACCTCTCTAGTCTGGAAGGAACTGATGAGTGGAACACTAAAAAGATGAAAATAAAACTCTACTGCAAGGTGCCAAATGACATCTTTATTACCAGTCTGTTTTGTTTGCTTAAAAAAAAAAAAGATAATTATTCCTATGATACAGTACTCCCTAACCAATCCTTATCCCTTTTTTTTGGATGGGCAGGGAAAGGCTGGAAACAAGTATTTTCTGTTTTTCTACCATCCATATGCTCCCTCTGGATAAAATGGTTTCTGAGGACTTTTCTGTGTGGGAGTTGAGCTGGTCCTAGATGGAACATACCAACACCACCTGCAGATAGCTTGTAATGCAAGCATGAACTGTGGTTTTTGTGAGTGTGGCATGCTGTTGGTTCATATTGAGTATCTTTATTTACCTTGGTGATTGTGAAGTAATGTCAGTTGGCTGAAGCGTACTTGTGACTTACCTGGGGATCAAAATCAGCCTAGCTGCAGGAGCGTGTTGAACAGCAGCCTGTCAAGGCTTATGGGAATGGTGGAAGCAAGTGTGAGTCTTTAGTGTATTTTGTCTGAAGTTAGCTCTGGAAGTTGCATGGTAGAATTCTCTTGGTCCATGCTTTAAACATTTCTGGGTTTTTTGTGTTTTTGTTTTTTTTTTTCCCCTGAACTAGAGCCACTTTGGGCTTGGTCACTTCAGGTGCCTGCTGTAGTAAAGGCAGAACTCTTGCTTTCTCTCCCCATGTTTGTTTGCAGCAGCCAAAAGCCAAAAAGTGTAAAATGCTTGCTTACACCAAGCATCATTGTGTGTAAAACTTGCCTTAAACAAGTCAGTGGGGGTAGATGGGTACCCTGTTAGGTACACATAATGTTCATACTTGTCTCTACTGAACTACACGGCAAGTGTTTTAAGGCTACTTTTGGTACAGAACTACTTTCTTAGTAGTTTTTACTGGCCTTTAGAAATCTAACTGCTTCTGCAAGTCCTTTTTTTCCCTTTCTTTTGCAGTCCAACCTCAAGAAAATGCCTGCTTGGTGTTAATGGCCTTAGGAATGCTGCTGTGATTCCTAGGGTCCCAGTGTCTTGGTTTAAGAGCATGCAGATAAATCCTTTTAAACCGTCCTAAGTGAGGGGGTTTGGGGCTAATATCTGTGTAATATTGGGATTTGGGGGGGGAGGGGAATAAATAACTCTGAGCACTTACTGCTAAACTTGAGTGATGACTTGATCTCTGGCAACAGTCTTGCGAAGAATCTGAGCACTAATTGAGTGTGTGCAATTTCTGTGTTCTTCTGTGATGACCTACCAGGTACCAGTCTGGTTTGGACTTTATGCCTTCATAAAAGCCAAGTATACCTGAAGCCCTCCCTACTCAGCTTGGTGGCTTTATAGCAACTGTCAAGATGAGTCATTTAGCAATGTGGTAGCTGTCAGGCTAATGAGATGACACCCTCTGGATGCAAAAGCCAAGTTAAAGACACCTTAAGAGGTCTTCCTTTTTGACTCAGCCTCCTTTGACAGCTCTGTGGTACTAAACAAACTATGCTTTTTTGGTTCAGGCTCACAGTTTATAAATATACACTTACTTTGTGTAAACAAGAACTCTGCTTTAAGTTGCCTTAGGTTCAGAACGACGAACTACTCTTGTGCAAGGCAAGTGCTTAAGGGGATCATCCTGAAGCAGTAACCAAGTGTTTTCCTCAATGTTTCCCTTCTAAAATAAGCACTTGCATAAAATTTAACAGCCTGACATTCAGGGTTATAGTCTTCCCTGTTTCCCACAAACGCAGATCAACATGCTTTCTTGAGCTCATTCCTGTGTGGGAAGTGGAATTCTGTAGCTGACTCTGCAACATCACTGGGAGTCAAGCAAAATGTAATTTGAACTAATATTTCGACAGTCTTCCCTTCACTTTATCAAAAAATAGTGTAAGATGAGTCGCAAGGGTGGTGTTTCTTTTCCTACCAGTGAGTAGGTTTCACCTGATGCCTTACAACACTGAGGTCCTATTTCCCTCTTAGTTTTATGTCAAACTGAAGTGGGTGTTTTATCCTGGGGAATTTAACAATTGACATCACAGCTGTTCATGAGAAGCATAATGGACAGTGGGGAGTACCAAGTGAAGTTCAAATCAACATGTAACTGTTGACGAGCAGCTTAGATTTTCTTTAATCTGATGCCACTGATTCTGCAGCATAGTTTTTAAAATAGTCTTCAACCAAAGCATGTTTTGATTTCAGATAAATCCCTTTCTAGCTAAGCTGTTGAAGGGCAGGCATACTTTGCACTTCTCTGTCAGAGTATGTGGCTCTGTGGCACCTGCAGGTTGCTTTGGAGGAGAGGTTGGAATGTGCAACTCAGGCTGTGGCCACTAGTAGGATTTTTTAAATATGATTGGGAAAACATAACTTCTTAAGTCCCTACAAGGGAAGTGAAGCTTAACATACAAAAGAGTAGTCCTCTGAAAGAATTGCTGTAGTGTAAGAAGGGTGTGTAGTGGTGGGTCTCTCAGCTCTTGTGGGCTATGGAGGAGCCTCTTCATAAAGAGCTTTTGTAAATCACTAGGCAACTGGGAGAGGCTGTGAGGTGTGGGGAGGATCCTGACTGTGAGGTTTGGGGCAACAGTACCCAACAGGAGAACTACAAAATAGCAGGAAACTCCTGTAAGATGTAAAGTGACACTTGTAGAGCGCACTTACTTCTATTAGCAAGAGGTTGAGATCTGAACAGTTACTGAAACTCTGACATGTTATCCTGTAATCCTTACAGGATAAGAGTCTCTCCTTTGGATGGCCCAAACCTTAAGCGTGAAAAGGTGTTGCTAAAGAGGAGCAGGAGTAATGCAGGAGCTTCATCTTTGAGTAACTTCTTGAGTGTTCAGTCACTTAAGGTCATCCTCTGCACATGCACTAAAATGACGTCAAAAGTAGTTGCACCCTTTCTATAAGCCTAGGTAACATGTGGGTCCTTCAACAGTCCTTAAATTAGCTCAGTTTTCCTTGTAATCCATAGCCAGACCAAGTTCCCTCTCAGAGGATGCATGATTTACTGCTGTCCTGGTTACTTCTGTGTAATTTCTGGGATGTTTGTTTCTTCTCTTAACTGGTACCAGCACAATAAAGCAAGCACTGAGATCTTGTTTTCATGCTTGGTAATGAAGCATGTAATGTTCATCTGTATCCTTACCAGATTCTGACATTTGCAATAAACACAGATGTTAAAACATCATGTTTTTTTCAGGTATCCATTAAAAAATGAAAAGATAATAGGTGTAGCCCTTCTTGTGTGAGTTGTATCAAAGAATAAAATATAGATACTTGACTGAAGTCTGCTTGGATTTTTGTCACACTGACACTTATGCTAAGGATAGAGCAGTAGGATAAGTGGTAGAAAAACATGTGCAAAGCATGAGTGGCAGAGATGGTCCTGCAGAGGTACTATGAGGTAGCTTTGCAGCCCTGGCTCTGCATAGCCTGTTCATGATGCATATTGTTTCAGGTGTCAGTCCTGCAGATGCCAAGGTACAAAAGAATTCCCTTCCACCAGGGACTGTTCAGTGTTTTAACAGGAGCCACACTTTTGTTAAAACTTGCACAATTTAACTGAGTATGATTAATGTTCCAGACTGTTTAAAATCCTGGTGCTGATAACCACTGAGCAAAATTACATAGACTAAACTAGCTCATTAGTTGTTTAGCCTTCTTAAAGTCTGAAGGTAGAACAGTCTTTCCCTTGGCATATTAACTTTTACTATAAAACCCAATAAATAGGGAAAATGGGGTCTTTTTCTAATGTAGGGAACTTGCTAGTACTTGCCAGGTTTTGGTTTTGGTTTGGGTTATCTTTTTTGTATAGTAAAACTGGGGATCACAGGAATAAACTTGCCTTCTGGCAGCGTGAATGTGGCATTTTAAACTTTTTGGGAGTGCTGTTTAACCAATTTTATGGAATAAAATTATAATGCTTAATTCTATACTTAGCACTTTGGAGTCTTGCCAGGGTATCTGACTTGTACAAGTACCGAGTAATGAACTAGGCAAGTTTTAAGGTTGCATGGCTAAGGCTCGGTACTTGTGCAGAAAATAATGCACTTTCCAAAAAGACATAGTAGATCATCCTTACGTAAGTGGCATGCTACAATGTTAAAGGCTAGTTGCTGTTCTAGACTAGCTTGAAGGCCTCAGTACTCTATGCTTTGAAGCTAAACCACTTCCTTAACACTGCTGCTGGCATATGTTTCCATACGTTCACATCAAGCAGCAGTGTTGGGGCCAGTGCCACATTCCCACTGCACAGGGAGACAGACTGCAGCGGGACAGTCTTACAACAGCAAACAGCTAAAGGGCTTTTGTCTTTTAGTATATGAAAATAAAGCAGCACCGTCCTTGTTCTCTTTTCCTCTGAGCATGCATCCCTCTGTCCCTCCTTAAGGTTTGGAGAGTTGGGTCATGCAGGTGGAGCTAAGCTGGCTGGGAGCAGAGGTGGATCTCATCCCCCTCCTTGTTGAAGGTATCAGTATTGGGGACCAAAATGGTGCTGGCTCGTTGCCCGGACTCTTCTGTTTTCCACCTCTGTAAACACACTCTGCAGAACTAAAGTCACTGTTCACACCATTAAAAACCAAAATAAAAGCTGTGAAATGACTTGTCTCCGTGTGAATTAGGTAGTAAATGATGTAAAAAATGGGAAGGAGGGTTTTGTTTCCTGCACTCGACCAAATCTGGCAACAGTGCTCTTGTTCAGACTCGCAGGCTATGAAATGTTGTCTTGCCTTCTGGTGCTGGCATGTTTCTATAACCTTTCATATATCTCTGTATAAATATAATTTGTGCATTGTTTACTATGGAACTAGTATTGATGGAGGAAAACACTTTGAGGTAAAAATGTTTGTAATTCTCTATTAGTGTGTACATTTTTTTAAAATGCACCATTTGTTTACCTCAATTAATTTAATGGAATGGACCAATAAATGTATTAAAAGATGACTCCTTTATCTATAATATAAAGTTTCTTTTTTTTTTTTCCAGACTTCGCCGTTGAAACATGTGCACTTATTTTGCTGGGCAGCTCGCTATCTTACTGCAGAAATACCTGGTGTGGTTTAACCCCAGTCAGCGACTAAGTAATATCCCTTATCTAAGGAATATCTCCCTGGAGAGGTGGGGTCAGCTGTCCTGGCTGTGTCCCCTCCCATCTTCTTGTGCCCCTGTATCATGGTTTAGCTGCAGTCAGCAACTAAACACCACTAAGCTGCTCACTCACTCCCCCCACCACTGTGGGGTGGGGGAAAGAATCAGAAGGGCAAAAGTAAGAAAACTCAGGGGCTAAGAACAGTTCAATAAATAAAATAAAACAGTAATAATAATAACAACATTAATAACATAATGAAAGTAACGAGAGAGTGGTAGAGAGGCGAAACCCAGGGATGGGGGAGAACTAAGTGAACAAGTGATGCAACTGATCACTGACTGACGCCACCAGTCTCCAGACAGCAATTGCTGCTTCCCCTGGCTAACTCCCCCCTGTTAATATACTGGCCATGATGTCATGTGATATGGAATACCCCTTTGGCCAGTTTGGATCAGCTCTCTTGGCTGTCGCCCCTCCCCTCCCGGCTTCTTGTGCACCCGGCAGAGCATGGGAGGCTGGAAAAGGCCTTGACTAGTCTAAGCACTGCTCAGCAACAATTAAAATGGCAGTGTACTATCAACATTATTTTCATACTAAATCCAAAACACAGCACTGTACCAGCTAATAGGAAGAAAACTAACTCTATCCCAGCCAAAACCAGGAAGGTATCCACCCCTTATTCTATACCACCTATGTCATGCCCAGGTCCTACCTTTTCCAATACAGTCCAATTAACCACGACCACTTTTCCTGTCTTTTGATATATACACTCAGATCTCATTCCCCTAGTCTATGGGCAATCCCTTTAAAATGTCAGTTCGTTTAGTCCACGCCTTTGGGCTCTGTCTATCATAGCAGTCTTTCAGGGCAGGAGAGAGGCTGTGTGGTATTGGATTGTTGCATGCTGAAGCTGGTTCTGGTTCCGTCACCACTGTGCTTTGCTTGGTTTCATCAAAGTTCAATCTTCATTAATCTGGGTGATTCTTACTGTAATAATTGATATGGCATATAGCAACCACAGAGGTGTTGACATACAGCATTATACAGCAAGTAACATCATACCATTCAGTTCATTGGCTATTTTCATCCCAAATGAAATCCACTTGAGGTACACATCAGACTTCTCCATCCTCCTGCATCACCCACCAAGTGCACCCAGGTCCTTGAGCAAAAGCAGTTCCACGAATGGGTTTGCCTTTGCCTGAGACAGGAAAAACTCAAGACTGTTTTCCCCGGCATATTTTTCACATGCACTACAGGGACTCTGTCCCCTTCCACAGTACGTAAGGGCTCTGACTGGGCAGGGCCAGCTCGATCAGCAGATCCCTGGTGTTGACTAACCACGTGGCTTTTGCTAAATGTGTATCCCAGTGCTTGAATGTCCCACCCCCCATTGCTCTCAGTGTAGTTTTTAACAGTCCATTGTACTGTTCAATTTTCCCAGAGGCTGGTGCGTGATAGGGGATGTGATACACCCACTCAGTGCCGTGCTCTTTGGCCCACACATCTATGAGGTTATTTTGGGAATGAGTCCCGTTGTCTGACTCAGTTCTCTCTGGGGTGCCATGTCGCCACAGGACTTGCTTTTCCAGGCCCAGTATAGTGTTCTGGGCAGTGCCATGGGGGATGGGATATGTTTCCAGCCAGCTGTTTAGGCCATGATAGCCTACTGTTAGCCTCCACTCTCCATTAGACTTCTATACTGGCCATGTGGGACTGTTAAAGGGTGAGCAAGTCTTGCTGATGACTCCTTGGCTCTCCAGTCAATGAATGTACTCCCTGATTGGAATCAGAGAGTCTCTGTTGGTGCGATATTGCCACTGGTGCACTGTTGTGGTGGTGATTGGCACCTGTTGTTCTTTGACCTTCAGCAACCCCACAACAGAAGGGTCCTTCGAGAGGGCAAGGCAAGGTAGACAGCCGTTTAATTTCCTCCATCTCCAAGGCAGCTACACCAAAAGCCCACTTGTACCTTTTTGGGTACTTGAAATACCCTCTCCTGAGGCAGTCTGTGCCAAGGATGCACGGAGCCTCAGGGCCAGTCACAATGGGGTGCTTTTGCCACTGATTCCCAGTGAGGCTCACTTTGGCCTCCAATGCAGTTAGCTCTTGGGATCCCCCTGTCACTCCAGCAATGCTGATGGGTTCTGCCCCTATATAGTTTGATGGCATTAAGGTGCGCTGAGCGCCGGTGTCCACTAAAGCTTTATACTCCTGTGGGTCGGATGTGCCAGGCCATCGGATCCACACAGTCCAGTAAACCCAGTTGTCCCTTTCCTCAACCAGGCTGGAGGCAGGGCCTTGCTAGTCCTGGTCGTAGTATTTGTTACTCACTTCTTGTAGATACAAGTTAGGAATCCCTTCATTAAATCAGAAGTAATATCAGCCCTTCTACTCTGGGGAGCTGCACACTGGAAACAGGAGCAGCAGCTTTCCTGGAAGAACTCCCTTTAGTGGTTATTTTCCCTTGCAACTCACATACCCGTGCCTCTAGAGGCAAGGTGGATTTTCCATCCCACTTCCTCATGTCCTCTCCATGGTCACGTAGGCGAAACCACAGGCTGGCCCATGATGTGTACCCACTGCATCCTCTTTCTTGAGCAGAAGAACACTTGCTCCTAATAGCTGAGACACTGGTTCATACCAGTGGGGAGCAGGACATACCCCCTTTGAATCATTGGAACTTCTGTGACATTTTCTCGGCTAGCATGTCTGGCAATTTCTCAACAGCTGAGATGCAGGCCTGCAGGGAGGAATAGAGACTTTCTTCATATTGCTGGAGTTGGCCAGCCAATTCATGCACCATTTGTTCCTCTCTTTCTTTCTGGGTCATTACTGCCAAAGAGTTAGCGTAGGACGATTGTGCACTCTTTACAAACTTCTACCACATGGGTTGCGTGCACTTGACTTCATCTGGATGTTTGGATAACTGCTCATTGTCCAGGTCATCGTAAATTACCTTCAGCACAGCTAACTCCTTAAGGTACTGGATACTTCTCTCCATGGTGGTCCACTTCCCTGGGTGATATTTAACAGCTTCCTTGAAGGCATACCTTTCCTTCATGTCTGAAAGATGTCACTTCCAGAGGCTGAGCGCTTGCGCAGTATGCTTAAATAGTTGTTTAACCCTAAGCAAGACCTGACACATATTCAGGAGACATAGCGATAGGAACATGCTGGTTTGAAGAGCCCAAGGATATTAAAAGTTCTCAAGAGCTATTGTAATTAGGCTGGAGCAGAGAGGGAAGATGGAGGAAGGTGTCTCCCCCATAGGTCATCTCTCCAAGGAGAAAAAGTAAAAAGTGTAGTTATTAATAATTCCTGATAGATGACTACTGAGGTACAGAGGTAATGGCAATGCTGAGTACAAATACCAGATTGATGTCCTGACCAATAATTCTAGTATACTATAAGCCAGTGTTACACAGTACAGCAAAGTGATAACCTTAATCCACCGCCCAGAGGTGATAAACAGCACATAAATACTGATAAACAGTGTATATGACAAGTAATGTGTTACATAACACAACTCTGAGAACAAATGTGACAACTTTGAGAGCAAATAAATCAACATTGTGACCAGTGACTACTAAACTAATACAGTGAATGCTTATAAAAAGTTTGTTTTAACATGGTCTGGGCAGATCTGTCAGTATCTCAACTCTTTGTACCTAATGTTGGGTGCCAAAAAGGACTCTCGTAGTTTAACCACAGTCAGCAGCTAAGCACCACGCAGCCACTCACTCACCCTCCATTCTGCCTGGTGGGATGGTGGAGAGGATTGGAAAAAAATCTAAAACCCATGGGTTGAGATAAAAAAAGTTTAATAGGACAGCAAAGGAAGAGAAAATAATAATAATAATGATAATAATAATGATAAAAGAATATACAAAACAAGTGAACCACAATGCAATTGCTCACCATCCATTGACTGATGACCATCCTACCCCTAGCATAAATTGCTGCCTCCCAGCCAATTCCCCCCAGTTAATATACTGGGCATGATGTCATATGGTATGGAATAGCCTTTGGCCAGTTTGGATCCTCTCTCTCAGCTGTGCCCCCTCCCCTCCCGGCTTCTTGTGCACCCGGCAGAGCGTGGGAGGCTGGAAAGCCCTTAACTTAGTGTAAGCACTGCTCAGCAACAACTAAAACATCAGTGTGTTATTGACATTATTCTCATACTAAATCCAAAACACAGGCACTGTACCAGCTACTAGGAAGAAAACTAACTCTATCCCAGACAAAACCAGAACAATACCCTTCCCTCAAAATCTCATTCCACTGATGATACAACTAAAAGTCAACTGTCTGTTGCTGTAGCACCTTTGGTATTACTTGAAAGTGAAACCTGGAGCTAAGAAAAGACTGTAAGTGTGTGTGTGTAGGGGGAACAGGGGTGGCATCAGCTTCCTCAGAATAAGGGGTTGCATAGTGAGTAATCAACTTCCGCTTGCTGCATCCCTGGCTCGAACCAAAGCTGGCTGATTTGCCTCCGGGTTATTTCAGTTACTGAAGGGTTTTTAACTTGCCTTTACTTAGTCCAGGAGCTTGGAAGCCACTTAATCCTTGTTTATTCAATTAGCATGTAAGTAGAAGACACATAATGTAAGCCCTGATCCCTCTGGGGCATGCCAGTCTTTTGAATCATGTTTGGATTTAACTGACAACATCTCATGACAGTTGCCATATTGTATAAGGTTCTTTTCGGTAGGGGTTTCAACCCAGCATAAAGCTAGGGTAACAAGGTGACTATTACCTGGCATCAATGTCCCGACACCTCCATAAAGCCTGTAGGAGTAGTGTGCTTCACTTACCTGTTCTTAACTTGTTACAAGAATAGTACATCCTGGTGCTGTGCGTTGGAATGCCAGTATCAGCTCTTGAGTCATAGGTGTCCTCCCATGACCTCTGTTAAAGCACTGTCTGGAGGCAGTGGGACAATCTCCCAGAAGTCAGGGGCTTGAACAGAGTTCAGGAGTGTTTTATTGTAGGGATTACTAAAAATGTCTTAATATTACATTTTTTTGTTATAGTGGTATTTCTGTATTTAGTGGTCTTCTACATAATGTTGATCAACTGGGCTGACACATCTTCTCTACCACTTGGAGACCATGTGTGTCCTGCTGATGGCCATGCGCACACAGCACATGGCTTGCAGACCCCTGCTTCTTCAGCCAAAGATACAGAACTGCCCAGAGGCTTCTGAATGAACAGACAAGAAAGAATTAATGGAAAACTGATCCTCTGCTTTCCCCTTCCACACTGAATGATGTGTCTAGAAACACCGTTTTAATTTCTACCCTGTTCTTGTCCCTCTGCACTCTTGCTAACCAACCTAGCAGGAAAGCAATATTCTCTGAAGACTGCTGGTGTGCAATAGCCAATGCATGTACTCTGCAATGTGATATACTGCAGAAATAACAAGGCAAACTTCTTCATCCTGGGTGAGTTCAGTGGCTGAGAGGCCGTGGCATGCTGTGAAATGGAAACACAAAGGAGATGCTTCCTCTAACAATTAACTGTGGGGACTAATGCTTGGCAAATCTTCCACTTCGGTAGCTCAGAGAGTTGATAAAGACCAAAAGATGCTTTAGCTGGTACAGAGCCTCTGTCACTCAGTCAGAATCTGAAGGGAGCCGGTGGTTGAACGTTGTTTGATGGCCACAATGCTGTAAAGAGCAATAAAAATGCAGGTTACAAGAGAGCTAGCAAACTACCTTCTTGAACTACATTTGTTTTTTCCCCATCAATTCTTTCACTTAAACTTTGCTGGGGTGTCTGGAGCTGGCTGAGGGCTTGTGTGATTCTTCTTGAGGATCTGCTGGTCTCTCTGTAAGTTACTCTTGCATACAAGCAATGACACTGGCATCATCTGTCATCTTTCAGACTTTTAAGTCCTAATACCTGTGTTTGTTCTGATAATGGAGCTAACTTCTATTTAAAGCCTGTATTAAAAAGCAGTTGAGCAGCTAGCAGTGACTCTGTTAAATGGCAGGGTTATGCATAAGAAAGGAGTCACTCTTGTGTCTGGAAAATAAGAGGAGGAAAGCAGAGCCAGGGGAATGATGAGTATGAAGTTGCCTTTTCTGCATACGAAGCCCTGCTGACACCAGGTATCAAACGTGTTCACAAGCCCAGAAAGCCTTAAGTGCTCTGGACAAGGCAGAGCTGATGGTCTAGGAGCTCTCCTTAGCATTGATTTTTCTTTCCTCCCTACCTAAGTGATAACACTCAATTTGGTATACATAGTGCCTTTAGACTTTCTATCTTTAAAAAAAAAAACAAAACAGCAAAACTTGGCAAGAATTTTGCCTGGGATTGGACATTATTCTATCCATTACCTGCCTTATATCTGAATAAAGATGTTGTGGTTGCATGGATTAAATACTGATATCATCACAATTCACTTATCTGGAAGAGTCTTGCTGTTTCTAGTAATGCAACGAGCTGGAGGGTCATGGGGAGGGGACAATAGGCAAGGTGAGATTTGGAGGGAAATAATTCAGAAATTCTGGCAGAGTAGATGGAGATGCTGTTTCAGCTTTCTCTCTTCAAATTAAGCTGGTTTTGTGCTTAAAACTTCTTTGTGAAATTATGCGTCCCAGTAGCTTTGTAGCTGTATGGTTGGGCAAATTCATTGGATCAGAAAAGTAACTGTTTCCTTTACTATGTGGTAATGTTTTTTCTTTGAAAGAAACACCTGAGGGAGACTCCGATTATTCTTTTCTATCACAATGAGTAAGTAACCTGTAATGTATTTAAAAAAAAAAGTCTTACTCTGTGTAAGATTATTCCCTCATTCTACTTGCTACTATTTTTGCAATATCAAGCACTATATTTGTGCGAAGGCTTTGTCCCCTGGGATTATCAGCTCTAAAATGCTGCCAAATATTCCTCCTACAGCAATTCATGTTACATTTTATGAAAAAAAGATTAAAAACATTGGCTAGATCACATGTAAGTTTCATTCTTTGAATCTCCTTGATATTTGTCAACTCATTTCTGCAATATTTTTGTTTCTCATCTTCCATTTTTTTTCTTTTTAAATTAAAAAAAAAATATTTTTCCCATCTGTGTTATACACTTTAGACCTAGAATCAGGAAGCAGGGAGGAAGTACAGCATGTTCTTTTGGACAAAACCTGTCCTATTCCTTACCTTAAAGGGAGGAGACTCAGGCAGCCAACTAGGAAAGACAAAATGAAACAGAAGCTGCTGTACCAGTTCAGTGTGTGTTGATAGATCTTGTTGTAGACTGTAGATGTCACTACTCCTGTGATGACTAAAGACAACTGCAGCAGGACAAACACCTTTCCTGTAAAACAAGAACATAGTTTGTTACCAGGGAGTAAAAAGCAGTTCTGGTACCTCCCTGCTGAATCCAGGATCACCACTGCATGGAAGAGTGCTGTGGTCATTGTTTCACAAGCCCCAGATGGCATGAGCTTCTTCTGGACCAGAATTAAATGACTTTTCCCTCTTTTAGGTGTAGGACAAAAAATCCAGCTAGAAAACTGTCTGCTTAAAGAGTCTAGTTGTAGAGGTAGCTGCTTGGGAGAGCAGCAATAAACTGGCCAAAAAGTGCTCCTTTCCATAGGAGGTAGAAAAGTAGTCTTGGGCTAGCAACTTCAGGACAGGAGAGATTTTAGTGAGGGTCTGCTTCTGTCCTAGAACAGAAGAGTGGTCTGCTGGGTTAAAATTATAATGATACCTGAAAATGGGAGGTGCATGGGATTTGTATGATGTTTAGGGCAGAGGAAAGGCAGAAACTGGATCCTAGCTGAAATAGATTTTTGCTGAAGTGCACCCTTCTGTTTCTGCTATGGTAAATGGGGGAAGGGGAAGTAACTCAGCCCTGCTGGGAAGTGCAGACTGGGAGCAAGGTCAGGGCTGTGCGCTGAGCTTGCTGCCCTGACAGCCTTCTCCAGCCGCACAGCACCAGCGGCCACCACCTAAGGAGGCAACAGTGCTACCAGGAGGCAAGGGCTTCTCTGCTGCATGGTCCTGCTCAAGACCTGGTCTGCCACTGTAATCAGGTGCAGCCTGTATGGCTCATGGTGGAGATTAAAAACAACATTATGATTAATAATAATGATTAGTATGGGGTGTGAGCTGCCCTATTTGTGGCAGGTAGGTGTATGCAATGGAGCACGTTGAGGTGCACAAGCAGTAGGAATGAACAGGTGACAGAGCAGCCATGTTCATATGGCAGAAGGGAGAAGGATGCAAAGGGTGGCTGCAGGAATATGCTTGGAGGAGACATGAGCAGCTGTGGGCCTGAGGTGATATTTGAATGCATGGCCGGTCCTGTCTGTCATGTCTCAACCCAGCTCATTGGGGTAAAAATGCTAGCCTCCAATGCGATGTTGTAAAACACATATATTTTACTAATTTCTAATACATTTTTAATAGAAAAGAATTTCTGCTCCTGTCTACCAAAAAAGCAAAGGTTAGCCTTTGTTAGTTTAATCACAGTCCGACAGGAACAAATTGCAAGGTAACGCTTGGAGACATATTTAGAGAGCATAACTGAAAAAAGGTGAAAGAAATCCATCCTTCCCAAAACTGGAAATAACAGAAGACAAATATAAATGTTGCGAGTATTACAGTGCTTCCGCCCAACATCTTGCTTCTCTTGGTTTTCCCTGGAGCACTGTGTTTTTGAGTAGCTCCTCAGATATTTTCCCTGCCTTTGAGCCGCACTGACAGTAACCTTTTGAAGCATGTGCTGAAATTTTAGTGGATAAATGATGATGCAACTGAGGATGAGAAGTTTGGATGTGACAATCTTGTCCTGCAAGTTTCTCTGCTCCTCCCTTCCTGTTTGTGGTACCAGCTGTTCTGGTTTTATTACGCAAAGCACAGGTCTCAGTGATAACTTACTTTTCTCTTGGTAATTTAGGCTGAATGGAGGGATTTTAGGGTTTTTTGCTCAGTAAGGTAACCAAAGGACTTACCATAGGATGATCCTTCAACATGCTTGGATAACATGGACCTGATTGTTGGTAAGGGGATGAGGGCAAAGAGCATCACTGCCCGTGCTGCAATGCAATGAATAGGTAGTTACCATCAGTACCTGCTCCTTGTCTCCCAACACAACCACCACTGCTTTTGAAGACTATGTGCCTCTGGCTTGGGCAGGGCCTTTACTTCATCTTTTTGTGCCCCTTGAGCAGCATAAAGAAGTACAAATCTTTGGTAGGAGTATAGCTCCTCACTTAATCCCAGTGATGGTAGATAAGCCACCTATTGCTCCCTCTATCAGAGGTACGTTGCCCAAACCAGCTGTGGTCTCTTGGCCTCAGCCTGAAATCCCAGCATAGATGCAGTATAGCACTGTCCTTTGCAATAGTGAGGCTGATGATTTGAGTCTAACCACCCCATGCTAGACAGCCTTGACAGGAACAGTGTTGTAAGGACAACACTATAGCTGTTTTCTATCTCGGTGCTTCTGACTTGCAGTATTTTAGGCTTTCTCTAGTGTGGAAACTTCTAGAGACCTGGAATTATCTTCCTGTCAGCAGACCCTACCTCAGTGAATACATAGTCCATGTCTAGTATACTGAGGTGTTCTTGCACACTGTGTAATAGCATGTGTTCATGATGGACTTAATATTAAACAAGCATTTTTAAATTTTAATTTAATTTTAATTTTTGTCTTTTGTTTCCCAGCCTGATTGCCTAAACAAACGAAATCTCTTAAAAAATTGTTTCAGTGTTTGGCTTAGTAGACAAATATAATATCCTACCATCATTCCCTTTAGAATAACTTTGTTTGATTTTCAATTTCTCATTCCCTGTAGGTTCAGACAGAAAAATTGCTCCAGGCCATTTCTCTTAGATCTTTTTCTCACTTTCAGAAGAAAAACCTCAAAGCCATGCAACACACAATACTCTGTCAGATATGAATCATCCATCTCACTGCCACAATGGATGCAGTTCTTGGGTTTTCTTTTCTGTGTTCTAGCAGAGGCTACCTCCCAACAATAAACTTGCCTTTCTTTCATCATGGGATGCTGACCCATCTATTGTTACCTGCCCCTTGGTCATTTATATGTAGTGTAATATTTGTACATACTCACGATATTTTAGTTGCTAAAGCAGCTCCAGTGTTTCACTATTAAGTTTCCCATCAGTCATAACTGCCTTCATGTAACAGAAATAAATAACATCATAAGATGTTCTCTTAATAGAAAACTTCTGCCAGTTTGTTTCTGTTGTAGCGTTAAGCCTTACCTCACAAGAAGCCAGTGCTTCCCATTAACGCAATGGTGTGGTCTGACTAGTGCAGGTAGCCAGCAGCAATTCCCACCCCCTCACAGCCTGAACATTGTTCCCCTGCTCAGGCCTGTGCTATGACCAAGTGGTGGATTACAATTCAGCCGGCCTTAAACTAAGCCTTGGCAGAAGTGTATGCTTCCTCCAGATATGGTAGGGTGCTGAATGTAAGGACCACAAAGTGAGATGTGGAGAGAGGTGAATGATAATGAAGCCCTCTTGGGAATCATTTGTGTGATGGTCTGCTGAAGCTCCCTGCTCTGAAACTTGAAGTGAAGCAGAACCAAAGCCCTTCTCCTGACACTGAAACACCCCAGCCACTTTCTCAGGGTGCCCTTGCTTGCATAGGCAGCCATTTAACTCACCAATGTAGAACAGGTACGTCCACCGCACGAAGGCCATGATGAGGATGCCGGCACTGAAGGATGCCACTCCAATCATTATCATGATAATGTCTCTCATGTATTTGGAGAACACAAATACCCCCAGGAAGCTGGTGATGAAGATCACATACCCCGCAGCATTGCCATAGCCGATCTCCACAGCGTTCCAACTCAAAGGCTCCCTGAGCAAGAAGAGTGGGAGTACGTTCATTGCACCAACCACAGCAAGGTCATAGAGGATTGCCGCTACAAACAGCATGATGATGATGAGTTTTGAGGGGGATACTGGAGTGGAGCTGCTGCTGCCCGAAGGTTGGGTACTCCCTGCTGCTGCTGTTTCTTTGTGGGCTGGTAGCTGGCTGCCCACCTCCTCTGCACTCTTGGCTTTGACTGGGCAGGAAGCTGCTGGCTTGGGTACTGTCAGGACAAAAATGCTGTAGAGAAGGCAGAAAGCATAGCAAGCGATGCTGCAGCCCACCAGCACTGTACCCTCTTGGTAGCGGTCACTGAAGCCAACAAAGAGGTAACCAGATGTCATGCTTCCCAGAAAGCCAGCGAGGCCATACACCAGCTCAATAATGATAAGGCGCAGGGACCTCCTGCTCTCGGAGGAGCCCAGGGATCCCAGAGCCATGACACCTGCCCAGAATGTGGTGAAACCACCTGTCAGCCCATTGAAGGCAGCAGCCCCATACATCACCTCGATCGGCCAGCCCAGCAGGATCAGGAGGAGCAGGAGAGTTTTGGAGCCCAAGTAGCCAAGAAGAGGGAAGCAGATGGGGATCTTCCGATGCACCCTGTCCCCCAGCTTGGACAAACCATAGGCTGACACCAGCGGGCTCAGGCCCAGGACTAGGTTGTAGATGATATAAAAATTAGAGACAGCCTTCTGCTGAGCATCTTCCAGTGCATGGGAGGGAGCAGTGTCATTGGTCCGGTTGTAGTAGTTCTTCACCACCAGCAGCAGTGCCGTGTCGTAGAAGGCACTGGCCACTTGGGAACCGGCAACCACTGGCTCAATCCATGTCCTGATCACTGTCAGCCCCAACATGCTGCCGGCAACCACCTCTTCTTGGGAAGAGGAGCTGTTTTCAGGGAGATGTGTTGAAGGAAACAGCTCTTCAGCAGCTCTGCTCTGGAGGCATGCCTGGAGAGAAGCAGTGGAGGAAAAAACCCAAATAGTCTGTGAGGCTGCACACAGTCAGAGAGTTGTGCAAGAGATGATCTGGCTGGGAGACTATTTGTACCTCGCCTTGCTACGTATATGCACGCACACACATCCCTGTGCTGCTCTGATCTCCAGCTCATGCACGAGAGGCTTTTGTACAGCTGGAGAACGCCCTGCACTCGCTGGCTGCCGCTGCTCCTCTTCCTGGTGTGGTTTCAAGAGAGGTCAGATGACCCAGGGGAATTTTTCTCTCCCAGTTTGGGAAGTGAAAATGCCCATATCAAGTAATTACTGCAATTTGGGGTGGTGGATTAATTTTTGTTTGGTTTGTTCTATTTTTTTCCCCCTTTTTGGCATCCTTCACTTGTCAGAGGACTCCCAGGGTAGCTGTGGGGGCAGGGGATAGCTGTGTGCTTTCTTCACAGGTAACTTGTGAATCCCCTCTACTGCCAGCTCTTTTCCCTTTCTTCTACACAGATATGTTGTTGGCTCTTTTGCTCTTACCTGCTCCCGTGTGCCCTGTTGCTGCTCCCGTCTGCCCCTTATGTCATTGTTTTTCAATAACACAGTCAGGAAATTACACCAAAAAAAAAAATTAAAAGGAAAAAACCCTATTTTTGGTAACCTGCCTCCCACAGCTGCCACTCTGCCCTGCTGAGGCCTTTGGGTTTACAATGTGGGAATTTCCAAGAGGAGGAGAAAAGTCCCAATTTATCCAAAGGCATCAGCAACCTCTACACCCCAGTAATCAACCAGGTAGGCTGGAGGCTGGGGTGGGTGAGAGCCCACCGCCGGGGAAGGGTTTTCCAGCCCCAGCTCCTCAGGGCAGAGGCTTTGCCTCTCTGCATGTGCTGATGCCACATGCAGCTTCTCAGCTTGGAGTCAGCCTCCGATTCTGCTGCTGCCCAAGGGGGTCAAATGAAGCAACCTGCCCCAAGTGGCTCAGGGTCCCTGCGAGCACGATGGTGTGGCTGACCAGAGGCACAAGAGGCTCTTGGAGCAGGATATGGTGCAAGCAGGCTGCAAGCTCCAAGGAAGATGCAGGAAATACTTGAGGGATATTTGGCAGCCTCTAAAAAAGCTAACTTAAATGATAATGATCTCATTCTGCACTGGTTTAATGAATCATAAGAGGTAGAACAACAATCTGTTCTAGGAAGATTTATGATCATTACTTTAAAAAATAAATTAATGATTAATTTTCAAGAACAATGTTAAAACCTCCATCTGTTGCACTCTCTATTGATTCAGGTGACATTTAGTCAATGCCTGTGTACTCATGGCTCAAGAGTTTCATTTTTTTCACTCTCAGTTTGCCTGTGCAATATTTTTTGTTTTATATTTCGATTTGAGGATAAAAAGTCCCAAGAACTAACATGGAAAGGAGCAGGGGATTGTCTGCTAGAATGATTTGCTGCTAGACAATTCCAGTTTCACCAGAGAATTCGGTTTTTTGTCAGGTCAAAAGACTCCTAGCCAGCTGTAAAATATAATGTGGGTTGTTCCAACAGTTGTTTTTTTCCCCCAGATTTTCTGCAAAAAGTGTCTAGTTTCTTTACTTTTTGTTTAGAAGTGGGACAAATTTTTTTCTCCAAACCCTGGTATATTTCCAGAGGATGAAAATTCCAGACAGCTTTACTGAAAACTCCAAAGAATCAGCCTGTGACCAGTTTAAGCAACAAACGCAACCAGAGGAATTGCCACGTTTCACTTCACCCAGGGAGCCCTGTCTCTTCCAACAGACTTTAGAGGGAAAGATTAATTACTTTGTCGTATTCAAGCTTCAGTTTGGGACATCAGCTATCTTGGAGTGCAGAGGTATGTTACAGACACTGCGCTTGAGAGACTGCAGATCTGCTCAACTCTTAAATAAGGGATAGTTTTCCTACACACTTTGTTGCATGTACAGGCTGCCTGGCTTATTCATCTCATGCTCCTGACATTTAAGTGATACTGTGTTATGCGTAATGCTATTCAGGCCTAGATAGCTAATGAACTGTGCTAAATGCCATTAGTGATCTCATGAATTACATATATATTTCCAGGATATTCTGAGTATTCAGTCACATTGAATGTACTTTTTAGAACTAGTTCAGGTGGAATGATATAATTTCACATCAGTAATTGCAAAAAATGAGTGCTAAAGTAGGAGTTTAACACAGACTTCAGAATATTTCCCACTGCAAAATACTTTTGATGAATACCATATTCATTTGATGCTGCACAGACTTCAGAATAACTCTCCTCTACCATCAGCTTTTCCATGGGCACAGTTCTCACATTATGAGTATTTATAGAGACATTTGCATCCACTTTAAAATATGTTAATGCGGCATAAACTTATTGGAGCCTTAAAAGCCTTAAGGGAGTGGCCCTTGATATTTAAGAAAAATGCACCTGCAGAATGATTGAGACTAGTCTAAAAGCAGAAATACACTGGCGTAACCTGCTGAAAAAGGAACGTATTGTTTTAGGGCATCCCTCTCTAAAGTCATCTTGTATGGAGACCCACTAAAGGCCAGGTCAGCACCATGTTGCACCATCTCTTGGACATTTGTCAGTCTGGCAATTTAAATTAAATTAAATTAAATTAAAACAAATTAAAGTAAATGAAATTAAAAGGTGTTTAATGTCTCCCTGTGGCAAAGTTATACCTCCCTATGCAGTATTGCTTTCTCTTTTTAAAAACCATTTATGACAGTTACATCACTTTTTCTTTCTGAACAGGGTTGCTGTAGGGATTTCAGTATGCTGGGGCAGCTGGGCTTGGCAGGTACCAGCATTTTGGAGCTTGGTATTCAGCACTCCTCATCTGAAAAGGTCCTGAACGTGGGTGTATAAGCTCTCTTCATCTCTCTCACCTAAGCCTGCTGATGAGATCTGTGATTTACAGTCTCTGGCTGGCAAGACATTTCACCGCCGAGGTGGTAAATCAGCTCTATAACTCCTCCTCCTCCTTGGCAAGTGCAGGTTGTCTTGACGCATGCTGTGGCTCTGTGGAGGTGGTAAGGTGGGGAAACATGACTAGGGACTGGGAAGTGCCTGGGCCTGAGCCCAGATGGAGCTGTGGTTGCATTACAGCACTAGAGAGAGGGAAAGCTGGTTGCAAGCACTGGGGAAAAGCAACTATTTCAGTGATGGCCTGTTTTCCTTCTGAAAATACATCTTCATCACAAATGACCACTGACTGTAATGCCAAGCCATGCTCTTTCTCTCTGTGGTTTGGGAGGTTTGCTTCTTCACTGGCTGGTGCTTAATTATGTATTGCCCCTGTCCTCACAAGGCATGTAGTTCTGCTCACAGAGCTGGGGGAGAGGGAGGGGGAATGGAGGCTGCACAGACAGCCAGGTGCACAGGTTAGCGGGAGCAGCTCCTGGCAGCTGCTGCATCACCACATGGATGCAGCACCCTGGTCCAGGGCAGTCATCTTGCTGGATCCAGAGCTGTCAATGGTAGATGCTAATGCCTGAATGTAAACCATGTAATGCCTGAATGTAAAAGGCCACCCCAGCAGCCTTGATTCAGCAGCTCTGGAAGATGACATCCAGGCTGTTTGGAAACTCACAATGCTGGTGCCAGTGTCTGTAGCACGACAGCTACAGACCATGCCCTTAACAGGTGCACCTTTAGTTGTCTCAGACACCAAGACCCCTGGGCCAGCAGTCTGACATTCAGGAGGCACAGCACCACCAGACAGGTTGAAATCACCTGTGGGGACGTCTGCTGTCCTCTGCAGCTCATTGGAGGAAGAGGAAGCCCAGGTCACAGGCAGTGAGAGCACATGGCGCCTCGTTTCCCCATGCCTTGAGGCTTCATCTGTGGCCCCACATGAGCAAAGCCCAGGGCAGTGTGCAGGCTGTAGAAAAACTAGAAAACAGATTTGCTCTATGGAGAGACCTCATAGGGTGCACTGATGTGAAACACGGTGAGGTATAATGACCCCTTATCTGGATAGGGGGGACCACCAAACTCCCATTGGAAGAAGCTGACACTCCCCACCAGCCTGAGAGCAACATGGGAGAGCAGCAAGGAGCTGGAAACAGCAGCAGTGTCCAGTTTCCTCTGGGACAGATGCTGGCTGACCAAGCAGCACCAGAAATCTGTGTTGTCTTGCTTTCGCCCCCAGATGTCACGTTTTTGTCTGTTTTTTCTCATTTCAGAGTTTTCTGCTTACCTGGTTGGAGTCTTCTGTGATCTTCTCCCTCTGCTGGAAAGCCAAAACACAGCATCCTTACACAGACTTTTTGCTGAGTTGGTTTCTTTTGTGTTTAGCTTATGGTAATGGTGACTGGGTACCATAAAGCCCACAAACACATTTAAATAATAATAATTTAGAGAAAAGGCCTTAATATGGTGTGTAAAGCTCTTTAGAAGGGGGAGTGTGCTAGTAAATTTGACTTGGGATTTATGAGATTGAAGAACTGTGTGCTAAGTGTAGATGTGAATTAGAGGAAGACTATACACAGAGCTTACTGGAAAGGTTAATGTGGCAGAAGAAAGGAGGAAAAAGAAATAGTAAGCCACCCATCCTTGTGGAGTGAGGGAGGGAAAGAAGAAAAGAAGATCAATGGAAAGAGGCACGCCAATTTTCGTGGGCTGGTAGGACCTTTGCTAGATAAGTCAGCCCTAGCCAGGTACAATTACAGGGAATGAGTATCTCTCCATAAGCATTGTCATGGTTTTAGCTGGGATAGAGTTAGTTTTCTTCGCTGCAGCTGGCACAGTGCTGTGCTTTGGACTTAGTACGAAAACAATGTTGATAACACACCGATGTTTTAGGTGTTGCTGAGCAGTGCTTACACTAGTCAAGGACTTTTCCAGCTTCCCACGCTCTGCCAGGTGCACAAGAAGCTGGGAGGGGAGGGGGCACAGCTGAGAGAGAGGATCCAAACTGACCAAAGGGATATTCCATATCATGTAATGTCATGCCCAGTGGGTTAACTGGGAGGGGCTGGCTGGGGGAGGGAGGCAGCAATTGCAGCTCAGGGACTAGCAGTGTCCATTGGCGGGTGGTGACCAGTTGTATTGTTTGTTTTCCCTTTTCCTTTTTATTATATTATCATTATTTTTATTACTATAATAATAATAATAATTATTATTATTATTTTGTTTTAATTATTAAACTGTTCTTATCTCAACCCACAAGTTTTTTTGTGCTTTTGCTCTTCCGATTCTCTCCGCATCCCACAGGGGTGGGGGAGTGAGCGGGCGGCTGCGTGGTGTTTAGTTGCCGACTGGGGCTGAACCATGACAGCATGCAGCTCCGTGAAGGTAGGAACTGCAGCAGAGAGAAAAGGGATGATTCCACCCCATGTTCCAGGGTGAGAGGAGGAAACAATCAAAAGTATCATAAATGCTTAAAGATAGAGGCTCTGCCTTGTGCTTTGTGTAAGGCATAGTGCTTTTTGAGGAGGAGAGGGAAGGTAAAATATTTATTTGAATCTTAGTTCTTCTAGAGACATTCTTACCTGCTTATCCAGCTGTTTTCACCAGACACATCTCAAGTTAGCCCTCTGCATGGCTAAACTTACGTTTTGAAGGCAGGTAAAGCAAGTGCTGAAGCATAACCTGCAGTAAGACTTCAGTGATATCCATGCTGGATATTCAGAGCAGGCAGATGGTAGCTCACGCCTCACAGCCTCTCTCTGTTTACTCTGCTGGACTAGGTCCTGAGCACAGAAATTGGCAAGAAAGATTAACTATGGTTTTAGTCACTTGGGTGTTTAAATTTTCCAGGCTATTTTATACACAACATCCTGTCAAATACATTCACCTTGTCTGTTTAAAAAATCCCAAGAAGCCGCATATAGAACCAAAACTGTGGATGCTACAGCACACTCTGGTGACATTTATGAGCCATGCCACCTTCTTTTTTCATGTGGTGGCTGCTGAGCCCAGCCCAAGGTGGTTTTGGTTTATGAGGTTGCATGGCAGTGCTTAGCACTATTTGCCTCAGTGTGAACACTCCCAAATACAGGCTGAGGACTTCCAGGCAACCTGGCATCATGAGTCATTCCAGAGGAGGGATAACCTTGTTTTTTAACATCTGCCATAGCCACACCTGGCTAATTACCCACCTTGCAGCCTGAGGGTGGGGGCACTTGGTTTGGGCTTGTAGGGTGGAGAGGTCCCTGGGACAGCAGGAAAAGGTGCCAGCATCCTCCATGAGGGTGGCTGAGAGGCTATGGGGTCTGTACCTGCTTTGCTGCAGGACACTATTGGAAAATGGCACCAATGGGATAATGGCACCAATGTTCTGATGAGAGAGCAGAGGTGAGCCTGGGTGGGCAAGCTGCAGCCCTGGTGCTGGAGGAGCCCTCCCTGGAAAGCAGAAAGGGCTGCTGAGACTCTGCAACCCCATGCACAGGTGTCACCTCCACTCAACATAGAGGGCATATGTGTCTGGGGTTCCCCAGGCCCAAAACTCTGCATTAGACAAGGTGCTCCAGGAGAAAGCTCCAGGCTTTGGAGAAAGCTCATGCAGATAGAGCAATGCAGGTCTCTTTGCATGCTAGTCAGGAGAATTTTAGTTAGCACCCTCCCAGGCAGCTAGTGAATGAACAGTCATGGCAGATTTTGTGTATCCTTAGGACTTCAGTATGTGTACAAACAGACATTAACGGGACTAAAATATTGTGCCTCTTCTCCTTTCTCTGAAGGGTCCTGTTGTATCTGCAGGAAATTTTGGAGTTGAAGAGAGGGTATCCGGTAAAAGGAAGCAGGGAAACAAGAAAGTCTGGGCAGCTTTCCAGCAATATTGTCACCACTAACTTATAGAATTGTAGAATCGTTAAGGTTGGAAAAGACCCTTCAGATCATTGAGTCCAACCGCTAACCTATCACTGCCAAGTCTACCACTAAACCATATCCTCAAGCACCACATCTACCCTTCTTTTAAATACCTCCAGGGATGGAGACTCCACCACCTCCCTGGGCAGCCTGTTCCAGTGCTTGACAACCCTTTCGATGAAGAAGTTTTCCCTAATATCCAACCTAAACTTCCCCTGGCGCAGCTTGAGGCCATTTCCTCTCGTCCTATTGCTTGTTACTAGGGAGAAGAGACGAGACCAACACCCACCTCACTACAGCCTCCTTTCAGGCAGTTGTAGAGAGCGATAAGGTCTCCCCTCAGCCTCCTCTTCTCCAGGATAAACAACCCCAGCTCCCTCAGCCACTCCTCATAAGACTTGTTCTCCAGACCCTTTACCAGCTTCATTGCCCTTCTCTGGACACGCTCCAGCACCTCAATGTCCTTCTTGTACTGAGGGGCCCAAAATTGAACACAGGATTCGAGGTGCGGCCTCACCAGTGCTGAGCACCGGAGCACCATCCCTGCCCTGCTGGCCACACTATTGCTGATCCAAGCCAGGATGCTGTTGGCCTTCTTGGCCACCTGGGCACACTGCCAGCTCATGTTCAGCTGGCTGTCAAACAACACCCCCAGGTCCTTTTCCTCCAGGCAGCTCTCCAGCCACTCCTCCCCAAGCCTGTAGCGTTGCATGGGGTTGTTGTGACCCAAGTGCAGGACCCGGCACTTGGCCTTGTTGAATATCATACCGTCGGCTTCGGTCCATCGATCCAGCCTGTCCAGGTCCCTCTGCAGAGCCTTCCTGCCCTCCAGCAGATCGACACTTCCACGCAGCTTGGTGTCATCTGCAAACTTACTGAGGGTGCACTCAATCCCCTCATCCAGATCATCAATGAAGATATTGAACAGGACCGGCCCCAACACTGAGCCCTGGGGAACACCACTCATGACTGGCCGCCAGTCCAGTTGACAGCTCTTCATTGTCTAACAAGTCTAACTGTAAATTTTAAGTTGTGTGGCAAGACAGCTGCTGTAACTGCTATTTGCTATTCCCTCGTCCCTTCATTTCAGCACTCTGGGGTATTCAAAGCTTTGCTGAACTAAGACTTCAGTTTTGTGCCCTGTTCTGTAGCCGCTGAACGGTTCATACTGGTCAAGAGCAGCACTGTTTCCTCCCACTACAACCTCTGAATTTCCTGGCAAGTTTCTCTGAGTGGTTTCATACCTCCTGCTAACTGCACATGGGCAGAGGGGAGACATCTCCCAACTGCTTTACCCTTTCCAGCATGGCTTTGCACAATGCACCTCGGTCACCAGATGAGTGCCAGTGAAGCTCTTGAAAGGAGGACTGCCAGTTGCAGTCACCTCCTGAAGGGCTGTTAATGTCTGATGAGCTTCCCAGTTGCTGCAGGACCTGAAACACACTTGTTTATTTGCTGAAAATCAAGAGGACACAGCTGAAGGCCATGTCAAGTGCATGCTCTTTCTTCCAGAAGACCTTGTTTTTCTTGCTCTGCTGTAGATGAGATTGCTTTGCTGCTGCAAGGCTCAGACCATGCACAGGTGATGTGGGCTCGTGTCTCTCATTGCCATATGTCATGCACTTCCACACCACCACTTTCCAAGAGTCAGTAGCTATCCAGTTCAACACCTTCAAGGATTTTGTGTTAGATGTCACCTCCAAGATGCCAGTGGGAGCTGTTACCAGCTAACAGGTCATGCCTGGCCATTAGCTTTCAGGCACCCTCTGCAAGGACACATAGCCAGGGCAGTCTAGGGCAAAGGCAGGCAGATGCCTACAGAGTAAACCCAGAGGGTGATCTTCCTGACATTTAAAAACACACTGATTTAATAATTCTATACATAAAGGGTGCAAGAGATTAAGAAAGATTTGAAAAATAAAACCCTTTGGGGCACTGAAATGCTGTTTGATCATTTAGTGCTGGGGCATCTTGACAATAAATTCCTTGGAAACATCCTGCAAAGCTTAGACAGACTATATTGACTTATCTTTTAATTTATAAACTCAGAGAGCCTGCATGTCAATAAATTATGGTGCTCATGAGCAATGCTATCATTCAGCTATTTCATGACTCCCTTCTGCTGAAGACTGACTCAGCAAGGAGTGGCCAAGAAGGACAGCTGAGCTGAATCTTGTCCTGCGCTGCCACAGTCTGGACCTGGCAGTATGTGTGACCCATGCTGTAACTGGCAGAGTTTTCTGTCTGGTTTCCAGAGTGCTTGAGTAAGTATGCTTTTGGCCATACAGCTTCCATCCCTGCTCAAACATTGTCTGAGCATGCTTTCAGCTGGCTTCAGAAATGGCTCCCTTCATGAAAAATTCCCATCAGCAAGATTTTTCCCCTACTTATCTTTCTGTTTTCCACTGTTTATACCACTTCCTTCTGACGTGCTTTACTTATCCCCCTCTGCCTCTGGTCCTGCCAGAAATTTTCACTTTCCTTATACAAAAAGTCCCACAACTTGCAATTAACTTCTACTTTAAAAACAACACTCTCCACCTCATACAAGCTGGAGTTTGCCTTCTCTGCAGCACTCCATGGCTGGAGCTTGGCTCAGTTGTTTTCCTCAAAGACAGCGTTAGAGAAAAGCTGTAATCATATCCTTTTGTGCATAAGTAACACACAAAGGGAAGGTTTTTGTTTCACCTGGCTCTCCCCCAACACCCTTTCAAGTCAACCCAACTAACACACCCGTGTCATTTTATAGTGCATTGGCACAAGCGCAACCCATGGGCTTCCAGCTGAGTTCAGTGCTGTGTAGGCCTTCAGAGAACAAGGTCCTTAGAGATATTTTGGTATCTAAGTGCTTTGGTACATTTGGATCTGGGCCACTTCAGGTTTGTCTCATGGGTCTTGGTTTATCCATCTTCCATGGCGTGCTTTGGCAAAGAAGTGTAAATCCATTTAAATACCTGATGAGAAGAAACCAGCCTGGGAGGGATCCTGACTGGGGGCTGACAGGGCCTTGCAGTGATTGTCAGCCAGGGACTTGTGGTTGGGGACTGGGTCTGATCAAGGTGCTTCTCTATCCCATGAGGCTCAGTGGAAGCAGGGTGAGATACCCGTGCTCATGGGAGCCACCTAGTCTTGCTGCCTGAAAACAGGCTTATTTTGGGTGCAGATAGCATCATATGGAAACCAGAAGGGAATAGCAGAACGCAAGGAGATGGCAGGGAGCAGGAAAGGATAACGCTGTGAAAGTCTGTGTCCACCTTGGGCCAGTGCTGTACCCCAAAGCCACGCTTATAGAAGCAAGCAAGCCTTACCAGGGAGTAAGCAAGTGCCCTACTTTAGTACCTTCCTTCTTTCAATCCAGTTAAGTAGGGCTGAATACTTTCTGCCTCCTTGACGCAATGCGGGGGTGACAAAGCTGCCCAGCAAGTCAATTCCCATTGTGTATCAGGAAACTCCACCTTTCTCCACATAGATGACACTTTGCAGAGACCCAGCTCTTCCCTCCTTTCTAATGACAAGTTATTTGCTTGCAACACTTTTGAAGCCTTGTGTGAGTACTGCAAAATGCTGCTTCACCAGGGTATGTCATTATCCATGTGTTTCTGGCTAGCGTTTTCCTGGTTATTTTTTGTGTTTCAGTTGCAGCTTGAGGACATGATATTCATTTTAAGGTAAGGCTAAGATGCTATAAGAAGTGCTTGTTAGGGCCATTTGTACACAAGCATCCTACCTCACTCTAAGCCACAGCCTCTTGCTGTCAGTGACACCCCAAAGGGGAGTGCATCACTCTGATCTGTCTGCTGCAGCCCAGCGTGAAACCATGCTGTCTTTGTGGAGCTGTTCCCAGCCTCCTACTCTCCCCCCCTGCCCTGCATACACCTTTACCAGCCAGCAGGTCCCCACAGCAAGAGTTCAGTGCAGCATGGCCCCTTATGAAGTGTTTTGTATGCCCAGCCACAGTCCTGCACAAAGCTGCCTGCCAAGGCAATATAGAGCTTGCAATTGCTCCCCACAGTGGCTGGCTGGGAGGTCTGCTGCACCCCAGAAGCAGGCATGCCTTCGGCACTGGATATGCATGCGAAGCACAACAGGGTTCCTGGGGTCCCAATCCCAATTATCTCCCCCGGAAAGCTTGTGAGACACACCATGGCTCTCCTCCTGATCCTTCACTGATCCCAAGGGGGCTTGCTGTGTTTGTAACACAGGTGCTATCATAGTGGACTTGACACTGATAGGGCTCAAAGGCTGATACCAAAGCATCTGCCAGCACATCCATCCTGGGTATTGACTGCTCCCAAAATTAGGCTTCCAGGGGACATCCCTGGAAATTAAGGTCTAACCATGGTCAGTGCAATCTACCCTCCAGATGTCACTGCTGCTGCCCAAATTCCTGCAATGCAATCCTTCCCATGCAGTTTGCAGTAACGGCTAATGTGATAAAGTAGCTTTGCACACTTTTTTCTTCCTTCATCGATTTTTCTCGCTGCTACTGCCACACTCTAGACTGGGAGAAGGCCCAAAACTTTTCCAGCTCCTGGTGGCACACTGCCCTGAATTCACTGCAGAGGTGACACATGCCCAGGACTGAGCAGGCACTCTCACACTGATGCCACATTTAGTGCTTACTGTAAAAGCTTTCTTCCTCGAGACCCCATTGATAAAGCAGTGGGTTAGGCTGCCAATTAACCAGAGTTCATAGAGAGCTATCAGCAGACCTTAGATCTGGATGGCATTTGGGCATTTTCCTGTTGTTGTTTGGGTTTTTTGTTTCTGTTAGTTTGGTTTTTAATTTGTTCCACCCCACCCCTGCCCCATGCTATTAGTGGTGTGACAGGATAGCCCCTGCCCCTTGGTCTTGCACCATGTGAAACACTGGGATGTTGTTCAGTCTTTAACCTGGGAAGGAGTACAGGGCTGGACCCACACACTGCCAATAGTTTGCTGGACTGCCCATCCTAGTCAATTCAAGAAATAGAACATAATTGAAAGTCATCATTAGTGCCAATGTCAATGCTAATATTTGTACCTCTGGTCCTGCCTAGCCCTGCCCCTCCCTTGCTACAGCTTGTGGTGCTTTCTTACACTACAGACCCTGTTTGTTGTTCTGTGGGTTTGTTTTTTTTTAAATCTCTTCTTCTTGCTCACAACTGAAAACACAGTTCCAAATGTTATCCCTCCTTTTAAAGCAGTTTAATCAAACCCACCTCTGCAGAGGATATCCTTTTCCTCTCCATTTGCTTTCCCAGTGTGGTGTGACCTCTTAAAGCCACCTACGAGTACTAGTGGTGCAATACCCTCACCTTATATAAGATTACCCCAGAAACGATGGATAAAATGGCTTTTTTACAGTCCTTAACTACTTATATGGGATAAATAGTGGGAAAAGTATATGGGATAAACTGGTTCCTTTATAGTTCTTAACCTTATATGGGACTATGCCAGAAATTATGGATAAAATGGCTCTTTTATAGTCCTTAACTATGTAAAAATACTCTAAAGCTCGGTGCATGCCATTTTGGCTATGCAATGGTGCAACAGGGATTTTAGATGTCCTAAGTGTGTGTTATTAAACAAATACCAACAGCTGGGAACAGCAGACCTCATCGCAAAAATTCCTGAGCTGCCGCCACTCACTGGCGTCACTGCATTAGTTTTGTAATGTTCAAATGCTCTCCTGCAAATGTCCAGTTTCCACTCTGAATTCTTGTAAAACCCAAAAGAGAAGTCTAGAAGGCATTCCCTTTCCCACTGTGTGCCAGTAAGTCCAATACACTATCCCTCCTTTGCAAGGAAAGGCAAAGGAAGACAGGAAGCCTCTTCTGTGTTGAAAAGAAAATAACCTCTTTTTCCTTATAGACTTAGAGACCAGAACTGGTTGACAAATTATCAAGCTTTTTTTCTAACCTGTTTTCTGACTTTCAGCAGTATTTAGTAACTGGAAAGGAAATCCACATCTGACTTTTCTCCATAGGCATTTCTGATATTGTGTGCACAAGGGAGAGGGGGCTCGTGTCATGGAGAACACAGACTGAACTGCTGTGCTTGGCCTTAGCCAACTCGACCAAAACCACCCGTGTCCTCAGCCTCGCCCCGTCAGCTGCGGAGCAGGGTTATAACTAAACACCTGAATTCCTGGCACAGGAAGGGGCAGAGGCTGGCACAAAACTGCCCAGTTCCCAATACGTCCCTGCGACCACTCTTCAGCTGCCACGCACCCAGTGCCATGGCACCTCCCAGCTCTCACAGGCAAACGTGACGGCAGCTTCCTAGCAGGGGTAAAGGATGAGGTCTCCCCTGGTCTAGCTGACCATGAAAGGGGGGTGAGGGGCTATGGCAATGGGCAAACGTCTGGTTGCTGCAGCTGTGCACGTGAGGAATGGGTGATTGGCTGAAATGACGTGCTTTGCCGTGCGTGATGGCAAGGGCCCTGCAGGTGTGAACGAAGCAAGGTAAGAAAGCTCGTGCAGTTCATCATGAAGCAGATCTGGCCTCAGCAATCCTCCGGAAGCACATTAATGGAAAAGAAATACTCTGCAGCTGACACTGCTGAGTGGACAAAAAGAGATCTCTCCTGTCTCTAGACAAGAAGACAGAAGCAGAATCAAGGTGGGGAGACCGACCGCCTTGGAAGGTGGGAGACAAGCCACTCTCCTCCAGCTGCATGCTGCTTGTGGGGGTACACCTTCCTGCAAGAATGTGAAGAAACGGGCAACTTTATAGAAACACAACACAGGTTTCTGTTTTAATGAGAAAATATATACTTGCATTGTAGGCCTCACAGTCACTATAAAACAGAAGCAGGATAACATTTAAGTGGTTAACATACAGAAAGCCAGGTATTGTTGAAAGTGGTTGATAAGTTATGACAAGGATGCTGCCTTTTGGTCACCAAACACATCAATGCTACTGTATTTTCCTTCAGATAATGTCAGTACGGAGCCAGATGAAGCCCACAATGGCAGCTTCTAAAATGTTCAGAAAACCTGCACTGTAACCCCAAACTGATTATAATCACAAATGCTAATGCTTAACTATTTCTCAATACACAGTTTCTTTAAAACCAGTCTTGGCCATGGGAAAGGATCTGAGCGTTTCTTTTGTGGAGACAAAGTTAACTCTGCAATAGTGCTCTTTTGTTGCATTTGATATAGTTATATATAGATAGATATGTATTACTGGCGTATACTTATAAACACCTAAGCTTGGTAGCATGCAAATGAAATAACAGAGGCAAGTAAACTGCACTGCACTCGTGAGACCACAGCACTATGCTGCTGACTACGAGTGTCCATAATTTCTGGAAGAGAAAAAGTCTGCTGGGTGTAAAGTTTGGCTGTCCTGCAGTGATACATGCAAATATTTTTGTCGCAGGGACTGAAAGCGAATGCTTCTAGTAGAGGACTCCTGCCTGGCCTCTCCCTATCACCACATCCCCTTTCTAGGGGAACAACTTAATTTTCACTTCAAAGCCTGAGGGCCGATTGTGGCAGTAGGGGAGGAGGTGGCAAAGCATGAAGAGATGTCTCATGGTGGGGTCATCAAGGTCACCGGCTTCCAGTGAGCCAGCAGAAGCAAAAAACAGGCCTCCAGGTTAAAGAAAATAGTTGCATGTTCCTGTGAAGGCAGCCCAGGGCTGCCCCAGTTTCAGGGAGCAAATACTGGGGGAAAATCTCAAAAGCATTGTTTAGTGCAGGACCACCTCACTGTTAAGTACAAGGGTCATCTCCCCTGCTCAGGAAATCCCTTTTTCCCAGTCTCACTCATGCTTTCCCCAATGGTAGAGGGAGCCAGGACTCCTCCTGGTACACATGTTCAGAGCTCATGGATGCAGCTACATGACGTGTGGTATCACTAGAGTGCTGCATTGGTAGCATTGCTTTTCCTACAGTCTCATGGTAACGACCCGCCTGCAGACTCAAATCACACTTTACTGTTGATTGCCATGCCTGAACAGGTCCACTTCATTAGGTTTGTAATTCCCTCATAGGTGTGGTGCCTCCTCATGCACCTGGGTTTAGAGACCATCCTTGATATAAGCTCACTGCCCTTATCTCAGTGAACACTCAGTTCAGAAGGGTTTTCTTCTGTTCAATAAAACTTAGGGTTATTGACAGAACAGAGCACAATTGACAGAACTGAGTTACGGGTACATATAATTGTATTTGCACAATACCCTGAAAAATAAGCCTCAAAATTATAGTGTCCATGGACAGAAATCATATGCTGGATGAACCGAAGGTGGGGTGGGAATCATTTGGTTGCAAGCTCTGTGTTTGTTTAAGAAAAGCACCAGAAGTATGTTCACAGTATCGGTACTCATTTTAAATGAGCTCACTGTTTCAGGATAAAACAGCACAGCAGGTCATGAAACCAAGGAAAGGTTTAAGGGAGTATTCTGGCTGATGGTTTTTTAAAAACCAATGTCAAAACCAAAACCAATGTCAAACCAATAACTGTTCGGTTATTAAAAAGGCAGAGTACTTTATATAAAAAAAAGCTCAGTGTCTTTTTTTTCTGTCACTTCCCAAACTTGTTGGTTTCTAGTCCAGAAATTATGGTTCCCAGTTGTAAAATATTTCTATTGTATTGCTTGCGTGAAAAGAAAGAGTAAACCCACAGCCTCTATACTACATACAAATACAAAGCACAAGAATAAATACCACATTTCTTTTCCTAATTGTCAGCTTACAAAACTGGTCAATACTTTGCAATTGTGACTCATGCAGATACCATGTTGGGTCAAATTTTAATATCACAAATACTGCATTAACTCAGTGCCTTGTTTTTATATCCCCTTTCAGAAAAAAAACAAAACAAAACAACAAAAACAAAAAGAAATTAGCACTCACCCCTACAGCTGGTAAACAGCTTTGGAGAAAATCAGTACACGCACTGCCATACACTTTCTGGTATGCCAGCCCCATGCACACGCCCGCAGACACACATGCCCACACGCACACACAGATCCACGCTAATCCTTCACTGCTGATCCCAAGCCTAAGCAATAACTAAAGGCTCTATGGTTTGCTTGTAGCACTGAAAACACTGGCTGAATGGCAAAAATAATGTTTTCTTCCCTTGTCTGCTCTTCCTTGCTCACTCCTTCCAACTCATTATGATGCCCTTTAGCTTTTTTGTTGCCTGGAAACATGAAGACTTCCACAAAGCACTCTACTTCAAAGGCTTTTTAATGTTGTATAAATATAGTCAAAGAAGTAACTATCTTTTTTCTTTATTTCATACCTCTTTCTAGGCCAGAGTCTGGCTTAGTTCAATTATTGCCTCATTTAAAAATTAAATGTCCTTTATTTCTTTCCCTTTCCCACTACATTTCTACTTCAAATTATCCATCTTCATAGATTTTACACATGCCATTCTTTTCCCTCCCCACCATCAAAAAATAGTTGTAATCCGCTAAATAGATTTTCTATTTAGAAAATTTGTTACGTAAATATGCTCTGAGAACCTGGAGCTCAGGTGATATTGCAAGCATATAGATCCTAAAGCTAAGGTAATCCATTTGGCTTAGCTCTCATCCCCATCTATTCCACTCCTAAATTGTGATGGCTTGTGTTTGCAACACAAGGACTGTTTTACTGAGTCTACTGGATTGTACATTTGCAATAACTGCCTCCCTGTTTGTTGGTTTTTTTTCCTTTTAATAGATAAATTACTAGAAAGGGGAGCAGAACCCACCCCCCAGAAAAAAAAACCCTATCTCAAACCCAACCTGTCAATCCCCTCAAAGAAATAGCAACAGAGGGCAATATTGGTTTGTGGCTGGATAGAGTACGCTGAAGTAACGCCGAGATCTTGGTGCAGCGGCTGTGGGAGGCAAAGGAACTGCAGGAGGGTGTGACGGGAGCTGCTGGGGGGACAGTGATCGTGGGGCAAGGCAGGGCTGTCAACCTGGTCAGCGGAAAGCAGGAGCGTGAGCCCTGGACACAGGCTTCTCCACGCTGACCTCCCGCCACGCACCTGCAGCCTCTCTAGTCCGCAGGGACAACTGCCCCCTTGTCCCCCCCCGAGGGCTTCCACCCCCTGCACTCTCCCCATTGCATTATTTCAGAAGTGGGGTGGAGGGAAGAAGAAGGGGGTATTTTCTAGGTGGGTTTTTCCTGTTGTTTTAGGATTGCCAGGAGCTGGATCATTTCTGTGTCTATGCATCACTGAGTTTGTTGTGTATTTAATAAATATTGGACTAAAATGCTGCTGCTTTCGTGGTGTTTTTTGTGTTTGTTTTTATTCCTTCCTTTCTCTCTTTTTGGTTTCGGCGTGCCTGGTCGCTGTCATTACGCTGCAGTGTGGTTATTCGTCCTCCTCCCGATTGGCATAAATGCCAGCTTCCCAGCGGAGCGCCAGAGCACTCTTTCTGCGGTTCACCCTGGTTGCCTCGAGGACCTGGTCAGGAAAGAAAGGGAAAACAGCACATCACACAGCTGCCCGTGGCCCCTGTGCCGGGGTGCCCTGCACTGTGCGCCCAGGCAGGCAGGGACCAACCAGGCAGGCAGGGACCAGCCAGGCCAGCCCTTCCCACAGGACTCCCAGTGCCGCACCTCGTGCAAACTGGGAGGACTCATGCGATGAAGCACTTGCTGATGTGAAGGTTGGGGGATGGCACACTAGAGCAAAGCCACATCACAGGAGGACAAAAGCAGTAGGAGTTGTCTGGCAGCATCCAGTTCGCATCAGGGGAGCCCCAGCTGCACATTGCCCCGTCCCTGTCTGGGGAAGGCAGGGGACAGGGTCTTGGGGCTCTCCCCAGAGGCAGCTGCACACCTTTGGTATTGGGAGTCAGCAGCCACCTGGCAGCTTTGTCCAGAGGCTGCTTTGGAGTCGCGTGTGCAGCCTGGAAAGCAGTCTGCTGCTTATTTCAGCATGTCACCCCCACAGGCAGAACTAGGCAGCCCCCCCTCCACCTTCTTCTTGTGATTTTTGGCTTGCAGGTACACCAGTGTGAAAGTCTATGCACTGTGACCAAAGTGCTCTTGGAGCAAAAAAGCACTCCATGCATATGGGAAAGGAGATTTACACGAGGAGGACCTGCACAGCCTGCAGAGTCTGTTGCAAGATGGGCCCCGATACGTTTATATATTTTTCATACACACACAGAGAATCACACACACACACATGCACACATATAAAAAGATACACACTGTGTATGTATTGTACATATGCACACACATGCACACTCAGTAACAATTAACTAAAAAAGTAAGAAACAATTTAAATATGTATTTTAACAAGGTTAAAAAAATCAGATGAAACCAAAAGGTGTTATTGTGACGTGAATTTGATGCACTCTTTGGCAAATAATGCATGGTAGTGGGTGTTTTCCTCTCAGCAGAGTGAGATGTAAAGGAGCCTGGGGCCTTCTTACAGAAGCAAACAGCAATGTTATTTTCTGACCAACAATGAATAACAGCTGCATGATTGAATTACAAAGCTGCCAACGTCCACTGCCCTCAATGTGTTTTAAAACAGCCCTCCAAAGAAGTAAACTTTTGAAATGTTTATACAGTCAGGTAAAAAAACCCTAACTGTAAAAAACCCACCGACAAATACGTGACTGTTCACTGAGCCAATGCCTTCTCTCCCTGGTCCCTAATGCTTCCTGCCAGCTGCTCTGCATGATCCTTGATAGCAGAAGAGTAGCTGGCCTTTTGAGAAAGGATGATGCAATTTCATTCTTCTGGTTAGAAAATCAGAAGCAGTGAGGACCTAAGTCTTGACTGGAATAAAAAAAACCTGATTTAAGAATAAAGAAACCCTACTCTCAACTTGTGACAAGGTGTGGTTGGAAAAGTACACAGGTACTAGGGGCTCCTGTACAAGCAATATTGGGAAATCATCTCTGAACTGTTCACTGGGATTACAGGCTTACAGGAATGAGAACACACTTCTTCATTTATGCTAAGACCCAGATGTCCATTCAGGACCTGAAGGTAGGGTGGAGTTTGGCCTGCTTTATTACTTCTTTGCCCTCCTAGTTTCTTTTGCCCATGACTATGAACAAGCCAAAGAACTAAAGGCAAAATCTATCCAACAGAGACAATTTTGAGCTAAGGCTCCATCTGCTTCCCAGCACTGACCAGGGCTACGAAGCTCACCCAGGTCCACTGGAGGGACTTTTCACTGGAATTTTGTACACAATCATGCTTCCTCTTTTTGCAGAGCAGCCACCAGAAAGCAGGAGCAGGGCTGGGCAGTTCCTATTTTACTCAGCAGAGGGCAAATGTGCTCACAAATCTAACTGTTAATAAAAAAAAAAAATTGAAATCAGTAAAAAAAATTCCTTCTGAGCCATCAGCCTGTAAGCAGTGTACTGGAGTTACTCCTCCTGCAGGGATGAGGACCAGTGGTTCAAACTACCTGCTTGGGATTCCAAATGCCTGAATCAAGGAAAGACAACCCAAACCAACCAATGGAGAAGCAAAACTGGGACTGGGTATCAGGGCATCATTTTATTATCTTCTCAGAATAAGAAAAGACAGTGGCTGTTCCAGGGTTAGCAGTGAATGGGCGAAAAAAAACCAGCTTTTTTTTTTTTTTGGTTTGCAAAAGACCAATGCTGCTAGGCAGGAAATGTTCAAGACCAGTATGGGATAATAATGAAATAAAACACAGAAAATTATTGTTCTCCCCACTAGATACTGAAATTTACAGGAAAAACCAGCAAATTCAGCATAAATTTTAGACCAAAACTGCCTCTGTCACAGAGTATATTTAAATGAGTTATTCTGAATTTGGTCTGTAGATTTATGCCAGCTGAAAATAAAATGGATTTTACATAATCTACAACAGTTTCCTGTCAATGTCTTCCTTGCTGGAAATCACAATGCTGTGATGGTCTCTGGTGACAGCTTGCAACAGACAGGACTCTTAAACTTTGAAGATTTCTGCTCTGGATCAGTCAGCTCGTTGTTGTCTTAAGGAATGGCTACAGGGTTGTTTCCCTTTATTCTGTGGGCAAACCTGCCCAGAAGCTTGTCTACTTCCGCAAACGTTGTGGGTTGCTCCAAGGAAAGCTGTTTCCAGAGTTACATCAGAGATACTGTGAGGGCACTGAACGTGGACGTAGCCTTTGCAGGAGAACAAGTACTGATGTCTGGTTTAGGATTAATAAACAAGTCCTCTAAATAGTAGAGCAGATACTAATAAACTAAAGGTCCTTTTGAATAGTTATTCCAGAATCAACTGGAAAGAGTGTTTGACCTAAAATAACACTCATTTTCACGAGGCTGTGTCAATTTTACACCCGCTAGAGGAAACAATGGGGTAATTATAGCATGCAACTGGAATGACTGAGTGGAGAACTGGGACTCCTCAATGGAGCATTGAATTCTCAACCCAGGAAGACGCTTGCCTGAAATAGCAAACAATCTCCATTTTAAAATATTCTTGGCAATGTCAGGGCTGTCCCTAGACCCATTATGAGTCCAGCAACCAGAGGCTCTCCACAGCAGGTCAAAGGAAGGAAAGGCTTTTGCTTTTGTTGTTGTGGCTGTTTTAGGGGTCTTTAACGCTCTTCATTTTGGCCATGTTACGAAAATGCTACCTCAGTGCTTCCTAAGTGTCCTCCCTGATGCCCCACATCAGCTCAGCGGGTGCAGGCAGGGTGACACAGGCAGGGCCAGGCTTCGGTGGTCATGGTGTCTTAAGGCAGCCAGGCTTGTAACTGCACACAGAAGGCGTATGCTGAAAATCAGAGAGATCATGAAGCAGTTTACTCAAGCTTAGGCTGAAGAAATGAGCTTACCTAATTGTAAGGCCACATCAGTAAAAGAAGCAATGTTATATAAAACGTCTTATTTGGGAGAGGTGATTTGACTACTAGCTGCAACAGAAGAGGAAGAATTCAGAAAGGATTTGTAGGTGTGAGGTAAAGACAAATCTACCAAGATACGGAGAGCTGTAAAAACCACTCTTCACCCCTCCCCGCAAAAAATTGCTGTGTGGATCTTGTGGTTGCAGCTCTGGGGTCTCGCTAAGAATTGCAGAGGGCTCTTTCCTGACACATTTAATTTATTTTTGAGGACTTAAAAAAAAACCTCATAAAGATTGAAACAGTTACCACTGCCAGGTATAAGATTAATTTCTCTCCATCCTAGAGATGGAGACTAACCTGTCCTGAGTTTCTCTCCAAAAGATGTAACAATAATTGCTCTCTTACTGGCAACAACAGAATAAAAAACAAAATATAGATATGTTTTAGTCCAAAGCATATTTATCCCCACCATTGAATGAAACTGACTACTAAATGGTTCAGGCTAATTTTTATCAAACAGTAGCAGCAAAACTGATATGGAAGCAAAATCATTTTTCTGGAGCTTAATACTTTACTGATTCTTCCCATATGGACGTTGACAAACTAAAGGCAACACAAAAAGAAAATGCAAAGGTCTTAGTGTCTAGAATCTACCAGTACCATGCGGGAAAGTCACTGCACAAGACACCCCCACGGGGCACACACAGACAGAAGCACAAAGGCAGGGAACAGGCTGCCTGCTCCTGCAGACTTGAGCATTCCTGCTCACGAACTATAAACTAAATGCTTTAACATAAAACTGGAACTACTGAGGGACAAACCCCACCTGCTTCTCCGGTATAAAGGTATTTTCTTTACTGTACCTACTTAGTGCTATTCACTGAATACGCCAGCCCTCTAGGGAGCACAGTGAGGAGCTGGGTATCTGAGACAAAAATGTGTTTACCTGAAACAAGACAGTAACAGTATTATACTGCTGCTGGTCATAATTAAAACATAAACCGTGTGCCCTCTTCCATCAAATCTAGTATGTTAGTTTTCTGTTTTGTAACACAAAAAATTTTCAGCAGTAGCCTTTAATGTTGCATAAATGTCACCTTACTGCAGGGTCTCCTACAGCATGATTGATATTAAGCAAACTCCAGATAATGTCCCATAAAGTTGAAGACACATATAGGGATAAAAGCAGAAGATTTTTAGGATAAAAACAACCTACATATTTGCAGACACATAGTTATCTGTGGTGTCTTTAAAACAGCAGGCTGCAGGAACTGGATGTGATAAAATCATACAAACCTAATGAAGCAGGCCGTGGTTTGCTGCATGTAGCTTAACTTCAGCAGTTACTGTCCTTTGCTGGGGGTTTGATGCTTACTGGAGCTGAGCTGGCAGGCTGATAGAGTGCAAGCCCCTGCTCCCAGCTGGTGCAAGCGCGGCTGGGTCAGCTCCAGTGCTGCCGATGATGATTAAAGCTGAGCCACCTGTCTGCACCAGAGTGGATTATGGAGGGCTCCGGCGAACAGGAGACACAGCTCAGCTCTGGGGTCAGTAGAGAGTAAGGGGGAATCATGCCTTGAGTCTTGCTGTTCCTTCTGAAACAACTGCCTGGCTCCAGCTAAAGATTTCCAGTGAGAACCAAGCAGTTTCTTCAGCTTGAGGCTCTAACTGGGGATTAGCCAGGTGGCATACTTTCACCTGCATACAGTATTGCTGTGTCCTACAGTGTTTTTCATCTCTACCCCCTTTCCCATCCAAGCACATTCATTTCCAGCTCATTACTGCTTGCACCATTATCATTTTACAAGGCAGACACACAACCCTTACAAGCAGAAGGCCAAGGGTGGACCATGTAAAATCTATACCTGAGCTTCTGCCCCTCACACAACACTAAACACTCTGATCACTATTTAATGTTCGTAACTCAGATTATTGTGCAGGTATTATGGGGAAGAAGAGGTCCAACCAGTGTGTAAAACCAGGTCTCTGAAAGCACACTGCTTTTATACTGATTAATTCTCTATAAATACTCTACACAAAGACCTATCGCTGGCTTGTACCAGTGAGATAAAACTCACATTGAATTATTTAATGAATAGGAAATGGCATAGACTTGACTTTGCTTTACTCTCCAGGACAGAAAATGTTCATATACTTGTCTTCAGGTAGCCGATGTGGTCAAATATGTTCTAGAATAGGGAAATAGTAGAAGATTCATGTTTATAAAAAAATTATGATGCTGGAGGAATGAATGTCAGTCATTACCACAATCTATTTGTGCCTCTTAGAGAAGTCCAGATTTACACATATGTCTGCACTGAAAATTACAGGCAATTGAAATGTCCACATTATTGAGCACCTCGTTCCTACAAACATTACAAAAGTAGAGTTGGTATCGACTTCCTGCTCTTAAAATTATTACATTTGGCAGAGTCCAGCTTTGTAAGGATAAGGACCATGCAAGTTATCATCTTGCTAAAATACCAAATGCCACTGTAAATACCCTTTCTTTAGCAGGTCTGAGTTTCTTCTACTCTGAGCCCAACACTGATGCTAAGTTGTAGGACTCTGATCAGTTGTCACACCACAACACACAGGGACATGGACAGGTTCACAATATTCACCAGACTCAGGCTGTGCACTTGGATATGACTCTCTTCTTCCATAGATGAAAGGTTGGTGTGCAGATTCCTTACAGAGTACTAAAGGTTTTGATAGTGCTAAATACACTGTAGTCAGAGACAAAGGAAAGCCACAGCAGTTTCACTCAGCATCTGAAGATGCTTGGATCCCAGTTTTAGCTAAATGGTAACAGGGATTAAGGAGTTCTCATTTCATGCCTCAGGAATGCTCCTGTCCTGGGCAACAGCTCCCATCCCTTCAATTCAACCCCTCCCATGCCAGAAATTGTAACTGGAATCCAAGAGTTAGAAAAGCAGCCACACAAATATTTGTTGATGAGAGATAAGAAGGGCTATCCCACACACACATTTGCATCCCAGTTTTGACATGAAACAACACTGGCACACAGCATGAAAATGCAAACTGCAGCGACATGCACTTGGAAACACCATGCAAGAGAAAGCAAAAATAAATAAGCAGTTGAAAAGTACCTCAGAAGTAACCTTGCTAGACAGTAATTTACAGGTGTACTGGTAGAAAGGGAAAAGACCAGCATTAGTACATTGAGCAAGCATGTTATGACTAGGAAACAAGAACAAAATAAAAAAAAAATAATTGCAGGAACTAGCACATCCCAGAGTATTGGATTCCAAGCAACTTGGTGTCATAAAAAAAAAAAAACCCAAAAGATTATTCAATTTGGTGTTTTTTTAATGACATTGCTTGTCCAGTCTCGGTCCTGTTTACCATCAGTGCTTGACCTGTTTTCTTGCTGCTGTTTTTTCTCTTTTTCTCACCTGTTGAAACCTCTACTGTAACACATCCTTTTTGGAAGAAACTGCCCCCTTGCCTAAGCAGTGAAGTTCTTCCAAGAGCAGATGTGCTTGATTTGCTCTCTGTTTCTGAAAGGCAAAACCTGCAAGCCCTGGCCAGAGCAGCTGCATTGTAGCCACTGAAGCCAGACATGAAACAGAAGGCAGTGATGTTTAAAGGAGAGGCAGGGTAGGTGTCCTACTGAAACCACCCTCCTGCCTTTTGGTGCATCTTATGTAGGGAGAAACTGAAGGTCTGTACATCAATACTGATGGTGAGCTCAATTTCCATGGACATCAAACTCTCCCCAGTCCTAATCAGGAGTCTGTGGCTGCTGCCTTCTGCCCCTGCAGAAGCGCTGGCTCTGTTCAGCCTCAGGTGCCACAGCACCCTGACTGCTCCCAGTACCCGAGGAAGCCTCTGGTTCCCCTCATTCACAAACAGCAATGTCAATCGCATGTTCAGCTTTCAGGACCTAAGGCGCCAAGTGGCAGCTGCCTGTCTGGTTGTCAGTTATCTTCTTCCCCCACTATATTTCAAATATTTTTAAAAACAGATTGGTGATGTGCTCTTTTGTTTGGTTAGTTATGGAAATCTTTTTCCTGAGCATACGGTCAAATGTCCTCTGCTGACAAATCAAAGCTATGTGTTGTTTAAATAATTATTCCTTAGCCTGGCACATAAAATATTAGTTCAAAGAGGTGCAGAAGTGCAGCATTTCTTATTTGAATTATCTCTCCACTGTCAATGGTGGGAGCTGTTTACAAAAGAGGAGTGAAAAAAGGCAGGGAAGAGAAACAAAACACTCCTGCTGGTCTGAGGAAGCTCCCTCTAGGCTCTGCAGGACCCTGACCTCTAACAGGATTTTGGGTAGGCAGCAGCAAGAATGTAAACCTTGTTTGGCTATATGCAATGGGCTTAGAGAAGAGGAGAATGACAACAAACTGCAACACTGAAGGACTTCAGTGTGCACTGGGGCTCTGTAAATTCACTGCAGCCTTGACAATTTGTCCCAGAAAAGGATCCGACCACCACAGGTGTCTGACCACCACCAGTGCTCTGGCAGTCTGTTTTCAGGTGGTCAGTGCCTGGGCAGCTTTTGCAGCAGTGGATAGCTGAGCTGGCACCCAGAGCGCACAGCTTTGGCCAGACACTGCCCAGACCAGCAAACAGGTCAGGACATCAGGGCTCACTTCAAGCTGCACAGGAGACTATGCAATCATGGCTAACCTGCTTTCTAAAGAGCACGTGTGCAGCTTGGTAAGCACCTGAGGAATTGCACTCAGGTAACTGAACAGAGGGCGTTAGGTCTGATGACATCTTACATGTCTTTTGTGTGCTACAACATGCAAGACAAATGGCATGTGACCATCACGGCAGAAGATTTCTACCACAAACTACCTCTTCATGGTCTGGGCAAGTCATCTTTGCTCTTCACAGGAGTGGGGGGAAAAGCATGGAGTGAGTACAGCTGTCACCTCTTTAGCAGAGCAGTTTCTCTGCTGTGCTGAGGTTTTGAGCCACCAGACTGACAGATGTTCACTGTGGGACTCCTGAGGACCAGTTCTGGTTTGCACGGCAGGATTTTTATGCCCCTCTTTCTTTAAAGATTCTCCCAGCTTCTGCAAAGGGTGTGAGGGTGTGACATGTTTCCTGCAAGCCTCTCAGCACCCTTCAGGGAAAGGGATCCTCTGGGGAGGTGCCAGAAAACAGCACGTACTGGAGAAGGTACAGCCACCACATTTCACTGGGTGCTTTGGGAAGGGAGGGGAAGACAGAGATGCAGCCCCAAGATGTTGCCGCCAGAACAAGACACACTCCTGTGCACGAGCTGGCTTCCTACATGGCAACAGGAGCCTGATGGACATGGAGATCTTGTTTTTCAATGGCTTCAGTAGAAGAAGGGACCAGAAAGTTTCTGGTGTGCACTGGAAATTAATCTGTTTACATTTTGAACCAGCTTTCCTGTGTTTTAGTTAACCAGCAGAAATGCAACAGGACCCTGTTGGTCCTGCATTCCTTCTGATTTTAAGTATCTACTGTGCAATACTGACCAGTAATGATTAAAAGCTGCAGACTAGTGCAGTATTCACATTACAAACCTTCACTTACTTCTATACACCTAATAAGATTCTACCATTAATGAACGTTACTAGAAAGCAGTTTGTTTGGAGCATGACCTCCTTGGCACTGGGGTCACTGTTCTGATATCTCTGGGAAATGCCCAGAGGACTGTGGCTGCTTCAGCAGACACTGTGTCCAATTAAGGTGTTTTATATTGCACTTATATCTTACTACCTTCTGCACTCATTGCCCACCATAGTAACAAGTCTGAAAAAGAAACACTTTGTTCTCTGTTGGGAAATAGGTTGTAAAATGGATGTACCTGAATTTTGATACTTCCAGCTATGAAATTCATAGCTCTTATTAGAGTCTCCAATAAAGAACACCTTAATTGGGTTAAACTGTACTGCAGCAATGACTGAAATGCAGGCACCCATTTCACAAACTGAAATTCTGGCTGATTTTCTATATGTGTAGAAGAAAGACAACAAATCCAGTGGGAAACAGTATGCTGCCTGTTGAAGGATCCAAGTTAATTTCTGAGATGTTCCCGCTCCAATTCTGTAAGGGGTGGTTTCTAAGGAAGTTATCCACTTACATTGAATCCCGAGCAAAGTCTCTGTTGCAGAGCAAAAGTGAAAAGGAAAAGTATACTTACACTGCTGTCATCCATTCTTTCTCGTCTCTTAGTTTTGTGTGTTTCGTAATCCTCCATGAGGGTCTGCATCAGGTTCTTGGGTCTCTGGGCTCCCGCAGGCTCCTCGGATGGTGGGTCAGACTGCGAGACAGGGCCTTCTGTGGTGGGGGATGGAGGAGGCTTGATCTTCTCTATTTTTCCTGCAATGACATGAAAAGGAATGACCACTTCTAAGCTGAAGGACTCACAAGTTGTTTCCAAAAGACGACAGCTGGAGAAGCATTTTCAGCTGGGTTTGAATGAAGAAACAGTTTGGAATGAAGTTTATGAAACAATCTGGTAAATCGGGATGGTCATTGGCTTTTAAAACACTCTCCCTCTTCCTGAAATGTACTACTCCAAACCACTACAAAATCTTTTTACAAAACCCAGAAGAGTTATGAAATGATACAATGCAAATTTAATGCACCACTATTATTTACAGTAGCATCTGCCTGAATTACCCTGTTCCCTCCGACAGGACACATTTCAGTGATCTGGAAGTGTTTGTAAGATTCTGGAAAACTGTAAGTTTTTTTCTGGCTCAGACTATACAACGCTTAGGGTGCCACTGCTGAACGGTGGGGACCATGCCCCAGACGTCCAAAGAAGCCATCTTGTTAAGTGTCGCTGGCTTTTTATCTTTTTCCAGTGCTTTTTATCTGCTTTCTAAGCATGAAAGGCTTTGGGTGCTACCCTTCCCTGCAGCTGTTTCCTGTAAGTCACAGAGGGTGCTCCTGGAAGGAGACCTGTGCCAGAGCAGGCTGGGGTCTCTGTCCCACATGCCCCTCATTCAGACAGGGCTCTTCAGTCTCCTCGTTGGAGGAAAGTCAGAGAGGAGTCAGGTTGCTCTCTGACTGAGCCCAGGGGAGCCTGTTTTAGGCAGTCTGACCCCAGCTGAAGAGGTGGGTAAAAGGTGGGCCAGAGCAAGGAGACCACCGCAACGAGCTGTGGGAGCGCTCAGTGGATGGACAGCCCATGCTTCTCCAGGGGTGACAGCCTGCACGTCTCATCACCAGCCACTGATCTGGGGTGAGCTGCCAGCTTGTTCTGGTGGGAAGAATGAGGGTGATGGTGGCAGGTCATTGGTGTGGGAATAAAGTGCAGGGGTTCCTAATCTATAACAAGAGAAAGGAATGCTGAACAAAAATCAGCTTCCCTTTTCCAAGGCATGGCAGCTCTTTGAAATAAGACAGTTCAATAGATGGGGAAGGGCAAAAAGAAGAAAAAAAACCCCACCCTAAAGCTCTTACAAATAAGTGAAGTAACCAGAAGGAGTGTGCAGATTTTCATGAAACTTCCCGTTGCTGAGACAAATGAAAACCCTAGCTGCTCCTCTAAAAAGCATCATGACAGTGGTAGCCACTAGAGAGCAGCATTGAAACTTCCTGTAAGAATTAGCAGGATTTATTCTTGAAGGAAGAAGTGAAACTTGAGTCGACACTGAGAAGGTCTTTTACAAGAAATCCCCTTTCCGGGTTTGTGTCATTTCTGACTAGTATGGAAAAACCCAGCATCACTAGTTTCTCACTACAGGCTTAGCTTAAGCTGGGCGATGCAAGGATGAGGCTGGGAATTCATCCCCCCAAAATCACCCCATCAGAGACTGGAAGGGGGGCTCCTGTTGGCCCAGGCTCTCCTCTGGGTTGCACCAGCACCAGCTCCACAGACAATCAGGAGTTACCCTGCCAAAGCAGGAACAACAGCAGGTCCTGAGCCGCCCAGCTGCACCCATGCATGACAGATTGGAGTGCTCAGCAGGAGAAAGAAAAACTGTCACCTTGCTCGTTGGGTCCAGTGGGTAAAAAAGTTTGCTGAACATAAAAGGCCTGATTAAGGGTTGCTGTGTTACTTCATTCTTACACTAATAAGTAACTGTCTTAGATGTATGCAAGTAATGCAGTAAGGATCAGGCTTCTCAGATGTCCGCCTAGCTTTTGTGCTTTTCCCGAGGGATGGAGACCATCACAGGATGCTCATACCCAGGGACACAGGCTTACGCCTGAAAGGAGCTCCTTCCATCCCAGTCCCCCTGAAAAACAGTGCAAACCATAAGCTTTGGGGATCTGCATTTTAGAAAGGGAATATCTCTGAGCAGATTAATTCTCCCTGGATGGAGGGCCCATCAATTTCCATTTTGTAGCAGCAGCAGCAGTTGCAGCAACACACAACTGTTCTGGGCATGCTGGGCAGCATCACCATGAACAGTGCACAGTTTCCTTTTCACAAATATAGGAGCCAAAGTAGAAACAAGATTTGCCCATAGCAAAACTGTGGTTTGTTAGTTTGTATGCACAATAAATTATGCTTATATAACAATTTTCTCTGTATAAGTGTTTGAATTCCAGTATCTCTTTCAAATTCCTAAACATTTTGTGAGAACAGGCAGGCAGATGGAAGAGGAAGATCCTACCAGTGCCAACAGTGGCAGAAAGGCAAGCTACCAGCACAATCATCAGTGAGGCTGTGGTTAAATGACAGGTTGTCTGAGGCTTCAGGGCTCTCAGAACAACCACAGAAAAATTCCGAAACCTGATGCAAAGCTCTACTCCAGTGCAGACCTATTCTGCCAGTTCAGATCGTGTTAGAAATGTTGCTGAGTTAATTTTCTCCTGGCAGATTTCAATCCAGATAAGGTACTGTTCTCTGGCAGAAGAGTCATTCAGCAAAACAGCATCACCAGACACGATGATCACAGGCACTTTCTACTTCTGCAGTCCCATGCCCTGATGCACACAGACACTGCTGGCAGTCCTTGTCCAAATCCAAGCCGAGTAACAAAGGAAACGGGGTCACATTTCTAGGATAACAGCAAAAAGTGCAGCCTGATGGTCACACTTGCAAGTTAACAGTAGTTGTCAGCGTGTCTTCCCCTCCAGGGTACAGTAGTCCCCTGACATCACCTTTAGAGCTGTTGCAACATATTGAGTACAGGCTATAGCATGCCAAATCTTCACCTACACATTTAGATTCTTCTGCTCTTTCAGAGGGACTCCAACAAATGTTCTGTGGCTTCAGTTCTGGTGATGGCTCCCTCCACTCTCTAGCTTCAGGGATCTAGTAAGAAGCTCCTGGATTTTGATTTCTTTTAATTTCTTGCCTCTTGTGCTATTTGGGAGTGGCGGGAGCTGCTTCTATGGAGAATGCTCTTTTTAAGCCCTGGAGAGGGGAAGGGAAAGCTCAGGGAATGGGCAGCTGCTGCTGTGTTCCAGTCTGATGGCTGCAAGACATTGCCTGACACCCCTCTGCAAAATCAATGACATGTAAGAGCTCAGGAAAGATTAGCTTTCTCCTAACCAAAACCTCTGCACAGCTCTGGGGAGCAAGAGGAGTTGTGATGGTGACTTATCCACCCTGTGGAGCCTGATGGGTGTCCAAGTCCTCATTGCAAGCTGAGCAAGGAGTCTCCGCTGATTTGCTGGATAGCAAGAAGAAAGAGTGACTGAGGCAAAGCCCTGGGAAAAGGGCCTGAGCCACCACCAGGTAACCAGCGGGTACCAAGGACCATCGTACCATGTGAACTAGTGTTCAAAGGAGATGGGAAGAATGGCCTTCACACAAGTAAGAGCAACTATTTTTACAGATGCTGTTGGCATTTTTAAGAGATCTGCACAGCGGAGAAAGCTTTTCAAAATAAGGTATTTCAGCAAGACAGATTGTTTTAGGGGACTAGTCTGTGCTGAAGTCAGTGGATAGTTGAAGTATATTTCCCTCTGGTAATGTGGAGCCTCATTACCATTCAAGTGAAAGGTGGGCTGCTTTTGTCTTCTTGAACACCAAGTAAGCAACGTGAATATGCAAACATACAAACAAGTAAACATTTAAAAAGAGGAACCTCTCAAAGATCCTCTCACTTCATACACATTCTCCACTAGGCATGGAAGAACAGAGCAAATGACAATTGATCTGGGTTAGTATGCTCTTAAGGCACTCCTGGAGGTGTTCAGGGGATGACTGATGAGCACCCCAAAGGAAGCCTTGAAGAGAACAATGAAATTCGCCTTTTTTCATACTGGTGCTTATGAAGGGATAAGGAAAGAGTATCTTCCATAAACTTAACGGCTCCATTTCCGCTCTGGCCTTTCTCAAAATTCTCATTTTTAAAAAGGGGTTCATGCATATGTGTTATACCTGATCCTTATTCTTTACTTGTATACAAGGCATTAAAAATTTGCGATGGCTACAAATATTAAAAATATCTTGCCCTGAAGTTTCTTCTTCTCTTCCCACTGCACAAAAAAGTATCTTCAGTATGGGGTTGAACCTCAGAAGTTTCCTTCGTGTAGGTATTTACTAGTGAAAAATGAAAGTGGAAAATGGTTTTCAGGCTGAAGTGGCTCCTCTGACAGAGGCTTATGCTCCACAGCTGTCACTCATGAGAAGAAAGAAAGGACAAGAAAAAAAGAAGACAGTACACACACATCCCTCACTATCTGGAGGGAACAATTACCTGAAATTTAAAGGTATCTGACCACTTGCACCTCTAAAGTGTAGCTTCTCCCCTGGGCTTTTGACATCCACTGAAATTCTCTCATCTAGTTCATCAACTGAGGAAAGCAGAGGATGACTGCTTGGTGGGCAGCTCTCCCAGATGTCCATGCAGATGGGTCTGAGTGCCTGCAGATGAGTGCAGGGAGTGCAACGTGCCTTCTGTCTCACCTGGCAATGCTTTGGTGACAAACACCAAAAAAGCAGATATGGCAGCTTCAGGAAAGTTTCTCCCAGGCGTGGCTTCTTGTGTTAGGGATTCCCCCATGCCTCATCATGAGACAGCAAATATTCACAAAGGGTTTCTCTCCAACAGAAATGCCTTCACTGACCCAAGACCCCTCATGTGATGATTTTCACACCTCCTTTGATGAACAGGATTACTTCAGCCAGGCTTTACAGAAGTTAGACACAAGTTCTTCATAGTCTAAGTACTCCTAATAAAAGGAACATGGGAATTACACCACCAAATGTATGCTGGATCCTCTTGTGTCACACACTCATCATCTGTTCAAATAAACTATCACACAGCCCAGCTGTTCTGCCCAGGAGGGACAGTGTACCACCTGCACACTAAAGGAGAAAACCACTGGCTTGCTATGTAGCTGCTCAACACTTGCCAAGTGCAGCAAAACAACACAGGAAACCTTCAGATTTAAAAACAGCTTTACAAATATTTTGGGATTCACGATTACTCTCCACTTAGTCATGCTCAAGCATTTTTTTTTGTTTGTTTCTTGGGTTTCCTCATTCAGGAAACCCAACTTTTTGGGAAAGATGTTCACAGGGGTTTCTCCCTTCACCTTTCCAGGATTACCCTGGTGAAGGTCTTGTCCTGTGTGCACATAATACGTAGTTGTCATTCCACTGAAATTACTCTGTCTCTTGATCTAGTGATCTGAAATGGGTTAAACGTCTGCTTCAAAGCAACCCAAACAGCTTTAAAGGATACTTTTTAGCAGTACTGAAGTTTTTACTAGGAACCACATTGGCTTGTGCTGGGTGGTTGGCAGTCACCAGGTTTAGTGTAACTGTCAGCTGCATGAAAGTTGTATGTTAGGGTGGCAAAACCAGCCTGTTTGCTGAAGTAATTAGCAGTTATTTCACACATACAAAGCACATGAATTGTGTTAATCTTCCACACTTCAGTCAAAATAGCAGTTCAGTTCACTGCAGTCCTTGTTTGGTTTTTTGTGTTTCTGTGATGTGCATAATGATGGTTCAAAGCAGTGAAGTGGGGAAGGAGTAATAAATAACCAGGGACCACCGGCAGTCCTAGTAAAGCTACTCTGCCCAGTCCACCACCAAAAAGCTACCTGATAAGTAGGCCATTGCTAATTAAGTTAACTACTGCACCTCCTCAAAAGAGTTCTGGTGAGTTTATATTTCCGCACTTCAGGATTAGCAACAGATTTTTTCAAATTTAGACTTGACTCCCTAATCCCTTTCTGCTGAGGTATCCTAATGTTAAAAGAAAAGTGCCAATTCTTTCTTTGGGAAAGGCAATATGATGACAGCATTACTTCTGTTTCTTCTTTTCATCATCAACATCATTGTTGTTATTATTATTTATTATTGAAACTAGATATTCAGATTACAATATCAGACATGTTCCACAGCATATTCCTTACTATGCCTACCACAGTAGATTTTATTTTCTGCTCTGTAAATCACCTCTGTAATTGGCCATAATAAAGCTTTAAAGCCAGATTTTATTGCCTCTGCCTATTCACCTTTTGCCTCTGTTTTTGTAAATATTGAAAGGGTGCTGTAAATATTAAAATATAAGGAAAATTGTTGCAATCTTGCAAGTGATTGCATGGTATCCCTTCTTCCTATTTTTAAGGATGCCTGCAAGCTTTAACTGCAACACAGCTGGCTAAAGTGACAGCAAGGATGAGCTGAACTGAGCCCAGCCGAGCCGAGGGCATGCATTCTGCAACACTAAGTGTGCAGAATTAATTTCTGCCAGCTGAGAGCTCTGCTGAGCACATCCGCTGTTTAGAAATCACTGAAAGTAGAAGATTTAAGAATGACTTTGGCAATGCTCTCTGTGGGTTTTTTGATCAACGACATCCTTACACACTGCCATATATTCATCTCTTCCTAGAAATTAATTCTTTGCCTTTTCACTGGCTGCAAATTGCAGTAGCTTGAGTCATTGGCTAAGAGATCCCAATTTTCTTTCTTGAACATATGGCCGTTGGACATTTAAAGGAAACTGTCTAGAATGATTCATTATAAATACAAGTTTATCATTCTCACTAGAATGTAATTTACAATGAACATTTTAACATCAGACATAAATGCCTTCTTGTGTAGAAAAATAAGAATGAGAAGTACCGTTTTCCCAGATGCTCCATTAAAATAACCATTAGTGTCAGCAGCCCCACCAAGATCACTTGTGAGTAAAAAGCAATGATTATCAGTCTCATTTGGTGCACTTGCAGCAACAGATGATGATGTTTTTGAAAGTGGTGATGAGCACACCTTTACATGAGTCCTCCTAGCTGAGGTCTACAGTGCCATGTCTCTCACATCCTCTCAGACGTTGCTCAAAAAAACCTCAGTTTATGAAGACTATCTGTCAAAAATGCTGTTCTACAATAACAATAGCACTTCAAATAAATTATTGGCATCTGCAAAGAGGGTGATTTTAACCTGTGTTTCTCGCCAAAAAATATAGCAGAAGAAACAAAACCAAGTATTAGCTATTTATGTGCTGCATAACACTCCAAGTTCACTATCAGACTGCATAATGGACTAAATCCAGATCTCATTCAAGTTTGCCATGACTTTCAGAAGAAAAGGATCACCCTGCACAATTTTTGGAAGCGTCACTCGCTCAAATTTACACCAGTGGAAATAAGGATGGAATTTAAGGACTCTGGGTAAAATTAATACTTCTTGACAATGATCGCTGTTAACAAAAACTTCTGTGTACTTGCAAAGCATATGTAGGTCTATACTAATGAAAATTACTACACAGAAATAAGCCTGGCATATATTTCTATTTTTCTTTTTTTTTTAGATTTATTTTTTTATGTTATATTAAGAAGGCATGAGCACTTGATTTTATTTTTCAAAAAGGGGAAGAAGCAGAGTAATATGCTGTAACTGCTGTGAATGCCACCACAAGGACTGAGAAGCTGATCAGTCTGAGGAGGACATCTACTGAATCTATTAAGCATTTAATTTGTGATGCCTGTTTAATTCAGTAGTGAATGACACCAGCTGAAATACATGGCAACTCACAGCTCTGGAGATCTTTTTACCAGACGAACTTCATTAAGAAGATCAAGAAATACCTGAAAACAGAAAGCAAAATGGACACACACAAAAAGAAATCTGATGCAAAACCCCAAAATCTGTAAATCCCTACTATCTTTGCACTGCCTTAATGACATGCAAGAGAACAGCAAGCCTGTCAAAAATGCATTGTGTGTTTGTCTTTCAAATAGCCACACAGCTGCAAAAACCACTGCTGTCCTTCATTATGATGATCCTAAATTTCAATGGCTGATCTGGGCAGCACAGCGATAGACATCTCATGCTACAATGTGGCAAGGCACGAGTAGAGCACAGGGTTTTCCAATGACAATCAGCAGGATATGTAAGTTACTTCAGTGCTACATTTGGGAAAAAACCAAAAATGTCCTCAGGTGTGCTCACAGACAGGAATTTGGGTTGTCCCATGCCCTCCTCCTGCCTGCAGTTTCCAGGCCGATGAACTCATGACAACCCTCCTGTGCCCTGCAAAATTATGTATTCACTCAAAAATGACACAAAACTGAACCTGGCCTGACCTTTCAGTTACTTCACTTCCCCTCTGATGCTTTGGGCTCTTACCTGGTGCGGTTTTGTAAGACACTGTTCTGGTGGGCATGGCTGGTGTGCTCTTCATAACGGGGCTCGGTGCCACCTGTAGACCTTGCCGCTGCCTCTTCAGCTCCTCTTCTCGTTCCTGGGCAGCTCTGATCTCTTCTTCTATCATTGACAAAGTCCTCTGCTTCCTCGACCGTAACCTGAAAGGGCCCACAGTCACTTCAGGCTCTTGTGTGGCCAGGATGGAGGCGGTACTCCTCAGCTCAGCTGCTTCTGAATACTTGCTGAAATAGCTGACTTCATGCCTATTTTCCTCCACAAAGAATGGCTGGCTGGCTGAGTACACGGGTGACTGCTGCAAACTCTTCTCCTCCCTGAGTCCTGAGTCTTCCTCTTTTGAAGTCTTTGGTATGGTGTCCCTTTTTTCTTGAACAGGTGAAGACACCTGGGGTGGCTCGAACATTGGGTTCTGCTGCTCCTTAGAGGCTGGAGCTGGCCCGGTGGTGGCTGGCTGCTCTTTGACCAAGATCTCTGCTGGGATTTCTTCTTCCTTGCAGTTTGCTTTATCTGCCTGCTCAGCTATGGCTTGTTGGATGGCGTTTTGAACCAGCAGGCCAGCATGGTACTCCAACTGGTCATCAATCAGCATGGAGTCTGCCAAGGCAGAGGAGGGCGAGTCACAGCCTAGGTCACTGAATGACTTGGAGATGCCTTCAGCCCTGCACTCTGCTGGAGTGTCAGCCTGAGGGGTCTGTGGTAGGGAGAAATCAGCCAGTGAGCTTTCTTGCAGGGCGCTCATGGTCTCATTGGAGGCACCACTGTCGCTGATGTTATCCATGCTGAAGTCATTGGAAAGGGTCTCCAAGACTGTGGTATCCTGAGACCTGACAGACAAGTCATCCAAACCAGAGTCAAGCTCCTCTGGAGGGGAAGAGGCACTGGCTGACTTTGGGAACTGGTCTAGCACACCCTGTCCATCATCCTTCACCACTGTAAAGACTGCTCTTGCACTCATGAACTCTCCATCCTCTGCCCACAGTTTTGAGGCCTGTCCGGCTCTAGGGCTATCGCTGCATGGCAACTCTCTTACTGGGTCAGCAGTGGCAGTCTGAGCACTTGTATCGTCTTCTGAGGTACAGGAGACCTTCTGTGCTTTGACAACAGTGGCATTGTTACCCTCAAGCTGTCCTGTTTGCCCACACATTGAAACAGGTCTTATTACGGAGGACATTGGCCTGTCTGCATGTGGAGAATTGAGGCTTTTGTAGAAGGGTTTGATGGAGAACATTTTGGGTGTTCCTGACCGCCTTGGTGGGGCCTGACCCTGAGATGGACCTGAATGCTCCATCAGCTGGAACTGCTTTCTGGCAGCTGAGAAGTCAATTTGCTCTGTGACAATATCCTCTTTCTTGATATTGACTGGCTCTGGTGGTACAAAGGAGCAGCTGATCTGTTTGGGGGATGTTGGTGTTGCACCTTGCTGTTGCTGTCTCTCTTTGCGCTCCTTGTACTTCTTGTGGGACTCCAGATGTTCTTCATCCAGTTGATCCTCTAGTGTCTTCTCCTGGGGAGGATTCCACCATTTGCTGGCAATGTTGGGGTTTTTCTTGACAGCCTGGCTTTTAATGAGTTCCCTTCTTTCCTTTTCAAGTTCCATCATTTCCTCTGATGGTCTCACTTTGCGGACCCTGTATTTTTCATTCTCTTCCTCATCTTCAAAGAGTTTTGAGGGCTTTTTCTCTTCATGGAAAGCTCGTAGTTCAAACTTAGCCTCTTTCTTAAGGGTTGTAAGAGTTGCTTCTCCATCCTTAGAGGATCTTCTAGAACTGTTTGAAGAAGTGGGACTTCCTGGCACCTTCAAACTTTCCCTGTTGTCTTCCTTCAGTCCACCCAAGGAATGGCCATTAGATTCCAGGTTGTCATCTGTTACGCTAGCTTCACATGGTGCCTGTTTGTCAGCTACATTTTCTTCCCTTTCACTGGGTACTGAATCTTTGACATTAACAGATGGTCCTGAGCCATCCATAACGGAAACTGCACTTGGTTCAGGGGAAGATGTCCCATTAAAGGTATTATCTGCAGCAGAATCACAGCAATTTGCCTCCAGCACTTCATCTAGGTATCTGATCTCTTTAGCAACTTCACTGTCCAGAGACTCATGCCTGTCCTTAAGTCCATTGTGGCTGGCAGCAGGGGAAAAGAAGTGCGTTGGATTGTCTATGGGATGTGGTGAAGCCATTGTCGTGACGCTTTTATGTTCGGAAACTGGAACTTCAATTTCCATTTTCTCTTCCTTTCTAGCAAGCACAGTAGCTGACTCCAAGAAATTGGCACAGTTTTGGTCTCTGTTTTTTCTCAGCCTGATGTCATCCTCAGAGATTCTGGAAGATTTCTAAAATAATAGAGAACAAAACCATGATGAAGTCCTAAAAAGCAATATTTTACTTTATGCAGAGTAAACACCATCTGGAAAGCAAGTTTAAGCACTTCTTAAACTTGAGATTAAAGCAGTCCCTCAGAGTATGGGAAGGCAAAGCAAATCATTAGCACAAAAAGAAGAAAATTACCTTACCATAAGCTGGACAAGGCACTAAAACAAAAAACTTTCATTTAAGTATGTCACATCTGCTTACCATCCTCACTTTGTCATTATTTTGTGCTTGTGTCCTGGTTTGCCACTGCAAATGAGCTTTGGATTTCCAAGTTATTAATGGCTTGGCAGTTTAGGTTCTTCAAAGGTTTGCACATGCAGCACACAGCACCTATCATCGTGGTATTTGAAAAATGCTTTCCTCACCTAAAGGAAATCTCATAATGCTGCTGCAGATGAAAAGTATTACTGTCCCCATTTTGCAGAAACAAATGCTGACATGCAGGAAGAGTAGATGATTCATCCCAAGTTAGGAAAAAGGATGTGTCAACAGCAGGGAATGTTCATTTCTCAGTGGATCAATCCTGGTCATCAAACACAGGGTAGAATTACACAGTGCTGGAAAGACACAGGGTCTTAATCCAGCCCACACAGAAACCCACACACAACTGGACCTCAGAGACAGGAAGTGTTTGCAGCTCCCATGGCATGAAGAAGCATGACAGGGACCAGAGTCATGGTCTCGTCCCTCCCACTGCTTTGACCTCCAGTGCAGATGTACTGGATTCGTATTTCTCCCTGATGTGTGTTGCCTTTGCTCTGAAGGAGGGTATTGAAAGAAACACTATTTATGTTCTGGCATGGCAGATTTTACCCACCAAGCACCCTACTGAACTTCCTGTGAGTAAAGTCTGAAGGAACTTTTGATTAAGCTAGTAACATGTCTATTAATTTCTCAAGAATTCTTTACTAATGAAAAGCAGAAAAAGGAAACACCAAAAGAAAAGGACATTTTCAACATTATTCTTCAGAAAGAACTTGCTACCTCTTGCTAACTCTTCCTAACTCCTCAAAACCAAAAGTGACACATCTATTCACTTTGACATCATTTTAAAACAGAAAATTGATATCTGAGGTCTCTGGCTCCCTTTCCACATGTGTTTCTATGTGCGAGGCACGGGCTTGGGAAGCAAATGGCACTGACTGGACCCTGTGAACTCAGTGACCACCCAACAAGGTCACCTCTGTCTGCTAGTCACCTCCACCCTTGCTGCCCCTTATCCTGCATGCTATTAATACACACGTCAGCAGAAGATGATCAGCTAGGAGCACAATGGAACTTACCAATGACCTGAACAATCACAGGCCTCTGGCTTTACATAGGCTGTAAAACACATTTGACGCACCTTAAGGAATTATAGCCAGTCAGCCAGAAGATCTCTTTCTAAAAGCACTTTGAAAGAGTTTTCTAATCATGTAGTTGTACATAGTTGGAGACATCATCCATTAGCTATTTTCTTCTTAATTGTACTTAAATGTTGGGAAAAACCTTAAAAAACCCCAACAAACCTGATTTTAGTCTGTATATTTTACTTTACATACTTCACTGGTTCTACTTGTATTTCACTTTTTGTTGAACCTAGAAATTGTCCAACTGAAGTTTCTAGCAGTGCTTTTCTTAAAGCATACTACATTTTTCACCATTTAAATATCTAAATGGCCAGCTTCTCCTTTAGTCCTATTAAAGAAATATTGACGATATCAGATGTTCTGCAAACAAATACAGAGCAACCAGTATAAAAAGTCCTTACTTGAGTGGACAGAGCAGGAATGAAAGAATAAACTTACTTTCAACCTGAAAGGGCAAGAATTGCTCTTGATTTGCCTGCAGAACTGCAGGTGTCATGACACAATGGGTATTCTGGAGACAGGACTAAGACTAAGACTGCAATTCCTTTCTACTATTTTGGTTTAAATCTCCCCTGCCTGACTTGCTGGGGCAAAACAGGGGTTGTTGCTACCTGAAGTAGTCTGTGCAAAGGGACATAAAGCATCAGTGCTGGACTGCTATCTATCCCCTTTCACACAAGGCACGAGTATGCCATCATGCTCCTGCTAACATTTGTTTCTAATCAGACAGATCAAAGCCACTAGTGACACTGGTAGGTAACTACATGTCCTCTGTAGCTGCAAGAACATATCTTCAGTGGATGCAGAAAATGAGGTAACGAAGCCGTGCACCCCAGCCACTAAAACACACCTGCAGAGGTGAACCAGAGCTGAAGTGTCTCCCAGTGCTGTGCTTCTAGTACCTCCATGCCAAGCAGCTGGGAATATACCCCCAGTTGCATTCACTAAAGCATGCCTACTTCCATCACTGCTTTAACGTTTGAACTATTTAGGATCATACCATGTTTGGGATTCAAGTTAGGGAACAGAACTACAGGCACAATATTTTACCAATTTCTTAACAAGTAAGAACACATCCTCTCATCATAGCTGCAATCCTTAGCTTACAATTAAGGCATATACACGTAACTGTCTAATCAGGGCATGCACTTACGACAGTATATAATTCTGAAAGTGCACGTGTCTGTGCAATTAGTGTGGCACATGTAATTATGTGGTAAGACAGACAGTTATGCAGTAAAACCTAGGAGGAAACATTGCTACTTATGGGAGGGAGAATTTCTTTGCAGGGGATTAGTGACTGAGCAATGAGGAGGGCTCCTAGCAGGGCAGAGAAGCCAGGGAGGAATAGTAGAGGAGGAAAAAAACTACATTTAAAAAACCCACCCAGTTTTTCCCTCAACACAATCTGGCAGAACCTGGGACGATTTTGTGAGGTCACAGCAAAGATACTATGCTCCAGCCAGTCCTGTGAGAAGCAGAAGTCAACCTACTGATTAATTACCTGAAAACGATAATGAAGAAGATCATAAGGATGGGAGTAGCTGACAAAATACAGCTTTTAAGGCAGTCTGGGCCACAGACCCTGCCCGGGATAACTGGCTGGGTCTGGGAAAATGACAAATGTTGGGATGACAGCACCAAGGTAGGAGGGGGCTTGGAGGAGGAGGGCAGTGGGTCGCACACAGAGCCCTTGCCCCCTCTGTTTGGCAGATGGAGGTGAGCTTGCCAGGGGCTGTTTTTGCTCTGCAGCAACAAGTATGCACCAACAGCTTTATATTTGCTGCCTACAGGAAGGAAGGTTTTCAGAGCCTGCACCACTACAAAGGCCCGTAAATGGGAAATGGGCTGCATTCAATCCTAATTGTAGTCAGCAATACTGCATTCACAGTGATTTCCATACACTGCTCATCTACACCCAGATTTTCTAGAAGTTACTGTTACATTATGCAGTCTCTGAATGAGCATTCATTTCTGTTTAAGTCAAGATGCAACGGGGTAATTAGTGCCATTTCTACAAGGCTGCTGCACTTTAGTAAACGGCAGTTATTAGCAGCTTAGAGAATTATTAGCATATTTCCTCCTTGGTTGAATTCTTTGTCTACAAAAGTGTAAGTGTTTGGGCAATCAACTCTTTTAGTAGGAAAAAAATGTGGGTGTGCTGCTAGTAAGACCCAGCAAATGTCCTAGCAGTGCCTTCCTTTGTTTGATGCAACACAAAATGCATATAACAACAAGTGGGAGGCAATTCTTCTGAGCCACATCGACATTCTTCTGAAGCAACAGCATCGGGGGGGTGGAGAAGAAAAGACTGAAGAACTAAAAACATTTAATAGTTTAAAAAATCTAAAACACAGTTTCCTCATTGTAGGTTTCTACCAGTCAGTCCGGCCAAATCTCAGGACAGCTTTTGATGTTGTTGGTCTCCTGGTGTCATTAGCATTGTTGATTTCCCATTTTTTAAAATTTCATTTTCCTTTGGAGATGTCCTGCACTGCACCTGCTTCCCCTCCCACTGCCTGATCACTGAGCCAGTGCTATGTTCAGCCCTTTCTCCTCTGTTCTTGGATCTAACTCTTGGGTTTGCCATGCCTCTAGCAGTGTTAGTACAATAACACAACTTAAAATCATGTTTGCATATGGTTGACTCGCTAATCCACACCTCCCCGCCGATGTCAATGATTTTCTCCCTCTTCACGTACTGTCTTGGCTTGCCTCTCTAATGTTCTTTTCAAAGGAGAAGGAACCAAATGATGGATTTGCTAGGGGGTTGAATCTGGCAAACCTTCAAGAGAGTGGTTGCTGTCATTCAGCTCATCCTTTTGAATAATACAGTCACTGTCTGCATCACAGATGGAGCCAGTCCCAATCAATGAAAAGATACAGAAGTCACCTGCACCTGTGCTTCCAGATGACCACCTTGTCCAGTGAGAAAACTCCTAGCCAACACAGGTATTCACAGGATCACAGACTGGTAGGGGTTGGAAGGGACCTCTGGAGATCATCTTGTCCAACCCCCTACCTGAGCAGGCACACCCAGAGCAGGGGGCACAGGAACGCATCCAGGTGGGGTTTGAATGTCTCCAGGGAAGGAGACTCCACACCCTCCCTGGGCAGCCTCTGCCGCTGCTCTGGCACCCGCACAGGGAAGGAGTTTTTTCTCATGTTTAGGTGGAACTTCCTGTGTTCCAACTTGTGCCCATTGACCCTTGTCCTGTCGTTGGGCACCACTGAAAAGAGCCTAGTCCCATCGTCCTGACACCCACCCCTTAGATATTTGTAAGTATTGATGAGATCCCCCCATAGCCTTCTCTTCTCCAGGCTGGACAAACCCAGGTCTCTCAGCCTTTCCTCATAAGGCAGATGCTCCAGCCCCCTGATCATCTTTGTAGCTCTCCGCTGGACTTGCTCGAGGAGTTCCCTGTCCTTCTTAATCTGGGAGGGGCAAAACTGGGCACAGTGTTGCTCCACTCTTGCTAGCAACAGCAAGTATTTCTTTAGACATGTTGTTTTCTGTAGAAGAATGGTACAACACAGAAGTGTTGCAGTTCTTGATGAGCAAGAAAAGCAAAAGCAGAGTTGTATAAGGTGCTAGCACCCATCCCACACAGCTCATGTTCACTACCACACAACAGGTGCTCAGAGAGGTGCCACCATCCCACCACATTCCATATAGGAATGATAGCCCAAACCCCTGTTGCAGTTCCTGTCTCACACTGGCTGGTGTGCTCCCTCCCTCCCACAGCAGCTGCCACCTCATCCACCTCCAAAAACGTGGTGATCCACCTCATCACTGGAGGGACAAGACTGCTCCAGGTAGGAGCCTTTGCAGAAAACAGTCTGAAGAAATCTGCCAAACACTTTGTGTTTTGGAAATTTACGGTTCTGGTAAGCTAAGAGGAAGCAGCAGCGGAGAAAAAACTCTTCAAAAAGATCCTGGAACTGGAGAAGAAATGGGATGCAGCTGATGATGAGGGGCCTGAGGAAAGGAAGGGGATTTCTACTCACACTACCTACAGGAACTATGTCTTTTCATTATTTTAAAAAAAATAAAATGTCCCAAACCAAAGTGTTGTCTCCTTGCTCCTGTGTGAAAAGGTCCCATTTTTTCATACAGTATTTTTACACTGGCTCCTAAGGGTTTTAAAAACACTTCGGAAAGTGTTGTCCAAAAGGATTAAATTTTTTCACTTAAAGAAATTGGATAAAATTCAAGTTTCAGGAAAAGGTCCCCAAATCCTGTTGCCAAATTTAAGACATGTCAAGCACACGCTGGCACTCCCTTGAATAGTTCCATTCATAATTGTACTTGCACACAAAAAGAAAAACCTGGCCTGTTCCTCTAACAGTGCAGTACAGATTGTCTTCAATACACAGACGGAAACCATTTCCAATGACTAAAATGTATTACTGTTGAGTGTCACAAGTGACGTTCTCCGTGAACAGCTCTCCGCGCTCTTCAGTGACTTGACTGAGGTTGCCAGACAGTACAATAGGCAAATTTTCTTTACAAAAAGCTGGTTTATCTCTTTCTAAGCACTTCAGAAATCACAAGAGTACAGTCTAAATATCAATGCAACTTCATACTACCTCCCCCAAACAAGCAGTGAGAGGGTCCTTTGGATTACAGAGAGCAATGAAGGATGTGGGGATACAGTGCCCAAACAAGTGGCTACTTGGAGAGCTTGCTGTGTGACATTTTTTGAGTGGTTTTCCATATGCCGTTTTTTTTTCTTTGTCTGTTTTAGAGAAGGAGTTGTGATTGCATCTGCTCAGAAAGCATGTGAAAGGTTTTGGAGTATTCTTTGTCATTCCAGCTGAGCCACAGGCATCAGCTTCCCCATGTAATACACTATAAAGGTCTTTTATCAAATCAAATTCCAATATTCCTTTGCTGCTGTAATAAATTAACAATGGAGAAAAATAGCTCAAAAATAAGAATACTTTAATGATGAGCATATACTCTATGGTAGGATATTTTAATGATGAGCATGTAATAAATGATACTGTATTTTTCCAAACATGTCTCTATAGCTCTAGTATTTTCTGTGCCTTCAAATACAAACAGCTAAAGCTTTTACTGGGGAAGCCAGGATCAACCTTTGGAATAACCCTTACTACTTCCCACTAACTCCAAGGTATGTAAATTGGAAGCATTTTTCTGCAGGTAGAAAGCCACCTGGTCCTTTATGACAGTTATTTTCTCTTACTCCCTAAAAACATAGAACTGGTCTCTGGGAAGAATTTGCTGCCCTAATGACTGGATTTCAACTATGGGTATAGAGGCAAGAAAAACAGATCTCTTCCTTCTTTTAATTAAATCTTAGTGCAGCTGTTGTAAAAAAAACCAACAACCTGAAGGGCTAACTACTTATTATTTTTATTCCTGCAAAGAACTGTAATGGCATGAAGCACCTGCATGGACAGCTATTTATATGGAAGTTCATATTTAGGGACAAAAGGCTGTTAACTTCTGAAAGAACAGAAATATCACGTCTGATGAAGAAAAAAATCACTGAGGTTATTAGAGTATGATGGTTACATAGCTGGCACTAGGGAAAGCAATACATATATTCAAGTGGTATTGACTCGGATACTACAGGGTATGGGGCTGGTTGGCTTTGCCGTGAAAGCTCTGTTCAGTTCTACAGTAATCAAGACGCAAATCTGAAATTATAGGAAGCTGTGATTAAACTTTCATTCAGAAACTGCAGCACCATTTGGCACTGCCACACTCCACTCCCTCATTTTCTATCAGCATCCAGATAAGACTATGCCCTGAAGAGCTCCACAATGGTGTTTCACACACAAGGGGAGAACAGGGAGCTCCTAGTACCCAAGAGATGAGTAAATTGGTCATAATATGATTTCAGGTACAAGAACCTGCAATCAGAAGGCCATTCTCTTGTTCTCTGCAATGTTGGCTTCTCGTAATGTAGGTCAGCCTGAGAGTGTAACTGATTTAAAGCAGTAAATGCATGCTTAAGAAGGCATTTCATCCAGAAAAAGGTGTTTTTCAGCTCTCTCATCAGTCCAAATCCCACTCCTGACGCTCTTTTCACTTCCAAATTGACTTCCATCTCAAAAAGAAAATGCAGAGTTAAGTATTATTTCTTCTTCTGCTTCACTCAGTTCCCCAGGACAGTACACTCTGTGTGAGGGCATGGGGAATAAACCAGTGCTTCAGGGAGGCAGCACTAGACTCAAGGTCAATATAGACATATTAGTGTATTAATCAACCATGACACCATAGATGGTTAATACTTTTTAACTTTTGTGACACGTTTTTCCTAAGGCTTACTTTTTTGTGGCTGGTCTCTAAAATCCGTTTGCTGAAACAAGAATGAATGCTTCCAACATCTGGGATGTTTAATTTACAGAGCATGTGGTGCGGAGTCACTTAAAGTGGTAAATACGACCTCCTGAAGCAGTCTCCAATGCTACCTAAGGAAGCGTAGCTGTTTGCTGGAGGAAATAAAAAGCGCCACATCCAGCTAACACATAAGAAGCATTACACAATTAGAAAGTGGCCCACTGCCTGGCAGGGAATAGAAGGTATGATACAGTCCTTAAAGAATAGAAGGAGAATTTCTTCTTCACAGCTGAAGGTCACAGACAAAGTCCTGTACCAGGAACTGTTGCATTTGCAGAGTCCATTTGGATAGGCTCCCCTCAGTCCATGCTGGCAGATCTGAGCTCAGAGCTCACAGCTCTGTTAGTAGCACTCTCTCATGTTCAGCCTCTGGTTTGATGTTAAGTGAAAGTGGAGAAATCCCAATTGAATGAGGACAGAAGAATATTCAGCTTAACACAGTGCCCAATATAGATACTGAGTTGAGCAGAACATGGCTTCTGAATGCATGCATGAAAAATCACAGCTTCACAAAATGCTGCACTTGAAATCTGCCCCAACACATGTCGAGGATGGAACAATTGCTCTGGTAAAGCATGACCTAATCCCAGCGGGGAGGGGAAAGGACGCTAAACCAAGTCTTGCTTTTAATACTTTCTAACCCATCTAGATAATGTCAGCATAAGGAAAGGATGACCTTTACGGTCACTTGCATGAAAAAACAATGAGACAAGGGGATTCCCAAAATTCCTTAGTCTTTTCATCTGGGGGCGGGGGTTCCTGTTCCCTAAAGAAGAGAGCTACAACACTCTGTAAATGCGAGATCTAGGGAAAAATGCTGGCATATTAATCATTTTTATGCATAAGAAAGGGTCCTCCTGAGGAAGGAATTTGGGTTAGGCAGGGGCAGGAGGAAGGCAGTAAATGGAGACAAAGGCCAAAGAGTTCACCCATTCTCTGAACAGATCTTATGGCTGCTAGGAAAACTGTTTTAATACATTGGAGGAACAGAGATAAACCTGCCATAGGAGCACAAGTAGTCTTTCTGAGATGTATTAGTATTAAAGTCTTCTAATGATACATATTCTTTCACTGGCTGATGTAGTTCTGTAAAAGGCCTAAACTGTATTTTCTGAACAAAGATACATGATCTTCCTATGCTGGAACTCTCTCACCACTTACTTTCAAGGGCAATATAGTAGGAACTGAACGCTTTAACTGAAGCAGGCACCTACAAACCTTTGCAAACAAAGCCTAAGGTAGATTATTTTTCACTTTCTTTGGCTTCTCTGCTTCACAAATGCCAACTGCTGGAGATCGTACTGCTTTTAACTATTTCCTAAAGCCTAATTAATACTTGCTGCACTTCCAAAGATACACTGCTGTTTAAGATCTACTGGAGTTTGACAGTTAGGAGTGATAGCACAGAGAGGGCTAAAGGAACAAATGATACTCAGAAATGTGAAAAAAAGACTAAACCCATTTCTCTTTGAGAGCTGAAGAAGGTTAAGAATTATTATTGATGCTTTGCCTGATCAGTAGGCCTTGTTACAGCCGCTCTCATCCATTAGATTAAGACCCATCACAGCAAAATCTCCTTAAATGAAGGTATGCCTAGGTAACCGTGCATGGTGCAGCATGTCTCATCCAAGGGTAGCCTGCTCTGCCGAGAGCAAACAGGACCATGTTTACATCACTGCAGGCAGTGAGCCTTGGGAGGGTTAGAGTACCACGGCTGAAACAGCCGCTGGCTTGAGCACTATATGGATTGCCTTATTCCCAGTTTTTCAAGGAAATTGGGTTATTTTAAAGTCAGAGACCCCTCTATAGAAAGAGTGCACACCGTGGCTTAAAAAGGCCCCAATTTATATTTACCTTTACCCAAAATGTATTTTAGGCTGCTACCTCCAAACTTAGACAAAAGCAGATCACTGGAACATGGTCAAAGGAAAACTGAGAGGACATTTAAAAAGAGGAAACCTAGCCTAGTCCTAGCTCAAAAATCACTTGAATTACGTAAGTGGAGAGGAGGAAAATACAATGGTGATTGAAGGATATAACTGAAGTCTCTGCCAGTAGCTGTGTTACGCGCACAAAAGGGGAGAGAAGAAAACTCCATCAAAAGCCTGGCACACCACCTTCCCCGAGTCATGCTCTCCCACGTGTTACCACAGTCAGAGCACTTCCACCAGGAAACCACCACATAATGCCATGGTGAACACAGCATTTGGGCTACAAGACTACACAAGAGCCCGAACGGGGTAGCTCTAGTGGACTGCAATTCACAGGGCTTGTCCTCTAAGGGCATGCATGTGATTTAACTTTCTGGACGGTGCATGGAGAAAAAAAAACATTCAAAGACACACACCCACAAAATGAAAACTGCTATCATTATACAATGAGTCCAATGTAACCAAGGTGATCAGGGGACTTTGACACAGTTTCCACGAACAGCCAGCAAATAAGTAATATTTAACAGAAAAAAGTAGTTGGGCTACAGGGTCTAGAACAATTTTGCTAGTAAGAGGCCAAATGTGTACAGTGTCTAAAAAGAAGGATGTTGCTAAATTCTCCACATGCCATTGCTAGCCCCAGGCTATAAATATGACCTACCATGTGAGTCACGTGTTGTGAGCAGTTAGCAACTTCATCTAAGCTTTGCTCATGACATGAACTAAGCACTACAGTCATCTCACTATCTCCTGCCGGAGAATATTTCATTGAAAGTGAGACCTGGATAGGATTTTTTTTTCTAACTCCTTATTTGGGAAAAAGGCAGTTGAGGAATCCCGGGGAATAAGACATTCCCTTTCAGCACCTACTACTTCCCGTCCCTCTGCCCCTGCTCCCCACCCCTCTTCCAACCAAAGACTCATTATTCCTTCTTTCCCTGCTGAAAAGCCACTCATTAAATGACCTACAGCACATCTGGACTACATTAGGATATTATTTGATTAAGGCATTCATCGCTTGCTCTTTCAGCAAGTGGAGAATTAAGATAATGGTGGGGGAAAATGGTGTTAACTGAACTGGCTATTCCAGCTCAAACTGCTCTGCTTGAAAAGTCTGATTGCTCCAGTACCTCAGTTGTGGGTTCTTTCCTTCCTAATTAAAGAAAAATGAAATAAATATTGTTTAATTAATTTAACGTTGGCAAGATCATCAACGCCAAGTAAGCTGTTACATTAAGGACTGCTGTCATCCGTATTTCTCAGACAGTTCGCTATCAGATAGGATAATGCTTGCTTGGAGGTATTTCAGTCGTAAAAAGGCTCCCCATTAAACTACAAGCAGCACCTCACATTTCTATACAAATAGAAGTTTGACACATTCTGGGTCAAGTCGCTTTAGAGGAGGGGGGGAACAGACAAAAATGGCTTAAGCACATCTGCTCAAAGGTGTATTGTTTATCAGACCATTACACAAGCAGTAAGTCAATTTTCAGTATTTGAAGTGACTGCATGAGAGCAACTATGGAGTCTGCGTACATAAAAACCAAAGCACAGGCTAGAAGGAAAGATCATGTAGCCTTAGCATTCAGATACTCCACCCTGAAATACCCTTCCTCATTTCTCAGGAGCTAAAGATTGTGCTATCCCGGTGCATCCAGAGAGGTATCAACTAAGTGCCACAGCTTGCACCAAATGCCATAGAAACCAGGAATGCTGCTGCTGCTAAATGCGACTGCTCACAGTGCTATGTCTAACTTCCTTTGGTGCTAAGTAGCTAAAAGATGAAGCTGAACAGACACTCTTAAAGCCTCTTTATCAGCTGAAGTTTGCTTTACAGTGCCAAGAAGGATAACACACTTGACTACTGGGAAACATGTCCTCCAGAACAATTAAAGAATTCAGCTAAAAGGCTTTGCTAGTGCTGCCTAAACAATATAGACCCTGAACATGTGTGTGATTTTCCTAAGTACTGCATGTACAGGATATAGAAAAGTATCTTTTCTCCCTAGAAAAAATACTGGACTGTATTACATGCAAGTAGAAAGTTGTAAATTTCAGAAGGCTCTGCCTACTGTTTACAATAAACAGACCAGCCACAGAGCACAAATTCCACAGCCATCACAGGGGAAAATGGTATTTTAAATACTCCTCCCACTGTCAAATGATAAAGGCTCAATGAAGATAAAAGTCACAGGTCAGAAATCTTAGCTTACCCTTTCTTTCTCTCTCTCTCTCTCTCTCTGTTCCTGAAAACTCTGAAGCAAACCCGAAAAACGTCGTTTTCCACAAGAGCCTTCACTTTTTTTGGCCTGTTAAGTCAAATTCCTTCCCCAGCTCGTTAGAGGACCGTGATGTCATAGGCTGAGGGAGGGCTGGTTTTAAAAAAAAAGAAAAAAAAAAGAAAAAAAAAAAGAGGCAGCCCACACCCTCAGCCCATTCACACAAAGAGGCTGTTTTAAAAGGAAAATGCCAGTTCACACTGCTCAAAAAGAGCGTGACTTCACTTAACCTGTAATGGACCCAACTCCTTAGAGACGTGTCATGTTGGCAACAGACCCAAAGTCCTGTTTGCAGCTAGCATAAGCAGAGATTTACTGTTGTGGAGGGGTTTTTTTTGGGGGGGAGGCACAAGCCAACAACACAACATGTGGCTGGCTTTGTACCAGAAAGGTGCAATTACACGAAGGGTTGCTGTGAAATACACAAGCTCCAAGCAGTAATTTGCAGTATTTTTTACCTACTAGTAACAAAAATAGAACTGACTACATTCTTTCTGCAGAGAAGCTTAGACATTAACTGAAGTGCTTAGGGCACCTTTGGTAACCTTCTGCTTCATAAGACTCAGGTCAGGGCAGTGGTCTCTAGCCTGTAGGAAACGTGTCAGCCACAAAGGAAACAAAAAATAGAAGGCAGGGTGACTGGGAAGAAAAAGCACAATGTTTTCTACAGCACAGTACTTGTTCATTACAGCTGACTGTGGGCTAGTGACATTTGAGTACCCCTGGATTAGGTTTCCTGCAGGCTTGATAGTTAAAGCTAAAAACATGAGCTATGCTGACCAGGCATCCCTGCGAAGGCCCTCTGGACTCTGGGTTAAAAAGGCTTGAATTTAGTGTCACCTTACATGTGTTACCACACATGACATAGCTTAAGTGTTGGAATAGCATATTTTACTCACTTGAAGAATTATGTAAGATATTAATTTGCTTCTAGGGCATCAGCAAAAGGAAGGCATTGCCATCCTCTACCAGCAATCATGAAAAAGAGCAGCAGTGGTATTTTTGACATGAGAACACTGGAAGGCAGTAGTAGCTTACTTCGGCTGATGCTCAACCACCTGCCTGAGCCACATTAAATGAGGCAAGTAAAGCCTCTACAGTTTTAAAATGGGTAGGTGAGAAGCTCCTTGTCACCTGTTTAATGTATCTATGAAAACAAAATGGAAATAAGGTTCTCAAAGGAAAAAAAGAAAAGACACTGAACATTTCTGTCCTAAAATAAAACTAAGAATGGCTTTGGTGAGCCTAAGGTGACAGGAAATACTGTTTGCTTTCATATACCACTTCTCATCCTGTCTGGAGAAGGGGCAGATGTTATAATACACAGTTATAACTTTTCCTGTATTAGCTTTTTCTTTTTCACCTTGGATCATCCAAGAGTTCTACACTATGATGAGGGATAAATGCCTCACAGAGAAATTAAATTCTGTATTAAACGGCGTGGATTTAAAATGCAATTTCTATAGCTCCTTACTGATTAAATATGAAGTTCAAGTAACCCTGCTTCACCTGTGGTCACTGAAGGAACAGAAGATCACAAGACATTTATCGTATTTACTCTCCCTGTCACCAGCTGTCTAAAGCCCCACGTGCCCCGGACGTCACTGGAGGACAGAGCTGTAACTGGAGCACTACCCAGGTGTGCAGGAGATGGTGCTCAAGATACTTGTTTGCTACAGACTCACAGACTCTCAGAGTTGCCCACTTGAGGTGCAAATAGAGATTTAGGTTTTCATTGAAACCTAAAAGAGTTGACCTAGAAAATAGCTTTTATTAAAATAACCTGTTTCTCATACCAATTAGCTTTGGAAAACATGAATAACAACATTTCATCAAGATATTGCTATGTTGTAATGAAGATCTTTGGTAAAGTATAGCAGCGTAGCTTAGTAGCAGGGTCAGCATATACACCCTGTTCAACCCTCTTCTGCTAGAGTTGGCCTCAAATAAAAAAAACTTTTTCCCCTTCAGGAATTCAGATCCACCATTACCATCAACTTTAAATAAGTATGGGTTTTTTGGGGTTTTTGTCTGTTTGCTTGTTTGTTTTTGTTAAAGCCTTAGTCCCTTCCAATGGAACTTCAAGTTTATTTAAAAAAAAAATATTCTAGTACTCACGTTGGAAATTAAAATCTTGAAACTTGAAACGGCTAAATGATAAAGAAACAAACAAAAATACCAAAAGTCTATCTCAAAGTGGTCCAAGAATATTTTTAAATTATTCCTTTCAACTTCCTGAAGTGCAAAGGTTCTTGACATATCTGCATTTTAAACTACCTCTCTTGCTCTACTGTAAGCAGTAAATTCCATGGCCCTGGGTCCTCTACATCATGCCACACTGAAAGGCAGTAAGTGTACAAAGATTGAGATGCGGTGGAGAGTCTGTATGAGTATCACAGAACCACTGAAAAATCAGCAAGTATTGTCTTGAGACATCAAGGGTAAGACTATAAAACACAGAGGGATGCTGCGTTCAGTACCTGAGAAAAAAAAATAACATTTTGAAGTGATTTACCTGTTTCAGGCCTCTAATCTTCCAAATTTGCAGTACATATGCACACTGAAGCCAAGGATGCTGGATTTTGTGGCTAAATCTGTGTATATGAAAAGGCAGGACCATCAGGTCTGCAGCAAAGCTTGTCTCTCAGAATAGCAGGTCACACACATTTTCAGTGCGGAATTAAACATATCAGTGAGAAAGACTAACTGGCCACAAGACTGCTTCTGTCCATGCCAGGGGGCCATCAGTAGACACAGATGAGATGTGTAAGCAAGAGCTCAACCAGTGAAAGAAAAAAACCGAGGTGGCACCATGTTCTCTCTTTAATTCAAAGCAGTCCTCCTTTGTGAACCTTCAAGATATGTGATGAGGCACAGCCTATACTATCAGTGTTTCTGGGATTTTAGCTGCTGGTTGCAACTTGTGGTTATGGTTACACAAAGCAGGGACCACAAATTCTTTAAAAATGTGGCAGTAACAGAGATTTGCAGTGTTACACCTCCTGATTCAGCAGTAACAAAACTATATCAGCCATATAACCTCAAACCCTTTCAGCTACCTCAGGAACAGATGCTTCCCTATCAACCCAAAGACCTTCCCACACTGGAGATAACTGCACTACTTGAACCATAAGGACATCATTACAACCTGTGGCAAAGGGCTATTCCTGAAATAGCTAATTCTATTCCTGAAATTCCTTTAAAATAAAATAAAAAAAAAGTTGCTCCTCTTTATGAAGAGTGTATGCAAGCTTAAGGTAAACGAAACAAATCCTCTTTCCATTCCTTTCCTGTTCAGGGAATAAACACTCTGCCTGACTTTCTGAGCCTGTCAGACTAGCACACTTACATGACCACTAAATTCAAGATGTGCAATAGGAGATCTAAAAACAAATACCAGAAGTATTCCCTCACATCCTTCTGTACCAACAGTCTTTTCACAGCATACATCCCATTAGAGAAAGTGTTATCTCTGTCCTCTGTATCACGGTAAAGTTGCCTGCACACGAAGGAAGGTCTTATGGGACCAGAGTCACCATTTCAGCTTGTTATTTTCAAACTATATTATCTTCACAGATCTCTCTCTCTGTAAAATGCAAAGTACCCCACAAGGCTGACTGCTGGAAGCAAAACCTGTGCTTAAGCGTGCAGTTGCTGAAGTTTACTAAACATTTGAAGGATCTCCTTCTCATTTCTAATACCTCCACTACAAATCTACCCTATCAAGTCACCAGAGAAATAAATATGGGTGGTGAACACTGGAAGATGTCATGTGCCAAAGATACAGGAGATATGGTAAGGCTTTTAATGCCAAGCCTGCCACTGACTCGTTCGGTGGTTTTGGGCTTTTCAGTGAACTGCTCCATTCTTCAGCCTTCTCTCCAGGTAAAGCACTTCTGACTTCTCTGTGTGGTCCCACATGGTGTGAGGAGATGCAGGGAGCACAGGTCAGGAGAGGGGAGGGAGTTTTCTGTGCAGGTGTCCATGCACCCGTGATGCTGGTCAGCCCATGCCTGCTCACAAGCCAATTTTCAATTTTCAGCAAAGAGACCTAACAGCAGCCAGGGAAGTAAATCTGACAGATCCTTCCTTGCAATAAATACTTTAAAAAAACTGAATAGCTTTTTTTTGATATTTCCTCATGTTGAAGGGGCTATTTGATAACCAGCAATCACAAAAAATTTAATCTGGTGAGCAATCTTAATTGTTCTTCCTCCTCCTTTTGCGGAAATCACATGCTTTAAACCCAAAGGCCACTTCTATTTATTTTGTGAGAATAAATTGGCTCTGTCAGTTTAATTTCCCCTGGTGCTGTAACTGGACCTGCTGTTCTTATAAAGACAACCGGGATGAGACAGAAATAAAACCAATTTCTGAGAATAGGCCACATGGACAGGTTGCTCACACCTCAAAACTCTCCTTTGCAGAGCAGACCGCCCCCCCCAACACCCACATTTCAGACAAAGTCTGGTCTGCTGCCATAGCAGCAGGACAACGACTGTTCAGCATGAATTACAAGGATGGCCACCGAAATGGACATTTTCAAGGGTCGTCTGGACAGGGTGCTGGGCCATCTTGTTTAGAGTGTGCTCTTCCTAGAAAGGTTGGACTAGATGATCCCTGAGGTCCCTTCCAACATGAGATTCTCTGAAATAAATTTTTGACAGGAAATTGTCACATTAAACCTTGATGAGGGAGCAAAGGGGTCTGACTAGTGCTTTTCATATTCTGGGTGATTCATGTGGGCAGGTACAGCAAGGTTACATGCTACTGCCTACTTTCACAGGGGACAGGACCAGTGCCAGGCTCTGTCACAGCTTGCTGCGGGACTCTGTCAGCTCATGATGGAGAAAGACTACAGCTTCTTCAGAACAAGATGCCTCCGGCGTGTACTCGTACTCACATAAACATGTACTTGTGCTGGCAGCTGAACTGGGTAATGTAAGTAGGGCTCACACCTCAGAAATGTTTAACCCTGGTGAAAACCAAGTTTGTGTTCAAGCCAACTCAGAGAATGCCTGGAGGCCCTGTTTTGATGCTACTTGGGTTGAAATTAATTTCCAAAGCTAAAAATGGTCTTCAGCCTTCTTATTTCCCATGCTGAACAGGTAAAACTTCTTAAAAGATGTGTTCACACACTTGATTGCTCTGAAAACTAGGACTTGGGGCATTCTCCATTCAGAGAGAAAACAGCACATGGCAGTTACTACTCCTAGCACTGCAAACATAGAATACCTTGTCAAAATTACAAGGGCTGGAGCCATAAATGCCAATCAGCTGACAGTACAGATGGCTGGAAAAACAACTGAGAAAGGTCATACAGCATCCCACTTACTTATTTTCCTCGTATACTTACAGTTAATATTTGGCTTGTTAATGTTAATATTCATCTCCTTATCCAGTCTAGCAAGCAAACAAAGAATCAGAAATCACACAGTATTTATGTCTCTTGCAAGTCATATATAGGGTGAAAGACTTCCTCTCCCCTCTCATCTTTTCTCTGCTTTTTCAGTACCTCTCAAAACTACTGGCTTAACTACACACTTTTGCTGTGGGTGCTGAGGTGGGTGAAACCTGCACTCCACAACCTGTGACAGCAGATGTGTCCACTGCCACCCAGTGTGATTCCTGTGGCCATGTACTACAGTCACTTCACAGTAAACTTTTCACCTCCTCTCTTCTGAAGTGTAAAAGTCTAAAGCTCATTTCAGCATCTCTCGCTGAAGCGGTATGCAAGGAGATGAGCTTCTCCTTAGCGCTAAAGGTGAGGTAACTCAAACCTGCCTGGCTCACAATAAGAATAGGAAGCCACTTTGGCCTGCCAGCAAGTCATCTTCACCTGATTTGTGCTCCCATGTATTAGGTGTGCATGGACACCAAAGCGGTAGCTGAGCAGTCCTGTACCAGCCAGCTGGTGGGAACAGTCCTGTGCAGGCTCTTGCCTCTCTGTAAATGCAAGGTGATTTGGAGAAGCTTCCTCTGGACTGATTTTAATATTATTAGCACTTGAGATGACCTATCACCCTACAGCCTGAGACTGGTTCTCAGGCAAATGCTAAAGACATGTAAAAAATGCCACCCCACAGCCACCCTAATTAAAACAAGTCAGTTATGATGGTAGCAAGGAATGCATGCACAGGGTTTGTTTTTATTTGTTTAGATAACATGGCTGGAAACAAAGATCCTTGGGAATTTTGAAAAAGCTAGCAGAAAAAACTTTGTTTCAAAACAGATCAAAATATTGAGGTAACTCTCAGTCTTGCAAATTGGAGTGATGCCTGTTAATTTCTTTTCATTCAGCCTCTGTCTGAGTGGTTTAACACTGGTGCTATCTTGAAGTTACATATCCTGCACATGCAGAACAAAGAGGATAGTTCAGTGTTCTGGGAGTCAGGATTTCTTCAGTGGAGTCAAAACTTTTCCCATGTTTACAGAAAATGAACTGAATTTTGAGAGAGCTGGAGGTCTGAAGTCAGTGAAAATCCTTCAGGCTGCCTGCAGTTTATCTGGGTTTCAGAAGAAAGTCAGGTATTATCAGGAGAGCCTCTCATTATCCTCTTTTGAATATGTTAAATAAAACAGACTTACAGCAAGTTCCTCTAGGTATAACCCGAGAACTTATGGGGTGGTTGCAAACAGAGGGTTGCAGTAGCTTTCAACACAGTACATTAACTAGACACATACAGAGAAATTTAAAAAGGAGAAATCCCAGCAGTCTGGAAAGAAAATAACACTTCGTTGAATAACAGCACCCACTGCTATCTGCCATCTACCTAAAGAAGACCAGTAAGAAACAGAGGACAACTTATCAACATAAACTAGATATGACTAGCCTATTACAAACAAAGAAACAACATGACAAAATGTCAAACAGCCCCAATCTTAGAGAAGATGTGTATATTTCAAGTTGCATTTAATGCTTCTTTTGCTGAGATTACTCACCTGTCATTTCTTCTATACTTAATATTGGCAAATGTCAAAACAGACCCAATTTTGTTCTACTAGAATTGATTCATTTCATTAACAGGGTAGCTGTTTTTCTTAATAGGGCAGCTCTGTTTTTTTAAAAATAATAACAACAATAAAATTAGTTTATGACTTCCCTAACTTCCTCTCAATCCAAGCCCTCAGCCCCCTGCCCCTCACTACCACCCAGCACCAGCAGATTCAGGTGTTCAGAGGGAACCCTGCACAGTGGCAACACGATGCTGACTGGCCAACTGATGTTAAGTTCTTCCTGTGATAGGCAGCAAATTCTGGAGTCCAGGATTCAAAGAATTGCATTTTCCTCGAAAAACAGCTGTACATAACTTAGGAGGCGCAGGCAGGCTATTCCTGCTCTAAAAACCCAGGTTAAGTTCATTTCACTAAAACCTTCCAGAAATCCATAACGTTGCTCTCCTATGACTCCAGAAAGGTGTGGGAAAAGCAAACACAAGTAAGATGTCTGCTGTTTACAGCTTTAATCTTAGGCATACATCTAACACCAATAGAAGATGATGCCATCCAGCAAGACTCCAGGCATGCAAAGATGAGCACTGTGCTGCTTATCAAATGAGCAGAGGCATATCAAGAAATGTTAAGGTATCTTTAATTACAAAAGAAACATGAACGTGCATTCCCTCATTGTAGTGATTTTCTAGTATTCAGAGGCAATTATTAAAAAATTTTCAGTAGTGTCTTACCAATAAGCTTGTGTTGAGGCACTGCCTTATCTTCCTAGTGATTATAAATTTCTTATAATGCTCCCCTGCTATAAAATTATGCTTCATTGAATTGATGGCAGAGTGCAAAAGGTATAGATACGATTGCAGTACAACATCCCACATAAATTCATCATTAAAACTTAGTTCATTCTTCAATTAATTCATCAGCGTGATTAATATATTTCTCTCTAAGCAGGTGAAACTGTGATACAACATGAATTCTGGGTCTACAGAACCCCCCCTGAAATTCCATTGCATTCTGAGACACAAGATTCCACTATAAAGCTGAACAGGAGAAAACAGGAATGAGCTTGCCAACAGTAAATGCACTGAAACAATCTCTATGTTCCACTATAAGCATACTCCTCCTGATGCAATAATATTTTCTTTGTAAAAAAAATGCTGGGTTGGAAATATCTGAACTGCCTTTCGCACTTTGGAGAGGGAGAGGAAGGAGAATGCTGAAGAAGCTTTTCCATACTGAGGCAGAAAAACTACAAAAAGACAAGAAGTTTCCAAGCAGCACAACTTGTCCTAGTACAAGTGAAATGCTCAAAGTTCACTTAATCAGAAAAAAAAAAGGTTAGGCACTCTGAGAGTCAACATATGTACACACAGGTTTGCACATACTTAATCCTTAAGTGTATTTGAGACTATGAAATTCATGTGCATTTTAAAGGAAAAGTCAATTTAAATACAAGACGTACAATATCAAAATCTTGTTAAAGAGAGGGCTACAGATATCTTTTATTCGTGTGCGAAATGATTAATTCACAGAATATGTGGGAGAGCCTATTTTTTATTGTGTAAGAACAGTACAACCTAATTTCTTGATTACATGATTTCTATTTTTTTGAAACTTTTGTCTTGCAATTTTACTTCTCCTCACTCAAGGACTGATGGTGAAGAGGTCTCTGTAAGTTTGTACCCTTAAGTGAAATGGAGAGAGCTCACAGGACTGTTGCTGATATCCTATTGCTGTATTGCTGTATTCGTCAGTTTCTTTTCACTAGCGATTCAACATACACAGAGTGAATTAGGACCTAGATATAGAAATGACAAACTTTTTAGTATTGACAGACCTCAAATCTTACTATACAAATACTGTGCTGTTGACTGAAATAGTTTACTAACCTCAGAATTATCCGGGGCAAATGTTTATCTCCCTTTCCTTCTTTTCTTTTTTCTTTCTTTCTTCCCCAACAGGGTTGATTTTTCTTTGCATTAAGACTTGTCTACCTCTTTTTTACAAGACGAAAAGACATCAGAGCCGTTGTGAACATGCTTGAACACACATTGTGAACACACAATGTTCGTTCTGATGCTCTCCCTGTATTGCTACTCGGCATTATCTCCATTTGCAATATCTAGCAAATTCAGCTGCAGCAGTCTACATTACTAGAAGCAACAGATGAGAAGAAATGTGGTGGCTCCCCAGCTGCTGAAGTCTATCCTCCAGGCACTCTGCCGCATCTGTGTGGGGCACGAGCGCGGGGTGCACTGCTGTAAGCAGTATCATCTTCAAGCTACATTTATTAATGAAGATGTTCACCACTGACAGAAAACTTGCCAGCTGTGCACCAGACCCTGAGGCAACACTCCATGACATGAGACCTCCCACCATTGCTATCCCTTGAAAGGAACCTTCTCTTGGGCAGCTGTGAACATTGCAGTGGCTTTGTGGGGGAGGTCTGGCAGAGATCTTTTCTGCTCCATCACTGCTGAGAGAGAAATGGGAGCTGCTGCCTTTTGCAGACTGCAGAACTTGCCATGATGATTACCCACATAAACACAAGTATCCATGATTTTTCCGAGTTTTTTTCCAGGACAATCTCTCTTTCTTCTATTGTTTTGTTGTCTTTATTTTTCCTCAATCTTTATCTTCAGTGTCAGCTGTCTCTCTCCTCCCTCTGGCTTCATCCATCCACCACCTGCTTGCGTCTTGGCAAAAGAGGTCATGCAAAGTGCATCAAGCCACATTCCTTCCATGTAGCATCTTGTAATAGCGAGATTCCTGTGGTTTGAAGCTGTTCATCCTGTCTCTGCCCAAGCTGACTTCTGCTGAGGCTCTGTGTATGGATCCCACCCTGAATGTAACGCCGAAACACAGCTCATCAACTGCCCAGCGGTCCCCCTACTTCGCATTTTCAAGTGTTCAACTACAATTTGGGGTAACCAATCAGTCTCTAAACCAACACGCTGCCTCACACTCTAGGCAAAGATCAGCACCAAGACATTTGTTTTTAATTCAGTCCTCCCATTAGCAACAATAAAACCAACTCATAATGATTTGTGGGGCTCAAACTCACTGCTGAGCAAATTAAGGCTCTAACAATGACAAGGATGCAGGGTTTTGGAAAGTAATTGCAAATATTGTACTAGACTGTGTCCACTGTCTGCAGCTATCTTTAGGGGCAGCAAAAAGCTCTTGCCAGCAGCGATACACCTGGGAGTCACGGTGATCATGCCTACACAGGGAAGGAGCTCAATACTTCCTCTTTCTGGCATTTTTATCTAGCTAGAGGGAGCAGCCCACACAGCGGTAACTCACTCTGGGGCCAGTGGATGACTTTATGGTAAGCTTCATCTCATGCATCTATGGATATGCCAGTATGTGCTATATCATGGCAAATTCTAGGTCTGGGAAAGGCTGCCCAGCTTGGAATGTCTTCCCTGAATGTATTCCTGTATGATTAATGTAACAGTCTGCGCAGAGGCAGCTGGAGAAACAGAGAATGGCACTGCAAGTTTATGTATTAAAGGATGGAATCTGGAAAGTGTAGGCACAGGAAGAAACCCGTAAAGCCCATCTGTATTTCCTTTGCTGTTACAGGGCTGATGGACCTGATCATCTTGCATATCTCTAGTCCCACCATACAAAGACCTCAAACCATACTGTAGGCATCCAGGTGCTCCACAATATGCCAGGAAATAATCTCCATTTTACAAAGTGATCTAAACTGGTATTTTTTAAAATGTCTTCCTTTCTTAGGAGACCACCCTTCTAAGGTGGTCATTTTACCAACAGTGTGGAGGTTCAGCCCAGATTCTCTCCAGTAAGGCAGCCACCAAACTGGGAGAACCTAAAAATGGGGAATGCTTGAAAAAATAACAAGCATAAGCAACATGTCAAATGTCTGACTCATGACAAGGAGCCAAACTCATGAATTAGATGCTCGGGCATTAATGCTTTAGCTATGAGATGACACCCAAGATGAGATGCTTAGCTATGTGACGACGCCAAGCTCTGAGATGTCTCCACTCCATTTTACCTGGGAGCTGCTGGTGAGCGTCTCTGTGCCAGCACCTCTTCTGCCTCCAGTGCAGGGAAGTCCCTTCCTGCAGTAGGGTAAACTGGTCCAAAATTTCACCACAGAATTGTAACATGGTCCAAGGGGAGAGGCAGAGCAGCTTTAAACTCAGGTAGGAAGGGCTAGATTACCATCCTGTGAATTACTTATGGAGCACCACCAAGTGAAAGATAGCCATCAAAGAGGGAAACCACATGACTCATGCCTCTGTTCTTAGATTATTACTCTAGTGTGAAACTCAGACAAAACTTGCCTATTTTGAAGTCTCCTCCCACCTTCCTGCACAGTCAACCATAGAGAGGGCAAGGATGGTTGTCAGTAAAATACAGTGTGGGGCTTATAAGAAATTTCTCATGACAACTGTCCTTTGTCCACCAGAGGAAAACTAAATGCCCATGGTGGCATCAGTCTTTTTTAGGACTTTATACTGATCCTTCCTCCTCTTGTAGCTGAACAGATACCCACAGAAAAAGGCATCAGCGTAACCCTGGAGGACTCCATGGTGTCTCTGGCACTGTTCGTCTTTCTAGGGTCACAACTCTAGACCAAGTACTAGCTTCATTTTTATTTCTCATTGCCACTTTTTTGTCTGACTGGTTAGGAAACAGGGGTTTAGCTCGCAGTAAAGGGCTAATGCCAAGATTTCTTTTGCATTATTAACGGTTACAGTAAAAGTATTGCAACTGTAATCACTTTCACGCTGAAAATCTGAGGTTTGGAGTACAAACTGTCTATTTGTTTGGTGTTTGCCTAGCTCGTGTCTGAACAGGATTCTCTGGTCATACAGCAGATTTGGGACAAACCGTAGCTGTTTACTTTCTTAGGAGCAGCGCAGGGCCAGAGGAAGGGGCCAAAGGGGCTGGGACAGTGGCAGCTGCTAGCTGAAGTAGCCACGTGTGCCTGTGGCATCTCATTCAAAACTCCTTCCCCTTGCCCGAAACTCCTTCCCTTTGCTGTAGGTTCCCAAAACATGCTTAAGCACCTGTCTAACTTTATTGCCCGCAGGTGGCTTCTCTGTTTTGATGCAGGATCTTAGGAACTCAGGATGCTGGGAAAAATCTCAAGCTGATTTTCACACAACAAAAACAATGCAGCACTTTCCCCCCCCTGATTTACATGCTAGTTTTGGTGGTTTCCCTTTGTGACTGACAGGATAACAAGAACTCGCCTGTTCAAAAAGAACTTTTATAAGGAGGATAAAAATGCATTTTATTTTTCTTTTTATGTGCCTTGCAATTCACTAAATGACAGACAGCAGTCATATGTACTCTGTGAGCTGAATATAATTTATCAAAATTGACATTCAAAATAAGACAGGGACCTAAATTAGTTATAATAACTAGGAAAATAAATACAACAGCTAATTTCAGAACTCAATTTATATTCTTTATGATAACTTAAAGCTGGCAGTCCTCGGCATGTGAGACCTGTGAGCTATAAATAAACTTACCCTAGAGCAAACAAATATTTTTTACATGCAGGACTTAATGCATTACAGTTTTCTGGCAGAACAAAAAATAACAACAGACCAAACCATGTCTCATTTTTAATGAAAAAACAAGCCAGTAAAACAAACCTCCAAAAAAGGAAATCTGTAATCTACAAGAGCAAGTATCCAAGCATGTCTCCAACTCTTCTCATTCAGTTTAATAAGAGAGCAAATCAGGACACCAGAAGTTTACAGACTAATGCAATTATAGGGTGGCTCAACAAGCACTGATTTGTCTGTTATCTACGACATGTAAGATAAAGCTAAGCTAGCAGGTCTGATTTTCCTTTCACAAAGCTGAATGCCTACCAATCAATTAATCAGAATGGATGTTTTTCATGGGGGAAAGTAGCAGTGAGTTGCTTGTAAATATATGAATGACCATTTCTTACAGCTATTTTTAAGGTCCATTAACTAACTGAATAATTGGATTTACCTATAAATAACAAATGCATTTTCATCAGATAGTGTTTAAGATTTCTTACATCACAGGTGAAAAAACAATCCTCTTAGTAGGTCTAGTGTTAAAAGGCAAACAAAATTAAACCCGTAATCATAGCACCACTTCAAAATCACCATGAACTTTCAACACATCTGTGAATACAAGGATACAAATGTACCATTAAAAAGTCACACACTGTAAAAAAGCTACTTGAAGAAAACCAAGTTGTTTTGCTGTTTGCAAGTGGGATGAACGTGGGAAACAGCCTCTTTTCTGGAATGGTGAGCAGCAGCTTGCACATGGACAACAGCAGAGAGCTGGATCAGCTCCAGATGTATTGAAAGGAGAGATCATTGTTTTTTTTGAACCATGAACACTGCAGACCAGGCCCTTAAAACAAAAATGCTGGAACACTGGTGCTTAAAGTTGAACTCCATATTCAGTTCCTGACACCTTAAAAAGTGGTTTCTGGGGCTGATACATCTAGATGTTACTGATGTGTATACATTCAGATTTAAATGCTGAATTTCAGGTGTTCAGCTTTGCAGGTTCAGGATTTGTCCGGGTTCCATCAAGAGGAAAATAAAATATGTGCCAGAAGATCACTAACATAACTTCTAATGCTTGTGAATCTTGGATTCTGAAAGGAAAGGTATACAGTGCTACTTAATTTTCATTACAACCTCAGTAGGAAAGTTACCTAGACTACTTCAAAAGAGTGCCTATGGCTAAATTTAAAACACCCACATCACAGTTCAAGGGCCGACATTTCTCCAAACCAAGGATGATCATTATTCACATTGTTGACTAGGAGGGGGAGTGCCCAGCATGCAAAAGGATAATTCGACTTGACCTCGGTGGGACCTGGGTGGGACCTCTGGGTTGTTTTGTTAGGGCACTGAATGAGCATGTTGTTCTCCCACCCAGAAATGGTTTTCGTAGCACCCTGGTACTCTGCTCAGTGGGCACCGTCTTGCTTGGCTACACCTTCCAACTTTGGACTCTGTATAGATATGCATAAAAAAGTATTTCATATTATGTCAGCTGATAACTTTAAAAACCACATCTGGACAGAGCTTCACTGATTAAGTCAGCCAAGCAGAATTTACCCAAATGTAATATATTCCTTCAATTAGGGAACTGTGAACATCTCAGCAACTGACTAAGTAACAACCTGGCTAATGTGCTTATTGGTGCGTTAGCACTGACATTTCTTCTTAGCAATTAGCGTGGTCTCAAAAAGGATAAAAAAAAGAGATCATGGCTTTGTGAGGTGATGCAACAGCCAGCTATTACAGAAGCACTGTCGAAACCTGCAGCGTAATTAAGGGCACTTCTTCAAAAGCTGAGCTTACACAGACTCACACCTGCATGGTGCATCCTGTCACCACTCTGGTTCATACACAGAATCTCATTCCTGGGTTTGGCAGAAGTACCATTCTCAGCTAGTAACACAGGATGGAGTCCATGTGGCTGCTGGGTTCACCTCTAAACCTGCAGCAAGGGATGCACCTGACTGCTGACGGGCCTCATCCAACCCAAAGGATGAGGAGGGTGCAAGTCTCTGATGTCAACATGCATTTCAATTTTGTAATGGAAACAGTAATATAAGTACAGCTTCAAACTACACCAGAAATGCAGAAAGAACTCTAGCCAAGATACTTCACCTTGACTGTTTCATCAGAAAATCTGATTAACGTTCAGAAGCTCTAGGCACAGCCCAGATGTAGACCTCAATGTACCAAACACTATCCTAGTTTTAACACAGCAATAACAACCTGATCACAGCCTCCAACCAGAGCTAAGCAAAGAGGTGGACACATGAAGTTAGGGTGCAGTATCAGGTGACAACAAAGTGAAAGCAGTATGGATGAAAAGTGGAGGCCACGCACACACCATCAACATTACTATTCCCAGCAACAGGTGTGTACTGGCGTCACAACAATGGTGAGACTTGAAGGAAGACACTGAGAAGGTTTTTAAAATTGTTAGACAGACTTTAATTAAAGCCATAAATTAGAACTTCTTCCAAGCCCACAGGTTATGCAAGGAAAAAAAAAGCAATCAGTCAACAATCTTCAGACAAAGCCAAGTCCTCAAAGGAGAAAGGAGCACAAGATGTTTCTGTCTGCACTGTGAAGTGTTCAGGGAGACCAAGAGTAAAATAATGCATGTCTTCTAACAGGAAGCTGTTAGCTGTGAGAATAATTAATGAAGGGAACAACTTAATACAGGCTGTGATGAATGCGCCCTTGCAGGCCATGTGGAATCAAAACTGGATGTTTTTTTAAAAGATAAGCTGTAATCCAAACAGAAGTCAATTTAGGGAAATCCAGTTGTCTATGTCACAATGCCAGTCATAATGTGATCACATCTGACTCCTAAACCTTATAACCCATTAATATAATGAGTCATGAATACCACAGTACTTTTCCTTCCTCCAATGAAGTGTCTGGTGATATGGTGCTTGGATGTGGGTGGGTTATGATTAACGACATATTTTACTGTGACTTTGCTCAAGAACTTTTTTCCCTGATGATTGCCATGGATTGTGCAAGTTTTCCCAGGAATTATGATAAAAAATTAACTTCAGCAAAAGCTTCATTTTTTTGTCCTTAAGTCCAGGTATGCTTTCCCAGTACAAAATGAGCAAGAATCTTCTAACAGGAACAGAGCCAAGTTTTAATTATTTAGAATTTATACCAAAATGGGCCCAGAATAAATTATGAACACATCATGAGAATCTGGTTCTTATTACTGCCATAAAATTGCAGTGAAGGGAATCAGCAGCATGCTTAAACGTATAACTGTCTTGAGAAGGGGCTCTGAAAGTCTTTCTCACTGAACAAGGACAGTGAACGTGGTGGTCAGCTCAAAACAGATTCAGACACTTCTGCTGGCCACCTTCTGGTAACCAGTCAGGGAACCTGCTGATACCATCACTCCCCGAGTCGATAATTAGTACCTTTCTCTGCCTTCTCCAGTCTCTTAACACTGAGGGCACTGGGACCTCCATTTCATATAAGGCCTTCCTATACCTTCTGTTCCTGGATGATTGGGTCTGTTTATCCCTCATTTTCTCCTCCCTTTGCTTCAGGTTTTTCCATTTTTCCATCATTTCTAGGGTCTGCTGCCACCATTATTTCCTCTCTGCCCCACTGGTGGACAAGTGATTGGGATTCCTACATGCAGGGTCTTAAGATTTAAATCCTAAATCCAGGCTGAGATGAACTGAGACGAATGCATGACATTCTGCAACATCTTAAGGAATTTTTGATGTTCGTAGTAAGATCTGTGGATGTCTGGAACTCCCACTTCTTGGCTTCTGGTTTCTTCATTTTTATCAGTATCAGCAAAATTAATGCTTTGGTGCCTAGACTATTCCCTGGATTTGCTCTGATGTTGCATTCAAAAATTACCTAGCAATCTCCAAGCTGACTGATGCCAGTATACTGAGGACAATATTTTTCATTTGGCCAACAATGATGCTCAGTATCAAAGCATATATATTTTACAGTGAAGGAAATAATTAGAAAAATCAAAGGGCGTTAAGGCCTTGGGAGAACTATAGGTTCTGAAACACGCAGTTAATACTATGTTGCTAAAAATTAGCAGGGAGTATTATTACAACCTAGAAAGAAAGGAACTATACAAAGAGTCAGGCCTTCTTGCTATTATAAGGTGCTTCTGTAAATTCTGTATTGAGGTCCCAGATTTATTAATTCAAATTAATGTGTTTTGCTCCTTTACATTTCTTTAATTTTGGAACAAGATTTCTTGGTTTAAAATTGCTGGGTTGCTCAAGGGCAACCAGATAACTATCACGAGACTTCAGCATGGGACATTACCTCTTCTACTCAGTTAATTATCTTTAATTTAAAGTATGCTTGCTTGTATTTTTGCTTTCCAACCCCATCAAAAATCTTATTTTAAAATTCTAATTCTTATGAGGTTTAAGTTCCAAGATATGGATTGTACAAGAAAACAGTAGTTATTTAAGAATTCGTTTAAAAAAACCAACCCCCAAACAACAACAACAAAAAACCCCAAACAAACAAAACCAAAAATGGAAGTGCTTAACAAATAACATTTGTAGTTTTCAAGAGAAAACTGAAAATGTCTCGTGCTGAACGTGCTGCCTGGAAACATCACCCCCAAATCCTTAAAGGACAACTATTCAAAACCCATTCCCACAAGCTTCCTTTTCAATCTGTTAAAAATGTAATTGTTCATTGGTCACACGGAAGACAAAGAGCAGTGAGTGCTTCTATACCTTGGGCAGATCTGTGTCGCACGGGGTCAACACTAAAAGACTAAAGACTAAGAAGGAAAATGGAAGTTGAAAAGAACTGGGAGCACTTTTGAAAGGCAGAATTATGGGCATCACATAGCAACAGAAACAACAAGTTAGAAGTGGTTTAAGTGCAGTTCGTGGCAGAGTGATTCCCAACAGCAGAGATAAAATGACCCATGTTACTATAATAATGTGCACAAACAGGTATTGCTGGCACTTGATGGTACTAAACCTCCCTAATCATTCAGCAATAAAATGAATTCCTTTTGCTCAGACGTCATTACAAAAGTCTCAGAAAGCCAAGAAATGTTATTTAAGAGCACAAAAATGTAGCTATAAGTCCTCTTTATTTTTGTCACGATTTTTAAGCCCTCAGAGGTCAGTCTGACTTTTTTCCAAGCTTTTCTCTGCAACCAGAAAAAGCTAGAAACTTTCCTTTAATTGTTTTTAAAGCAAGCTGAAATTCTTCTGTGCTCCTTCAATTGCATGAACTGAGAGTTTCAGAGAAATGTAAGCTATTCCAACACTCAGAACAGAACCAAAAAACCTGGCAGTACAGAGAGGACAGACCACTTATGGGCAAGCAAGTACATCCAGCCATGCTGGACATTCACTACCCTTTCTTCTGTTTACTTTGTTGGACACCGATGTGCTTTGCTAGTGCCCTGTATGCTGAGAAGAGGACTGGCAGTACCTGCTCCAAATCTGTGCAATCAATGTGTCATCTCCTGCTCCCACATAATGTAAAGCCTAAGTCAGCTCCTCCTATGATACTTTTGTATTTACTTGTTACCAAGACAAATTACCATTCTAAAAACAGCACTTTAGTTGTAGGACAAGATGATTATTTTTCACTGTATAGGGCTATTTATTTGCCTGGGAACACAGGTTCTTATAAAGGCTGGAGAGTTATGTTATTTATCACTCTCAAGAGCCTCCTTCCAGAAAAATGCCAGGAAATTGTATCAGCTCTGTACTCTGAGGAGAACAAGCCATGAGTTAATTAATCTGAATCACCGAAGGCATTATGAGAACAGTTTTGGTTAGGTATGAAAATTTACTTGCTTTCAGTGATGGAGTTAATAGCTGGTATTTGGAATCTGGGATCCATCAGCTAGAAACAGATTATTTGCATGTAATCATAACTTGAGTATTTCTTCCAAATCTTGCATTTACTGCATCACCTAATAATGTACTAAAATCTACAGATGCTAGAACAGAAAGCTGTATGTATAAAGGAAAACCACCACCCAGCCAAGCAAAATGTGCCCCAACAAACTTAAAGAATTTAATCTACCTTTACCAATAAGGCCTTTTCAGTGTTATCTGATCTTAAATTCAAAATGATTTAGTGCAAACATACTGCACTCAACAGTTCAGTAAAATTCAGAATGCCAAACCTGACAGAGCAACTGCAGAACTGTAATGATTTACAGTCTTTATTTGTTTCTGGTAAGGCTTATGATGTCCTTTAGTCACACACCTGGAAAGGCTGTGCCCCTGCTTTAGGGAATTTATGTTCCTGCAGTTCCTCCTTACTTCCTAAGGGCTGAGCACAAATTAAAGCTTTTTATATGAGCAGCATTCATTAAATCAAATTACTGCTAATACTGCACTGCCTGAATGTGCCCCTAATTAGTCTGAGAACAGTTTTGCTAGGTACCAAGGGACTAGAGGTGGCCCTACCTTTTCACCAATCATACCTGTGCTAACTCCAAAGCCCCTAGCAATAATGTTTCAGCAAAACTTCTCCACTTTTGGTACAACTATAAATAGTACCTTCAAACTACTGTCACATTATCTTCACACTCCCAGCCCTGCACAGGTTCAAAACAAGGAGAGTTTTGCTGTTGACTTCAGCAGGAGCAGGCTGTAAGCCTGAATGTCGACCACTTTCATGTAAGTCAAAGGTGAGCGAGACAGTCTTCCAAGTATAAAATGCTAAATGACAATTTTGACTGACCACAGGCTTATCTAAGAGAAGAGATAACATACTGCAGCCTTCCTTCAGAAAGGTCAACAGTATACTGTCATCAGCTGTCTGATTAATATGATTTAATAAATATTCATGTACAACAGTGCCTGCATAGGCAACGGGTAATGTGAAATTTATCACTGGCTTGACTAAATTAGCTCATTGCAATAGAGAAATGCAAATAACTTACAGGAACAAATATTTATATTAAACTGTATTTTTTGTTTTCAGCATGTACAAGGCAGAATTGTAAACCAGGGGCTATGGACAGCTTCCACATCGTTGCCATACTTGATGTTTCAAAGTGTCCTAGCACTACCCAGACAAAGGCCTGTGGAATTTGCACCTTCTGAGCGCAGCTGTGTATATCACTTCCCAGCTTGAGCCTAGACAGTTGTCCATGCACATGTGTAAGGAATGCATGGTATGTGGATAGCAGGCTATGACTTCATAGCCTGGCATAGCCATAGCAGGCATGACCTCATCCATGTGGGGGTGCAGCGTCACTTATTAGGGGGAAGCCATCTCTGCCTGTTTTTGAGTAAGCAATGAAGGAAAGAAAGCTGGAGGCACCACTTACTCCAATGAAGTGGCCATCTGCCTGATGAATTTCAATCAGAACAGAAATACACACATTCCTGTTTGAGCTGGTATCACAGTGACAAGATTGTACTGCAAGGACAGTAAAGGTATTTAATCTTTTAACCTTTTTGACAGAAAGCGGGCACTTGATTTCATTTGATGTCAGTGTTCCCCAGGCACCCTATTTAATTTTTGGCTTAGGCGATACCCTGAATTGAAGCCCAGAGACTGAACTGCAGCCAATGCTAGCATTCTGCTTTCTGACACCTTAATGTATTTGGATCTAAACATCCAAATTTTATTATCATTGCTCTAGTACTAGAACAGCTCCGCACTGCATACAATTCAGTGAAGAATGCCATGCCTTCAGGGATCCGCTGGACACACAGCCAAATTTTCTTTTCATCTACAGCTTCTGGTAATATAGTGCATGTCTCAGATATGCTGTAACTTATGACTGCAGAGGTGTCTCTATTAAAATAAAACCAGGACCAAAAAGCACTTCATGGACTTTCTGATTTTTTCTTTATTTTCACTAATGCTGGATTAAGATACTGGGAGGAAAAAGAAGGGAGAAACTTCTGCAAAACCACAGTGTTTTGAGACTTACTAATTGTGAAAGCCAGTACTACATATATTGCAGATTTATCTTTATCCAGAAGTAAGATTTTATAACATAGTAATGCATAGTTAAAAACCTAAAACCTCTGTTGAAGGAGATCCCACAACCGTACCAGAGAGCCCATTCTGGGGGGTGGGACTTTGTGCAGATATGAGCACTTTGGAAGTCCTAGTGTCACCCTTCTGACAGCACTTCTGTCCCAAAGATAACATAATGACCGATAAGTGACCTATACAATCTGTATAGTTATAACCCCTTAAGATAAAAGGATTAGAAAGGGAATAGTCAAAATGGACTCAGCAATGACAAATCCAAGCTATCCTCACAGAGAAAAAAAGCTGAGTATGCAGATCTCAATCATTCTGTTTCCAACTATGTGCTTTCTAGTGAGACTGATAAAAAAGTCAGTCTTCAAAAATCATAAAATCTAGTGAGATGCATGTCTTGCAAGTTGTAAAAACAAAATTATACAAATAATACTTTTAATTTTGTTTTGCCTTTGCAGGGGGCAGAAAGAGGCAAATCAGGGGGTAGTTGGGGTAATATTAGAAGCTGGAGTTTTCAGTATTTCTTTGCAACTTTTGAGGCTAGAAACCTATTTTCAAAAATTAAAGGCATTTCTGGCATTTGACATTTTTGGAAAGAAAAACCACACCAAATATTTAAAGAGTTGTGATGAAATTAAAAGAGTTGAAAAAACGTAAGAGGTATTTTTGCATTGCAGAGTAACTCATATTAAATGTCATCAGAGACTAGTAGACTGCTTTCATGGAAAAGACTACTGCAAGGTACTGCAAGAATGTGTACAAATAAGGACAGGCCAAGTTCATTTAAATTTACACTTTTCAGATGTCAGTCTTATCCATAGCTTTTCAACTGCTACAGTTAACGTACTTTCACGACTCCTCAAGGCTAACAGTCATGAAGAAAATCCAATTTAGAAGACAACTAACAAGGTGTTAAGCAACTAGAGGGACTCAGAATTGAAGACCTGGATTTCATTCTTCTATCCGCTGCTGACTTGGTGCATGACCTTGAATAAAATACTTAACTTATCCAGTCTGCAACCCTACCTTAACATGCATCTCCTAAGACTGCTATGAGGTTTCATTAATTAATTAATGCCTATAAACCTTTCAAAAGCCTAGGGATAGAAGGGGCTATGGAAATTAAAATTATTAACAATATTTTCCTACACACAGAGGTACAGAGTGACATGTTTGCTGTGTGAATGCAGGGACACATAAACATACACAACATGTTTTCCCATAACTTCTTCCGATTTGTTCCCTCACTAACAGCAACATGGAAATACGCAATGAAGGAAGAAACACTGTAATCCCTACAGATCCTCCATTTTCTGTGTAGGTAGCTCTGATGCTGCATCCTCTTTACAGCACATTCTTAAGATTACAAATTATGCTTTTTTAACAATATTAAGAAAATAAATCGTTCTTACCCTCAGCCCCTGCTCCATGGACAAGCAGAGGACCTGCCATGGCGCTGTGTACCTGAACATGTTTGGCCCCTTCTGTAGACAGACTAAACAGCAAAAGGCACGCAAGTCTTTCAGGTCTGCTGCTTGCTTTTCATCTGAGGGATGGTTAAATTGAGACAAGTCCTTTAGTTGTACTCTTCAAGGGCCCCCCTGAGCAGACTCTAAGACAGCATTACATCCATTCCACTTGCATCCTGAGGAACTGAATAACTAATTCAATAAGAGGCTTTTTTCTTGGGAAGAGCTTAGCTCAAACTCAATTAGCATAAATAGGACGATAACCTTTGAACCTCCCACTCCTCCTTTCGGAAGAGCTGCTGGTGGACAGCACGTTGCGGCAGTGTCGCTCCCTCCCCTGTAAATCTTGAGTTTGCTTGTACTTCCATTGCTGGCATTTACTCTTCTAAAGTCCAGAAGCAGCTATCAGAGATCATCTGTAGCTTTGCATTTTTTATTTTTGCTATTGTCTTTTAGCCTGGCTCAAAGGAAATCCCTTTTCCTCCTCTCGGGAGGGATTCCCCTTCCCTTGTCTCCATCATCCTGACCACTACGTGGCAATCAGCATGAGTTTGCTGAATAAATTCACACAGAAGCTGCTTTAAGCACCCTCATGGTAACACCACTTCAATAAATAAAGTTGTCAACCTAAATGAGACCAAAAGGTCTTCTCCAGAATACAATTAAGTGAGCTCTTTGCAACATTGGAAATACAATATGCTGCAGTCTTGCTTGTGGTTAAGTTTCCCTTTTTTAATGGATTGACAGTTTTTCAGTCAGAGGCCAAGGCCTAGTCTCCGAGAGATTAAAAAGAGTAAAGCTCTGTTACCTTCTAAATTTGATCTCTGTCATTTTCTCCATTTGTGTTATTTCAGTGATAAACTGACATGGTAATTCTGTACCCTGCTCCTGCTCAGAGAACAGTGGGATGCTATATGCACACCATGGCCACATTTGCTTTTCTTTTATGGCAGTTGTCTACTCACAAACCATCACTGATGTAAATCCAGCTACATAGATCAAGAAGTAACTTATCCTGGCTTTTTTGTTTCCTTTGGTAGAGGAAAAGTAAGTAATTTTAGATTTATATTGACTCAAATATGACTCAATAATCCTCAATATTTTATCTCCAGTACTTGTACACTGCAATCCCACCCAAATAAATTCCAGGGATGCAGGAAGAACTCTGCGAGACTCATTTCTACAGCTACTTCTAGCAGAGAACTGAAGTGCCTGTGCACAGCACTGCTCCACCATCAGCTCAGTGTACTGAAAATAATCATAATGCTGTTCTGTAAGTCCTACTGCAGCACAAATACCAGCAGAAGCACTCTGCTTTTGTTATCTCTGCATATATATTTTGTCTTTCTTGACAGTGACATGATAGACAGCCATTAAAAAAACCTAGACAAGTACTAAAGTGCTGATTTCACCAAGTACTTGGCAAACAGCAAACACATCTGAGCTCTGGCTCAGCTGAGAAGCTTGTTACTATACCTGTATTTGTTGTACATACACCATTAACATAGACTTGGCCCCAATTCAAAAAAAGGTAAAAGTGCAGATCTGTTTAAAATTATTGAAATTATACACTATGTACATCACTTAGCAGTGACTTTAACAATGTCTGTACAACCTCTACTGCACAGTACATTAAGCCATGGCTTCTGCTCAGCTTACTGAGGTGGCTTTGTTCGACAGCCAGTCACATGAGCAACTGCCTTTTCTTTCACCTCTCTCTCTCTATTTTGACCTCTTGCTTTGAGAATTCTGAAGTCAATTTTGGAAGCAACAAACTACTTTGGTTATTTCTTCAGTAGCTGAAAGTGATCTAAGCCAGAACAAACCTGAGTACCATGGCCAGTATTTCACCAATAGGTATGTTTTCATACAAACCAGAAGAAGAGCAAATGACAAATCCTGTTCCTGAGTAAGAATCTGGACATCACTCTAGCATGGATTACAGGAGGACTTAGGTGACAAGCACAAAACAGATGAAGCGCCTTCTGCTGAAGTAACATCAAGTTACTTCAGTATGGTCAAGGGTAGAAATGTGGATTTTGGTGAGAAACGGCCATTCCACATGTCCTTTGAAACTTCCCACAGCCAGACACACAAACAGCAGCTGTGGAATGGAAACAAGCCTGTCCAACCACATCTTCACCGTAGCCTCTTAATATCTTCCTTTTTTGTTAATGGTTGTGTGCCTTGCTCATTACCTACATGATGAAGTCTGTATCACAGGATTTAATTCTGAAGGTAAAAGAGATTAGAGATACAGAACGGATCAACCTAAGTACTAAGATACAATTCTGCAGAGTTAAGTGAGCTATGTCTGCCAATGCACCTGATACCTAGGGGATCCCCCAAAGAATTCTAACAACAAAATGTTTTGGCTAATACAGAATATTAAACAAGTGTCTTAGAAAGGAGACCTCTGATCTTTGATTTTCCTAGTGGATGAACCGAGTGCACTTTAATGGCTCAGAAACTGCTAGCTAAAAATCTGTAATATATCAGCCACATTTAGGATCGTTAATTAACTGTGAACAACACATTAAAGCTGCTTTTACATCTTGTGCATTCATACAGGTAAACAGTTATAAAGACATAATCTGAACTTTTGTGATCTTGCACCCATAGAAATATAACCTGCTCATTTTCCACAAAAGTTAGCCCTTTTTCCCCTCTCACTTTGGGTTTTCCCCGCTTTCTTTTCAATGAAAAAATCAGGACTTCTGAAACAGCTTCTCCCCATAGCCAATTTTAAATGAGACATCACAGAGCTGCTGATGTCAGGAAATTAATATAAACACTCCCATACTAAGATCAGAAAATCAATACAATTGTTTACTTGTCTTCAGGAACAAACAGCGAATAAACAGATATACTAAAGGGAAACCACGAAGAGATATGACTGTGCCATCCAAGCAGGTGTCTGTTGACACTGACTGTACACACTGAAGAATGGCCACTACATCTGAAAGTCCATCTGCCTTCACTCTTACCAGAAATCATTACACCAGGCAAGAACTTTCCAGGACTCCATCAGAAGTCAAAATACTAACACTCACAGTGTTTCTGTCCAGCAGGTTGTTTTCAGAAGACTTAGTGTTGAAATCTTCTTGGAAAAGGCAGGCACGATTTACAGTACTGATGCAAAATGCAATTGGTGCTCACAGAAAAATGCAAAGCACATACCAATAAATATCACACCCACATTTTGTGGTTTGTGTTTCTCAAGCAAGGGTCATTCAACTTCCTGTGAGACTCTGACAGCACAGGATTTACCAGTGCTGCCTTTCTACACCTTTTATTTCACAATAAATACAAAGCCTTTGGATAAGGTTAAGAGCTTACTCAAACTGATGAAGCCATAAAAGTTGTTTATCTTCCGGTTGTCTATGAGTAAAGAAGATGAGACACTGCATCAAAGAGATGAAACCTCCTGCTGTGAAAAATGCATGTGGCTAAAATACTAGACTGGAATTTATGAGATCTTATCCAATCCCAAGCTCTAGTATCTCAGGAAAAATCACTTAATCTCACTGCGCCTTCTATAAGAAAGGTGTTTATAGCATATTTTGTGAGTTGTGTGCAAAAAGTATGTATATGAGCACACTTGCTAATCTATTTCCTCCTTTGAAGAATGAAGGAAAAATAATCCTTTACATAAAATCAGTGTGTGAGAGACGTACCCATATTGTATAATTTTTAATTTTGGTATTCAAAAAACCCAAGAGGAAGAGACACCCAAGATTTTCAATTTCATTTTTCATTTTATTCCCCATTAAAAAGATTCACTGCTTTCCCAGTGCTCTACTGAAATGCCACGCCTCATGCCGGAGAGTGCATTGCAGACACAGCCCCAGTGGTATGAGGAAGACCTTGGCTCCTCTTCCTCTGGTCACCACTTCTGACATTTGACACCAAGACATTTGAAATTTCCTGAAATGCCTTTGGTTTTGTCCATGCTGTATGCAGTGTGCAAACACGAAACTGATGTGAGAAATAATGCATCCCTGTGCTCTGTCTTTCCCTTACAAAAGGTAGAAAACTGGGTTTGTACCTGTTGTACAGGATGTAGCCTGGCTGGCACAGGACACTGCTGTATAGGTGCCAAAGGCTCTCTCAGACCTGGAAATGAGCCCTCAAAGAATTTAAGTAATTGCAAGGTTTGGCAACAGCAAAACGCATGGTTTGATGATCTGAAATTTGGGCAGAAGTACTTAGGAGCCTAATCCTGCCTAGTCTCAATCTATGTTTACTGAACTTCATGAGAACAATATTTCAATAACAAGAACTGCAGGACTGAATAAGAAAGCCAAAGAATTCAGCCTGGTGAGCTCTTCAGGAAAGTGTGACAGGTATTTCTAGTATTTGTTGCTTTATTATTATTATTATTATTGTTATTACTACTACTACTACTACTACTATTATGGTCCTACTGTACTGCTCCTCCCTCCCAATGACAAGAGTCCTCCTACAGGAAAAAAGACCTGGTTTTCCATTTCCACCTCCTGGTTGGAAAGGAGTGAGCTAGAAATTTTAAAGCAGCCAGTCTCTAAATCTCCTGATTTAAATATATTGCTATGTTCATCTTACCTCTTCTGTTGCACATCATTTTAGTATCCTCATTGTATATGTGACACAAAAGATCAGATTTGAAGTTATCTCTTATCACCAGACAATCTCTGCAAGATTTGACAGTTCACCAAAAATATGCAATCTCAGCAATACGAGGAGCCTGTCTTTTATCCCAAAGGCTAAGCATATTTCCATACACAAATGAAAAAGCTTGGAAAAAACAGCAAAGTTTTATCTGGGGCCTGCATGGGAAGCCTGGAGCACACAAACCTGGATACATCCTGTGGCTTCATGGAAGAAAGTCAAGTTATCCTGCACATGAGCTGATGATTGGGTGCTGAGCCCAAAACATTAGACTAACATTGTCTGGAAAGATTAATTCACATAAATAGCAGAAACTTGAGGAGCACTATTTTCTACCTTCTGTCTGAAAGGAAAAGCAGTAAGAAAGGGTGTAAGAAAAAGGTAGTCTGTCCAAATACTCTGCAATGCAGCTATATATGAGTGTGGCTCTTTTGACTACATTTCTAAGAGTGAATGCATGAGATCATGAAGACTGAGATCTTATCAGCCACTGAATGTAAAACTTCCCTTAAATACATCATTCTGTGCACAGCATACAACTATTGATGATACAGAGGTATGAATTATTTTCACATCATACAGAAAATTACTTTGGTTGGTGAAGATCTGTAAGAACTTACCAGCATGTTTTCAAACAAATCCTGCCACCAAAAATGGATGAACAAGACATTTTGCAAGCCACAGTCTAGCTCTAGAATCTCAGCAACCTGTGCTTTTAAAGGTTGTGGCTCAAAACATGTGGAATTAAATGGGTATCTAGCTGTACAGCGCATTAAGCTTTGGTCTGGGCTCATTCACTGCTATTCACAATGCTCTCCCTAAGCAGGAAATCCTGAATTCTCACTCATATTCTGTTCAAATCAGATCCAACTGCTGCTTGCCCACCTTTTAACCTCTGAAAGACCAAAAGCCAAGCTCTTTTGCAAGTGGGAAAAATGACAAAAATCCTGAAACAATTAGTAGAAAAGGAAACTCCCTTAAGTTCTTCACTGTAACCAGGATTCTTTCTTTCTTTCTTTCTTTCTTTCTTTCTTTCTTTCTTTCTTTCTTTCTTTCTTTCTTTCTTTCTTTCTTTCTTTCTTTCTTTCTTTCTTTCTTTCTTTCTTTCTTTCTTTCTTTCTTTCTTTCTTTCTTTCTTTCTTTCTTTCTTTCTTTCTTTCTTTCTTTCTTTCTTTCTTTCTTTCTTTCTTTCTTTCTTTCTTTCTTTCTTTCTTTCTTTCTTTCTTTCTTCTTTCTTTCTTCTTTCTTTCTTCTTTCTTTCTTTCTTTCTTTCTTTCTTTCTTTCTTTCTTTCTTTCTTTCTTTCTTCTTTCTTTCTTTCTTTCTTTCTTTCTTTCTTTCTTTCTTTCTTTCTTTCTTTCTTTCTTTCTTTCTTTCTTTCTTTTCTTTTCTTTCTTTCTTTCTTTCTTTCTTTCTTTCTTTCTTTCTTTCTTCTATCTATCTATCTATCTATCTATCTATCTATCTATCTATCTATCTATCTATCTATCTATCTATCTATCTAATCTATCTATCTACCTAACTCAGCACCTTTGAGATCCCCAGTAAGAAAAGAAAAACAGGAATACATCCGCATCAGAAGATAGTGTGGGATGGATGCAAATTGTCCTGGAAGATACTGAATGACTGCCTAATGATTCTCCTTCTCAGCTTTGCTAGGGTGTGCCTCCACAGGTAATATGCCAGACTTGTCCCTGGGCTGCCTATACAAGAGATTATGCATTAATCACAAAAGTGCAACTTCTTGTGGTTTGGCAGAAGATATCACAAGCACTTCTATAACTGTGGTGATGTGTAGCATCACCACAGAAAAAACAGCTTTTTTCATTAGCCCAACAGCACTTACAATGGTGCTGGCACTGTGGTTTGATACTGACCCAAGAAGAGGCAGTCGCGGTCACATGGCAGCACAAGCCAGCCCTAAAAGGGTTGCTGTAATCCTGCTCACCTCCTCCCTGGCCATGCTGGTTTTTATTGTCTGGTTGGTGATATGGCTGAAAAGCAATCTCGGTAAAAAGGAGAAAAAAAAAAGTGTTTCATGTCTGGCTGGATTCAGCTTCCAACTGAACAAACACAAACGTCACTCAGCATGAATCAGCACTGCAGTTTCCTAAGTTTACCTTGGGTGGGCAGCTACCAAACCACCAGCTAGGCATCCCCCTCCCAATCCTGTGAAACTTATTCAATTCAGTTTGAAGTAGTGTTTGTGTACAGTTCAAATCCACGAATGTGGTTTCCATTTACAGTATCTCAGGCTCCACTGCAAGATTGCTGCAGGAACTTTAATAAATGCATGTTGTGAATAGACTGATGCAAGGAGGAAACAAGATCTATGTCATCCAGTCCCATCACCTGTTATGGCAGGAAAGCATGTCAGCTCAACTTCTTCATGAATTCATTTAAGCTCTGTCTTAAAAACAGCTACAAAAATTTGTCCCCACTGTTGCCATGGGACTGTTAGTCTGATCCTTAAGGGGCGGTGTCTCGTTTCTAGTCTACATCTACTAATGGCTAGTTCATCCCTATTTGTTCTTTTTCCAATAATGACCATTTGGTTTAGCAACCTATTGCCCTTCTTGGTGTTTCCTTCCCTGATGCATATATAAACTTCCGACACATCCCAGTCTGCATTTTCTAGACTAAACAAGTAAAGCTCCTTTAATCTCAAATCATATGTCAGGGTTTTGTCTCCCTGCTGCCCATGCAGAGTCCTCCCATGCATCCACTGCACTGTCAAGTCCTATTTTTGGAGCATGAGTGGCCAGAAATGCGGATGGTGTTCCAGGTACAGTCCTACCAGTGGTGTCTACAACAGTGTTCAGGTTGAACACTGTTTGAAAATGCCCTGACTGGTAAGTAATCATAGCCAGAAAGGGGAGGGAATCCTCTTTGTATGGCCACATAAGTAAAGGCAGCCCTCAGGGAATTCCCTGGGTATATAAAGAAGGTATTTATACAGAAAGTGTAAGGACAAGAAAAGTGCGTGACACAGGAGGTGCTGGCAGTTGGGTGACAGTGCAGGAGACACTCACAGTTGTGCTACTCTTCTCCGCAAGGATTACGCCAATTAAAAGATGACAACAGCTGCAAGCAGATGGGCACTTCAAATACAGACATTTTCTCAAAATTGGTAGCAGCAGCAGCAACAGCTGTGCTGAAAAGGCAATGAGCTAGTGCACCAACAAGCCCAGAAAGTACGTTGGCCTTCCTGAACCATCTTACACCTTCTCCTCTCAGATGGGCTAACACAATTTCTTACCCTCTATTTGTCTTCCAAGCTCAAACAACACTAAGCTAATGAGTGAATGATTAAGCACCAGCCCATGCTACTCTATGCCCTGGATACGATTACCAAAGTCACAGTGCCAAGGTAAACACTTGCAGCTCATTTCCTTTGCATGAAATGGCATCAGAAGGGAAAAATGAAAGAGGACGCTCACGCAACCACTTTGTTTACATGGGAGAAAGTTTCAACAACCCACTGGAGAACTTGGGGAGAAAATCCCTTCTACCTTCGCATTGTGCTCTTTCTGACGCTTCGTGTCAGAGCAGTCCATACCACCACAGCCATAAAATCAATCATCCCTCAGATTACCAGTTCCCAGGCATTGCTCTGCCAAACTTTATGCAGAAAGCAATAAATAATAAATAATTATCATAAATATGGATGCAAACCTCCCTGGATCCAGCACCACACACCCCCACGCCCAGCCCCTGCCACCTCCTGACCCCTCACCAGCCCCATCTCTTCTTGCACCCCACTCCCTGCTGCATCCTGGCCCCTCTGCATGTCTGAGCACGGCTTGGGTACTGCTGGCACAGCATCAGGTGTGGGCGAGCAGCTCTGACGCTATCCACAGGCATTCAAAGGCTCTCTGCCATATTCATTTCAGGGCTGCAAAGCAAAGAAATCCATGCTGGCCTTGTGAAGGTTTAACAGAGCACGGTCAGGCGGGTCTCGGGCTTGCAGAACAACACCCGTTGGCGTGCCTTCTGCTGGGGCTGGGAAGCTGGGTATGAAGGAAAATTTCTGCTCTTGTCTGCTCAGTCAGTTGCCCACTCCCTCCTAAAACCTCTCATAAAACCTACATCTGCGTCTCTTATAGACTGACTTTTTCACTACAGGAGCTCCAGGAATGGAAAGTGGGAAAGGGAAAGATGCAGTCCCAACTGCAAAGTCCCAGGCAGTCCCAGACATTTGAAGACATTCCTGTCCACCAGCCATGTGAAGAAGTTCACCGGCCATATGATATGGTTTTGTTATGGCTTCTATGTTAAATTTTCTTTTTTTTTCCTAGGGGATAGGAGTAATACCATAGATATTTGTGCCAAGTAATGTGTTGGATCGCACAATTCATTGGAGAAAAAGCTGGCAGTGTCAAACATTAGCCTGAAACTCATCTGCTTTTCCTTGGAGCAGGTAGGTTTTGCATCCATATGCGAAAAGCACAAAGTAAATAGTCTCTAAACATAACTTGGGTAAGTCTGGGGAGCTGGGACCAGCTCCACTCAATGCAAAAACTTAGGAACCTGCAGTGTGTTAGCCTCATCCCTCCTAACTCCTTCATGGCTTCTTCCTACCTTGTTTTGATCTTTCATTTTATTGCAAAACCGTGTCTTTTCTCACCTAGGTCCTACTTCTTACTGCAGTGAGCTGCCACAGCTAATGCCCTGTGACCTGCTCAGGGCTTTGGAAAACAAGCTCTGGCTCCAAAGGACATAGTCAGGTGCTCTATACTCATATAAAGATCACTGCCAAAACACTAGTGGATAAGGAAACAGAATCTGTGAATTCACCCCACACAGAAATATGTCTCAAGAAAAAGATATACAATGACACCACAATGGTCTTGGCAGCTTGGTTTGCACAGAAGAAAAATCAGCTGGACAAACATCAATAAAAATCCAACCATATAAAATTCTTCCCTGTAACTTCAATTAATACATATTCCATCGACTCAACACTGGTTAAATGTTGCTCAAGGTGTGTCAGGTATTTTATGCAGAGTTTTGATGAATGCTTAGCATTGCCCTGGCCCACCCAGGTAATTTCTTCATTTTCTACCAATACACAAAGTCTCATCCTATTTTAAGTTTCAACAGCAACAACAGCCTCCCATCATGTGCAAAGCATTCAATTGCCTTAGGGAACACTCTTTTCCTCTAATTCTACAGTACAATGATTCTTTTCTTCTGCCTTTTAGCCCGATCCCTTTAAAAAAGGAGAAATTTTATAACAAGATTTGTACAAATCCCCTCATTTTGTGTTCATTAATTAGTTATAATGAAGCATCGTTTATATATAACTATGAAAAGTTACTGCACTGCCTCTCAAACCCCTAGAGAGATTCTTAGACTAAAGGCTTTCTACTAAAAGTCCTTCTCTGACAATAGCTATGGACGCCTGCACACACATCTCCTGTTCCCATCAGCAGGCAGAGGCTGTGAGACAGTAACCTCTATTTAGCACTAATAAGTAGCTTCACCCACTTATAGTGTTTCCAACATGCAGCACAATCTGAGTTCTTTTATGGCAACTCAAGTTTTCTTCTCATGGCATTAATTGTGCTTAACGAGTGTCTGCCCAGAGCAGACAGGCTGAGCTAGTCAGAGCTTTCTCTTACGCCAGATGTCGCAGCTGTAGGGCACAATTATGGGAAATAACCTTTGCAAGGGGAGAGGAGGAGGCAGAAGGCTGCTTTGGTGCACACACCCGGTAACATACAGACGGCTGTGCACTCTCACAAACAGGTGTGTATGTTTGTATTGGTGCGCAAGGAGATATATTCCTGCTATGTCTGCTCACAAGTGGGTTTCTGGTGTGGCGGTATGCACTTATTGTTAACAAAAACTTCATGCTGCTTGCACAAAATTTCACTTTGTCCCTGCCAGAGCGGATAAAGATTGCTATTGCACAAGGGTCTCACTTAAGATATGGAGCGTTTTCAAGGATGAAAGCACTCCAGGCATTAGCAACTGCCTGGAAACCCAACAGCGGGACTAATTCCCTGACTAATGCCATACCATGATGCCTTTGCAGCATCATTTGTTACATGCTGGGTTTTTTTGCCTGCACTGAGTAGTAGCCATAATGCATTAAGATGAAATATCTGCTAGTGGTATTTAACTGCTAGTCATATGGTTATTGCACCAGCTCCTGCATCTGGCTGGCTGGGTGCGCTGTATGGATACTAGGGAGTGGCTATTCATTACACAGCCACAAAGGCTTCTTTGGCTGAAGATACTGAGACCAGCTGTGCCTTCCATAGATGTCCGTTTTGGATGAAACACTGTCATTTGAGTACATGTGAAGAGAGATGTTGATAAATTAGTCGAAAATCTCAGCTTCAATTCAAGAGGTTGCTTCTGTGCATGCAACAGTTTTGGACTGAGGCATGATGTTGTTCACAGGCCTTTTTTAGCACTGCTTGCAGCTGCCATTTGCAGTAATGGGCATAAGACAAAAAGAAGGAAGATCTGGTAGATTAGAGCAATTCAGATAGAGAGACCAATCCTATCTTTCACAGACAACCACCAACATTCAGCAAGGATCCAAAGTTCCCAGAACTGGGTGGTGCTGTACATGGAGAGATACTCTTGTCCATGGAAAATAGCTAAATTTCACCACTAGGTATTTTCTAAGATGCAAGGATAAACAACTGCCACAGAGCCAATCCATGAAAGCCAAGATTCCTGCAGCTGATCATTCAACTAGCAGTATACGCACATTGAAAATGAAGCACATGCATTTTTAAATCTGGTAGCTAATACAATCGTAAAGCACAGATAATGTACGAGGTAAATACAAGGTATGTGATTTGGTTTTCAATTGAAAGATTACAAACAAGAAAAAGATCAAGTCACTGATTTCTTTTCCTTACCCTTATGTGCAGCACTGTGGTTTTGCCACTTGCCCACACATCCTTTCAGCATATTTCAGAGATACCCCATCCCTCACAAAGAAGGAGAGTGCCTTGTGTGCTCCTATTACTGTTGCCACTGGCAAGGAAAGCTATACAGAAACACTTGTCTTCCTACCTTGTGTAATTTGCTAACAAAAGCATAGGACAGGTGAGAGTCACAGTTGCGTGGAAACATGCTTTGACTAACTGGAACACCTCTGGATACAAGTAGCCATGGTGCTGGCTGCAAGTAGCAGCCCACAACGTAAGAGAGTCAGAAGCAACATTTAAAAGGAAACCCTGACACTGTTTGATTAGTATTGTTTAAGAGTGCCTTGTTGAGCCAGAAAGGAAGCAGTCATTTGGTTTCTAAGGAGCACCACCAAAAAAATACCATCAAAACAAGATAAAGGTTGCAGCCTGAACAAGTTTCTCAGCACATAACTCCACCTAGAAATTTCTCTTATGAATTTGGGCTCTCCTGTGCTTCCAGGTCCACCCTCCAGGAGTGACCAGGCTTGAGAAATACACTTCCACTGCTGCGCTGCTTGTGTTAATGGGCATTATGGATATATGGGCAACTTGGTATTTATTGTAAAGCCTGCACACCAGCTCTGATGTCCAGACAGAGGACTGCGCCAGCCCTTGGAAGCCGGAATAAGGCAGGGTGACCTTGGAGGCACATCCCTCCATGGGGTTCATCTAAAGAGCCCTCCTCATCCCCCAGTGCTCCATGGGCACTGTTGCAGAACACTGGGTGGGAAGAAGGCACGGACAGCCCAGTACCGAGGTATGCCAAGCCCACCCAAAGGCTATCCTGAAGGCTTAGCAACATTTTCACACCACCTCCCACCCACCTACTGCTGTTCCCTGCCTGGAAGTCTCAAGCTTCTCTCTGTGCTCCCTCTACACTGCTTCCAGCAGGGTATTCTCCATGTAACATGTCTTACTAGTGATGCTGCATACAGCCAAGGAGAAATGCAACCTTTCTGTTGCTTAGCAGATCTCTGGTGGAATAGGTCCCCAGAAATGAGTTGCAATGCATCGCACAGGCTACCAACACCAGCCTGTGAGCAAGACTGAGAGCTGCAAGCAGCAAGGAAACATATGTGTCTTTACAGACAGTAAAATTACCTTACTGCCACCACCTTCCCTCTTTGAAATGCCATTTCCCAGCTTTTGCTGTTTCTCCAATGGTTTCTTCCCTAATTTGGGAAACAAGCCCATTCCTGAAAGACCGTCCAACCCCGATTTATGTACCCTAAAATCCTTAGACAGAGACCTTGCCCAAACTGGTTTTGTGGTTCCCTTTTTGATCTCTATTCTTTAAACAGTTGTGGCTTGGTTTTAATGGTGCTTTTAGTCCTGCGTCTTTTGTATCAGGTACGGCAAAGGGAAGTCAAGGTCAGTGCAAGGCTCCTTTGTACAGTTAATTGAAACACTTTTCTATTACAGTCAAGCAATAAGGTGTCTGCTTTCAAATGGTGCTGGTGAGAAAAACCAAAACATGGAGGCATATGAAACAAAGTCACTGTTTTACTTCTCTTGGGAGTACTTCTCTGTGGCTGTCACTGAACCTAACTTGTTATTTCTAGTAGGTTAGCACGGAAATATTCCTGGGAATGAAGGCTGCAAGAAGAGCTCCTTGAGAGCTTCCTCTTAGGTTTATACCTTACTTCATGGGAGAACAATTTCAAGGACCTAGGATGCTGTGGATGTGCTGGTAACACCTTTCCCTGCTTCCCTCTGGAGCTCCCAATTAACTGGTGGAGGCAGGTGGAGGGACCTGAAACTGGAGCAAGCATCACTGGTGTGGAAAAGCCAAAAGGGAACAGACACAACAACTTCACTTCAGAGATGAAGGCTGATGTTAAGACTGTGAAGGTGTACAGGCAGGGAAAAATGGAGCAAGATGACTAATTAAAAGACGGCAATGATAACATTCACTTTTGTCATAGTATGTGGTCTTCACTAAGATATTAAAGAAAGAAAGAAATATTTTCACTAAAATATTAAAGAACTCCAGACAGCTGGAGAGAAGCATTTGCCATTGTGCAATTCAAGTTAAAACCAAACAGAAAGTGGGGAACATATCCTACATTATCTTTCTTGGCTGAACCTTATCTATTTGTGTGTTTTATAAATTTTTTCTGACAGTCCCACTGCAGTTTTCCCTGACAATTGCTGGGGCTGAGGAGACAATTGTTTATGGGCAGAAGGAAAATAAATGGAGGACAGATCAGCACAAATGCTTACTCAGAAGGATTCTAATGAAGAGTAACATATTGTGCCTGGCCTTCATAGACGTTAGTGGGGAAAAAAAAAAAAAAACCAGAAAATATCTTCTTGCTTATAACAGACTCTTGAATTCCCCCCTGAAGAACCAGACTGGATTATTAGCATAATTAGATTGTACATTGTATTGCTGTGCAGTTGGAACTGCTTGGCGTCCTTTCCTCTCATTAAAGAGGATTGCTCACAACTCAGCATGGCACCACTTCCAGCAAGGCCACCATTTTGGGGTATCCCAGTTCTCTGCAGACGCCTGACTGCTAGAAAGGGCTCAGGGAAGATTTAAATGAGCTGATGCAAATGCTGACCACATCCATGTTGTAGGCAGTGCCTACTTGGGCACTGCCCAAGTCACTGGAACAAGGGGGATATGTTGTTCACAGGCAGAGCAGGCACACAGCAGACAAAGCCAAAGCCTTCAAGAAGGTGCATACAATGGGGAGAGTTGGGGCCAGATGTTGTGGCCCTGTGTTTTGCTCATATCTTCTGTATGTTGACTAATCAGCTGTACGCAAATAATGGCAGTCTCTTGTGCAGCTGCTCAGTGGTCAAGAATGGCCTTGGGGCATCATGCTACAAAGAGCAGGGACTCCTGAAATGCTTTATGAGCAGCTCAGCCACCTGTTTACATGGGGCAGAAGATACTTGAAATTGTAACCTATCTGCCGCATAAGGTAAGTCCTCCAATTCCTCATGACACTTTACTTATCACACCGTTGTTACCTCTTCACAACTGGTTTATCAGGATGAAGGGCTTGGACAGCACTTCATCACACTTGATAATGACTGTTATCACCCCATGTTGAGCACACCCAGGTCTGTTTGCTGAGTCACAAGGAAAGCTCTTCTTTTTTACTCTAAAGGACAATTATCGAATAAATGTTCAGGCAAAGGGAAGAGTGGTTATTTGCACCCCATGAAGGTGCAGGACTCTGTCCTGTGTTTACAGGCAGCAGCTGGAGGTATTGTTATTCCTCTTGGCAGACAAGCTAAATTGTAAGCAAGCACAGGGATTTTCCCCAATTTAAGCAGGAATGGCTGAGTGCATCTGGTGTGACAAGAGACCCGTCTGAGGGAGAAACAAGAAATGCTGCACCCCAGGACTCCCAGCCAAGGCTCCTGAGAATCTGTGGGCCCATCCCCATTTTTCTCATTCTTTCCTGCTCTCCCTACCAGGACTGTTAATCCCTGCGATTCCACTGGCCTTTTCTCACTGCTCAAGCAGAAGTCTTTCTGCCAGAGGTAAGAGATACTGTCTGGTATATCTGAGAAGCACTGTGGGAGGAGTCCTTTTGAAAAGCACCACCATGGGCCAGTTTAGCATAATCCACTAATCATAGTTTATCTCATCAAAATCTGGGGCAGAACTTCACCTGACTTCAGTGGGAACAAAGCAAAGGCACTGCTGAGATGTTAAGCATCTTTGCTAAACCCACCCCCTATTTTACACAGGAGAAACTGCCAAGCTCAGAAAGGCAATATAAATTCCAGAGCACCTATGGCACTCCTGGGGCAGATCCACCCTGTGTTTTTCCCATGATGTTTCAAGTCAAGTCCTGGGGGATACTGGTTTGCTAACATTGCAAAAGGACAAGACAAAGGGCCACCTGTGTTAGATAACTGCATGCATGCATGGTTTGCTGTCTAGGTTTGTCCTTCCTCCCCACACTCCTTATGCTAAACACAGTTGTGTATACTGAATTCGCCCCACAGGGTGCACAGTGTGAAACTGCAAGCCCTTCCCTCAATCCACAGGCACGTGACTGACCTGTGTGTCTGCCTCCAAGGTCAAAAGAAAGTAGGAAGCATTTTTAAAGTCTTATTAAACATTTTAATAGGTTAATTACAAAGCAAGTGTATTTCGGCACACAATGGCTGTTCTCAGTGACAATTGCTCTACTGTTCACTGCTCTGCTACATTTCACCTTCGACATCCTCTATGATTCCTTAAGCTCCACTAAAGGAGTTTAATATACATGTATTATAGTAGCATTAGTCAAAAAGGACATTTTTCATGTGCCTTTAAGGAAAAAGCATATGCTGTTTTAAAAAATTATTTATTCAAGGGGGTAATTAGTATTAAAAAGGAGAAGGGCACGTTCTTGAAAATCATGTGAACCAACATATGAGACAAAAGTTCTTACTTAAAAGAGTAACTGTGTGCATAAAAACCTGAATTATGACTTATATTCAGCTCACTCATGGATGCTTAATGCAAAAAGTAACCTAGGAAAAGGGTGGGTCTTGAGACCATTACCACTTTGAAGACACAGAACAGTATGACTAAAATGGAGTGATCCTGCAGAAAAGCATTTATGAATATTGCCAGGTATGTTTAGGATCTTGAATTAGCTAAATTAAGAAGCCTAAATAATAAAGTTCATTGTTTCTCACAAATTCACCAGTTGTGCTAGGAAAATTCTTCCTCATTTTTTTTTTTTTTCTCTCTTCTTCTCTTGGGTCATATCAATATAAAATTTAGATGTAAGAAAACTTCACTTCCTTTTCTCTGCCCCATTTCCAATCCCTATCTGAGCAACACTGCCGTAGGAGAAGAAAGAAAAGGTAAGTCCAAAAAAGATAAAAGAAATCTTCTGCCTGTCCTTGAAGTGCCCTGCTGATCCTTCCTGCCTGCCCAAGTGTTTTCATCCACAGCTGTTGAAGCTGAAGCTGACAGTAGTATCAAACAACTGACTTTCTTCTATCCCATTATTTTCCTCCTTGTTCATTTTAGAATCTCCCTCTGCCTTAGACCATACCATACACTTTGATGATGTAGGGTCTGCTTCAAAGCAAACACCACTTGGAACTGCAAGGGAAGCAAGTGACTGACTGAAGGTGAAGCACAGAACCACCTCCCAGTGAATGGGGTGGGAGACAGGAACCATCTAAATCTTTGTGCCTCAGAAGAACATCCACAAGGACAGACTCTGATATCTCAAAATATCTCCCTTGCTTTGAAGGTCCTTTCAACAAGGCACAGCTAATTGAGGAGCCTCTGAAACTTCCATGCCTCAATGCTGGTACGTAAGTAGCTTCTCTAAATGATTTTATTTTTTCTTCTGGCGTACTTATATTCAAATCCTTTACCTGGAAGGAGGTGAGCTCTCTTTCAATACACTTTTAAATCTTGCATAACAAGGGCACATGCACCTCTCCTGACGAGGAGGAAGCACAGAGCTCAGTCCCAACTCGTGCTAGCTGACACACAGATGCTTCTGAATATCTCCTCTTCTAGGATAATGAGATAATGGAAGCATTTACTCCCTGATTTTCTATCTAATGATTTTCAATGGAAAATGCTTTTGTAAATCTGTAAATGAACCACAATCTTGAAATGCAAAAAGGTATGCTCTGTGCTGACAACAAAGGCTGAAACAAAAGGCTGGCTGTGATCCAGCTGCCTTGCCTGAAAGTTCCCTGGAGAGGGCCAGGGAATTAAAAGCCTGGTTATTTGGTTTGATAGCTCAGCATGGTATTTTGTGCTCTCAGTTAGCTTCTTCCAGAGTCAGACACACTACAGTAAAAAAAGAATATGATAGGGACAATTACAAGAAAGCTAAAGATGCTCATGTAAGAGGTTCCAGAGGATTAAAAGGTTGCATCAAGCCATCCGGAAAACCTTTCACCTCTCCTTTGCTTGAGCCCTCTGACAGCAATTGAAAGTATTTTTGAAGTTTCTAAATATTTAAGTGTCTGTTTGGCACCATCATTCTTGCCTGCTTGATCTTCACAAGACATGGGAAGATGAGCTTTGCTGAACATAATACTCTGAATACGGCAGAATGATGCTTAACTCTGGTGTACCCAAATTCAGCAAACTTCTCTTTGTTGTTGGATGAAGCACTGCTACCAGAGCTCACCAGTACACCACCATTCCCCATGTCTTTCTGGAAGAGGTTGCCGAAAGAGACCCAGTGTACCATCCACAATCTGCAAAAACTACTGTTCCCACCAGCCCATCAGGTCTCATTTTACAAGACCAAATTTGCTTTAAAGAGGTCTCTATATATACCTTGATGTCTTTTGCACTGCTTAAGCTAGTAACTTACCATGAATCTTCATCCTGGCACTTCCTTTCATCTCCTCCAGACCCTGTTATCACTGTAATTTATTTTATGCTGCCTCTCACACTTTGAACAATCCTCCAATGAAGTACAATAGCCAAAATACTCTTCACTTTAAAAACTCCTGGAAATTTCAAAAGATTCCTGCCATAATATTCCCTCATTCCACCAAAGCAATAGGCAACCAAAAAACCACTTCTGCAACGGCTATTTGAAATAAAGAGGTATTTCACTGATGTTTCTGCCTGTCGTGTGTGAATCTTTAGTGCTGGTTACCGCCATGCATGGTGACAACACATATTTTCTGATGATCTCTCTAGGAAGCAGCTGCAATGTACCCATGTACTATGCAAACATGCAAAATACAACCTTTAGCCCCAGTTGGCCCTGAACCTTCCTCACTTACAAGTCCAGAACAGTATGCATCAAATAATGTGCACTATGCCATGTAGAGGTGATGCATACTTGCTCATACAACAAAGGACATCTACATTTTGGTAATGTGATGGACAGACTTCCAGTTATGTGGCAGGGTATGATCCTCTGGTGATCAACAGTAAGCTGCTCATCTTAATTAACTTGTCTTATCTCCTCTTATTGTATTCTTACCCTGTCATATTTTGGATGCATATCTGGGCATGTGAAAGACCACATAAGCACCTCTTGTTACCTAACTCGAAAGATCAAAGGGGCAGACATTCACACAGAAGAGAAGGATGGGATCCCTGCATTTTATTGTGTGACTAGTATGCTTTGAGATGTGTGACAGGGAAAGAGTCTGTGGTCCCCCTGCATAGGAGGGTGCAAATTGCCATAGCTATTCACCCATCAAAGGGGACGTGTTGGCTGTACAGTGCCACGAGCATCTCCAAAGAAGGCATCATACCTCACTCTTGCTTGAACCACCTGTGTATGGGGGCCAATCTTGACCATTTTGCCTGGTGAATCAGAAACGTTCAAGCTCTCTCCATGCAATCCACTTGACTTGCCATGAACCCCATCTTTTGCAGAAAGGGTCAGCAGTAGATTAAGTGGACTGTAGTAGCAACTGCTCTCACTGTTGATGGCACTTAGTCAATCCTGAATTCATACGGATTTAAGGGTCCTTTCAAAACTGCTCCACTCCCCTGGAAGCAGGCACCAGAAAGCAATGCTCTTGGTCTGACAAGACCAGGTGCCATATTTGTTGAAAACAACTCAAAGGCAAAAAGAACCATTAACGTTCTTACGCAAATCCAACAGTTTGCCCTGACAGACTTATAAAACCCTTCTGAGGAAAAAAAAAGGTAACCCAACCCTACAGGCAATTAAGTCCTGCCTAAGGAGACATTTCCATTGTTGCATTTTTTGAGCAATGTAAGAATAAGAGAACATTGAACAATTTAATGGACTTTACAATTCATAGGTATAAATCTAGTGTAATAATCAGGTCATAAATCCTGGTGTCACATGGAGAGCAACTATGAAAACATGTTGCACGTGAAGAGTCTGAACTTACCTATTACAACAAAGCGCAGGAGTTTTTATCTCTAAGGTCACCTCAATGACAAGTTACTATGTTCTATTTAAAAATACTCAGTTTGCTCCCAACCAGAAATAAAACCTTCTGCAAGACATATGCTTTTAGTATGCCTTAAATTAGAGGACTACTTCACAAACAACCAGAAATCAACAGTGTGTATATGTCAATGGTCTCTGTGTGGCCAAGTCTAGCCTTCCCAAACCAAAACGCGGAGCTCTCAAGCATGCTAATAAGAGCTGAAAATGCTGTATGCAAAAGCAGAACATGACCCAGAAGCTGCAAAGGTAACACTATGGAATAAAATCAGGTTTATAATATTAAACATATGCAACCAAATGATTAGTGGAACACCCAAAGGCAAAACATTTTGTCTTGCCCTATTTTTGTTCTCAGATGTCTTTCAAGAACTCCTTCTGGATTAATCTTCAAGTAAATTTAGAGATCCTAGCCATGTGCCGTAGCTCTGGATCTCCTCTTTCAAAGAACAATACAAAATATGCACTTGTGTTGAAAGTACCCCAACAGCAATTCCCACCTCTAAATGGTGCATAATACTGTATTTTAACAAAGATTCCCCCCTGGACTGAATAAGACAGAGGTAATGAGCAGGAATTATCTGGGAGGTCTGCCTCTTTGCTTAACATAATGAAAATATTTTGCTGCTAAATTTTGCTCCAGAAGCACACTGAAAATCTTCAGTGCGTGTTCACCACTTGCCCTATATGCATGAGCACCAGCTGCCCTAGGTTTGTTTAGCCTTGAATCAGGAGCATGGTGTGATTTTATCTGTTTGAGGGACACTTGCAACAACAAGACAACCAGTACTTCACTAAAGGAATGCAAAGAATGCTGGAAATAGTTCATTCATTCCGGGTTAATTTTTAATTCTTCATTAAAAGTTCTAGGTTTGCTTTCATTTCAGACTGTGGTCACTGGCTTTGTAGCATTTTACCCTGTCCCAGGTTTACAGTCATGACTCCCCGAAGAGGCTCTGCATGTTGGGCTGAAGGCTTTTCAGGTGCTAAGGACATGCATAGCTTATTTATCTTGGGGCCCTCAGATGTGTTAGATGCCGAACTCCTCTCTTCTAAGCCTGTCATACAAAGCCTGTGCATCACTTTTCTTGGGGTCTCCCATTGCGCAGGGGACTGTTTGAGAGTGGGGTGGGAATGACCATGCTGTGTCCCACTGTCTGCGAGCACTGAGAAACATCAGCAAGCTCATGTATGGTCTGACTGCAATTGTAAGAGCAGCCATCATGGTCAGTGACTTTTCTTGCGCAAGTCATATTCTGCAGTAGATGATGTTGGATTAATTACACAACACATAATTACAGCAGCAAGCCAAGTTGGCCAAATGTAAACTCTGCTGCAGTGTCTCCTCCGTATTTGTGTGTTTCCATAAACTCCAACCAAGCCATTAAACACAGAAGAGACAGGCAGATAAAAAACCCCAGTAACTCACATGGGATTTCCATCATAAAATATGTGAATATCTAAACAGGCTGCGATGAGAGCCTCTGTTGCTTGGTTAGTAAGAACAGGTTGCAGCTGGGACTGCAAGAAGATGAGGCATGACTCAGCAATTACTGATTTTCTCCCCCCATCAAGCCTGTGCTCATTTAAGTTTTGCTAAGGACTGTCTGGCATTTTGGTGCAGAAGGAGGTATGGGTAATTTGGAATAGTAAGAAAGAGCACTAACGGCACATGGAAGAGTCACAGTAGTGATGGATAAAAAGAAAACACAATCTTACTATTCTCCAAGCCATGAAAGGCTAGTTAACAGTTTTTAATTTCATTCTTGATATTGAATTAAACATGGGATACACAAAAAAAGATTTGGTTTTGCTTTTGCAGAACCTCATAGATCAGATTTTAGTTTTTAAAAAACAAAACTGTCATATCTCTCATCTTGCTTCCTCCCTAACCAAGTTGATGATGTTCAGACAGACATCACCTATTTTTACTTATTTCACTATCAAAGTAAATTACAAATTATTTGGGACTTGCAAAGACTAAGTGATTGGGATGCTGTTATACAAGAAAGTCAGACTGTCAATCACTGCGTTTCTTAATTTTGACACAGCCCCTGAGAAAAAAGGCACCTAAGTATTTCTATATTTATTTAATCTGTAACTAGTAAAATAAAAACATTCCAGAAAGCATGCATTTACTAAGTCCTAGCCTTTATTAAAAAAAAAAAAAAGAAAGAAAAAAGATGGCAAGCTGTGCAGGAAGAGAGCAAACTGTTTTGTGTTTGCACAATACAAAACACATTTCTTTGAGCCCAACTAAAACATAATATAATTTCCTCTGACAGGTTTTATCTTGCATTTTCCCATATATGTGAGCTGATTTTTTCCCTTTTATCTAATCAAACAAAATTATTATTTTTTTAAGCTTAGAATAGGCCTTCTTCTGGGAATCAGAGCTGAACAACATAAGTGATACACAGCACCTTAAAGGCACATAGTAACAACAACAACAAAATACCCAGAAGAATGCAACAGGCCATATTCTGGTCACAGTGGAGTTGATGGACTATTTGCCATTATTTGAACTGGGGTGAGGGCTTTATCCAGTGTTTCTGCTAGTCTCCAGGGTTGTGCAGCAGGTCACAGACACAAGAGTTGATAAGCAGGAAAGCTGGGCAGGTTCCTCTGGCCCTGTGCTCACCTGTTTCTTGCCTCTCTTCCTCTTCACAATGAAGTGATGGTATTTTCAGGGGGAGGAGGATAAAAAAAACCCTGGCACATTATTTTGCTTTTAAGACCTGGTTTCAAAGCACACAGTCCTGAAGTTCCCACTCCCAACTTCTTACAAACAGACATGTAAGTTCTGGGGACAAGAACAAGAGGCTCAGACTTGGCACAGGTTTGCATTTAATTTGGGACTGAAAAAATACCCTAGCACTTAAGTTCTCCCAAAGTAGAGATCATTAGCTTTAATTTTATTTTCTTCCCTCATCAATGGCTACAGCTACCATCCTCGCTATATTTAGTTGCCTTTATCTTCTCTCATAAAAAGCACATCAAGATGAAGAAGGGCCTCTCAATCTCAGACATTTTTAGAGCAAGACTGCGCTATCATTGCGCCTTGCAGATAATCCTGAAATCTATTTCTTGCAGCACTGTTAATGGAACAGCAACCCATTTGTATGAGGGCAGTTTTCAACAAAAGCAGGATCCACCCTCTGGGATTCATATGCTCTCGGTTTAATTAAAAAGAAATCCCATTAAAACTTGCCACTGCCACAAGTGAATCAAATTAATTAAAAAAAAAATTAGAAGATGGGAACAAAACTGTTTCAAGAGGCAACAACTGCAGCTTAAATCTGTACACTTTTAATAGTATAAAACTTATGACCTGGAAGTATTTTCCTCAGGTCTGAGGAAATCCCCTTAAGTGGTGTAACAGTGAGTAACACTGGGTCCACTAAGTCTACCCTAGGGAAAGGAACACTCTTTATTTTTAGGTCCAATTAACTCAAAACAGCACACATGCTAATGATGGTCATAAAAATTTTACTTGAGATGCAGAGACTGTTTAAATATTTACTTCCTTAAAAAAACCAAACAAACCCGAAAGCAGAATAAAATTGCTCTACTTACAAATGAAATCACATTTGGGACATCTTTGTTTTAAAGCTTTCAGTAACTGAGGCAGGATGTGTTTGCTTTCAATTTCCTACTGTTAAGGAATATGGGTTTGACCTATTGTTGCAGATGAACATCGAAAGGCTGTGCAATTGAACTAGGTGAATGATAGCAGATGATTAAAAACAAATTACATTCCCACTGGCTCTTCTGATTGCTCGGTCCTTCACCTGTGGCTGAAGAGCCAAAGAGATTGCAGAGAGAGGGAGATAAGGCTCTGCTTTGGCATCTCTGTGCAGCTGCATGGCTGGTAGTTGCAAGAGACTGGGAAAGGAAAGCATTGCACTAGCAACAAAACAGCAGTTTTAAAAGAGCATCTGATGGTCAGGTTGGGGTGTAAACCTCTGCACTCACTGGGGCAGGTGCATGAGCCATTCCAGTAAGTGAAAGCAGGAAGTACATCCAGGGCCAAGGTGAAATGGAGAACCCAGACACATCCCTGGGGAGGAACACTCACTTCCCGCTTGGTCCACCTCAGCCTCAGCAGCCATCAGGGATGTGGGAGAAGGTTCGCAGGGTTCCCATGAGAGCACAGCCCAGCGTGAGGTCGCAACTTTCTCTTGGGTCCGAGAGCAAGCTCAGACTGACATAGACACGTCTCCACAGGGCTTCAACCCCTCAGCCACTGGTTCCTTGCTCATTCCTCCAGCTGTGTTGCTGGCTGTGCGATGACAGCCACAGCCTTGGTGCAGGACAAGATATTAACTTAATTAAGCAATGCCTTGACAGCTGTATCTTCAGTGCAGAACACGATATTAACTTAATTAAGCAATAAATTACTAAAACAGATGAAAGCTCTGACAATGGTCCAAGCTCTTGCATTATCGAACAGCTGAATAAGCTCCCCCCAAACTTTTGTCATGGAGGAGAGAGGACATAGCAGTGTGGGGGTTGTGAGAGTAATTTCTACCTTTGCATTACTGGAAATGAATGTTTGGAGTAGGAAGATGCTGTTTGCACTGTGGCAGAAATTAAAACCTCTGGTTGTGGTTTCTGAACTGGCTCCAGATTTTTCCAACTCAAATGTCAACTCTTATTTATGTTTCCATATGCCCCTTAAACTCCTACACACCAAGACCATGGCTTCATCACTCCTTGCTCTGCTCAGGTAGCCAAAGTATTGCAAATCAGCCCTATTTCCAAATGTTGTTGGCCTCTTCCAGTGAGGAAAAAGCCACAATGGGAGCATTCACTTTGCCATAACCCAACCATCCCTTCTCCAGGTGTTAAGCTTCCTCCCAGACACTACTCCCTGGACGGTAGTCTATGTTCAGGTATCTGTTGTGGCCATTTCCATATTCAGCTATGCTTCCTACACATGCTCTTTGTGCTAGACTTCGCTGCAGGCAGAGCAGATGACTTCCAGGGTGAACCTGAGAATCACAGATAGCACCCTTAAAAAGATGAGTACACACAGGGGGATTAAAAAACCCCACACCATGCAGTATATATCTGGGGAGTGATTTCATAACACAGTGGAAGAAAAAAACCAAGTAGGAGAGGATGTTACCTCCAGTTTTCACTTGGCTAAGTATGAAGCACTCTTCAGATTAGTCAGAGGGCTTAAGGACTCCAGAAATTATGACAGTCTCATCTGCAAGTTTGCCCAGCTGTCCTTATCTTCAGATGGCAATTTTTTTGCCTCTCTCTTCCAAACCTATGCAAGCTATTGTTCCTTAACACACCACCGAAAATAAGCAAATGCTGGCACTAAGGCTTTGTACCAACGCACTGTGGAAAGCAGCAGGCTGCAGACCTCTCAACCCCCTTTCCTGCTCGTGTCCATGTTCTCTGAACCTCCCACATTTCAGGAAAGCTCCCACCCACTTGGAAAAAAGAATCATAAAATATGGGCTGCCTACTCTCAAATTCCTCAGCATGTTTGGTTTTGCATCCTTACTCCTAAACATATTCATGGTCAAAACCTGACCATGACACTGGCACATACAGCTCTCTGCTCTCAAGGTGAAACACTCGTGCTTGCCTCCCTAATGGGATAAACAGCATAAAAAACAGACTTACGGCAGGATGGTAGTTTTCTACATGTACTATCACTGCTGCAGTAGCATTCATGGCAAAATAGGACAGTTATGTTAGACCTGCTCTTGTCAGTGCCTTCCTGACAGGGCTCCTCATTTGTGTGGTGAGGCTGGATGCCAGACAGGGTCATGGCAGCACAACCGATGGCAAAATTTGACCTGAAGAATCTTTATTATAAATGGCAAAGGATCCTGCTTGCTCCACAAGATCCAGAGAGCGCTTGAAGGGCAAAGAGAAATATTTGTAAACTTACAAAAGTTTGACAGAGCAACAGCAAGGATTCCTGTTGCTTCCTAGAGCACTGTCTCTGTTTATGGCATGCCACAGCTCTTTTCTGACCTTGCAATAAAGGCAGCGTTAGGGAGGGAGAGAGGAAAGCAGAGGGGGTCTGTTCATGCTTGCCAGAAAGCACAGTCAGTCCTATGAACAGCAAAAGAAACATGTTATTATCACTCATTAATAGATTAGGAGACATACATGATTGTTTTTGTAGAGAATGTGGATTATGGACCACCTGTTTCACCCCGCATAGCACATGTGAGCATTTCTGATAGGCGTAAGGCTGGACAGCATGCTCAGGCTGCGTTCCTTGACTGTCTTGCTCCCTACAGAAACACAGCTCATCTGGTGTGTGTGACATTCCTTCCCACACTGTGCAAGTAATTTTTCACTGCCATCAGCTACTCCGTGACTGCTTGAGATGACAACGGGTGCTTGGAGAAGAAGGTGTGAGCTTCAATACCAAGGATTAACACTTCACCATTGCTGGATCTCAGGAATAAAGTTTAAATGTGCAGAGAAGAGTAAGGAAGCACAACCTTGGTCAAGATTTTATTTTCTGCCTTTTGCAGATGAAGAACCACCAATTGCAAAGCACATTTTGAGAAAAGCTGGGCATTAACAACTCATTGATCTCTTTCAAAACGTTGACTTGAGCAAAAAAGCATTTCTGTCCTGCTAATGCCTTTCCCTTAGACCTTCTCCTTCTTTCTGTTACCCAGCTGTTCAAGTCTACCCCTATACTGATATTTCAGTTATGATCTAGTTTTAAGCAGTGTGTACAGGTGAGTTAATTCAGACCCAAAGACCTCAGGCAGCTTGCCAAAGTCACGCTAATTAGTTGGCTGAGCAACAAGTATGTTAGCTTTACAGCAGCACTTACAGACTTAAGTTGTATCAACAACAAAAATGCTGCCACTTGAAGCTGGAGGGTGTATACATTAAGAAATCAGGGTGTAAAAATGAGCAACAGAAGATAATACATGAATCAGAAAGACTCCAAGTTAATGGTGGGCAGACCAAATCAAGGTTTTATTACAAATGGATTCTGACCAAGATACTCTTTACCAACTGAACTAGGGAGAATAATTTAAAATTCAAGTGAACACAAACTCAGATCTGATTTCAAGGAGAATTTCCGTATGGAAAAAATGTGAAGAACTGCTGGCAAGTAATAGATGTATTGAGGGCTAGTAAGATTCCGAGCTGGAAAATGCATGCATGACAACGGTGAAATTTCCAAACTGCAGAGGATTCAGTCTAATTGGATTTGAAGTTGCTGATAAAAAGCCTTAAGTTTCAAGGCAAATGAAACCTTATTTGAGTGGAATCCTCTCCATCACTGCATTATTTCCCTAACTGAGATAACTGCTGAAGCTACATGTTTATGAGCCTTCACTGATTCAAACTTTTGTTGTTCACTGTTGTACCTCTGGGATTTTCAACCACTTTTGTGCAGTGCTGTCCCACATATTTTCCATTTAGCTTCTGTTGACAGATGTCAACCTTTAAGATTTTTTTTCCCCTGCACATTGACTACTGTCCCAGTTATGCATCACTAGGGAAATTTAAAAAATTTTCCAATGAGCTGTCTTAATTGACTGAAAAATAGTAAGGGTTGTACAACAAAACATTTCCTCCCGGTTTTAGATTCTTCCTATAAACTTGATCAGCCTTATTTTCTTATCTAGAGCACTGACAGATTGATCAAAAGCAGCAGCAGAGTGGCCCTAATCAGATTTGAGATCAGGCTGCCTCCCTCTCTCCCCCTGCTTCAAATTTCAGCTTCTTATCTTAAATGAGCCATGCCATCTGTAGGGGAGTGGCAATTAAATCCAAATCTACCTGAAATTGACAGAAAACTTTTTGCTGGCTTCATTGTTCTTGCTCAGTCCCCACTGCCTGGCACGACTGCCAGAAACCCTTCCATAGTAGGATATACAATGGGCAGAGTTTGCTAGGTAGCTCTTTCTTTAGTATGAAACGGGCTTTAAAGAATAAATTGAATTGGGTATTAAATCAAGGAAGCTATAAATGCAGCTAACCAAATGTTTGGCATATACATCCCTTTCCAATTAGTTGAGTGTTCTGAAGACCCAGCAAAATGGTGCACCACGCACACATGCTTTCAAATCAAAACACTCGTCTGCACCTCTCCAATTAAAAAAACCCAGTCGGTGCTCAATAGCAGGCACACAAGTAAAAACAGCTGTATGAAAAGAGATGCATCAATGTGGATACCCGTTTACAAATCTGCTTCATGTAGTCACTTTATAAAGATGATGAGTTAATGCAGAAGTCAAATGTGTTTTTTTTGGAAGGAGCCAGAAGCCACTCATATTTTGGGACAGTCAGCCTATAACAAGGAAATTAAGGGGAAACTTACTTTGAAATTAAGTAACTCTGTACCCTCCTCCTGCAGAACCCCCAGTAAATTGCTCTGGCTATATCTTCTCCAAGTCTGATTCAGCCTCAAAATCCCCATGTTTCAGTACTTAGTCTATTTTTGCTGACCTATCAGTACATGCAAATAAGGTAACTAAAATACAACGATTTGAGAATATAACATATCTAAAAGGCTAACTTTTGTTTGTTTTTATTTGCATATTTTTTCAGGATATAGGTGATGTCTTACAACTTCTATACTAACACCAATGCCTTGAACTTAATGTGCCATATTCCTTTAAACTCTTCATCAGAAGATCAAAACATCTGGTAGACAACAGACATACTTTAGGAAAGCTGTAAGAACTAAGTACAAGGTCTGGTTAAGTCATTGTTATCCATGTACCTCTAGAGTGGCTAAGGCAGATTTGAAAGCTTGCCCTACCACAGCTCCACAGAAATGGGATAAAGCCATGAACTCACATTCTACTTCAAATATCACCACATATGGCAACTGCGTCACAGTTCAAGCTACCAGATCAAAGGGGCTTTGGATCAACCCATGCTACCCACTTATATCATCCTTGCACCTTTCATGGTAAGCCAAAAACCAGTGAGCAAGCAGGTGACTGGTACCCTGTAAGTCACAGCAGCTGTGGTACACCGCATTCTCACTACCTCCCCACCCATGTCAACTGGTGTTGCATGATTAAAGTGGCGATTAAGAGTACAAAACAATTATTCTTCCTGACATCATCCCAGCCTCAGACTGTGAGAGCTTACTTTCGCCCTGCCTCTGCCTTGCTGTTTCCTCCAACCACTTCCCAGGCTTCACCTTCTGACAGTTTCAGGGTGGAGTAACACAAGTCCAGAAACACCAAAAATGCTACCCAATTGAAACTTCCACTTACAACCAAAGGATGCCCAGCTCTAGCAATGCAAAAGTCTGGATAAGCAATAAGCAATATGCCTGATCCCGCCCTGCTGCAATGGAAAAAAAGCTGATAACCTTTGAAGGCTCCTTGTAATTTCTCTGACTGCGTGGTCCCATGGGGGGGATACAGTTATGACTTCTAAAACTATGTCCAGAAACAGTGAGAGTAACCTAGGAGGCTGAAATTAAGAACCTACCCTGCATTTTACACAATTTTCCTCTTCACCTGTGGTAGAGGAGCTGACTTGCTACCTAGAGTCAAACCAAGACGTGTAAAAACTTCAGCCTGTCAATCACAACCATTAAAAAATGTTTAGGTTTGAACATTACTGGAACTAGTATGCAAAGAGACAAGATGATCTTGTTCTTTGCTGGGACTTGGCAGCCCTGTGGATTCTATCAGTAGCAATGCTGTCTACTGAACAACGAGCTATATCTGCTTCCTTTATTCTCTTTTTTGTCTACTTACAAAGATTTTGGGACAGAAACTGTATCTTATAATGGGATTATATAATTACTTAAATCCAATTTCCAATCTTAATTAGGGATGCAATAATGAACTATTAATAATATTCAGAGCAGCATTAATCTATCCCTGCTATTTCACTTTAGTGGTAACAGGAACTAGACCATCAGGGAAATAAATTAAAGACAATTTGAGTTTTGAGAGAAATGTCAGAACGAGAGCTTGGGATCTGCATTCCTGCAACAGCTTATGTCTGTGGGAAATCCCGTGGGTACCAAGGAAAACAGGAAAAGGTGGGATGGTGGGCCTACTCACAGTCTGATAAAGTAAAATAATTGCTCAAGACATCACAGGATTCGGACCCTGCAGCTGAGCATGTGCTTCAATAAAAGTAACTTCAAGACAAACTAAAAAAGGCTAGTGTCAAACCGAACTTTAGGCATCTTGCCCGGTAAACACAGAAATGGAATACACCCCACCCTGCTACCACCCTTAAAGAGCATTTTCCCACCCCCTTGATGGAAGTCAGGCTGGACCAGGAATGAACTTCTTGCACTGGGTGTCAGACACCAGCAATGCTTTACTTGGTTAAGAAGCCTCTAATAAAAAGGCAAAATGCTACATACATAATTTCTACTGACTGGCGGAACCAAGTTGTAGTCATACTCCTCAGAAAAAGACACAAGACTACTCTGTGTGGCTTGAGTGTTTTGCCATAGCAAACTCAGTTACCTGCTGCAATAACTATCAAACCACTTCATAAAAAGCACCTTAAAAAAGATTTCATTCTCAGTGAACTATAAAAATTAGCCAGAAGAATCTCTGAAGCTTCAGAAGTGCATGTCTTTTGTGGAAATTAACTGAATTGACTATGCTTTAAATTAAAAACAAGCAAAGAACTAATTTTTCAATTCTGAATGGAATTGCTGAAACCTTTAGAGTGACAGTTGTATCTTTAAAAGTTTTCACTAAAATCACACAATAATATCCTGAGGAAAACTAAAGCCTGGCTACTTTTTTCCCCTCTCAACAATATCAGTTTACAGCTCAACAACACAAGGGTGGGGGAGGAAATTCCTTTATTCTCACCTTCCAAAAAAAAAAAAAGTTCCTTTTCAACAAGCTTTAGTACAATGAGTTTGTCATCAATTGTTTGCAGGAAACATCTCACATTTTTTCCCTCTATGCAATGAGTTTGATCCCAGCAGGTTGACTTAATTTTATAAAGATTTAAAAAAAAAAAGCCATACATAAGAAAGGCAAAGGAGGCAAAAGCCATGGTCATGTAAGAAATCAGAAATTAACCTCAGTAAAAGTACCCACACAATGCTCACAAAAGATCCAGGTAATGTATAAACCTAAGACCAGAGCCATTTGGATTTAAAATGAGAGAAGGCATTTGTGACACCAAATAACATTAACAAAAGTATTGAGTAGCAAGAGCTTACTCCATTCTGAGACATGGCCAAATTTACCACTGCAAGGAAGAAGGAAATAACAGCACATGGGCAGAATTCCCACTATGAGCCTGGACTAACAGGGATTTCTAAATATCTTTTTAATTTAGGTTGTTAAAAGGTGTTGTGAATAAATTGTTTTGCTTGCAGCAACAGTACTGCAATACTCAAGAGCAAGAATTTAAAAACAAAAATCTTTACTCTCACTGATTTCCTTTAAGTGGTTTTCTCTATTGAAAAGCTATTTCTGACACAGCTTTCTGATGCTGCTTCTCCTGGTAACTTCCACTGATGGCGAAAAAACCAACTGCTTCTCTTGCTTCGGAAGATCTGCTTCTTTGACATAATCAACAGTAACGAGTAACTCATAGCTGTTTCAGAGAAAGTAACATGCTAGAAAGAAACAGAAAGGCATGGATGAATTATGCTTTTAGGCTATTTGCATTAACCCCTGCAGAAGGTTGTGTCAGACAGGATCCTGAGGCTTTCCTTCCCAAAGCCAAGGCACTGCTCCTGGTCTACCCTTTGTGTGGGGAAGCAGCACTGTGGGAAGAAACCAGGAGTAAGGCCAAGCCTTCAAGGTCTCCTCCTGGCTTTATGATCTGGAAGAGTGTTACGCATCCAATGTATACATACCTGATTTTAAAAATGCAGATACAGGATGTATCGGCAAAGTGGAAAGACTTGCCTGGTACCTGCATTACAGAAAGGCTTTTGTAAATGTAGGGAGTACCTTAGGAGGTATAACATGAATAATTCTGTGGTGAATCAGACTGAAGGACTATCATGGTGACAAGGATCAAAATCTTTCTCTGCCACACCACCAGATCTGTACTAACTCTCCAGCAGCTGGGGCACCTACTGACATTTGCTAGTGCACAGCTGGCAGCATAATTTGATTCAGATGATAACCTCCTCGTAGGTTACCTACTGCTCCTGTCACATACTGCGTTACTTTTTAAACACACAGCTTACGTGAGTAAGAAACCTCCAGTATCAACTGAACACTTAGAGCGCTTCCCTGAACAAAGGGAATCAATCTTCCTCTCAGCTGATCAGAGCTGGGAAGGGTTTAGGATACATACACTTTACTCTTGTTGAGGCCCTTGACACCCAATGCCAGCAAACACTTCAAAGAGAAACTCATGAAACACTGAAAGAAGAAAAGTTTTGAGGTGGCTGCAAGACAAGAAATAGGTTAAAGGTGGAGGGAGGGGACAGCTTGCCCTGCAGATCAAGAGACTGGGGACACTGGTATTTGGGAAGAAAAGGGAAGGCAGTGCAAGGGTGACCCGGAATGGAAAATGTGCAGGTGCAAGAGCTGCTTGCTCCTGCTGAGCAAGGATGTGAGCCAAGCTGACTCCCCGAGTCCCCTGAGCAGAGTCGCCTGCTCCAGGGGAATGATGTTACCCCATCCCTGCACTTCCTTCCCATCACAGACTTCAGAAGAAGTAGGACCCTGCCCTGCAACTCCAAGGACAAGTATTTTTTTGTTATCTTTGTAATAGCCAAACCAAAGAAACTCTGGCAACAACGTCACACACTGTAGGAAATACTGAGAGAGACTAATAACATTTCTCTGTTCATCTGTGTTTGTTAGCAGAGAGGAAAATCATAGGGTCTTCTCCTGCCAAACCGTACCCACTGGAATTACTGAAAGCTTGGGCCTTGGGTTTGAACAATTTGGTGCTTTAAAGGAAGGCTGGCTTTTATCACAGCTTTTCAGACAAGGGTATTGAACCTCAGTATTTGAACAAGAACAAAGGCACCAGAGAAGTCATTCTTTGACACTCTTCTGATCTTTACAATACACTCTAAATCTAAATGTTTTTATTAGTTTTTAACTCTTCAGTGCAGGAAATGTTCTGAAACTTTAAAGAAAAAAAAATAACCACGGTTACAACCCAAAACTTCTTATCAGTGAAGCTGCTTGTCAGTTAAATAAGAGAGGGCTTATATCTTCTGTAGGAAGTTCTATATCAAGCCCACAGAATTCAAGTAAATCTGAAGAATACTAGAATACTAGAAAAAGTAAACTTTGAATAGTGTTCTACAGCATGAATTATTATTCTTTGCTGCTTTGCAACTCACTGATGTCCAGCAACAGAATATACACACAAAATCTATTTCACCAACCCAAACCTAACCATTTCGCCCAACATCTAGTCCCTGACATGAAATAAAACAGGCCTGTTTCCATACTGCCCAGCTACTGAAAATGCTCAAGGTCCTGAGTAGAAGCCTGAGAAATTTTGTCAGCATGATCCTCCACAATGGATTTCCTTTGGTGCTGGTGCCTACCACCACGTTCCAAAAGAATAAAACCATTAAGTCACTACAAAATCCTAGCAAAGTGAAATCCTCTTGCCATGAAAGTTGCCTCTTCTTCCTTAAAAAATTAATGTATCCTATTTCAAACTTACATTTGCCACAATAAGTACTGCAAGCCCTGCAGTGCCTCCTTTTTTATTTTGCCCCCTCCCTTCTGTCTCCCAAGAAAATTAAAGTACTCATTACATCCACCAGCTAGAAAAAAGATTTAAATGGCATGATGCATTTCCCAATGCAGCTACACTCTGGCAGAGAGCTGATACCAGGGGGATGTTGTGCAAAGCATGCACATACCTGCAAGCCTATTAACTACAGTGTCAGTCCCCATCCATAAAACAGAGCCCTCCAACTGTGCATTGCTGTTACGCTCCCACTAAACTCACAGGACCCCGCCACTAAAGAGCACATAGCCGAAAGAGCTGGCAGAGCACCCACAGAGGTAACTCGCCATTTTGGTGTTCAGATGTTCACCGCTCACTCCCCCAGTCTGGACCAGCAGCTACACCTGTCCTGGAGGACACAAACCCCCTGTAATAAGGTGTGAGCAGAGGCCTCTGGTCTGATGCTTCATGCTTTTTCTGCAGAAGTGTAAGTGTCTGCGATCAGTAAAGCACTGAAGAATCAACCCCTCCCACAAAACTGAGAGGGTGACACAACTGGAGCCCGACTATTCCATCCTCCAGAGACCATGCACCGTAGCATGAGTGCTGTCCATGTGTCTCAAGGCTAATGTGAAGGTAAAGGCAGCATGTGGTATATGGGTAGAAGTGCGTTAGTCTTTAATTTTCTAGGATTCTGTGCATCTGCAGATGAATACTTGTGGCCAATGCAACTTGGCCATGTCTTTAAATGCCATCTGGCTCTCCACTTAATGAACACTGGCATAAGTAACCTCCTCTCACTCTCCTTCTTCCACACACACCATTATTTTTAATAGAAACTGAGTTGTTGATGTAACAAGACTTTTTAACTTTTTGTTTGTTTGTTTTTGCCTCTGGGTTGTTTACCAGTGCCTACCATGACAACAGGCACACCCACTTCAACAACTGCACCTGCAGGATCCCAGTTTTATTTTCCATTCTGCAGAAACATATCCCACAGGCATGGGAAGAGGAATGCTTTAAAAATATCACGCACATGCTCCTCTGCCCCTACAAATCTACATCCCAGGCAGTTGCTGATCAGTTGGCAATATCCTCTCAGGCTGCCTTGGAAAGTCCCTTTTTTGACAGTTCACACTGCCGAGAACATAGGGTGTTGCTTTGCTTTCCCTTCAAAAAGCTTGCAATAATCCAGAGTCTTGGAGCACAGAAGAGAACAGTCCTATCATCCTTTTCTTCCAGAAAGAAAACAGATTTCCAGCAGGAGATGGTTTAATACAAACCCTATCCAGCTTGTCACAGAGAAGTCATGTCCTTTACCCAGGCCAGCAGGATACGCTGACTTGCCAGAGTCAACAAGAACAGTAGGCAAGACATGCCCAAGAGCTGAACTTCTGGGTTTCCCACATATCCCACAAGAAGCAGAGAAGAACAAAGAGAATTTGCTGTCGAATAGTTGCTGCTATACAGATGAAAGCCCTGAATTATGGAGGCCTGGGGAATGAATGAGAGGCAGAATAGCCCAAAAATATTTTATTCAGAGCAGAAGTCATCTGATGACATCTGACAAAAAGACATGAGCAAGAAAACTCCCTACAAGAAACAGTAATTCTATCGCAGTCTCTTCTTTTCAGCACAGCTAATTCCAAAAACCTGGTTTATGTACCAGTCAATCCCAGTCTGGCTCAATCGCCAAACACGATTTAGGATCCAACCATGACATTGGCCACCATCATATCTTCAACCAGCTTCAAGAAATCAGCAAAACCTCTGTGGAATAAACTCCCACTCAAAGCTACATTCTGGGAAGTCCTACTTATGTGCTAATAGTTTCACAAACTGGCTCCAGGACTCTCTAAGTATGCCAGTAACTTGTCAGCTTTCTAGTGACAACTCCAAACATGAAATTTTTTCCCCAAGGCTGATCCTCCTAGAAATTTCAAAATTACCTGAGCTCCCCGCTGCTATCTCTAAATTAATTAGATGGAAAAAGATTTTCAAGAAGTTTAAGGGCTTAAAATATATCCTGGTCAAAAATGTCAACTAATTAAAAGGTATTTTTAATTTAAAGTGAGAGCTATTCCCTAGAAATCTTTGTCAATATACATTCTGATCCACTGTACCATGCAATCTCTGTTCTCAATAACCAAGATGATAAACATATATACCATAAATATATATACCATATATACCAACATTTATACACCACAATGTGCATAAATCTGGGTGTTAATAGATACATCACACCAGAAAGCCAAACAGGCAACATTATAGGGATGTTGAGAGTCCCCATTAAAATGGCTAAAAGGCCTCACTTTCAGAAAGAGAATGGGCACTTCTTCAGTCTATGCTGCTTCTCTTTTAAAGCATTTCAGGTGGAACAACCTAAAAAAATCCCCAAAAGTCTGGCTGCTGCTCTGCTTCCTCAGGTCTGCCGTTCACCACGGATTCAGAGGGGACTGACACGGACACCAGAATCAGAGGAAGAACAAGCTTGCATTGGCAAGAAGATATGTGAAGGAAGCTAATATGTCTCTGTTTGACCCTTCTAAATTAAACAAAGCCAGGAATTGAACCAGGAGAGTATAACTGAAAGTAAAAACTAAAGGCAACCCAAGGATAGTGATGGGAAGCACCATGGAGACTGGGAGCATCAAACAGATGCAGGCCAGGCTCAGGCTCCTATCAGATGAACCAACAGCAGCTAAAGCCAGCACAGGTTCTTCTAAGCTACTCTTTAGATCCTACTAAATGACCAAAACAGTTGGGTTTTTTTGATTTAGCCAATTTCAGTATATTCAGTATATCCACTGCTTTCACAACAGAAAAATATAGAATAGCTGTAAATAGTTTGAAAATATTAAAAATATGCAGAGAAAGGGAGAAGACTTGAAACAGTCAGTCCACAATTTTGACTGAATTTTTCTTTTTGATGATCACAACCAGCAGCAGGAGCAAGGAGCTCCGAAGAGCTGGATTGGTCTCACTGCTCTGCTGGGCTCAGTCAAGCCGTATGAGAACAACGCTGCTGGGAACTTGCCCTGGTGTGTCCCTGTCCCAGCCGCGGGCTGTGAACGGTGGAAACAAGAAGCATCGAGACCTGAACACATCTGAACTTTTGTCTTTGCATTTCCTCTCGCACACCTGGTTCTCCAGCCCTCCCTTGAGACTTTGGCTGGCCACAGTTATCCTCCTTTTACTGTGCCAGGAAAATGCATCTTGAAAACACAGGGACAGCTGGAACATCAACCCACAGCACAAGAATAATACTTAAAGATTTGAGGTTGGCTTCACGTTGCCTTTCTTACAAAGCCACAAGAGCGCAGTGATAAATTCCTAACGGAACAAAATTAGAGAGGCAAAAGGTTTGTACAAAACCTGCCTGTTAAACCTCACCTGTTTTAACAAAAATAATATTTTCTTCCTTACTTGTGGCAAAACTGTAGCCTTTATGAATAGATTTATACTGATTTAATTAGTTTGATAGTGAGGATTGGTGCAGGATGCTAATATGGGTGCATCTTTGGCTGATTCCTACTTCTGGTCTAACATCTTCCCAAAGCCTGCCCAGGAAGAGATATTAAGAAAAAAGGGAACTTCTTAAAAGTGAAATTTGTTCAAAGGCGGATGGGTCTGGGTTGTGTATTAGCAATCCTATTAGGGAGTTATTCTCACCTGGCACTACTAAACTTGCCCCACATTCAACAAGAAACAGAAGTAGGGCACTGCAAGCACATATACAGACGGAGCTGTATTTTTCCCCGGAGTAGTGGGGAAAAAATGGCTGTTACAAAGCTCAACTCAGTGCTGGTGCCACTGTCCCAGATAATGAGGCACAAGATGTCCACTTGTATTCTGGGATTTACTGGATGAAAAATAACAGCTGTGATGTCAAATAACAATCCCTGAGAAGAACTGTTACGAAGGAAGCTATGTATGTCCTCACGTGCATTTGCACTTGCTCCCAGGCCCAGTCAGCAGAATTGTCACACTTATTAGGTTACTCAGTGATTGAGGCAGTGGTGTTTGTGGTTTCGGTGTTTTGATTTTTTTTTTTCTATTTAAGTCAGTACAATCCTAATATGTGGCCTGTTTAAAGGTATTTTGCAATTATCAAGGCAGGAGATAGTTCTTCTCACTACTTTAGTAAACTGGTGAACTTTAGCTGCTAGAAAGGGAATAAATGACAGAGATACAAGCCCCATTTTACTGGTAGTACTACATCCACTACACCCTTACAAAGTTTTCCTGGCTCATACATACATCATAAAAACCGATGTTATATAAAACAATACAAAAACATGTAGAAAAAGCTAGTAAAACATGGATAACTCTTCCCTTCCAAAGTACATGCAGTGATGTAAATTTAGCAATTTACACACAGAAAGTTTTCTGCTTTTTCCTTTTTAACACGTAGAAAATGGGAGAAGAGGGAAATTACAATACCCAGATCCACAAAAGACTTCAGTAGCATCAACAGATTCTGGACAAAAAATATGTATCTTTGACAGCATCTTTTTCCCATGGATCACGATTCACCTCTTTAGTCAATTAGATAAAGCTGGAAACTAAATTCTAAAATGAACAGGACATGCTTTCATGATACAATGGCACACATCAAAGCTTTCCCAAGTGCTTATGCAGGTCTTTTAAAGCAATATTCCTAACCGTTCTGAAGATGTCTATGTGTTTTGAAGGGAATTTGTTCTGTCTTAAATGCATTATTGTTTTTCTCTGTAATAAAAGAGAAATAATAAGGGATTAAAGAAATAGTTCTCTTTGCTAAACAACACAATAGAGAAAATTCTTACTTTTGCAGTATATTGTATGTAAGTATCATATCAAGCGATATAACACTTGAGTCATGTCACTCTGGAGTACTTTTACCACATTTCTGAAGAATTACTCTGACGCCACAGTTCTGCTTTCTCCTGTAAACGCAGTATCCTACTGTTATCAAATAAACAAAAAGATCCCCTGAACTCTCATCAGTTATAAACTTAAGTCAAAGGACCTGCTTTTGAAATTAAGGACAGCATGATTTACAATGGCAATGGGTTCATCCCCAAAAATAAGCCCATAATTTGTATTGCTAACCCAGAATTTTAATATGAAAAATGTATCCTCTTTTGTTCATGTTGTCATAAAACCCAAACAACCCAGTATTATGAATATGATTATTTGGGAGACAAGAAATGGAATGACAAAATCTAGATTTCTGTAGTATATACTTTTGAACAGTAATTACAATAAAATTTTTTATAAAAATTGAAATAGCAGCTGAAATTACAGTTTCAACACACTGTCCTTGGCCAAAGACTGTAAACCAAGCCTGAAGATCTTCCAATGTAGAGAAGAAAAAGGGATAAACAAGAGTTCCATATCACAACTGGGGAACTTCTGCACTGAGGATTAAGACTTGTTTTTCAGGAAGGAGTGAGATACGTTTGCGGTCTCCTAAAGTTACTGCGTGCAGTGCATCTTTTTTAAAGCTTTGTACGCATTTCAGTACTGATTTACCATGATTCTCACTTGATCACAGAAACCTGTATTGCAAGGGCCCTGAGATGCCATCTTAGTCTACATCTAGCTTCCTGCAGTCAACCATGATGGCTCCGAAGACAGGTTACCATTAGGCGATTTTTAAAAATCTTCCCAGTTGGGATATATTAGATGACTGCCTCTCTGGAAGCACCTTCCACATTTATTGGACCACAGAGGTAGTTCACATTACCAACTCAAACCTGAAATTTCATTTTTAGATGGCTGAGATGAAAACCAACTCTAATTGACCTCCCCCCAGATACAATAAGACTGCAAGTTTTGCTTCCTCATTGAAGACTGAATCACAGAATCATTCTCCCCCTCCATCAAGCTGTCCTGTGAAGTATATTCTCAGCAGCAGAACAATCCCAGACAGGAGAGTTCAGAGAGTGTGGACTTTGCTCAACTGCGTTTGTCTTGCCATAAGTAATTAGTATTTACCCTTCACAAGGATGAAACAGACTGATGTGGAATACTAATCTACCAAAGCAATGCAACTGAAAGTCTTACAATTATTTAAGCGGAAGTAACTTAAAATTTTGGAGATGCAGAAGAAAAAGAGTACCATTTTGGCATATGGCTCAGAAAGAATTACATAAATTATATATCTAACTGCGTTTGCTGGAATTCATTCAGTGCTGCTGTTATATTTCATAATTAAACTTAATTTTATAGACCTGTACTCTAGTGGTCTAGGCCAGCAGTCAACTAAAGAACAACCCTCTACTGGACAACTGCAATACTCAGTTAAGTAAGCATCATCATATATAAGGAGGCCAACTGTTTTTGCTCACATAATTTGAATGCCAAGACTACCATATCAACTTCAATGGACTTCCTCCTAGTGGGTTGGATTATCGGAAAGGACTTTTCTGCAACGAATTCTGAGTCCAGAGTTTTGATGGGGGTCTGTTCATTAAGTTTTGGAATCCAAACAAATACAAAGAATCAGCCTAGAAATAGGAAGCAAGCAATGAATAGTTGTATCAAAGTAACACAGAATTTAAGATGGACTTCAGGCAGCCAAACAACGGGGCACATGAGATAACCAAGATGTGCCCTTTCAGCAGACTGCTAGGAGAAACAGCTGCCAAAGCTTTTTATTTTTTTACAGGAGGGGAAAAAAAAAGAAAGGGAGACAATCTTGGCAGCTTGAACAAACCTGTTAACCCTACAACCATAAATGAACTAACTGCTGGTCAGTTGAAGTGACAACTGCAGAGAATCAGTACTGCAGCACGTCAATGACAGAAAAATCATGCTGTGAATAGTAATAATAGGGACAGTTCTAGATGTTGCATTATGTAGCTCTTCATGTCTTGCTATAAATGCAGTATCAATAGCACTTGCTAAATCAGCAGGTGTTTCCAGTAGCAAAAGTGAGTTTTGCAGTTTAGACACAACAAACCCACATGAACTAACTTATCCCATGATCAAAGTATACGTCAAACTGCTCACGATTCTGCTGGGTGTACTCTTCTTGCCATAAGCCATACAATCCTGTATTCTTCACTTCGCCAAAACTCTGGCTGACCAACAGGAGTTTTGAATAATTTAAAAGGACTGGGAAGTTATGCACGCATCCCATCGTATGGAAGCTGCACATCCACAGAGAAGGAAAACAACCATCAGCTATCACAAAAGCTACTTCTTATCAGCACTATTATAAAGCATCTATAAATATGGCTTAAATTACTTAAGAGCTCACCTGAGACCTGTACCTTTTGGACAGCTGCTTGAAAACTAATGCGAAAAACAACGTATCAGTTATCTAAAGCCACTATCTGTATGTAACATTTTAAATTTGTGCAAACTTACTTTGGCAGAGGCTACCAAAGGGCAGCAAATGGACTGGCATTCAGATATAAAATGAAGATAAACTGAATAAAAACCACTCAATACTGACCAGTCAGAAATACCTACAATGAATACACGTAAATGAATACAATTTCAGCTATAACTTCAACCTCTGCTGTGTGCAGGAACGTAAAAGCTATGATCTAAAAATGTATGAAATAACTTTCCCTTCATAGGAAAAAAAAGTAATGCACTACCACAGAGGCTGATGTATATATAACTTCCCTGGGTTCCTGAGGCTGGTGAGACCAGAAAACGTAATTGTGAAAGTGAAATAAATCCCTGTCAGATACGCAAAACCTCTGCAAAACACTTACACAGCATGAATACAAATTGACATACCAGAGCTATGAGACAATGCTAGAATCAGAGGATATCATTGCAATGTTGAACTGTTAATCACAGCTCGAAATAAAACAATATGTTTACTTCATTGGTAAAATCACAACCGGTGGATCTGCTCTCTCTCTTCTAACATTAGGCTGGTACTTATTGCCCTAACGTACATCTTCTGGGAGCTGACAGGCAATTCATCTTAAGATAAGAAACAAACTTAAGTTTGACTGCTTTTTTATGGGTAACGATTAATGTTATCAGGAACCAAAACACTGATACCCACAGTAGCTGTCCACCTGCCCGCCTCAGTAATAATTTCAATAACTTTTTAGGAGGAAGCACCAATGTTTGAGAAGTTTACACTGCAGTGGTCCTAAGCAGAAGCCAAATAAAAAGAAATAGAATATTTAAAACTCATGCTTCGCTGTTACTCAGGGATCTAAAAATAGAAAGACTTGGAACAAAGATATAGGAGATTTTCGGTTCAAAAAGGGGAGTCCAGGAAAAATTGAGATGGCCATGAAAAAAACATGCTGATTAAAAAATAATCACGTCACGGGTTTCTCAGGATCTTACCAACCCACACACCCCCCGCGGCTGCCACCCCGGCTCTCACCCCTCCCCGCTCCCCCCAGCCCGGCCGGCTCCTGCGCAGAGCGGCGGCCCCCAGAGAGGGATGCAGAGACCCCCCCCGACCCCCAAACCGCATTTGAGGCGGGGGAAGAGCCGCCCTTTCACCTGCAGACCCGGCTTTCCGTACCCGATCCCCCCGCCCCTTCCAGTACCCCCCGGCGGTCCGCGGCCCCCCGCCTTCCGCGCCGCCAGCCCCTACTGCCCCATGGGAATGTGCACGCGTGGGGGGTCCCGCAGGCGCGGGGCTGGCAGGGACACCTCGCGGGGTGGGCGAGGGCAGCCCGCCTCCCCAGCATCCCCCTTCCCTCCTCGCCTCTTCCCTTCCCCTCTCCGCATTTTCATTCTCCCTTCCTCTCCTCGCTTTCCCTCCCTGCGTTTCCATCTTCGCTCCTCGCCTTTCCCCTGCTCCTCCTCGCATCTCTACCGACCCCCCCCGCCTCCCCTGCTCCGCTCTGATCCCCCCCCCGGGCACTTCCCCTTTGCCCCCCACGCACCCGCAACCCACCGAGGGCCAGACAACTTGCCGGAGCCGCAGCCACCGCCGCCTCCTTTCCCTCAGCACCCGGAGCCGCGATCGCACACAGACGCAGGCACAGACAGACCGACAGAAGGGCGCGCGGACATACGCGCACCCCGGCGCATGGAGGTACCTCTCCTAAAGCGCGCCCGCTCCTCCGGCGCGCGGCCCCGGCACGTCGGGTCCCTCTTCTTCCTCCTCCTCCTCCTCCTCCTCCTCCTCCTCCTCCTCCCCTTCCCTTCTCTCCTCGCCCGCCCCCTTCGCCGACGCCAGGAAGAGGGGGGCAAAGCCGCCTCCCGCCCCGCCCCGCCCCGTCCCGCCCCGTCCCGTCCGTCCCGTCCCGCGGGACGATGCGCCCCGCGCGGGGGCTCGGCGCTTCCCCCTCCCCGTCCCGCCGCGCTCGGGTTACCCGAGCCCTCTCCGGTTACGGATGCCAGCGCCGGGCGGGAGGGTAGGGAGCCGAGCCCCGGCGCGGGGGACCCGAGCCCCGGGCAGGGATCTGAATCCCGGGGAGGGGGACCGGACCCTGGGGAGGACCGAAGCAGCGCGGCCCCGGCGGCCCCGGCGCCCGCCGCCGGGGGTTTCCTGAGCTGTGGGTTTCGGGATGGTTTTGCTGCTGGTTGGGGTTTTTTTTTTTCCCCGTTTTTCGGTTTACTCCTGTGGTTTGACTTTTTTGTGTGTGTGTGGGTTTTTTTTGTTGTTGTTTTTCCCCAAATATATGCAGCGGAGCTGACTTTCATGGGCTTTTTCAGTGTCCCCCCCTAGAACCCAAGAGCATTTGCAGCGTTCACAGTAGGCTCTGGCAAGGATTTTCATTGATCTGCCACCCTGCCTGTGAAGAACCTCCACCTTTTATTTTTGGTTTCAATACAAACTTATTTAACCCCTCAGCTCCGGCGATGGAGATGAGGAACAGCTCCTGGCCCTTTCTTCGACCTGCTCATGGGTTTGCAGACCTCCACTGCAATCCTTTTACATCATTCCTTCTCCCGGCTGAAGAGCTGCGGGTTGCTCATGAGGGCCTCTCTCCATACATCGTTCTGTACCTCTTACCCTTGATGCCGTCTTGAACATCATCCTGATCTAGCAGATCCTTTTTGAGATTAAGAAATACACAATATTTAAGATGTAGGCAAACCATGCATTTGTACTGTGCACAATGATTCTTTTCTCTTAATATTTTATGAGGAATTTTTGAGGACAGAGATGATGTTTCCGTGGAACTGCCTGTCATAACCCCAAGAGTTTACTCTTGCAATGCCCAGCTCAGAGTCCACCATTTTACAAGATTGTTTCTCTGTGTGCGTAATTTCACATTTACCTACACTGCATTTCTTATATTGCCCAGACAGCCTTATAATGTCCCTGCATAGTTCTTCATGGTCTTTCTTCTTAGTGACTTGAGTAAATCAATACCACTGGTGAATTTTGCTATTTCACTCCATTCCCAGGTAAGATATGAGTACACTGAACATCACACATCCCAGCACTGACCTTTAGAGAACCCCATACCATCCACCACCTCCCTCCATTGTGAAAACTTGTCATTTATTCCTGTATTTTGCATTTTATCTTCTAAGCAATTACTGAGCTATACCAGGGCTTTCCCGCTTGTTATCGCTGCTTAGTCTCCTTAAAAGCCTTTGTCAAGAGCCTTTTAGAAATCCAGTCAGATATGGGAATTAGATCACCCTTATCCACATTTTTGATGACCCTTTCAGAGACCTCCAAGAGGTTTGTTTAAGGCAGGTCTTTACAGAAGCAATGTTGACTCTTCTCAGATAGATTGCATTAATCCTAGTGTCCTTTAGTTCTGACCCAATTAGCATCTCTGTATATGCACAGTACAAGCACAAGTTTGCAGACCTCTAGTTCTCCAGACCCTGCATTGAAGTTTAGTGTCACATTTGCCACCCTCCCCTCTTCAGGTGACAATGTTTTAAATGGGAGATTACACGCTGCTGTTGATAATTCAGTGGCTGCATCCTCCAGTGAGGACTGAAGGACGCAGATGCTCACACACAGGCACATTGCTACCTGAATGCCATGATAGTGAAAAAGGCTTATAGTAAAAACTAAAGGTATAAGGACATAGGTGCATACATAAATGACTGCAGACTTGTAAGCTGGTGCTATTAATGTAAGTAAGAAGCTATCCTACTAATTAACTATATGTGGCCATGACTCTCATTGCAAATATATGTGCCTGAAAGCACATAAGAGTGTGGTACAGAAAAAAACCCACCAAGGTCTTTGACCCAGGGAACTGTTTGCCATTCTCTTTATCTGCAGCCATCTGTTTTCTTTCTTTCATTGTTTGCTGTACATCCTTTTGATCAAGGATGGCCTTTTTAATGCATGTTTTTCACTTGCCACTGGCATCTGGCATGGGAAGGAGGAAGGAAGACAGCTCTGAGCAGGGGTATTTCAACTGCACCACCCAGGAACGTTCCTGGGAACCTCTGCAGTTCAGTTACCTTCCCAGGGCAGGACTCATACTCTTTGTCCTTCTAGGAATCGGTGCAGCTATGCAGGGCATGTGCTAGAACCGCAGTGCAGCTCCATTTTGGCTCTTTGCGGGAGGGAGCAAAGGAAAGCTGCACCTCCGACACCTGACTGAAGCAACTGTGCATGGACCTGCATCGCTGCTCACACCCACCAGCCTGCCCCGTGGGTGTAAGCGCCCATACTCCCACAGGCAGGTATGCCATCCAAATGGCAATGCGGGACTGTGGAGGACAGAGAGGAAGAGGAGCATGGGTGTTGCATCCCTTTTGAGTATTTCACAGGTCTGACCATGTTTGTTGGGTTTTTAGCGACTTCAGCTGGTAGAAACAGAATAAGCCAGCTACCAGGAAGAAGCCAAGGAGGAAAGTAAATTAGTCTTTTTTAGCTGCAGAAGACTTCAGAACCATGCAGAAAGGTCCCCTTCAGGCCTCAGAAGCATAATTAAAATAAGCATAGTCCAGCCTCATGCTTTTTGAAGGCCTGAGGTTTTGGAGACTGGCAACACCGCACTGTAGAGGAAAATCTGTGATATTCATAGCAACCAAAGATATTACTGCCAAAGAGGGAACTTCAGAGCTCCTCTTTCTGGGTTCCCACCCCTCTGCCCTTTTGTTCCAACAGTTATCTTCTGTTCCTCTCCTGCTTACTGCCCTTGTACAAGATTGGACTGAACTCTGTGTCTGCAGCACAGATTCTGTTCCATTAGAGAAAACAATACCACAAATGACACTGATACTGTTTGATTTTTGGTTTTGGTTTGGTTTGGTTTGGTTTTTTTTTAGTTGTGACAAGGATGCATTTACTTAGTATTAATTAGGTAGCAACATGACTAATGTACCACAGAGGAAATCAAATGCAATTTTGCCGTGTATATTTTAATGAGTTTTGCCTATTGCTTCTAATTTTCATTTCCAACAGTTAAAGCAGGAGAAGAAAATTATGTCTTAAAGTTTTATTTAATGATGTATTTTGTTAATGCTCTATAATTTTTTTTACCTCATTACAGACGGCTTCAGGTAGGGGGAAAAAGGAATTAATCTTTGCCAGGGTGCAGCCTTCCCTAATTTTTACTGTGAAGCTAAAATAACTTTACCCAAATAATAAATTGCAAGATTAGTGGGTATTGTCCTAAAAACTCTGAAAGTAGGAAGCGTATAAAGATCAGTCTCATTAACCCAATATTTGTCAACGAAGGTAGTTATTTTTAACTCTCAAATGACAGTTCCTCTCCTGTCATTCCCTTTCAGGCTTACTTTATGTGACCTGTGAACTGAAAAGGGCTATGTCACCACTGGTATTACCTCATTCCTCTGCCAATGAGTGACCAACGTACATCGCAAGGCTGTGCTGAACATGTAGGAAGAACCAACAAAAACAGATCCTGTGATCAGTGTGATATCCTTGGGAAAGCTCGAGGAAGTGTGACAGCGTATCTGAAACTCTGCTTGTAGGGTGATGCAAAACTGAGGATGTTTTTCTATATACATAGCCTGTGGACAGGACAACTAGGGCCACTGAAGCCAGTGGGAACTGCAGATACTCAGCACCTCCGGCAACTGGGCCACATGCTTATGTGAGACCTTGTTATTATACAAAAAGGCTCTTATTTCTACTCTTTTTTCCCTGCCACATAAGCTGACCTAGTTTACAATCTGCCTCTGTACAGATGTGTCCTCTTCCATGGGCAGAAAGAGGACAGAGCCATTGCCAACAAAGAGAGCCTGGAGTTAGGAAAGGGAAGAGATACAGGGCTGCTCAGGATGGGGAGATAAAGAAAAGGAAATGAAAGACAAAGATGTTTGTAGGAGAGGAGAGAGAAAAGAGAAGCCATACGTGTAACTGATGCTCCTGCTTTATCCAGGAGCCAGAGAGTTACTCAGAGTCTTTGCTTTGGGACTTCGTCACTATATTGGAGCCCAGTTTCAGTAAAGCAGATTTTTTTATTGTTATACAGCACACCTTCGAATGGAGAGCAATTCAAAGGGGATACCTGTTCCTATTAGGAAGAAACTCTTTCAGGCTGCTGTTTTATAGCCCAGCACACTGTTCTTGTTCTTGATGAACTCCCAGAGAGGCTGAAAGCAGTACAGAATACAGAAAGGAAGGAAAATACTATTACAATGATGCTGGATATGCTAGGGATTTTTATAACATTTATAAAATGAAATGCAGTCTGAAAGGTGCTGCCTGATCTGGTATGCTCCACACTGAATTTCTCTTGAGTATGAAAAATGAGTTTTGCTTGGGATGCAGCTTTTTAAGTGTCTTAGATTAGCTGTCAGAAATTTTGTGATTAAATTTGTTTTCCTTTCTTTGTGGTTCTGGTTGTTTCTCTGACTACAGAATAAGATGCAGATGAACTGGATGAGGGAATGCACTGGCTTGCAGTAATGCATGTGAGATGAAAATGGTACTTCTGTGTATTCTCTGTGCATTTATAAAACTAATGAATGCAGAGATCCATCACTCAGTTAGCAGAAGAGCTGTGAGAAGTTTGGAGGTCACATTCATAAATGCTTTATATTCAGTACAGGGATGAAATGTTGAGTGTAAAAGGGGCCGGGAGCTGCTGATAGGGAACCGACTGGAGATTCCTGTTCTATTCCTGGCGTTGCTGATGACACGTGCTGTGACTGAAGACAAGCCACTTTCCCTTATTTGTCTATACGAGCTGATGAATTTTAGGACAGGGACTGCATGTTAGTGGGTGTTTGCACGGCATAATGGGCCCTCAGCTGTGGTTAGGGAGTTCAAACACTAACATAGTATGAACTTAAAAATTATTTTCTGAAGTTATTCAGCTGACTAACAGGCTCATTTACACACAAGTATTATGTGGTGGAATAGCTTGGCAAGATCTCTATCAGCAGCTAGCTACATGAGTAGTCTCATTGACTTAAATGTGACTCCTTGAGTGAGTAATGTTTTAGTACTGGCTCCATAAACTGTTTTAGTCATCATCAGCTTACAAACTACATGCGTAGCCCTGCCAGCACTTACCACACAGTGTAGTGTGTAGTGTGTTTTACTGCAAGCAGTTCTGTCACAGGAATAATACCCAGTAGTAACTGTTTGTGTAATCTACGCCTACGTGAAGAAGTTACTCTGTTCTGCAGTTGCAACACCAGCCAAGTTTCACTGGCACCGTGTTCGCTTTGGTTCATGGGGACTGTTAGTTCCCCTTCACAAGAAATCCAAATAAGTATTCAGTACCTGTGATGTAAGGAAGAAATTATATATTTTTGCAGCTCAAGGGGATACCGCTGCTTAACTGTCTCATGGCTCTCCCTCCGTCTTGTGGAAAATACAGTCATTGCAAATCTGGAGCTGTAAGGTTTCACTTAAAGCTCTTTACAGTCCTACACCAGCTAATGTCTCTGCTTTGATTACTCCTGCCTTATCTTAGTCTCTTTGTACCCTCTTTCACAATAGCCCCTGTTTTTTTCCCCTACTGTGGGCTTGTGTCTCCTTTCAGTCTGTTCCTTTTCCTAAGCTCAGAAAAAAAATTCCATTCAGTAGTATCCCTCTTTTATTCTACAAATCCCTCTTTCAAATCTGCATCATCAGTAACATCAACATAAGGCAGTCCTGAAAGATGGCTTGCCTGTGTCCAGCTTGCCTGATAGAGCCTGAGCATCCTTAGGGCCAGGGAGCGTATTTCTATATATTTTTCTGAACTACTGTGTGCATATGAAGAGCCATATAAATATAGTACTACTTGTTACCACAGCATTACATATTCATCATTTATATCAACTGCTGGGGCAAGATAATCACAGACTACAGTACTTCAACAATTATGTACAGTTGCATATTGTTCCTCCAACTGAACAGGCATAGCAAAAAAGATTTAAAGAACAATCATTATTTTAGAAATAGGGAACCTCTGTAACTCTTCTGTACAATACTTGAATAGCATAATCTTACAAAGAGCATTTGTTTGTGAACTAAAGAGCTTGATCCAATGCCCAATGGAGGCTCTTCCAATGCATTCAATGAGCTTTGGATTAAGTCCTTCCTGAGGAACAGATGCAGGGTTTTATTCACTACCACTAGAACAATAAAAATGACAAGACAAAGAATAAAGTTGTCTACAGAGAATAAAGCACTGTTGTCCTGCAGCAGCTTAAATGCATTAGGCTCTATAGTTAAAAGAAAGTCCTGTAGAGTTAGTAAAATTGTTTGTGTAGCCCATTCACAAAATATACAGTGCAGAAATGTTTAAATATCTACACATAAACAGCCAAATACAGTGTATTTCACTGAGTATTCAACTTCCCAGTATTTGCAAGGGCTGAGTTACAAATGTAACTACAAATTCCAGTTGTGCAAACAAAGATAACACAGAAATAGTTTGTTGCCATTAATCATCAAAACTGCAGTGGAAGAGAGAGCTGGAAATTTTTTTATGCATGGCTCTTAGATGGATCCTAAGTGTTTACTGAGACCTTGACTAGAGACAGGCTTTCCTTTAGTAAGTTTATCTCATTCAACATAATGATTTCTTATCTGGCTGGTAGATGTTATCAAAATGTAAGCAATAACGAGCGTTGAGGAGCAAGATATTTGCCCCTGCAGGAAAAACTGGGGCCAGTCACCCCAGGAAAAAAGAGTCCAACAAGGGAGATAAGCCACTGTGGGAGATACAAGAGACTAGACTGAAGTAAAAGTGGCAGCAAATGAGAAAAACAATTAGCAGAAACTAAGCCCGGTGGGAACTGGGACTTGCAGCAAAGGCAAAATGTGAAGAGGAATCTGTTCAGAGGCTTTCAAGAGGTCTGGGTAGATCTTGTAAAGAGATCTAGTGAGAGAGAGAGTGTGAAAGCAGCAGACAAAACTGACTTCTTTTAAACACTTGCATTGATTTATGCAGAAAGTAGAAACTGGGAAAGGAGCCTGCATTAGAAGAAGTTACAGTCATAGCAAAAAAGACCCTTGTGATGAATATGTGGAGAGAGGTGGATTTTAGAAGAGCTGAGGAACTGGAGCGGTCTGGTGCAAGAAAGTGTGATGAGCAGAAAAGGGCATTACATAAAGCTTTTTATACCAGGAAAGAAAGAAGGGACTCAAAAGCTGAAAAATAACATTACCCAAAATTAGTTCTGTAATCATGAAAAATAATGCCATTTTTATTTTACTTGCTCATATTTAAATGTTCCTAACTTTTTCAGCTCACAAGTAGCAGCTTCAGAAACAAGTCAGTATTCTTAAATCCTGCACATTTCATTACCAGGCAAAGTCAACACAGTGCTTACTCCACTTCCACACACTAACTAAATGCCAAATGGCACATTTTGTCATGCCATCTTCTCCCAGAGGGTTGCCACGGGTGTGCTTTGACAATTGCAGAGAAGATAAATCCTTCTGTCTCTGCTTTTACTTCTACATGGGGAACCGTATCAGCCTCCAGGGACTGAAATCCCTGCTACGTAGAAGAAGAGCAGCAGTACCCTCTTGCCATACTCCTAACACTTCCACCTTTATGTTGCTACAGCCTTAATGAGTGCTCCTGTGAATTCTTGATACCTTTTAATCTTCTGAGTTTTGCACATTGAAATACAAATCTTCAGCAGTTAAGTTGACTTCTCTGGACATTTTACCAAACCTTCCCTACATTCAAGGCTGGATGCTTGCTCCTTCCAGCACTATTGCAATGGTGCTAAATGCCTCCAACTAGGATGTGTCATTTGCTGCAGGGTGGATGGCAATACTAGAAATGATTGAGAAAACCAAGCCTACCTGAAGGTCCTCGGAAAGTCAGAGACAAGTGGATAATATTCAAAGAATAAATTCTTTGTCCCATGACAAATAATATTTTTTTTTCCCATCTAAAACCAATATCAGTTTCCAAAACATGCATTCCTTTTCTTGAATTGGAAAGGGAACAGGCCCAATGACTAAACCAGAGGCCAACCTGCAGTAAGCAGAGGTCTTAGCTTCACTGCATTTTCTGATCATCAGAAGTTAAATCATGCAAAATGAAACTGTAATGAGATGATAAGACAAGTTGATTATAGGCCCGCTAATTAAAAATACACACTATTCTCCATGGAAATTCAGCTCTGTACTATGAAAGTGCTGTGGATTTTAACATCCAACTCACGTACTGTTGGAGCAGGGAATCTTATTTGTCTTTGGATATGAAGGCAGGTGGGCATGTTTTACACAGGCACCATAGCTTGACAGGCTTGTTACTTTTCTTCGACGGTTCCCATGCAGAGCCACAGAAATAAAATTACAGTGCCAGAGATCAAACATAGTGGCTCTGATCTCTTTGAACAACTGATGATCCTCTGACCTCCCTGACTAACGTTGCTGGTCTCGGCCATGATATGAAGAAGCTGTTGAGGGCAATTAACAGAGACCATAATTGGAAGTGAACTCTTAGCTGTGTGCTGTGACATGCAGTTCAGCAACTCAGATGGATCCTCCTCTCTGTCACCCAGCCCAGCTCTGCTGACTTCAGCATGAGGTTAGCTGTGGCCAGGACCAGGGGTGGAGAGCACGACCTGGGAAACTGGTCGTGAGAGCAGGCAGGAGCCAAAAGGGGAAAGTGTCAGCTGCAGAAAACAAACTGTTTTACTCCTGGAAGCTGGTTTATACCTTACTTTGGTTTGTTACTGCATAAATGTCTCTGAATTTCAGCAGCACCCCTCCATGGCTGGCATGGCAGCAAGATACACCCTAAACTGCCTGAAGGGTCAGGGAGGAGGGGAATGAGGCCATGCAGGCTTACACTTTGAAAGATAACCAGGATTTTTTGCTGTCTGACCTCACACGCTTCAGATACATATGCTGTGCAGAAAGAGCATCTCCCTTTAAACTGCTCCAGAGTGCTGAAAATATCAAAGCCTCTCGTTTTCAATTTCATGTTAAGTTTTTGGCCGCAGTGCATTTATGGCAGTGGGGTGAGGGGAAGGGTGAGGGGAAGGGGTTGCATTCTGGATCTCTTTGATTTTTTTGTTGTTGTTGTTTTTAAGTAACGATCCAGTGAAATTAATTAATTTTCCAGGTTTCCTGGACTCACTTAGGTTCTTTGGTGGTACAAACTTTCGTAAAACCAAAGAAAGAGCAAATTGAAGTTCTGTATCTCTGTTAAAATATTACAGCAAAATAGCAGCATCCTTTTCACTGCAAGACAACTTCTTTCAGCTTACTGCTGATCCTTTTATGTTGAAATCAGGAGTTGTTCACCAAGATAATTTCCCAACCTCCTGTACAGCAGTGTTGCGGAGAAGGCAAATGGTGTATATGTATGTCTTCTTCCTTGTTACCAGTCAGCAGTAATGATGGTGGGAAAATAAAGAAAAACAGCTGCAGTTTATGCTACTGTCACATACGTAAACATTCTCCTTTTTGAGCAAAAGCTGCAAGAAAGATTCAGTAATAGAGTACATGATATTCTGAACCTGCACTTCAAAAAGAGCTGTAGGCATAACAGGATATGTTTTAAACGCAACAATGAAAGGGCATCATCTTGCTATTTAGAAAAGAAGGAAGAAACATGAAAAACCCCAAGATCATTAATAAATTTTAGCTTATTCAACAATTGTTCCAGCTTGGCTAATTCTGAGCACATTACATGGAGTGGCTCTTTGGGAGGACCATATTCTTCCTATCTTGTAAGGGAGATTATTACTTTGCCTCGTGACTAGGATCAAGTGTAACATTTGTTTAGTGATCCATATCCTGTCTTTGCTAGTCATGAATGTCATTACTTACTAGATACAAGAGTTTTCTATGCTTTATTGAAACCTATGCAATTATCACTGACTGGAACCACACAGTCAAGAGCACAGTCTGGACCTAGTGGTATCTAGGTGCTTCCTGTCAATAGTTTGTTAAAACTGAAGGGAACTTAATGATGGCCCAGATGTCCACTTGGAGTAAGTAGGCTGTTGAAAATAACAGAGATATGCCTATTTCTATTTCCCGATTTCTATTAACTGAGCATCTACTTTCTTTTGGTATCATAAAACAATATGGCAACTAGGTCTGCATAGATTCTTTTTCAAGACAATCTAAAATTGATGGTTTTCTTATATGAAAATAACATTACCCATTTGACTTTTTAACAATAGAAAGGACAGTTGTTTTGGTTTTGTGTCTTACAGCAAATACAAGCTCAGAAGAGTTTATATCCTGCTGGTCATATCTTTGCCTCAAACACCAGGCTTCTGCCTTCCATAAATTGTTAGTAAGGTATTAAAGAAAATTTCAGCACTTTGTCATTTGCTATGACTAAATTAATCTTCTTCCATGCTGGTAAGGATACTCTCATGGGCTTTATTGACTTTCCTGTGCTAGTATTTTGCTGATTCTGCTCATGCTGCATCAGTGGTTGCACTGAGTCAGCCTCCCTCTTACAAAGTTCTGCCACTAAACCTCCTCCTTCAGTGGGGGTTCGTTATTAGAAGAATGGGACTTCTTTTTTAAAACCAGGGAGAAAACAAGGCTAAGTCAGATTTTGTTCTGTGTGGTGTTACACTCCCAGGGATTGGAAGTACTGTTATTACAACAAATTGCATTCCACAGTCACTGAACCTTTTTCCTCCTCTTCCCTAAGTATGACCTTAACTTAAGCCAGAGAAAGTTAGGGACTGATTAAACTGTAGCTCAGACCTTTCCCAGCAGTCCTACGGGTCCTGCTTGCGATATACGAGCTGCCACAAAGCGATACTATGCTGAGCAGAGCACTGATAGCAACCAGTGCAAAATGTCTGGGAATGCCTGTGCAAGCCCATACTCCAGCTGCCGTCAGAATTCTTTAAATACCTCAATTTAACAATAACACGAAAGTTTCATTTTTATGGCTTTGCATTATCAATTTAAACCTTACTTATATTTTTTGAGTTGTAAATTATTTGCCTAAAGAAAGGTGGATTCTCACTAATACCCCTGAGAAGATGTTGATTTGCTGCTTTATATAGATTTATCCTTAAATTCGATCATCATTTTTGATAGCCAAGAATATGAAATTCTGTGCTGTATTGTCAATTCTAAATTGTTAACTGCAATTAGTCAGACTCATATTTGTTGTTTATTAGATCTGTTTTGTTTTGTTTTTTAAACATCAGATCGGTCCTGGATTTTGAGAATATTATTAATATTTGTTTTTAATGGTAAATGAAACTAGTAAATATGATAAGAAAAGTCTAAGAAAAGGTTTTCAAAACATGTTTTGCACTTACATTTTCCTTATTAAAAAAAAACTTTTTGCAGGTGCTGACTTTAGCTGATTATTCACCATGTCCTCTAAGATCTTAAAGCTAGCTGATCTGAGCTTCTCATACCACTTTTTACTCATTGACCAGAAGAAGGTACAAACTTGCTGCATTTTTTGTCTTTAAATGCTTCTTTAACTGAAAGAGAATTTATTGGAATAAATTTAGCTAACTGTAATTTAAGAAAAAAGCCCTCTGTTTTTATAGCAGAAGTCTGAAATCTGCTTCCTCAGTTTCATCTGAACCATTTTAACAGCCTTGATTACTATTTTAATTTCATTTAAAGAAGTGTAAAAGATTAAAGCAGATTTAGGCATTAATATGGACTATGTATATCCAAGTTTGCATCTTTATTTAAAAATCCAATTTAAGATAAAAAGCTTTGAGAGGCCTTTAGTTTTTAATGGGGTTGGTTTTGTCTTTAAATATACATGCTTCACACTCAGCTGTGTCAGCAACCCTAAAAACGTACGTCTTGGCCCTGCAGGAATTCCCTCGCCCATTCACTCCCTTTTCACTCCAACATTTTACCAACAAATTCATTTGCTGCTGTTAAAAACATATGGCTGCGCGTAATCACACCAAGAACAACAAAGAAAAAGGAATATCCCCATCATGCCAATTCCAGCAAAACGGTGTTTCCACATGCCACCCAACCACACCAAGCTACCAGGTGAGGGCAACGGTCATTTGCCCTCATGCTGATTAGCTGCTTGTGGTCAGGTTTCTAGCAGATGAAAAGAGGGGGGGTTAGTGGTAACCGTAGAGGGGCCTGAGAAGAAGAGAAGGTGCAAAGGAAGAAGTGGGGGAGATTGACTGATGGTGAGGAAGGGTCGAGTATTCGTTTGACACTGTCTTGCAGCGAGCTGCCAGGATTATTTAACAAGACCTCCCAAGAAATGCACTTTTATTGAAGATCCTCCTAATCCCAACCATGGCATCAGGCTTTCAGATATTTAGGAGGAGACCCTGTAGTAGTCAAGCAAATGCAGTTTACACCAATGGGGTCTGCTCTGCAAACTATTCTCACCACGACAACCTCCTCACAGATCAAGATATGGCCCATCCCACCAAACACGGGATGCAATCAAGCATTATGTTGGAGTGCAGTGCAATAAGAGTGCTTCCCACAAGGGCATGGTGGGAGGAGACTTACCCCTGCACCCTCCTCAGCTTCAGGTCTTTCACAGGAGCACGGTCCGGATGGGTCCCTCGGCGGCAGCATACCTGATCCTCCTGTGCCTACAAAACCAAAGACATTTTAATGCCCATGGGAGAATATGCATGGTTGAGAGGTTGCTTTGCTTTGCTTGGATCAATTTCTACCAGCCACACTCTGTTGCCAGCCTGGTATCCAATCAACATTGTTAAAGAAAGCAGAAAGGATACAAAAACAATGACTGAAAAATGTCTTTACCAGCTGAAGACAGTTCTGTGTACTGTGGAGAGGCAGCCACCACCGGGAAAAATGCAGCAGGTGCATAGTGGGTTGACACAGCACACAATGGCTCAGGAAGGACATCTTCAGTTTCACCCCCGCAGTGGCCATCCCTGTCCCTAGAGTGCTGCCCAGTGCCAGGGCTGGGGCTGCCCTGGTCTCTGATAGAGTGGTGGGATAGCCCTGGCTGCCAGGTCTGGCCTTGCAAGCCTCAGGGACCCCCCCAGACACGGGTTGCTCTGTGCTCACCTATGTTGGTGTGCTGAAGGTGTGCCTGTGTTCACACTGTCCCTGGGATGAGCTTGTCCCATCTTGGGGAGAAGCCAGAGGACTTTTTAGTACTTCTGTGCATCTCAAGGTTAGCTAAGAGCATCTAGGACCCTAACTAAGAGCATCTTACCAGTGAACACTGTCTGTCAGCCAGGCAGTAGTCACCATTGCTTATTGGGTGAGGTCAGGTTACAGGTGCAGCTCGCAGGGCATGGTGCAGGCAGCCTGTCAGTCCTCTCCAGAAGAAGCAGCTCTGCACTTTTATTTCTACATCAAGCTTAAACCCTGAAGAAGTTAAGAACATACCCGCTGGTTTCACCTCCAGCGACAACCTTGCTTGAGTATAGCTAGCCACAGACAGCTGCTTGATTGCTTTTGGAATTTCCACAGCAATGGCATTAATTACAATAAATAATGGTGGATTAGTCAGATTGAATTGGCAAATATTTTCTAAACTGTGAAATTAAATTATAGGGGTTACACAATCTCCTTTATAGAGGATAAGGATGTATAAGTATTTATCAGCTCCAGTAGCACTGTTGAATGTACACATTCACACTGAGAATACATTGAATAATGTTCCTTATGCTACCACAGCACTCTGCACACCTACTAAATTTGAAATACAGCTCATGTAATAATACAGCTTGAAATGGCTCTGCAGTCCTTGGTCAATACAAGGACAGTTATTCATGCCCTCTGCTGCTACTTCACTCTATAATCTTGTCTCTTCAAACCACTACTGTTTGTGTATACTCCACAGTTTTGTTATGATTACTTGTGCAAAAGGTTCTGTGCATCAGAGACACCCTTTGCTTACTTGTTGCTCCAGCGGACAGTGGCACATGCTAACAGTGCTAGTTGTGCTTTAGTCTACCTGCGGATACATGGAGGCACCGACTACACACCTGTATCTTTCCAACAATGTTGGCTGGTGGATTTTCCTGTTTTTTGATAGCATCAGATAGATATATTTTGCTCTGGGGAAACAATATTAAAAAGTGTCAGTGCAATTTATGTGCCAAAGACCTGTAGGTGCTTTTAACTTTTTCCAGCAGAGGTTCTTTGGAGCTGACCCCTCCTTTTTCCACATGCTGAGCTATGGTGTCCATGTAGTCCACAGAGCCAACAGGTAGCCCCCAGCAACATTTATAGACTCCATTAAAACCAGTAGAATTGTGTAATAACGGCATTGGGACCTTTTCTTCTTGTTGTGCTCTCAGAAGTCTGGAGAAGTCTACAAAGCCAGAAGTCTCATCCTGTGACTTTCCCACAGGACTGATCCCTCCTTTGCACTTGTCTCTGCTGGGGCCCCCCCTAGAACGTTGCTGCTTTGGAAGTGGTGCTGCAGAAAAGGCATCTAGTTTATTCTGTCCTGATTTCTTTTTTCTGCTGGTTTTTTTTTTTTTCTTTCCATCTCATTTTGATAGCTTTTTTCATGCTAACCTCAGGCCAAAAGGACTTTTCTTTTTATATGTCTGTAAAGCATTTTAGCATAGTGGGCCTCTGATTGTTTACTGATACCTATAGGCTCTCCTGCCATTTAAATAAGGATGCAAAATAAAGCTGTGTGCTTTTTTTTACCATTTCACCAAAGCATCCCTTCATACTCACCCCCCCCATGCATCTTTTCCCTGCAGTATATTGGGAAAGGCAAAGCCTTCAGCATGTTGTCCTTGTATGGATGCCTCTGCATTAGCAAGTAGTTGAGCAGTAGGAATGGATCAGAGGATGTAAGCATCTGGTGCTGACATGTCTAGATCTACATTGCAGGATTTAATGTCAGGCTAGGTTTAGTCTGATTCCCTGGACTGAATGTTACCACTGTGTCAGAAGAAGTAATACTTGATTTGAATATTTGCATTTCCAGGAGGGTTTGAAAAATATTTCACGTGACCCTGCAGAAGTTTCTGGTTTAGTTTCCTTCAAAAGGACTCTTGCCTGCCACTCACCATTCTCATCACATGGTGTGAATCACTTCACATCTGAACCAGTTGCAAGTACAGTTGAGGAAAGAGGGATGAGTTCACTAAAAACCATACTTCTGTTCTCTGCCAAAGTACTGACGCATATGCAGCCTAGGCCCACCAAGAAAGCATAGTCTGGTGACTAGGATGCTAAATGGGGATGTGGGTTGCCTAATTTCACACCTGTGCCACAACCAGCATTCAGCATGGCCCTTGGTATGCACTGGTACTGACTTAAGTTGCCCACCTGTAAGTGATATTCCCCACTGATGTGGCAACGCATGAAAGATTAAGAAGAGAACATTACAGTGGTAATCATGTACTTAACTAGAAAAAAAAAGTCATGAAAGTCCAAGGCCTAGAAATTAACAAATAAGAAAAGGATAGATTTCCTTCAAATCTCACAAACTTATAAATACCGTAGGCCTCAGTAGGCTTCATCTCCACACTCTCTGTTTGGTGACAGGCCATAGCTGCCACAGCATGGACCTCCAACTTCATTCGCATGAAGGAAATGGCAACTTTATAATCACCCTTGGACTAAAAAAACGATCCCAAGCATGTTCATGGACATGTTGTAAAGGCTGCACATAGTGCCTGGTCATGCTGCCATTAGCACAGCTAATGTTTTACATCTATCATCATCTGTACAGCACTGATGAAGTAACTCAACCAGAACAGCTGCAGGGCAGCTCCATCAGCACTATTGGGGCTCAGTGGCTTTTCATCCATCTCTGTGCATGCTAGCTTCACTTCTGTGTAGCACTGTGCTGACTTATTTGTTTCCTTTTATTTGCTGTTGATTTCAACTGTGAATAGGGTTTGATGGATGACAGGAGTTTAACAATAAAGAGGACTGGACAATACAACAGGAATGGAGCTGACCTAACAGTCTCTTTCCTTAAGAGGTGTATCCATGCAGGCTTGGGAGAGAAATCAAGGTGCAGATAATAAGAAGGAATTTGGGCTCTCATCTCACCAGCATCAGCCAGGAGAGAAAGGAACAGATGTTGCCAAGACAGGAAGGATAAAATTTAATTGTAAGAGACAGATGCCCAGTTCCTGGTGATGTAGTTGGCAGTGAAAGTGCAGAATATAAATGAAAAATAGAGGTACTGATGAGGGATCTGGAAAACTGCTGTGCACACCCACTCTTCACAAACAAGGGAAGACTTTAGCGATTCATTCCTGAATCACAGTTTTTCATGGTCAGCATTGCGACTGTGGGGAAAGCACCTCTGCGTTGGCTAGCAGTGACCTGGGGCAGTACACTCATCTCAAGGGTGCTGGCTCCATCCATCTCAGTCTGTCAACCCCTTTGGGATTCTGCTCTACTTCCATAGGACCTGGACAAAGACCAGAAACCTTAAGGTGCAATTCAGCTACCAAAGTATGTGAACTTTCTACAGGGGCCCACAACTCCCTTAGAAAACCCTTCACAAATGCAAAAATTACCCAGAAACCACAGACTTAGGGTCTTAATTTTGATATTTGTTTTAGCAACAGAGTGCTCTGTGTTTTTAACATATAGACTTCATTGCTGTGTTGTTAAGCTGGCAGGAAACAACTCTGAGCCCTGTACCACACAACCATTAACACTTGGGTAGGCTGTATCCATCTGAAACCTGGCAGCCTACATCCTCTTGCAAAAGAAACTGATGCATTAAAGGGGTAGGTTGCAGCATAAGAGGATCTGAATCAGGGAACACTTTTAGGGCAAAGATTTGTCTCCTCAGAGGAAAAGGTAGATAAAGCACTTATGGGTATTCACCAGGAAAACTCCTGCAGTGATTGAATCATACTAAATCAAGCCTTCTTCATTTCTCACATGATAGTCATTTATACCTGCTGTGAAAGGTTAGGGCATAGTCAAATGTTCGCTTGCATGGCAGCTGGAGCAGTGTAAGATTTATTATCCTCTTCTACTGAGGTTGTTTATGGACTTTTAGTCCTTTTCAGAGTCAAGGCTGGCTGCACACATGTGCCAAAAGGACATGTTACCACTCCCAGTTTGGCCCTCTCTGCCTGCTGGATGGTGCTGCCATTTCAGATCTACCAGCTGGCCTGTTGCTCACCAGAGTGTGTCCTGCCCTGCTTAGGTTGGAAGGAAACACAACAGCTCCAACCGCATAAATCCTGGATCATCGCTAAACTGGCTTATTTGGTCTTGAAGAGGCCAAGGAGGCAATTTAGTAGAGCAACTGTTTTCACTTGACTCAAACCACAGGGATCCCTGCTGTTCCTCAGTCTGCTTTCTTTCAGCTACATAAGACTTGTCATTAAAAACGCAAGACAAACTGTGTCCTCTTGTTCCTATCTTGGCAGTGCCCAGCTGAGACAGCAAACAGATGCCATGTTATACTACAAAATAGAGTTTGCCACCAATTATTCCTGTGAATAATAAAAGGTCATTCAGAAAAATAAAATCCTCAAAGAAGGAGAGGGGGAGAAAAAAAAGAGACCTTTCATCAAGAGTGTTGACATGTTTATTTACTGAACCACTAAATGGCCTGGTGGCTTCATGGAGTTCAAATTGGAAGAGATCACATACCAGTATGAAGACAAAGGTGTAACTTAAGTGGTGAAGAAAACCATTCATTTATCTATTTTTTGCACTTACTTTTCTCTAATATGTGCTATGTTTAGGCATTGCATTCTTGCTATATTTTGAAACAATAGTCAGGAAACTTTCTTACCCTTTTAGTCTTGTTTTGTGGGCTCATTTTTAAGAGTTAAAAAATATTTTAGTCTCAGTTTCCATAGAATCTTCAGTCTTAGAAAACCTATTATGGAGAGTGCTGTAGGTACCACTTCTCTTGTGATCTGAGTGTCTCTCTGTCAGCAATTGTCTGAGAGTGCTAGCTTATTTAATCTGTTTTCTGCATCTGATAGCAGTGTTATTCACTGGGGTGGATGCACAGTTTATAGAGCTAATGGCACAATTCTCTTTTGCTGATTTGCTTTTCTCTTCCAAATGATTTTTATTTTCAGCTTTCACACTGTGATATATTTTGAACTTAAATACAAATAAGGCTAGTAGGAGGGAAGTCACTTAACCCATTAAAAAGGAGCCTTGGCTGGTGTTATTCCTCAGAGCATGCTGGTTGGAATGTGTCAGAACCCATACAGATTGGGCCAGTAGCACTGTGCTGCACCCATCTAGGAGAGGTCGTGAAGGCTCAGTCTCCAAAATTCAGATGCATGTTTTAGTTGCAGATGTAGTCTGACACCATTTTGGGAAACACCTAAACAGACTTGCATTGGTGGTTGCAGGTGGAATAGTTAAAGCCATTGCTGATCTCCGTCACTGAGAGGGATTAGCTCTTTTCAGCTCAGGCAGATGTTGAGGAGTGATTTGAACTAGCCCAGGCTAGCAGTACTCTGACATGGCTTTTGCATGCTTCAGTTGTGTAGGAAGTGATGGAAGCTTGGGAGAACAGCTATATCTTCAGCCATTCACTACAAGGCCATGCAACATCAGTCTCAAACTTTGCCCCTTATTTGTTTTAAAGAGGAATTTCTACCTACCAACGTCATTTCTGGTGACCAGCAGTGATGAACTAATGTTGGTTCAGATGTGCATGCATTTTCTCACAAATTTAACTCTGTGGGCAAAACTCTTTCAATAGTTATAGTAGCATAAAATAGCTGCAACTGTGCTATGAAGTTCACCATTTCTGCTAGGAAGCAAACAAAAAGCCCTCAGAACCGTAATCTACATACATTTTGCAATGAAACCTTAAGTATAGACCAGCCCTAAGGTTAAAGCTATTCTAAGAGAATGAGATTGCAACGTTGCTTAGAAAATTGCTCCCAATCTCAGCAATCTTGTTCATAGGGAACAGCTTATGATGAAATTGAGAGTAAAACACTGAAGTTTTTGGAGCAAAAAATGTCTGCAGGAAATAAGCTAAAACTCTGTCATGAGTTGGGAAGCATGAGGAAGGGTAAAACTGAATTTTGTTTGTCTTACTTATAATAATTTGCCTTGGAGTACATTCCCTTGTTTGGAAATGCTAGAGAAGTGTGATGTTCTATCATTAAAAGAGCAGATAGCCTCCTAGCTTTGCCTAGACTTAGTTCCTCTATGTAGCAGAAGTACTGCCAAACAATGAATTAATTGCCTTGCACAAGGGTTTAAAAATAACAGAGAACTCCTTGAATAATATAAAGTAGGGAAGCACAAGTGACTCATACAAATTCTTTTTAAACGTGATGTCTTCAGCTGAACAGCAGAAAGAAAGCAGAAGTTAGCAGAAAGATGATCTGCTACCTATAACCATTTTCTACTAGGAGAAAGAAGAGCCATGAGTTACACAAACAACACTGAAAGTGCATGTCTGTAATGCAATCAAGAAGATAAATAGCTTGTAGTGCTCATCTCACTGCATCCGCTTAGAGGATTTCTTGCCCCATGAAATACCCCATGAAATGTGTGTAAATACCACTAAGATGAGCTTCTAACCTCAGCAAAGCCAACAGAGAGGACTGCAAGAGCTGTATCCAGTTTCCTTGACTCTAAAGTGAGACAGTTTATCTCCTGTTTTCATAATGCTAATCTTGCCCATGCTGAATCAGGCAAGACATATTTTTATGACCCCTTCTGCTACCTGGAGTTAGACCTGCAGCTGCATGTACCAACAGCTGGGAGTGCTACATGCATATGTGGAAGATGTGATGGATGCATCTTCAACAGTGAAAAGTGGTATGTATCCAGTTAAACCTAATTTCATCTTTGGTGACTTTTAGCATCAGGCAGGATGTTCCCTATTAGTGGATACTACTGCAGAAGTAAATGGCCATGCCTTTGCAGTGCACCTGGTGGGCATGGGAGGAAAGCAATCTCCATTTTACGGCAAACTATCTTTAGATGAGTCTTCCAACTAAGTTCTTCTCCTCTGTGGTAAGCAACCATTCTGGCTCAACAGGGTAAATCCTTATATGTGTCAGAATGCATTACTGTGGAGGAGGGGGGACAACCATACTCTGCTGACATTTAGCTACAGGTAATAGAGTGCATATAAGAGGACCTATCACTGTCAATTTTCTTCTCACACCTCATGATCTCCTTAAGGGGTGACATTTTGGATCTGGTTTTCATTTGGAGGTCTGACAAAAATGGCAGGCTCAATAGAAATGCTTGAACCACACAAATCTACCTAGTGGATTTATGAATAAATAGGTATAGTTTTTTTTCTGAGAAGCCTCCTTCCACACTGCTAAAAAAGCCATACTGCAATATTTTCACAGTTAACTCAGCACTTAGCAAATAAAACAAGGGAGTTTTATAGCCTAAGACCCTGAAGAAGTGTTTCAAACCTTGACAAAGCAACAGCAATATCCCTGAGTAGACTGAGAGTGGGCTCTTCGCCTGATTAGATTGTAGTTAAGGACCAAATTGCAGTAAGGCAGACCGTGACCATACTGTCTGGACTGGCCTGACATTTCACCTCCAGTTCTGCATACTTTGAGTTGAGATTGTACTGCCCATTGCTTTGAAGAAATGTGCAACTTTTTTGTACCAACATTTTATTGCAAAGCTAAAATTGCCGGTTTTGTTTGACAGAAGATGGCATTAATTAATGCCTTGTCACTATCTTCTGTTGTGGCAAGGAGTAATGTGCCAGGTATGAAGGAACCCACTTCAACGCTGCCTTTGCAGTAGGCGTACATAGTGCAAATCCTGTAAATTCTGCAATGGTGGAGTCAAAGCTTGCTCTTCACTAGACAGACACATGAGGGTTGAAAGGTGCAGGTGAACTGGTGTTGTCATGGCATGAACTATGACACTGCTGGAAAGCCATACAATCCAGGAGAGTGGACCCTTTCAGGCCAGATATTTGGTTTGCCTGAAGTTGAGAGTAGATCTATTATCTGCGAGAAGAGATCCAGAGCACTGAACAAGGTTAGTAACTGTATAGTCAAATTAAAATCACTGCTTGATGTAAGGTTAATATAATCTGACTTTTAACAAAAGGATGTCAAAGATTAGATCCAGACATTTAACAATGGAGACACCTGTCTTCACCTAAACTTAGCTGTGCTGCGTGGTAATCAGTTCTAGTGATTTCAGAGGGAGTACTTACAGAGTAAGTTACTGCTCAATTAAAGAAGATACATCAGCCTCTGGCCTCTGTGGATAAAGTTGGCGATCTTAGAAAATGACATGTAATTAGGAAAAATTATAGCGTTTACTTTCAAAGTACAATTTTCTTTTCCAAAAAAGCAAATTGACAGACAAGCATAATATCCAGATATGGTATATCCTCCTCAGTTATTCATATATCACCTCCCCAGAATTAAAATAGATATTGAAATGTTTCATTTCCCAGCCGCAATATTCAAAAGAGGCATGACTTGCTGATCAAAACTCCAGTGATGTTTCTTATCCAAGTCATATGCTTGAAAGAGTTCAGTAAAGGATTGCTTAACTCTCTATTAGAGGAAGGGATCAAGGGCTTTGAAAGCAAAAGCCAAACTAGAAAGAAAATAAATTACGATTTTGGTGTGATGATATGGGGCTATATTTTGCACCCAAAAGGTTTAATATTTAAAGAAAGATCACAAGTTAATGTGCAATGTCAAATAATACCACATCCATCACCTTCCACCCAATACTTAGGGCATCATGAAAAGTATAACGAGCTGCATTTCATGAGTACGTTTTGAGTCCTGCTGCTCAGAGATGAGCTAACTAGATATAACTTTCCAGGCTCTCTGGAGACTCATGTAAAGACAACATCCTGAAATACAAAACCTGGATTCTGCCTAGGAGCTCCACCAAACCTCCACATTGATAAACATGATGGGAGATTAAAGAGGTGCTTTCTCTCTGTGCTTCCTAAATAGGCACAGGCCAGCTATATATTCCCAAGGGGACAGGAACCTGGCTTTGTCCTCTCTCAGTTCTTCAAAGTCACAACATGTGCTTCTTAAAGCACGCCCTGCTGATGCAATGCAAAAACTCTGACTTTTGTGTCTGTGGTATGCTAAACATGGCTCTTCAAGTGTAGAACAGCTATGACACAATCCAAAGTCAGTAAGAAAATGTTGGTTGACTTCTGCAGACTTGTGGAAATTATCAGCTCAGTTCTACTTGTTCTCTCAACTGTTTCTCTGTCCCATGATGTACATTGTCTAAATTTGAAATTAAAAGCATCCTCGAGGCAGTGAATGTCTTTAAGCATTTGCATTTCACAGTGCATTAAAGAACAGCTAAGGCTGATGCTTTGCCTTTTGTAGCTATGCTTGCAAGAAAGTTTTCAGAGCCTCACGATTTTCACTTACAGCACCCTCATTACCTGCTGGGGCAGAACTCAGGTGCAAGGCAGTCCCATGATATGATAGGTTTCCCTGCCTGATAAGGCAGTCCATCTGTGCAGGCTACACCAAAGTGAAAGGTGATGCATGGACAGTGTGTGTGACCGGGGATTTTTTGCAGAGCTTGAGCCCTGATTCTAGCTGGGGGTGTGCTAAAGCTGTGGTAAATGTGACAAAACTGACCTCTGTTTAAAATGTAGCTTTTGTAGTGTATGTGCATCTCCCTTCATCTGTCTTATTTCTTTGGTTCCCTCCACTCTTCCTTAGCATCAACAGTAAGGACCGTTGATTCAGTAAAGTGTCTTCCTAAGAGAATTAGCTACCCTGTCGAGACAAAGCAGCATAGAGTCTGTACCCGGGTACCACTAAACTTCTTTCACTGCTTTCATCCTTACAATAAGCCCATAATACCAGTGGAATAAAGCATGAAGAAAGCATAAAATTACATCGGGGCTTCAATTAACTTTCATATTACCTGTAACTCAAATGCTTACTGCTTCTGTGACAGAGTTATTACTTCTATAAGATTTTAAACTGTAACTTTTTTAAGAGGCAGCCTGCCCCGTAAAGAGATTCCAGCTCTGAAATCAAACAAAGATCAGGAAATTTCAAAAGCTTTAAGAGTAAAGGCCCTATGTCAGGCTGCACATTAAAATCTTTCCTGTTGAAAACTAGCCAGCTGTTTCTTGTGAAATTTCCAAAAATTAGAAATGTATTAGCCTCTTTTTGAAAGAACCACTGTGCTTTCATGTCAAGTTTTCCTGGAACATGAAATTGTGGAGACATAATGAATAGATGAGAGGTGGTGTTTTTTGTTTTGTTTTGTTTTGTTTTTTTTTTCCTTTAGATGACAGCCAAATGACTTGATCCTCAGCAGCTCTCAATTTGTGAATAGTTCAGTCTGAGTTTAAATTAAGTTCATGGCTGCTTCTTCCTTTATTCAGGCTATTCAAATATTCTCTTCACAATCTACATCGAGTAACAGATTAAAAAAAACCCTGTCATGCTTAATTTATTTTAACTGTGCAGGTGAGTTTGCATTTTTCACATTCTGTTTCTGAGAATAGGAAGTGAGTCTTCTCCTGGCTCAGTGAAAGGCAGTTTTTAAGAACACAAGAAATATCCCACTGGACCAGAGCAATGGTCTTTGACAGCAGCAGTACAAGACTTCATACAGGGAGAATGCCTGCACCCAGCCTCCTTCTTCAGACTTCGCCCTGTACTTCGTTCAGCATCCACAATCACTAGATTAGGGATGTCATTGGACACATCTCTGCCTTGTCCCTTTAATACATTTTCTGGACCTGTTGTCCATCGGTTTGTTAACATGGAAAAATTTATCTGTCTGGTTTTTGTTTGTTTGTTTTTGTTTTGTGTTTTTTTGTTTTCTGTATCACACTATCATAATCTACAAGGTATGTCAAATGCTATGTTTAGCACTAGCAGTTCAGAAACCTCTAAGGAGGATGGAAATGAATCTGTGTACAGTTATAAGTTATAGTTTGCTAAGTTACTTAGTAATTCTGTCAGGATTATAAACATTCACAGTCTGAATTTCAGGCCACCTTAAAAGAACCTCACATAGTATCCAGAAGCAGAGGCAGTTGAAGTAGTTATAACTTTCAGGAATTTTAGCCTCTAGCAATGTTCGTTGCAGAGAAAGGATCAGCAGACTAGGTTCACATTCACTGCAGGACACCCTATTTGATAAAGATTTATGCTAGTGAAGAAAGACAGATGGCAAGAACAGACAAGACAGTTTGAGACCCAAGGCCTAACTCAGCTTTGACGTAGCTGTGCTGAACGGCCATTGAAGTAAATGAGATGTTCACATGTTTGTATCAGTGCCGAATTTGCCTCCCTATGTTTAGCACAATGACGTGGATAGTTGATTTCCGATAGAATATTTTTTTTTTGGAAAACAGTGATAGTCATATGAAATTTTCAGTGCTACCCTAAAGCTTACACTTTAAAAACTAAGAGACTTTATGAGTTGGGATGTTTCTTGTATAGTGCAAATACATTTGAGAGACAGTGCCTGGACTAAGGGTTTGTATATACGTAATGGAAATAAACACGTGGAGACGGAAGCAGAAGCTTGTTCAATGCAACCTAAGTGGAATGGGACTATGAATCTTTGTTCTTTAAATCTAAGATAAGTTTCTCATTTTTGGGTTTCTACAAGAGTCGATTCTGGGTGCCCAGCTCTGCTTAGAATTATAATGGGAAGTATATTCATTCTTTAAATAGACATTTGGAGAATGAGCATTGCAAGCTAGCGTTTCACCATTTCGACTTTTCCCTTCTATCTTGGTGCCTTCAGCTATGGGAGATCTGAGAAACAATACAGGGAGACTAAAGGGGTACCAAATAATCTCCCTTTGTCTTCACCTGGGGGGCTGCTCACCTTTTCCTTTTTAATGGATTGGTGTTTGCCAAATGGCTTCTGGTTTATAATTTGTTATTTTGTTGTGGTTATAAAATGAAAAGGTACATCTCATCCTGGTAAAGTGGAATATTACTTTGCATTTGCTGCTGTGTAATGACACCTCTGTCTACTGTGGTTTAAGACATATTGATTACCCTGATGGCCCATGTCAGGGTGTTCCCGCTGAAAATCAGTAACTCCAGTAATTCTCACTGGAAAACTGTGCATTAGCTGAGACTGAGTTACCAGAAGGTTGCAGAAAATTGAAAAAGAAAAGAAAAAGAGAAAGAAAGACATAGCATTTGTGTTCTTGTGCTTTTTGTCCACTCCAAAAACATTGGCAGAATGCTGCTTTTACAGGAAGCAGTAAAAGATGCCTCTCTAATTGGAACAGTCATGCTTCTATTATGTAATGCCATGGCATTCCTCCCCCATGCTATATCAGTGCACCAGCACAAAGACAGCCATAAAGCAATGGCAAGTAATCTTTCTTTGTCTCTCTGTAAGCCCACTCTGCAAAACAGCCTGGTCTATAAAGTAAAAAAGAACTTGCCTCTGTACCTAACAGCTCCCAGTGTCAATGGTGCACAGTGATGGGGCAGCAGATGCTTCTTTCATGATGGTTGTTAGGTCATTGCTAGGCAGAGTGTTAGCTGAGGGGATGTAATTGTACATACAGGAGGTTTTAGGCCTGTAATTGTTCCCACCCTAGGCACAGAGCACCCTAGTATGGGTTTTTAACAGGGCTCGCTGCAGCTGAGAAGCAGAGTTAGCTGCCTGGTAGCTTTTCTGTTCAGGACTTGTTCTCTGTGCAGATGAAACTTTTTGCATGCGTGGTAACAGTGAACAGCCACATTGGCATCAGAAAATGTTTGTTTCTGAGGAACTGGTTGGGCTCCCACATCATAGCAGCCACTTAATTCCCTTCTGACTCAGTTCCTCTTTTTTTATGTAACAGTGATAGCACTTCCCTGCCTTAATGGGATGCTGTGAAATTTCACTACCTTGAAAATTGTTGAGTGCTCAGATATTGCAGCGTCCGGGGCTGGGTGCAAATGTTATTAACCATGCTGTACCCACGCACTGGGCTGAGGAACTTAAGCTGGCAACATCACAAGGATGGCAACACACGCAAGCTTTTATGTAGTGTAGCTGCATGATCAGTCAGTCTTTGTCAGGAAATACAGCAAAACCAACCTCAGTCACAGACAGCAGAATTTCAAGTGCTAATCCCAGTAGGACCCAGACATAATGTCCTAGTATGCTTGCCTCTGGAGAGAGGTATCCTCTGTCTTTATATACTGTGCCACTATTCTTTGGGTCTTTCAGGAAGCAGAAATGGAACTATTTTATTGCTTTCTTAGGAGTTTTTTTACCAACAAACTATACTGTAGGACCACAGGAACTTAATCTGGTTCATCTTCCTTCTGATCCTAAGAAAAACTTTAGAACATGAATTATTTTAGTGCAAATATTCAGGAGTGATTTGAAATGCATTTAAAAAAAACCTGAATCCTATTCTGCAGAATGGTCATAAGGTACTAACTCTTATGATGAGAAGCCATCTACCTTACACTTTGCCTTGTCTTAAAATACACATAAAATGTTAAAATATAGCTTACAGCATCTTTTATACTTTAATTGTTAAAGTCTGCTTCCATTCAATTCTTCACTTACTGCCTAGAAATAATGAGGGATATTCCACAAATATTTAGGTTGTCTGGACTTCAGTAAAATGAAGTGTACCAAGTCAGTTGCACAAGGCACACATGCTATAATGCAAAATGCTATCACTTTTATTAGCTGTATCAAGTTGTCATTAAACTAGTTCTGGTTCTTGAGGGGGGTCTAACTTTACATCAGGTGGCAAGCCAAGGCTCCTATGTGTAACCACCTTGGGTTTCATTACTTCACCTGAAAATAAAAATTATAGTCTCCTGGAGCCACATATTATTTAGAATAAAAATAACCACATTGCCCTTTTTCTTACCAATACATTAATTCACAGTACTGTAAAAATGACAATTTCAATTCAAATACAAATCAAAAGGAGGAATTTTAAAAGAAGAACTTGTACTAAACCATACAGCTTGGCTGGTAATAAGAACTAACCCAAAAGTCATCGTAACTTTTCTTTGGACAATTTTTACTTTCAGCAGCTTTGGAATTTGAGCTTGCTCTTCTCAAAGCTGGGCATGCACAGTTGTCACTGCAAAATCTTGGAAGTGGGTCAGCAAGTCACAAAGGCAAAAGTCTGTATAAGCAGAGTTTTAAGAAATAAACAAATGCCAAATAAAATTTTCTGCATATCATCAGTAGGCTATCCCTTGTGACTGTGCTGGAAGTTCTTTTTTTAAATATTTTTTTCATAAATATTTGATGTCCAGACTGAACTCCCAAATCTCTTTACTAGGGGAAAGGGATACACTATACTGACTGTATTCATAGGATTATAACTGCTTTTTTTTGATGTTGGGAGGCTTTACAGGATAGTCAGGACTTCATGGCAGCAGAGCAGACTTTTCTTTTAAACTTAACCTCCCTCCACAGAAAGCAGTTATTCGTAATACTAGTATATTGATTTAAAGTTATGGCTTATGTAAAGTAGTACATCCTTCTGTAGAGACAACTACTTAGCTTGTAAATTCTTTTAGGATCCAGGCCTGCAAAGATTTACACACATGGATTCATTGTACATCCTGGTCCCAAGAAATCAGAAACAGGACTCCCATTGATTGCAGTGGAGCCAGGACAGCTGCTGGTTCCAGGGAAGGTAGTACTGCACAGCTGGAAGTTTGCCAGTTTCTGTGAGATGCAGCGTCTGAGGCCAGCTTTTTGACATGAGACATCAGAACTTTTCAACCTTTGACTTATTCTTACCACGTTCTAGGATACTTCTGATATATTGTCAACAAAAAAATTTGGCTCCTGTCTCAGTCAGCTTGAGATTCAATAAATTTGAAAAATACTGAGAAAAGGAATACTGAGAAAAGGTTAAACTGTTTAGAATTAACATGAAATATTTTTTCATAAACTCAAGTCTGTATTGCTGTGTCAGGAGAGGGGGAAGTTGTCTGCGCACACATGAACACACATACACAGTTACACACAAGTCAGAATTTCTGCAAGTATAAAACTGTTCATGACTGTCAGGTCAGCCTGGTGCTAAGTCCGGCATAAAGCCAGTGCAATCTCTGAGACTGATTGAAGCCTTCAAGACACAACTGACAGAGCCTGATCCTGCCACAACAACGGTTTTCCCCAGAGAGATTATTTTTAAACCGAAACAGAAAATGGGAGGGAAGTTCACATCTGGAGACCCAAATGCTATAATTTTTATTCTGGCTGAAGCTGACCTTTTACCTCTAGGTCTGTGAACTTGTCTAGATCAAGTTTGGATGATCTGTGTTTGAAGTTAATGTTATGGAGGCACTTCATTTTTGTCTACAGGTCTGGTTAATAGTAGCTATGATGTGGACATAATGCTCTGTGCAGCACAGCCCCACACAGAAGACACGGATGGATCCACACAAAACCACACTTGCTGGCTCACCCATTTCCTGGGGAAGCCTGGACCAAGGGCCAACTCTAAATAATATGGCTGTCTGTCATCCTTGTGCAGAACCCATGCTTTGTGTAACCCTAAAGTTTGGGGTTGTCTTCGCTCCAGGTCTTTGTGGTGTATGCTCCTCTCTGCTCTGAATTACAGGGACAGCAGACCTGTGTTTGGCCTGTGGTAGCTCTGATCTAAGAAAGGCTTGCAGTAAGCTGCGATACAAACCAAAAAATGATCAAATGAAAGCTTTCCAGTGTGTTTCCCAAGTTTACTTTTGCCTGTTGACTTTTTGTTTATTGCAGACTAGATGATCTGTAAATGGCATGAGGTCTCCCTGATGGACCTGCCAAGCAGCCTGGAGACCAGACACCATGTTCAGCACTAGTGCTGTGAAGGATTGGCTTTTTGTCCACCTGCAATTTATTGTGCTGCCTGGTGCTTCCCTATCGTGTGCAGGGTGAAGAAAAGCTACAAATATTTCTCCTTTCACAGGACCTTCCACCAGTAGGTCTGCTTTCACCTTGCATGACTTGCTTTCAACTCAGATGAGCTTGGCAATGTCTGCCATGCTGTGTACAACTAGGCACTTTTCTGTCTTTGCTCACCCCCACTGCAAAAGCCAGAGTGGGAATGTAGGTGTATCGACCTACAAAAGATCACCCATCCTACAGCCTGCTGGGGAGTACTGATGTCACTTTGCCTCAGTAAGGAGGGAATCCTGTTCCCTGCCAGTGCCAGAAGCAATTTTCTAGTCTAGCCTCTTCAACCGACTAATCAACACATGGACCTTGAATTATCTTGCAGTAATATTGGCACAGAGCACCATATGTTTAGATGGACAGACACTGCCAGCTTACCTCTGCCAAAATACATAGATTTTATTCAAGAGAGGATTTCTCCTTAAGTACAAAATTAATTGAAGAGAGCCACCAACTCTGTCTTGGTAACTCCATTATAGTCAGTGTCAATTATTCATATTGAAACAGGCAGAAGCCACCAGAACCGCTTTACAGCTTACTGGAGATAGATGATATAAACACTAATTAAGAGTAACATTGCTAAAATAAGATGCACAGTGTCTCCACCTGAAAAATTAGCAGATATATTGAGGGAGAGAGCTTGGTTGACTTGAGTAAGGGATGCAGAGACCAGCACCTCTGAGCAGTGACCAGGTCTGAAGAGTTTCTAGCTTTAAGGCTGTGTTCTTCTCTTTGGCGAATACCTCTGCTTCTCACCTCTGAGACCTCTCTGGAAGGCTAAGGGATCTGCAAGATATTTTTTTCACTGGGATGTTTTTGGCAAAACCATCTTATGTTCTTGACCCAACCTCTACTACCTGATTTGAGTTTTCCTTACTTTATGCAGTGAAAGTGAGAAAGGGAAGGTTTGTTTTGGGATCAGACATTACATCTGGCTTGAAGCCCTTTTTCTTACAGATTTCTTACAGGTTTCTCATGATGCAGACATGGCACTGGAAGGGTGATTTATTCCCAGGGGAGGATGGGTCCAGTAACAGCAATCACTCCCCATCAGTTGTTTGTTCTTAAGAGCCTTTAGCATCTGTTAAAGAGTGTGTGAGTCTTCCTATGCATGGCAACGGATGTTAGACCAGAGTCTTCCTTTCTGGTGGTAGCATCAAGCTGGATCAGAGTGCTCTCCACTTCAGCAACATCCATGCAGTGCAGCAGGGCTCAAAGGAGTGCTGTGCAAACATATGTGCAGCCAAAGGGAAAGAGGTGGCAGGCAGAAGGGAAGGGAGAATCAGAGAGCTGGCCACAGCGAGCAGAGGAAGGAGCATCGCTCACTACTGACAACATACAGCTGTGGGTCTGTTGCCCATGGCCAGCTCTTCATTATCACACACACTTGACTTGAAATCGTAGTGTCAGCCCTCCAGGCTTCAGCTAGGAGTGCTGCGCTGGCTGGAACCGAGTAAATTTCCCCCTTGAATCTAAACAACAAAGTTTCTGGATAAAAATGGCTCTGAAAGAATGAAATCACATTGAATTCCACTAATAATCTTGGATAGAAAAAGTTGAAGGGAATGTTCTGATGACGTCAAAGCAATATTTTTAATGTATTCCAAATGAAATATTGGGGGTTTTTTTGTTTGTTTGTTGTTATTTTTGGTAGCTTTTTTATTAAAAAAAAAAATTGCCTCCAGCTGGCATTTAAACTTCTGATTTTGGAAAAATCAGATTTGATTTTAAACAACTGGTCAGATCAGGAATTTTCAGTTTGAGTTCAGCAGGATAGAATCCCCTGCTCTGCTTTTGTTTGTTCATTTTCACCAGTGAATAAAACCAATATTGTTTAGTCTGCTTTAATGCTGATAGTGTTCTCAGCCTACTTCAGATGGAGGAACATGCAGCAATAATTTTTTCCTCCTTCCTTTCCCTCCCTAGCACTCTCCTAGTTGCCAACGCTCTCTAGGGACCATACATGGTTGGCTTCCAGGCTCATGAGATGGGATGACATGAGCAGACCCATGAAAGTAAAAGTGGCTACCCATGTTATTAAATTCAAGCACATGGCTGGTTCTTTTCTGTTAGGTCAAATGCCATTCCTAGGGATTCAAAGATTAGTAAAAGGGTTAAAATTTTCTCCAGCTTATCTTTTACAGGTCTGTTCTCTGGAATTATCCTATATTTTTCACTGAACAATTTTTTCTCACCTAGTTGAACAACATGGCTTTCAGCAACCTCTATCAACATAATTCACTGCCACTACTGAAAAAAATAATTATTAGCTTTACTGCAAACGCTTCTGGCCAAACTTTTAGTAAGATAATTGCACATAGTTGAAAAGGACTGAACAGATAAGAGAAAAATTAAGGTTGGAACTTGTGGAGGAGTCAAGTGCTTTTATAGTGTGTAATACTGGTACACACCAGGTACCCCAGGCAGTGTTACTGGAACCTTGACCTCTGTTTGGCTCTTGCTGTTGTAAGCAGACTTGCTATTTGAAGTTCTGCCCACAGTAGAGCTCTTTCTGAAAAGAAAATCTTGCTTGTGTGCCTTTCTTTTCCTTATAAAAGAAAAAAAAAATTGCTTCTCCAGTGCTGCTGGTGATAGGTAGTGCACTTCTTCAGAGTAAGCTGGATGTGCTTTCTTTGGTATCTGGATCAGAGTCAGTGCTCCCCTCCCTGATTTTCTCTTTCTGGGATAGGTTATTTACAGCCTGTAATCTTTCTAACACTCAGGGACCTATCTTTAAAAATATTATTGCATCAGAGAGGGTTTTTCAAACAAATTTAAATATTTTTATTTATTTCTAGTGCTTTGTGGCAAAGAGTCACATGGAGAGGACAAGGGGGGATGGACACAAGTTGTTCTTGGGGAGATTTCAACTGGACACCAGAGGGAAATTTTTCACAGTGAGGACAGTAACCATTGGAATAATCTCCCCAGGGAAGTGGGTGACTCGGCCACGTTGGACACCTTCAAGAGTCGTCTGGACAGGGTGCTGGGCCATCTTGTTTAGAGTGTGTTCTTCCTAGAAAGGTTGGACTAGATGGTCCCTGAGGTCCCTTCCAACCTGGGATTCTGTGTGCGATTCTGTGTGTGTGACTGACTTCCCACACAGGCACTCTGAGTTCACTTGGCTGTCTTGGGGTGTAAGGTCCTGATCCTGAAAGCACATGTGGATTCTTTTCTAGGGGCTGGGTGGGCCTGTTTGCAGTATTTGCAGCTGTTAAGCTGTGAAAGTTGTCCTTTGACATCAGACTGTATTTAATCCCTTTTAGTCTATAGATTAGTGGAAGACCCTTCATGATGCTGGATGAGAGAAAAGAGTTGCTTTCTTTTTAATTCCACTTTCAATTATAGCTTTTAAACACTGTGGACATTTTCTACAGCTTTCAGCCCCGATGTTTCCTCTGTAGGAGTTGTAATGAGTAGAGAAAATGGAGACAGGCAAGCTACAGCCTCTGCGGTAGGTCCTGGATTTGTTTATATTTGGCAAATGTTTGGCACATTGTGAAGATAAATCAGTAAAATAATCACAGTATTTCCAGCTCTGTGAATTCTAAATCCTGATGTATAAAATAAGTGAAGAAAATAAAGTGTGTGTGATCTTTCAGTAGCATCTCCATATGTCTTATTATCATTTCCTCATTGTGTTCCACAGTACTTAAGAATAGTGTCTGTAGTCTCTTAAACACCACAGAAAAGGGAACCCAGAGTTTCACAGCTCTGTAGGGCTTGTACGTGAATCTAGAGCAAGTATTTTCAAGACTTCATCCTCAGCCAGGGAGCCCAGAAACTACTTTTTCTCTTCTCTCTTTCAAATGATAGCAAAGGCTCTCTCCAAATTGCTTGACTACATGAGCTGGAGATTCAAAAAGGACCCTAAATAACACTGCATTTGCAGCACAAGTTGTAGCAGCAAAAATGGGAATGACTTCTCTCATGCTAAGTTAAGGGTTGTTCTCTTCCCAGGATGGCGTAAGTGGAAACTATCTATCTTGGTTAGCTCTCCCAATTTACTAACCCCTTGATGACCTCCAGCTTCTGTAACAAAAAATCCAGACTGAAATAACAGCAATGGAGAATTTCCAGATGTCAGCCCTGTTCTCAGTGTGCAACCGCGTGTGGTATTTAAACAGCTTCATGACTTTACCCCATCTCCCTGGTAACTTAACCATACATAATAATATAAATTCCCTAAGGTGGTTGGCAGAAGAAAACATTTACTCTGCCTCACCACCAATTTGTCTATGAACCCCTATCTCTACAGTGATAAAGATACTTCTATAACTTACCATGTAACAAGAACTGAGCAGCACAACAATCTGTTTAAAAAATTGTCAGGGTTAAGTAATCTTATTTGCTTTGAATTAAATTATATATGTACTGCACTCCAGTGAAATATAATGATCAAGACCTTCTGCTGTTGTTAAACAGTATCCTTCCTCTTAAGCCATAAGGTGCTTACAAACCACAATGCAGTGCTGTCTGGAGGTAAACATACCGGCTAAAGAGTGGTACAGTCATTATAGCACAGAGCTACACTCAAGTGAATAGATAGTCTCTTTCTCAGCAGGGCTAATTAGCTTAACCAACTCCTTCCTGCCCCCGAAAGCTTCCATATTGCTGCCAGTGCTGGAGCAGCCTCAGCTATAGCTGGAGGTAATCTGTAACCAGTGATGCATTGCACACTATGGAAATACTCAAAAAGGAAGCTGAACTGGTTTGTCATGTATGAGAAAGTGACCCATTTTTGCATTCGTCTCCTTTTTCCCTCCACCTGTTCTCCTCCCTTTGTTCTCCTGCCTATAAGCAACAAAACGTGCTACTGCTACATCCTTTTTTCCTAAATCATGTCAAACTCTTCATTCCCAGCAAATGCCTGACTGCAATGAATGGCTGGTTTTGATTGCAATATAGCTAATTTTTTTCTGATTTGGCAGTTTTGTTATAACCGGAACCTCTCCATAAACTGTAACAGTAAGAAGACATTTGTGATGCTGTGTACCCAGAGTATGTCCCACATTCTTGCAGTCTTGTGACAGACACTAACAGACGCATCAACACAGCCCCACAAGTGCTAATTTTCCTAAATTACAGACATAAAACTAAGATGAAAAAGCTTGGACCCACTGAGTTATTTAGTTACCTACACTTCCCATCTAAACCGAGGGGATAACGTTATTTCTACATACCTTTGTAGATCTGAAGATGAGGAACTTTTTGTGAGGTTTTGCTGAACCACTTGGAGCAGCAGCAATTGGAAATGATGTTTCCCAGGATCTGGACCAGCATCTTTATTTATTCTTAGTGAGTCCAGAGAGCTTACTTACACTGGGAGAAACTGCCAAATCCTTTCCTTCTGAGGCAACTGAGTCCCTAGGTTTGCAGGCCACTGTCTCTGCAACAACACAACTCCTCCCTACCTTTGATTTGGAGTGACCTAATATCTCTCTCTGCCAGATGATTTTTCCCTCTATTCTTTTTTGGGTTATATGCTAGGAAGTTCCCTCCTCCAAGTCTGATATAGAAAACTCTACACCTATGCAAATATCTTCTTCCTTGTCTCATCTGAGAACGTGGTCACTGTCAACTAGACACTTGTGATGAAGAAGCAAGTAGTTTTTCCATCACAGGTAAATGTGGATATTTTGCACAACTGTGCTATATTCTGTGGTTTTGTAATCTTCTTTAGGGACCAGTCTGTATTTCCCCCATGAGCAGTTACAAAGGATTCATATGTGTCTGTGCACAGTGCAATGGCCATCTGAACAGAGCTTTTGCAGGAGATGGGGAATGAAATGGAGGTGTTGGGGACAGCAAAAATTGTTATGAATTACTTGTCCCTTTTTAATTATTTATTCCTGCAGTTATTAGCCTTAGAGATTTCTTCCTTTAACCTCAAAAATATTGTAGTGTGAATCACAAATTGGTGCTGAGTTGGTGTGAGATTTAAAGGATCAAGACCAGGTTGTGAGGGTCCTGCAGGAGAGTAAGGGGCTGTCTGAAAATGAGCTATTCCACTTCTATCCCCAGACAAACTACAGAAACACTATGAGTATTGAACTTTTAGAGTAAGCACCTACCTTCCTTCTGTTACCAGAAGGATACAGAACTATTAAAATAAAGGAAAAAGAACAAAAACCTGAGAGGTCTGGCCTCCCACATGCTGAATATGCCCTTACTCTGTTAAGTCATTGACCTCCAGGGAACCACTCCAGAAGAGTTTCAGGGGAGTGCCACGCTATCTCACCAGCTGCTAAGCATTTTCTTTCTTCCTACATGCTATGAGGGTGGAAAAAAAAAAAAGAAAAGAAAGAAAAATTCAATTTTCCTAGAGATTTAAAAGGTGAAATGCATGGAAATATTTTGTTTCTGAAACTTTAGTAACAACAGCGATATCAAAATTCTCTAGTCTGGTTTTGTGTTTTCTTGGATGACTCAGTTTTTTGCAGTGGAGGAATTTTCAGCTGAAAACCTAGTCATTGCTATACAATTAAATGAGGTGGAATGAAAATAAGAGTATGTCACAGGTCATGGTATGCACCGACAAATGGAATATACCCCTGACATATCCCAGTGTCCAAGCACTAAATTAATGCCCTTGTTATTTCATGGTCTTCACACAGACCCTTCTGGTAGCTCAGGGTCATGATCTTTCCTTCTGCAGTGTTAACAGACCTTCTGAATTAGGAAGGTTTTTGCAAAACCAAAGAAATTTAAATAGTTATGTTCGCTTTTCTCAGCTGAATCAATTCTAATCCTTTGGTGACAGAAGTATACCAGTTCTCTAGTCATTCGCAGAGTCTTCTAGGACCGACAAAATTGACTTTCTGTCATTCAGACACAAGTAGGAAAAAAACCAGCTTGAAGCCCCACCTACTGCAAAACTTTCAGGACTAAATTATAAAGTAGCAAAGCAGGGCACAGGGCCATTTTCCCTTCTGTGATGCTAAAACGTACCATATGGCAAAGGTTCAGATACATACATATGTGCGCATATACCTTTATCTGTACGGCTACTGGGTGAAAGGAGCAGAGGGAGGGTACTTATGTAGCAATGGGCAATATGTGGTGAGTTTCTTAAATGGCTGAGTTGAAGCTGAATTTTAAAATTTCTGAGAAGGAGGCTTATGACACCTGGCTATGTTACCCATCCTATCACTGTTCTAAGCTCAGGTAAATATAACATCTTGGGGAAAAAACCACACGAGATTTCTTTTTTCTTTTTTTTTCCTACAAGTCAAATTACAGCAAGCTTCTTCCAGTCCTGAAATACAGAGGACACTGTCTGTGATAAACCCTGGAAGAAAACTGCACATTGTTTACTTTGACAGTCCTTAAATTCTTTAGTGATTATTTCTGGGATTTATATGTGTTTATGGAATATTTTCCTCAGTTAAGAAATAAGTTGACCTGGGGCTGACCAAACCCAATCTTTATCTTTGGCAAGTATGAAAAGATGCCATGTGATGCTATAGCAACAGGGTCCGCAATGTGCTTGGCAAAGTATCACATGAGAAGGAAAAGTAAAAGAGGAAAGAGACAGTAACAGGTATGATAAGTTAATGTGTTGAAGCATCTAATAAAAATAACAGTCAGAGCAGCAGGGCACAGCAGTGGAGGTAAAGAAAAAAAAACTATCCAACTGTGGAGTTAGTACTTTAATTCTTTTAGTGAGAGAGGCAGCTCCAGTGTGGTACATCCTTGAGATCACAAAGCATCTTGAAGAGTGGTAGTTAGAGAGAAACACAGTAAAAAGACACAGAAGTAGGCGCAGTGAAAAGGCAGATTTATTTACTAGTAATACTGTACAGAGAAAAAAAAAAAAAAGAGAGAAGCCACAGTTACAGCATGGCTGTTGCTGGCAGTGTTCTTGGTTTTTTATTTTTGTGGTTTTTTTTTTGTACTCATTTTTTTAATCTGAAGAAAAAAAACATAACAGTCAAAAAAGTACACTTCAGGTTACAAAGTACAGCAGCTATCCCCAGCAATTCTAATCCAGTGTTAGCACAGCAGTTTTTCCCCAACAAGATGGGATTTTATTTACATTAGCTCACAAAGAAAGTGGGAGACTAAGTCTTAAAAAAAATCTCAACCACAACCTACGTTCACCATAAAAGCTGCATTTTACACAACATTTTCTTGAACCCCTATAAAGAGTCATTCATCTATGGAGTGAATGTAGTCAGGAGGGGCAGCAAACCTTCAGAAATATGTTATTTTCCTTTGTCCTGACCTGCTTTTGCCTGGCTACCTTTGCTGCACTCAGATTCAGTGGCCACTGGAAAAGCAAAAAGCTTTCAAATGGATTTATCTTCTTTATCTGCCCCTAAGCAGTGCCTACATCCATACTTGCAAAATAACAGGGACAAAATTTGAGCCCATCACAGTAAAGCACCTTAATCATAGATACCACCAATCTTAACATATCCTCAAGGCTATCCCTAACCAGCCAGTGTTTAAGTATGTTACACTTCAAGCAAGTGCTTAAGATTAGTGGAGCTTAAGCGCAGCATTCAGCTGGGACTTTATATGGTTGCACAAAACTTTATGTTTGAATTTGCCTCTCTCTGACCAGCACATTAACTTAGAGTAGTTTCCAAGATACCAGTAGCTTCTTGGCAGGTAATTTTACTGAGAAAGCCTTTGCCGGCTGGATCAGTCTGTGGGGAAGTTCACACTTTCTTCTGGCTCCTTTGCTCTGCCAGTAGCAAAGTGACAGTTAGGGGGTGGCTTGCCTTCTGCTCCTGTAAATGGCTTCTGGATGCTAATATTTCATGCACTTGGGCATATCTAGATCACGCTGGCTTGGGGCGCTTAGTGCTTTCTCACAGGAATGGGAAGAGAGACAACAGATCTACCTAAATAGAAAGATTTCAGTGGAACCCACTGTCTGGGCAACCCACGGAATTCCAGCTGAATAGACAGGGAGAGAGTGCTTCTCTAATATAAAATTTGCCCTAGGAATCTAGGAAAATGCAGGTAGAGGTCCAAACGCTGAGGACAGCATACCATCATTTTGTTTTACTTGGGACTCATGCCAACAGGCCTGAGGTGAGGTTCTTAACCCAGCCTTTCTTCCCCCTATCTTTGCTTATAGGAGACCACACAGATGGAAGCAGAGACAGGGGGAAAAAAAGGAGCAATCGAGCAATGGTGTCCAGAATTAGTGCAAGTACAGAGACAGGGGACAGACAGAGTCTGGAGCAGAAGTGTGCAGAGGGAAAAATTTGGAAGGAAAACATTCACTGCCTCTTTTATGTTGTGTTTTTAAATTCACCCCCACCCTCTTCAGGCACTGGGAGTTTTGAGAGTTCCTGGGGGATATTTGTCTACTTTCAAACACAGTCAACAAGGAGACCATGCTCTAAGCCCCTCTCTGCAGAAAAGTGCACCAGTTTCACAACACCATTTAAAAATCTATCTAATTAAAGGAATGAGAAGACACAGTTAAAGCAGCATAAGCCTTGCTTGTAGCATATTTTTTAAAGACCAGACCCTATAAGCATTTGTGCATGTGCTTAAACTTTACTCATGTGGGTTATGTCATTAAACTAAAAAGGGCTTCTTGGGTACTTAATTTTATGCTCATGGGCAAGTCTTTAGGTCTTACAGAATAGATACTGAATAGATATACAAGGTCTAAATTCAGGTATGAATCATGACCATACCAATGCAAGTTAAAAACATACAAATATACCCAAACTGGTGGACTTGAGTTACTTAGCTAAATCTAAAAAAATCAATTAAGTTTTTTTTCTTCAGTTTCTAAAGTAGATTAATTCTTAAAACACACCCCTAAATCCTCTTTTGAGAAGCATTTGAGAAACAAGTGCAGGAAAGCTTTGCAATACAATAAAAGCAAAAACCCTCAAAATAAGAGAAGCTTTTGCAGACTAGAGGAAGGGGATCAGAATTATCCACAAGTTTGCCCTTAAGAAAAGAGGCCTATTCTTAATCTTCTGAACAGCTTAAATTGAACCACCACAAGAAAAAAAAAGCTATTGATTTTGCAAGACTCTTTGAACCCATGAGGAAAAGGCTCAGTTTTATAATGCTTTGATTTTAAATACAACTGGGACATTTTTAAGAACTTCATGCACCCTTGTCACTATTTACAAGCTAAGATATTATTATGAGTTTATATTACAAGTTGGATTTATATTCTCTTTGGACTAGATGACAATCCATTTATATTTTAAATTAAATAAATTCAGCCATTTTATACAATTTACTCTTTTACATTAAAAAATTACTGTCCGCATTTTTTTGTTGGATATTGTCATAGCCTGTGACCTCTGGTTAAGCTCAGAACTAAAGTTTACTCTTGCTGCCCGGAAGGCTCATAAAACATAATCTGAGCAAATCCTAAACCTTCTAATAGTCAGAGAGAACTGGTTGAAACTGGGTGAGTTTAGAAAAAATAAAGACACCATGTCTCATCCTGTGGGAGAATCCTCTACTTTGTCTAAATGATTTTGTTCTACTCTTTCCAGTGGCACCATCTCTTTCATTTTGAAACCTTATGTTGGATAAAGCATGACAAAGTGAAAAAACATACAGTTCTCCTATTTAGTCATACCTATCTACTGAAAGTAGATAGCTATTGCCTACCATGTTGGCTTTCTAGATAAAGAAGTTTGTCTAGCTATAGAAAGAATAGGTCCACCTTTTTCTGTGAAATAAATTCACCTATTTAGCTGTGTTCATAGCAGGTATATTAGATTCTACTCTTCTAACTTTACTCTTTAAAAAGTGTTGTGATCCTACTTCCTGGAGAAAATTGTGGTTAGGTCTACAAAAGATCCCAAGAAGCTGGGCATTGTCATAAACGTATGAAAAAGTTGAAAGGCTCAATGTCATGGGTAGGATGATATTCAGAAACTCAATACCCATTTAGGGTTTGTATCTCATTACAAAAATATTTATTCCTTAAAAAAATACACAAATGTATAATACTACATTTTCTATTATATCCCCACTTGCTTTCCAAGTATGCCATTTGGTTGTTGGACTAAATCAAAAGGTAGAACACCTTTTATTTCTCTAGCAACTCTGTATGCTATATTTCTGCTTTGATTAATTTGTATCTTTATAATTTTAATCAGTAGTAAACTTACGTAGAACAGCAGGGGACTAATATATTATTTGTCAGGGAAGTCCCACTTAATATTTGCACATCAATACCACTGCCGTGGTAGCAATGCTGACTCAAGACCTGATCCGACCAGATGCTAAGCACCATTTTGTTTTGTGTTTTTCTCAGCAGAAGTAGCAATGCTCAGAGTTAACCTCTAGGATTACACCACCCTGGGCAAACTCAGCAGTGCATAAAATTGGACAGGTACACAAATAACACCCAAACTACACCCTGTGTTAATCATTCATGCCCTGATCTTGCAGACACCTACACACATTCCTCCTGTGAGTAGTCCTGTTGGCTGAAATAGGTCTACCCACAGCCAAATTAGGAGTATGCATTTTTGTTTGCAGGGCTGAGGTCTTCTATTGCACCAGTAGAGGTACATTTCATGGAGAAGGGCTTGTGCACACTTCTCTTGCTGGGGATTGAAAGATAATGTTGTGTTTATACAGCTTTGGAATACAGCCTGCACTTTTTGGAAAAAAGTAAGGAAAAGAAAGATACAAAAAGAAGAAGGAAACCCAAGAGTGCTAAGGCAAACTGTCAAATGGCACATCATACCTACTTTGTCATTCATTTAGATAACATCACAAAGGCAGACCAGAGGAGTTCTGTAAACATATACCATACAGTACATCAGCCACAGGAAATTAAAAAAAGAAGAACAACCCTGTAATTCTTTTCTTTCTGTATTGATATTCTTGTAATTGAAAGAGATTGCCTAGCCACTAATCATAATGTTGTGTTTTTTGATTTGCATTTTTCTTCTGTTTAAAAAAAAAAGAAAAAAGAATGGAAGTAAAATGCAGTGGTTTGCAAAAGAAACAGTCCCTGAATGCAAATGAGGGACGACATGGAAAGCGGGTTCATAGAAACTTAGAAAATACAAAATATAAAAAAGTTCCATAGGTTATTTTTTCCCAGTCTAGGAAAAGATACACTGAAAGAGGTTTTTTTATTTGTTTTTCTTACAAAAGTTAAGGCGAGAAGTTTGTTGTGGCAAAATGCTATCATTGAACCAGTTTCTGACTCTACTTTTTTGTATCCCCTCATGCTGAAATTGAAAATGTATGTGTGATGGCATAAGTTAAACAGACAGGGATTTTGCTTAAAACAATACAAAAAACTGCTCCCGTAATGATCATTACAAAAATCTCTCTCTGCTTGACCGTAGAACAGATCTCTTCCTTCGTGCCTGATTGTGCATGAGTTTCCACAGGCAGCTTCCTATCTGAGGGTGAAAGGAAAACTGACCCCTTCGAAGCCCAAAGCAGCCCTGGAAAAACAGTTTACATTCATCAGCCTAGGCTAACACATTTGAATTCCTGTGTCATGTGGCTGCAGGCTAATGCCTAGAAGGGACACACCGATGCCCAGGCATGGCTGATGCCCTTGTGGAGGAGGATGATTGGAGTAAATGTGTTTCAGCAGACATAGCTAAGGCCCTCTGAGTTCGGACTGATTTGCTCCTGTTTCATGTTTTTCCTGACCTCAGGTGTGGAACTGCCTTTGACCCATAAAGACAAACCCTATACAGACAAACCTTTAGCTTTTCTGGATCTTTTGGGGCTCATTAACCATGGAGGTCATATGAACACATAAAAACCACTGGTCTTCCTAGGCACTCAATATTAGCTACAAGTAGTGAGCAGTAGGTATTTGGCAGGTTTAAGGTTTAAGGCTTGTGCTCTACTTCTAACCACTAAAGGGCCACTTCTGGACTCTTGTGTGCCACCATCTCCCCGCCACGTTGTGCCTCCAACGATGCAGTGGTCTCAGGCACATTCTGGTCCCAGCCTCAGCAAGCATCTCCCAAAGCTGGCCGCTGAAGGAGTCATCCCCAAAATGCTGAGTCTGTGCTGAACCAGAGGTCATCTGACAGGGGAGAACTTGGCTGAAGAAATGCATGGACAGAGTGGGTTAGGGTAAAGACGACACCCCAAATTTCCCAAGCAGAGGGCTTTGGGAAAAAATGTCCATAGGGGAGAAGGGTGGCAAGGGAATAAAGATCGGGCTGGGAAGACACTGGCATGCCAGGGTGGCCATGAAGGTGGCATTATACCCAGAGAGGAAAGGGTGGTGAGCAACGAGACGACCGGCCAGGCCAGGAGGAGATGGCTGGAAGATTTGTTTTTGAGCACTACTGGTGACGTGAACAGGCCCCAGAGTGAGAGAACTATTGCAAAGCGTGCCCAGATCCCACAGAACTCACGTGGTAGGGGCAAGAGGAAAAGGGCTTCAGCCCTTGTGTTGCAGTGCTTTGGGGCCCTATACCTGCCTGGGTACAGCCCCGCTGGGCTACCCTAGGCTTTAAAACTCAGGGTGTCATTTTAAGAAATGTTGAGATTTGTAAATGCTTAGTGTTTCTGGGAAAAAAATAAAAACCCCACACAACCCAACAACAAAAAAAAAACCCAAAACACAGGTTGCTAGTTTCCAACAAATAGCCACCAGACCTATTGTCACAACGCGGGGCTCTGCGGTCGTTCCCCTCTTTGATAAAACTTAGCCACCTACGCCTGAGTCAAGGGATGATGTGCAGAGCTTCTGTGGGTGAGTTTGGTCCTTCTCCCATCCAAAAGCCCCCAGGGGACGTGGAGGGAGCTTGTGGAAGTCTATTAAATCTGGCCACTGCAGCAGATATGGAGGCCAGCAAAATTTCTGCAGGTGTCACACGGATGTGGCTTTTTCTACTCTCTGCTTGCTTTTTTTTCCTGTCACCTGAGCAGTGGTGGGAAGTTGCATTGACCAGCTCTATGCTGATGGCTGAGTGACCTAACGTAAGAACTACATTTTGCATTTTTTTGTGTGTATGTTTTCTGTGTGCCTCATATTACCACCACCATGAACAAGTGTCTTTTTTACTGGCACAGAAAGAAAAGAGTACAGAGCAAGAACTCTGTTTAATTGGATGCTCTGAACTAACAATTAATGCAGTAAAAGCACCATCCAAGAAAGAACAGAAATATCATAGGAACCACCTCAGACTGAAAAGAGGCTTTTTGTTGTTTTCTTTTTCTTTCTTTCCTTTTTTTTTTTTTAATTTTTATTTTGGTTTTTTTTCAGTTGCTGTTATTGATTTTTAAAGTCTGATAGTTTCAAAGACACTTCAAAATAATCTCTGATACCTTTTAATGCCATCAGAAAATATAAATCCTGATTTTTAATCTCACTTCTGTAGTTATAAATCCAAACTAACTCCACAAGAGTGAGTGAAGCTACACTTAAGCAAAACCAGTGTGAGACAAGAATCAGGCTCATAATATCTCACCATGAAAAAGCTGGCTGCTTTTTCATTGTAGTTAGAAGAATCAAAGGACCAAGAAACAAAGAAATAGCTACAGATTTTGGATGCGTTCACCTTTTTACATTTTCACTTTGAGTTGTTTTTAACAGGCCTGATTTTCAGAGAGCAGACGAAGAAAAAATTTACTGGAAATCAGACCTTTTTGAAGTGTCCCACACTGGAAAATGAAGCATCCAAAACCACTGCAGTTTTTGAAAATGTTAGCCTTGCGACTGTAGGATTTTATCCTAAAAGAGCTGCTCCAACAAAACTCTGCTGGGCCTCCATGGGACTTTCACCTGGGTAAACAGGGCAGGATGAGACCATCACTTGTCATTATGTAGGTGCACTGGAGGTACACTCTGTGAGAAATTACACTTCCCTAAGAATTACAGAGCAAAACTCGGGCCCTGCCCCCATTTCCAGCACTGAGAATTTCGTCACAGAATCCAGTGGGAACAGAGTCAGACTGTGAGAGAAGTTCATTTATATTCTGAGGAAATAGAAAGCAATATCTCTCATCTACTGGAGTTCAGCAGGAAAACTTAACGTATAAACATTGGCAGAGTTACTGAAAGGCAAGTAATTAGATCAGTGACTCCATTTCAGTTGGTGTGACAGCTGCATCTTTTTCATGTCAAGTTAATTTCAACTGTAATTTGGGGAGATGAAGTACACATACAATACTGTAATCTGGAAGATTTATATAAGGCAAAATCATCATTCATACATTTTCTAGAAAGAATAATTAAGGTCCACTTATGGTATCACCAATAAGCAGAAATGGCTGATGGGTTTTTCTGACTCCACAAATTAAACTGGAAAGTTATTATAAAATAAAACTATGCAAACTTTTTGGGAAAGACTTCTCTGAGTTTTAGCAAATTAAAACAATAAAATGATCTAAGCCTTCCCCCAAGAAATAAAAATTAGGATCTATAAAATAATGTTTAAATGTGTTTTTTTCTTAAAAAAGAGAAGTAACAATTTTTTAAGGCGCTCATATCTGGCTGCTGTGAAACTCAGACTCCCACAAAATCCTAGGAATCTGATCAAGCCTGCCAGATATCCAAAGAAAAATGTAAAAAGTGTTTTCATTATATATATAATATATATATAAAAATCAAATAAATATGAAAACATTTGTTCCATTTCCCATTTATCTCTCACTCTGCAATATTAAGGAAAAAGAACCCCCAACAACAACAAAGAAGCAGCGAAAAACCCCCAACCCCTCCCCAAACCCCAAATAGTATGTCTGATGGGAAAATAACCATGCGTTCCTCTTCCTGAAGAACTAGAAAGCAAAGCAACCCAACTGCAAGGCAATGGAGGCATTCACTTCCAGTTCACAGTATTGCAGTTAGAAGTACAGTGAGGTCTAGGTAAGTGATGGAGCACGAGCTGCCCAGAGTGGGGAAGGAGGAGGTGTTCACATGACAATACAGCATTGACAGCGCTTTTTCTTTTGTGTACCTGGGGCAGCTTCCAAAGGCAGGCTCTCTTCCTTTCCCTCAGGAGAGGAGGGCTCTGTCGTGTCCGACAGGGGCCTGCCAGAGACCAGCTCAGCAGCATTCCCATCCATGGTGGAGACGTCTGTCACTGTCTTCTCCCGCAATGACTTCTCGTCATCTTCGTCGATCAGGACCAGCTCTGCCTTGATGGTCTCGTCATAGCCCAGCACTTTCTTCGTCTCCTCTTCATCATCGATGTTCTGGTAGCCCATAAATATCATTGTCACCGGCTGGTCTGTGCTGGCCTCCAGGGCTTCACCACTGCAGGGTTTGTCTTGGGGTCGAGGGTTCACAGCATGCCCTTTGCTGGGTTTGTGTACCATTTCCAGCTTTGCTTCCTTGAAGAGCACTTGCTCCTTCATATGGCTAAGGTTTCCGTCAGCTACCGCATTTCTGTCTGACAGAGTCATTGTTTCATACCCTCCTTTTACACTTGATTGTCCAGCTTTTTGCATAAGTTCATCTACGTCCTTTGAGCTTAATTTATGTACTCCATTTTCTACCACTGTGCCACCAGAGTGAACCTCATAGACTACCTTGGTACCATCATCATAGACTTTGAATCCTCTTTGATGGGCCTCATCTGGGCCAATAGGTGAAGCAGAGACAATCTTGGTCTCTCCTGTCTGTTTGTCTTTCTCCACATTAATTTCCATGGTGCACAAAGCTTGAATGAAAACAAGAGAGGAAGTGCATGTTACAACAAAAAAAGCCAGTGAATGGTTAATTGCCAAACAGACAAAGAAAACTATGGTGCCCCTTTTCCTAACTCTAACTTTTCCTAACTCCTAACTTTCCTAATTCTAAAGGGCCAAGCGTTCTACGTTAGAGGTGGGATGCAATGCTGTGGACAGAGATAGTTATTACACTATAGCTCTTTATACAGATGAAGACTAGGCATACCTGTGGCAAACAGGACCTAGTCTTCCAGCTCATGCCACGTGGAGCTGTCTCTGATCAATCAGAAGTGCCAAGAGCACTTGGGTTAGGTGTAATTTAGACAAAGGGAAGTGACAGCATGCAAGTTGCCCTCAACCTTTCCATTCTGAACTTGCCTCAAAATTCAGAGAGAACTCATCTCCAGGAACCTCTCTACTCTCTTTTCCTTCTCTGCCATCAAACTGCCAGTTAGTTGGTAACAAGTTTTGTCTGCTGCAAGTAAGCAGACCGTTTTTTTATCAATGCTTGTTCTTGCTTAACTCTTCGATCCGTAGCATTCAAAAAAATTCTAGAGAGATGAAGAAACATTGTTTACCCCTGTTCTACAGGTGGGAAAACAAAATCACACAAGAATAGGATAATTTCTCCCGCAGATGCGTAGCATGGCAGGTCTCTCAGCTTCCACACCAAGGCATCGACAGTGACCTCTGCTTGCAGATTAAGAGAATGTACAAAAAAGCCAAGAAGTGTTCCTTCATTTATTTAAATTAGGGTCTAAGCACCATTGCCAAAGTTGAAGAAAAAAGAAATAATGAACTGATTTTCAAAGCGTCATGGAACAACAGGTAAAAACATGCATGTGAGGGATGCTGCTTTAGAATAGTGAAGAAGCTTTTCTAGCAGTTAAGAAGGACGCAGTAATAAGATGAAAGTTGTAGAGACCACACAGTAGGAACAGACAAACAGTCTACACCGGTCTAACACCCATTTTGAGATATGATGGCATGTCACTAGACAGCTTTTCAAAGAAAAATGTGCAAAGTTCTCACAGATTTTCCATAAGTGGTCATCTGTTTAAGTATTCCTTGTATGCAGATGAAGACATTTTTGCTCCTGGACAGACATCCACAGACAATTACAAATTACCACAGGCAGAGACAAGTGTTTGTGAAACTTATGGTGACCATTTCCGCCAGTGAACCTCAGTGGTGTAATTGTGATTTTTCTTACATGGGGACACCACAAAGTGACGTGTTGGCTTTTTTCCCTCACTTATTTTCAAGTGAGTACAGAATATTCTTGCCCCAAAACCCAGTGTAGCTTGGTATGCTTGTATTTAAAAAAACAACAAATATAAAAAAATTACTCTTGCTCTAATATATTCCTTCAGTCTTATTATTCACAATAGTAGATTTTTTTTCTATATCCTTAAAGCAAAGTATTTCAACAGCAACAGGAATTGTATCATGATGTGCATCATGATCCCCCCTATATCTCTAGGCAGAAAATTAATTAACTGGTGAGTGGGTGCATGCTGGCCCCTGTGAGGCAGTCTCGTCTGGCCCCCAGGAGTGCAGCCAAATGGAGGTCTGGCCATCTACGTGCTGTGTGCATCTGCTTAGACCTTGGTCATCCCTGGAAGGGACGGTTAGGTCAAGTGCAACACTGCACAAACACCTGCATGGGGCCAGACAATGGAGGTGCTGGTGGGCTGAGGAGCATGTCTACCTCTGAGGGCAAAGTGTTGCTGACAAATGGAGTGGGCTGCGCAAGCAGGGATCTCACCTTGGCCACTGCAAGCTAGGGGAATATCCCTGAGAACTGTGTTTACCACCGCTTTGGGACGTTTAAGGACTAGCTGTTTCCATAGCTGTCAAAATCCTGAGCACAGGATGCCCATTGTCACAACAAAGTAGGGATATCAGTTTTCTGATCTCCCTTCATATGCTGGAGTTTTCATGCCTGGACATCCCACAGCAGCCAGAGCAGCCAGGAGGAGGCCAGAGGGTTGAAAGCTGGTCTCTGCTACAAGGCGTTCTGCAGAAGACTGAGAGGCACCTGGCATGGACTGAAACGGGAGATTTAGGCTGGAAATAAGGAAAAATGCTATTGCCCCAAGGCCAATAACAGTTAAGCCCTGGAGCAGGTTGCTCTGAGGAGCTGTGGCAGACTGCACCATGGTGCAGCTCAGAGGGCAGCTGTCATGGATCACTTCCATGGGACTGTCCCAGCCCAGGAGCTGGGGACAAGTGCCCTTCAAGTCTCATGCAAGTAACTCTGCCCTGAAGCCTTTAATCCAACTTAAAGGGGTAATGAAACAAAAAGATGCAGGTGCCACATGCCACCACTAACACTCCGGAATTTGCTCCCTCCTAGGTGCAGTTTCTTAGGTGGGGGTGAGAGTGAGGATGAAAGGAAGAGAAATTTTGTTTATTGGCTTGGTCCCCAGGCCTTGGGTGAGTGTGCTCTGAGCATCACTTCATCTCACAATGGCTGCTTAGGCAGATACTGTTCAACAACTGCAAACATTACAGAGGTAAAAGTAGGGGCTGGCTAGCCTATGGTGCAGATGCTAAAACTGATACACTGGCAGGTTTTTGAGTGGCAGCCAGCTGAATTGAAGCAAAGCTGAACTAAGAGGGAGCAACAGCACATCCAGAAATTAATCTCTGATGGGCAGAAGTTCCTGATTTGTCCTGAGGATCACAACCCTGCAGAGACAGCACTGCCAGCCCACCGACTAGCTGCCTGCTACCTTCTTGGTGGGAAGTAACATCCTGAGCTCCCTTGGAGCTCCTGTGCTGCTTCTCTTCTTTGAAAAATAAAAATATTATCTGGGACATGATTTTTCAGTAATGAATGCTGATCTTCCTGTGAAGTAGTTGAATACCATGGTATTGCATGTATTTTTAGTACAGAAGAGGATACAACCTGCCAGACCTTCCCTGTTTTGATGAACAAATTTGGTTCAGTATTGTGCATTAGAAGAAGGCTAGTATAATGGGCCTGAATTGAGAAGCAGATAGGGAAAATCTGATAGTTAAATCACGTGGACCTAGCCATATTTAGGATACATCTTTTAATCCATGGTATGGAGTACTGATAAGTAACAACGTCCTACTCGTTAGGAAGACTTTGGGCAACAAGCTCTAGCACTGCTTGGAAGAGTGTCCTACTCGCTGATTTGAGCTAGAAAGTTAACAGGTGTGGCCCTTGTGTATTTTATGTTTGGCTAATTTGCTCAGGCATTTGCCACTGTCAACATTTTCTTTTCATTTCTTCTACTGTGATTTCAGCAGCAGTGTTTTTAAGTTATTGACATAATGTGGTTTTTGTCGTGCCCCAGGGATGACTTTAAAGTTACTTGTGCAAGTAAATGCATAAATATCACGAGTTTCTTAGAAAGCTGTTCACTAGTGAAATGCATTGCCACAGGAAGAGTGAATAACAGAACCTGACTTATCTGCCTGTATGATTAATGTTTGTTCTCTGCAGGAAAACCTAGCAGCCCAGCTTGTCAAAGTAGCTGAAAATTGAACTAAAGTTGATTTCTAAAATGTCTTTATCTAACCAAAGCTTATTTATTGCAAAATCTGCTCTATTAATAAAATTCAAAACTAGCTGAAAATAGTGAAACTGAAAGCAGTACTTGAAGATGACAACCTGTATCCATAAGTACAAGTTTTCTGCATGAGCTTTAATTACAGTGTAACATGATGCAGTGCTTCATGACAACAAGATCCCAACTTGCAGATGAAAGGATCTGGCTTCTGCCTGTTATATGGATTCAGAGGCTGTTCTTTAAAAAAAGGAATCTTAATAGACTGGGCTTGTTTTAAGATGGATGCTTACAGTCTACCATTGAGCATATATGCTGGTGCCTTTTCTTTAAGCTATTTCAGACACATGATACTCTTATAAGGTCTGCATGAACCGGGCTTCTGGATCATTTGAAGAACAAAATAAATGATTGTACTCTTGGTGTTGACAAAATAGCACAAAACACACAAAGCTTGCTTTTAAGACAGATTAGGATAAGCACTGGTGGAAGGGAAGCTGTTGGAATGGCTTGCAACAGGACCTCTGAACAAAATGACATATCCCATAGCTGTGTACAGTGTCCTAACAGCAGACGTTGCTTTACTATGCTTGTTAACCCATTCTTCACATAAGCCAACTTTTATTCCCACTCCTTGGGACACCTTTTAAGTAGCCACAGCAATTTGGTCTTGAGATAGGGAATACATTGTTTAGAAAGGAAGGATCTTGAAAATAAGAAAAACATACAGCTTTTAATGATCATGCTGTTACATTTAGCACATACTTAATCTGAAAAATAAGTAATAGAAAACTCTCTGCATGACTTCAAGAACAAAACATGCTGTAATTCTTCCCACCTTTTCCCAAGAAGAAAGAATAATACACAAGTAAGTATAAAATGACATGAAAACTTGAAGCATGTATGGTGTCTTGTGAGTGCCTGTCTGTCTCATTCATCTTAATGGGAGTTGCATAGGTGTAACGGAGGATGCAAAACCTTGGCCTAAATACCATGTATTTGTATCAGCAAGGATAGAAAGAACTGAATGTTTCCACTTTAAATAATTGGACGGGTTTCCTATGCTACTTGTATGTAGTTCAACTACATTGTTTTGAGAGTACGCACTGCTGCTCAAAAAACCTTGACTTGTTTGCAAAATACAAATCAAGTGTCATTTCCTGGCATTTAAATGATATCAGGACACCAGACCCATTAAGGCAATATAACAAAAAAAGTTCATGGCTACTGGACTGGTATTATAATACTTTGCTCCTTGAGACTTACCAGCTACTCTGCTTGCTCCGTCCCGCCCAGGAACTGGCTCTGCTGTTCGTGAATAGAGGGTTGGGAGTTCAGGGATCTGGGAGTAAATGTAATTTACTGCATCTGGTGTCAGAGAACAGGAAACAGTTAGATTCGTGTTACAAGCCCCAGTGGCTTCATTGCTTAGACAGCAGAGTGTTGTCAGCCCCGACAATAGTCACTGGAGCTTTGTACTAGATAATTGGATCAAAGCAAACAAAGTGCAAAGTCACTGTCATGTGATTGGTGTTCAATAGACTAGCTGAGGCAGGAGGGAATGGGTCCAGATGACTCAAACCTTATGTCAGTTGAACACATAAAATTATTTGTCAGAAGGTTCTGGATTTATCAAGTCCATGACCTTTAAAACAGGGAGAAGAGAGGGGGAAGGTAAGGAACAAAGTTAACATGATACCCAGAATAAATGACATGAGATATAAAAGCCTAAATATCCTAGTGTTGACTGAATAGGATGAAAGGCCATCTCTTTTGCACTGGTGTTTCTGATATTACGGAAGTGGCATTTGGCTTTTTGTTCTTAAAGCTGAAATTTAGCTAATAATAGGATCATGTGTAGATACTGATTGGGTGCCAGTCGTGATCTTCAGCAAATATTAAGAGCCTGGCAGTTCTGCAGTGACATCGTTCATTAACAACCCTGAACTAGTAGAAAGCTATCTTAAAGGACAGAATTGTTTAACATTTCAGCTTATGGTTGTTTAGCATAAGCTAAATATGTTCTTTGGAAGACGCATTAAAGAAACTTACAAGTATTTACCGGGAGATGTTTTGTGGCTGGTTTAAATATAACCACGTAACATACATTTTTCTGGTAGAATTCAGTGGCTCAGCTAACAGGAGAGCTCAGAGGGCAGTTGTGCAAATAACTGACTTACAGTTCAGGCACCAAATCAAAAGGAAAAAGAAAAAAAAGAATTTAAAAAATCACATTGTTTCCTATTAACTGGAAATGTTTTCAGTTTTATATGGAAATGGTTACATTTTTGTTCAAACATAAGATCCTATCTGGTGTGAAACAGAGCATTTGTTTTCCTTGAAGGGTACTTTGCTGTTATAATTTAAATGGTTGAGCCCTTGGTATGGCCTGGTCCATGTGTCAAGGTAGGAGGCAGAATCTGCCTTCCTTGGTGCTCCTGTTGCTTTAAGCAGGTGAGATAGGAAGACCAGCACAGACCATAAAAGTGAACTGGTGAACGGAGAGAAAATGAGATGTCCTGTTTTAGGCTTCTTGACTGCATCTGGTAAAGGGAGATACTTTCACCACAGTCCCTATGGGCTAGCACCCATCCCAGAAGAAAGCCCTGTATCTGGTGGCATTCTCAACAAAGGCATGATGTACCACTTCTAATTCCATAGTCCACTCCTTTGACAGGAAAATTCGGCCTGGTATTAGTCAAATGGTTTTACCACCTTAAGAGCCTGCAGGAGCCACCAGAGCTGATGGGTGCAGAAGATGGTAATCACAGTCCCCAAGAAGACACTCCATCCCTCCATAGAGCACTGTTGGTGACTCAGGTAAGGAGGCTGCATTTCCCCCTTCCTGCATCAGAGGAGGATGGCACAGAAGCACATTGTAAATTCATTCCAGAAAGCCTGGAAGTAAGGATATAAGTCCAGTTCATAACAGATGAATTTGAAAAAAAATCAGCCAGGAAAATATTATTTTAGTGCATACTTCAGTGGGCAGATGGCAGTCTTGGCAAATGGGTTTTTATATTTTCAATGCATACTATTTCCTCAAAGATTTTTACTTTTAGCAGTACAGCCTAGGATAAATAATTTTTTAGGACATAGGTGACTGACCAAGGGCCAGCAATGGCTGCTTTTTTTTTTTTTTTTTTTTTTGCAGGATTTCTTGCCTCTGATGAGATATTGGTACAGTGCTTGGTTTTGTTATCCTAGGAAATATCATTCACAAACAAGGAGGCCATTACTGAGAAGTAAGTAATTTCTCAGAAGAAAGAAGTAGGGACTTTGTTTCTAGACCAGAATAAGAAGCCACTTTGTGTTCTGGAAATGGCAGAAATTTAGTAATTACTCATTCTGTACTGCTGGAACAGCAGTTTCAGCACACACTCATCCAGTGACTTGAGTGACAAACCTATTTGTCCACATGTGGGTGTAATCAATGAGCAGCTGTGTTGCTTAACTAGTTGTCCTTTTTCAGTTCATGAGAATAAATACACTCAGGGTACAGTTCTCATCCCAGGGCACTGCAGGAGGCAAAATCTTTTGCAAGTGTTTGTTTTTCCCCAGTACCTGTACAGGGAACTGAGCTGACCATCCTGGCAGCTTGCATCGCTGATGTCTAGCAGTAAGAAAGATAGTTGTACAGCTTGATGGTGAAACTCTCACTTTGATGCTGTACATGCCTGAGGACCTTAGTAAATTGGGGTTTTTTTGTGTCCTGTGTTAGGAGACGATACCTAGGTAAGTGTTAGGTGTTGTTGATATTGAATCAGTTTAGAAAGTTCTCTGGATGTTACTTAGAATAAAATATTTAAAAATCAGCTTCAGGGCTCCTGACAGTCTCTCATTATTGTCCTCGGAAGGGTATGCTGTGGTGGGGGTTGTGGGGGTAGTATCCTTGTGTATTTTCTTCTGAAGCAAGTGGTGGTGCTACATGTCAGAAATGGGGTATTTGTCTAGAAGAATTTGGGGCTTAGATGATTTTCCCTGTTCCTTTCTCACCAATACCCTCACCCTCCAGATGAAATGAACATGCTAATTTCACTTTATTTCACTGGCAACAAGGTCTGTTTCATTTAGCACCTTTAAAAAGGATTTAAAAGATCAATTTTACAAGGAGTGAATGAGATGAAAATTAGTATTTCTTTTGCATGAAAAGTAAGGCAGAACATAAATTAAAGCATTTGAACTGACTGCATTCAATACCTTCATTTCAACCTTTGATGAGTTATTAATATCTAAGGATGCCATAAATCATGTCCCATGTTTTTTTTGTACTACTTACAAGAAACTGTGTTTTAGGACTATGACACCCTCCCATATTACCAGACAGACAAGTGCTTGGGAAAACATATGGGGCCAGATAACCCTTCAAGGGTGCTTACACAACTAAACCTTCAGAACTGCTCAGAATAGCTCCCACGCAGAGGCTTGTGGCCAAATATTAGACAATGTTATTTTCCAATGGCTGGATTATCTTTAAAAAGTCTGACTACCACAAGAATTTGTGCCTAAGGCCTTCTGCCCCAGGGCAGGGCTGTTCTACCTGCAAAGCCCTCTGGGAGTCCATGGGGCTACATCAGAGGGAACCGAGATTATGACCCTTTCACCACATTTGTAAGACTATGAACAGAAGTTTAAGCAGAAAGCTTTGCTAAAAGCTGAACAGCCTGTCTCTGACTTAGTGAATCATTCTTAAAACTAATGAACTTGGGGGATAGGGTCTGTAGCTGACACCTGTATACCCATATGTAACAGGGTAGATGAGCACACCTACCAGAGCAGTAAGGAATGCTCCCCAGTCCTTTCCGAAGGCAAGAACCCTAAGTTCAGCCACCTCAAGTGCATGTATACTAATGTATGTAATCTGGGCAACAAGGAGGAGGAACTAGAGTTCCGTGCCCAGTCTGAGATAAGTCATAGGAATCACAGAAACTTGGTGGAAAAAATCATATGGGAAGACCACAATGGATGGCTACAAACTCTTTCAGAAAAATAGGAAGGGAAGAAGAGGACGTGGAGTTGCACTTTATGTGAACCAGAAATTGAAGTGTATAGAGGAGAGGTCTGGAGACCATGCTAGTTCTATTGAATGAATGCCTTTGGATCAAGATTAGAGGGATCATCACCTAGGTGGATCTTATGTTAGATATCTGTTACTGACCTCCCAATCAGGATGACAAAGCTGATAGATCCTTACTTTGGCTGCTCATGGAAGTCTTGGGCCAACAGAACCTGGTCCACATGGGTGGCTTCAATTACCCAGAATTCTATTGGGAAAAAACCACAGTGGTGTCCTGTGTCCATCAGGCTCCTGGAATGCATTGAGGACTGGTTCCTACTACAGATGCTGGACAGGCTGACTAGGAGAAGCACATTGTTAGATTTACTGCTCACAAACCAAGAAGACTTACTTGACAACATAACTACCCATGGTAGCCTTGGATACAGTGACCACAACATTGAGGAGTTTAAGATCCTGCTGAGCACACTGAAGACCAATAGAAGGACAAAACTCCAAACTTTACAAAAGCCAGCTTGGATATGTTCAGAAGCCATCTACAAGGGATTCCATGGGAAGCATCCATGGAGGTCAAAGGAGATTGTGTGTGGTGGGAGTTACTCAAGAAGTGCCTGCTGAAAGCACAAGAATGGCTGATTGTTTACAAAAGGAAGGAAGAAGACTGAACAAATCATCACCCTGGCTTAACAATGGGATTTTATGTGTAATTGAAATCAAGAAAGAAGCATACTGGCTGTGGAAAGGCTGCCAAATAACCATTGAGGACTATAAGAACCTTGCTAGAGCATGCAGAGATGCAGCCAGGAAGGCTAAGGCTCAGCTAGAACTGAAATTGACTAAAGATGTGAAGTACAACAAGAAAGGGTTCTTCAGATTTGTGAGCAGTAAGCGGAAGCACAGGGAAGACATAGGCCCATTACTAAACAGGGCAGGGAAACTAGTCACTAACAATGCTGACAGGCAGTGTCTCTCAATACCTTCTTTGCCTCTATCTTAACTGGTGTAGCTGGACCTCAGATCACAAGATCAAGTAGCAGTGACAACTTGTGTGCTGACCCACCAGTAGTGGAGGAAGGGCTGGTCTGTTGCCTTTTACAAGGTCTCAACCTATATAAATGCATGGGTCTGGTTGGAACCCACCCCAGGGTCTTAAGAGAAGTGACTGACGTTGTTGCAAGTCTATAATATTTGAAAGTCATGGAGATCAGGGGATGTCCCTAATGACTGGAGAAGGAAAATGTCATACCCATCTATAGGAAGGGACCAAAAGAGGACCCAGGAAACTAGAGGACCATTACCCTTACTTCATTCCCTGGGAAAGTGATGGAATGAGTCTTCCTAGAAACTATTACAAACCAAATGAAACAGGTGATTGGGAAAAGCCAGCACAGGTTTACCAAGGGCAATTCATGACAGATTAACTTGATCACATTCTACAACAAAGTAGTGTCTGTTGACACAGAGAGAGCAATGGATGTTGTTTACCTGGACTTCAGCAAAGTGTTTGACAGTTTCCCACAGCCTTTTTCTGGACAATCTGGCAAGATACAGACTGGATGGGTGGTCTGTGAGATGGGAGGAAATTGCCTAACAGGTTGCACTCAAAAGTTGGTGATCAATGGTATTTACACAGGTGGCCAGAGGTGCTTTATTTGTGGCAGCCATAGATGCAGATCGAATAAAAAAGTTACTTAAATCCCTACAACTGAAAAACACTTGCTGATGAGCTTTTACAGGACATGTGGAAAGCACTCTACAAAGATCTGTACTTGAATACTCTGAGGTCATGCTCGTCTGTTTTGCTGTTGGGTTGCACACCTGGATCAAGATCAGAGGAGAGAAAATCAGAAAAGTATCTAAGCAATGTGCTGGAAACTGAACAATGCAGGTCAGGTCTCCAGAGCCACAGCTTTGCCAAATATATACTATACATACCAAATTCAAACAGGGGCTTGTGCAAACTGCAGAGTTACTGTAATTGTGGCTTCTGTATGTTCACTGAAGTACAGAGTTGTAGAATCATAGAACAACTTGGGTCAGGAGGGACCTTTAAAGGTTGTCTAGTCCAACCCCCTAGCAATGAGTAGGGACATCTACTAGACCAGGTTGCTCAAACGATGTCCAATCTGCCCTTGAATATTTCTAGGGATGGGGCATCTACCACCTCTCTGGGCAACCCGTTCCAGTGTTTCACCAACCTTATTGTAAAAAATGCCTTCCTTGTATCAGTCAGAATCTACCCTCCTTTAGTTTAAAACCATTACACCTTGTCCTATTGCAACAGGCCCTACTAGAAAGTTTGTCCTTGTCTTTCTTAGAAGTGCTCTTTAAGTACTGAAAGGCCGCAATAAGGTGTCTCTGGAGTCTTCTTTTCTCCAGGCTGAACAACCCCAACCCTCTCAGCCTGCCCTCATAGCAGAGGGGTTCCATCCCTTTGACCATTTTTGTGCCCCCCCCTCTGGACCTGCTCCAACAGGTCCATGTCTGTCTTGTACTGGGCACCCCAGAGCTGGACACAGGACTCCAGGTGGGGTCTCATCAAAGCAGAGAAGAGAGGCAGATTCCCTTCCCTTGCCCTGCTGGCCACGCTTCTTTGATGCAGCCCAGGGTATGGTTGGCTTTCTGGGCTGCAAGCACACATTGCCAGCTCATAAGTAACAGCATGTAGTTTGCATACAGATGGCCGAAGACTGCAGAGAACAAATTTATCCCTGAGGCACATTCAGCAGTAAAGGGAGTTATATCAGATCTTAATGAGGCTTTTATTTTATATATACATTGAGCCATAAACATATGCACACACAAAGTAAGAGCTCTCTCCTTTCCATTTTTCATGATGTGCATGCAGCATAGCACTACAGCACGCCTGTTTTTGACTGCAGACCTAAGCAGCAACAAATGATGTCATTCCTAGCATCATCTCAGGCCTTGTTTAATGGAGAACTTGTCAGTGACAAGCCACCAAGAACTGACAGAAGCACAACTGCAGGTGACAGGGCCACAGCCCCCAACCTCAGCATTTCTGCTCTGCTTTCTCTCACATGGTGATCTATGAAAGCAAAATGTGGGGTTTGTGCCTGGATGATTTCAAGCTCAGAAATGCTCATTGCCAAACACGGCTGTTTTCTGGGAAGGGTGGGAAGGACAGAGAGAGTCACTTGATAGACCATTGGTGCTCACCACCACAGAATCACAGAATCACAGAATCACAGAATGGTGGGGTTGGAAGGGACCTCTGGAGATCATCTTGTCCAACCCCCCTGCTTGAGCAGGCACACCCAGAGCAGGGGGCACAGGGACACGTCTAGGCGGGTTTTCAATGACTCCAGGGAAGGAGACTCCACCACTTTGCCCTTCCCCTTGCATTCTTTGCCTGGACCCCTCTAGGCTCTGAGCTCACTGGAGTTGCGTTTTCTGCACACTCAGACGCTCTGTCACCATATATATGGTACAAAGACGTGCACAGGGACCCAATGATGAGATAAATCACTTTCTGTACTGTCATTGCATTTAGAATAAAGGGAGGTATGAACACAGGACAGACTAATGTGAGCTTTATCAAATGGAAGTCTTTCAGGATGTGGCAGCAATTGAAGAACCTGCCCCAACAGGTCAGTGTTGGTTTGCATCTGTGTTTTACACAGCCTTCCTATATTATCCAATGGCTCTTACCATTTTCTTCTGCATCATGTGTTAGAGGGGGTTGCCAGACAGATGGCTAATCTGCTGCAACAAAGCAAGCCCTACATATTTTTGAAGAAAAGAAAACTCTATGGTACCAAAGTGATCACAGCTAGCTATGTGCAAGTTTTCCTCCTGCTCTGATTAGCTACCCTCACAGACTGTTGTCAGAAAGCAGAAAACAAAGGACCTGCTCAGCTTTCACCATGTGAAGATGTACAATGACATCATGCCCACTGTACAGCTTGCAGCCTCGGTCATCCCTAGAGGACCAGAGTACAGTACTGCTTAGAGGTTGATCCGGGTCTGCCTCAGCCCACAAGGATGAGCTGCTGAGAGGAGGAGACAAGATATATAAAGCAAGCGGTCTGGAAGAGAAGAGGTACTGATTAACCCAGCTATACCCCCTGCTGCCTCTGCTTGCACATTTGTTCTGGAAGCACTCTCTGTGGCATAATTTTGCAGTTTTCTGTTACCCTTCAGAAATCATGAGCTGTTCTTGCTTTTGGCTTAGTCTGTGAGGGAGGGATCCACTGAAAGCAGGTAAAATCTGGAGAGCAGTGAGGCTCCTCTTCAACCCAATTAAATACTACATTGCTACAAAAAAGTATATTTGGGGAAACTACCACTTCATATTTGCTAGCTGGGGCTTCCTTTGGTTCCTGTTTCATCACAACACACATGAAGAGGCAGACTATGTCTTGCAGGAGTCATAAAAGCTCCTGTGCACTTTGGGTGCTAATTCCTGTAGACACCATTCTTGTTTTGTAAGCTTACCAACAACCATGGTGAAACTCTGCATAGGCACAAAATATTTGCCATTCTCGATCTTTATTTACACTGTGGTGCCGATTTAAAATGCTCCAGGAGGAGGGAAGAGTAAGTTATTTCCATGAAGCCTCCTATATGGGACTTTTTTTTTTTTTAATGAGGGGATTTAAGGTAAAAAATTAATTATATTGCTAACAGAAGTGAAAATTTCTGAACTAGATCTTTGAGTTAAAAAGAAAACCCTTGTACTAAGTAATATTAATCACCTCTACAGACAAAAGGCAGTGCCAAGTCAGCTCATATACTATATATTAACCTCCCATTGTGTCCCAGTGCTTTAGCGTTAGGATCGTCCTACATGTTCCTCCTCATCTATACTCACAATACAGTTGGGCATGGCTTTGTCAGCAGCTGGAGGAGCTAGTCTTGACCTCAGTGTTTTGAATCTTATCAGTTCAAAGACATGAACTGAGAATGAGTGCCTGGAGCACAGATTCATCTGCAGATGGATCAGCATAATATCCTTCCTGGGTCCCAAGGGTCCTGGAGAGGCGCTACAAGGGTCTCTCTAGCTTTCTGGGAATCAGCCATATTATTTGCTCACTCAGACACCTAAATTTACAGCTCAGTATTTAGACTGATCACACATAGTGTGACACTGAGTTCATAAACTACTAATTATTACATCCTCATCCACCCATACGATGTTTTCCTTCTGTAAGAATCCTCACTCAGAGAATATAATTCATCAGTGAAGTAACTTAATTTTAATAGTTGTTTCTGTACAATAGGAATAGTCCCCATTGTATTTAACTGTTTATGAACAAGAGCACAAATGCATACAGTGGAGAAGGCTGACCACAGAGAGGTGAAAAGGAGTCTGCAGTGCAGGGCTATCATGTGGTGAAAGGGGTCAATAGCATAGAAGTTGTATGATGTCTGTTTTAAGTCATCCATACTGTTCTTTCCCCTTGTGTACACAGTAAGTAGTGCATAGTAAGATGTGGACCTCTGCCAAGGGAGTACTTTTTCACCACAATAGTGCTGTTTGTGCTAGCACTATAGCAATACCAAAGAAAAATGTAATGGCTCTCTCAATCAATCAGGAACATACAATGAAGAGAAGAAACCCCACTCGGTAAACCTTTGCAACAAAGCTATAGTAACAACTCTTGTTAAACCCAAATCTATACAATAATAAAAAGGCACTTACCACCATCCTGGTGTGAGAAACTCTGTGAAGGGAAAAAAAGACGTTTCATTAAACCTTTTCTATTTTGGGTATGGTTTGAATGAAGTCTTGATTTTTATGCTAGGCTTGCTTCTATGGTTCTTCATACTGTTTAAATGCCTAACTGGGGATGTGGCTGCTCAGCTTTAGGTGCCATTAGAGGCTGAGGGAGAGGGACATGGTGTAACTAAAAGGAGAACACTGCTGTTTGGGGCAGGCTGTAACATTCAGAGGTGGCATTTGTGGCGAAGGCCACTATCTCTGGGTGCCACTGGGAGCAGGGAAGTTTGAGATACCTTTCAGAATCCTGCTGAGATCTTTCAGTGGGGCTGAAAGCTCACGTTTCCCTGCAGTTAAGGTAGGGAGATAGTCTCTGAAATCCCTCTTCAACAAAATCTAGAGTGGGAAGGGGAAATCCAAATAACCCAACTAAAATAGATCTGATGCCTCTATAGCTTTCCTAGTCTTGTTCATCCTGGTTTGAGCTATGTGCTCTGCAACAGCCACCAATCTGTATGAATTATAACTGCTGCTTTCAAACAATGCTAAGAGTCTACCTCAGTTTCACTCTATGCCTGAATGTCTGTTTTTGTTGGTTTTGTTTTTTTTTTTAAATACCTTTTGCAAGTTGTCGAAAGGTTTCTCTGTCTCCTTTAGTTTCTCCAAAATTATTTGTTCTTTGGCAGATATTTGGGATTCCTCACTTTCTAATTTCTGTATTTCTTGTTCCAACCTGTGAAAGACATACAGACATGCACATACACACAAAAATAAAGGATGTAAAAATTATTTCAATGAGCCACAGGTTCCTAGGTATTAATTAGCATTTCATATGCCATTAGGAAAAACTTTCACTCTTACTATTCACAACTGCTTTCCTAGCACATGAAGAACACATGAATTATTTGTAAAACAGACAGATCTATTTAAAAGAAAAACAGTAATTCTCTTATCCACTTCTGCAAAAACATGCAGATTAATGAAAAATATATCCCAGTATCCCTTCACCCCAATTCCCATAGCATCTCTCAGATATGCACTTTCATTTTAGAAATCACAGTATGGGATATAACTGTAAATATGCACTAATAATTAGAGGAATAGGTGTCTTCTAATGCTTGCATACTCCAGACAATGAAACTGGAAATAGCTGTTGGAAGCTGGCAGTCAGCCAGTCGTATTAGGAGTTTCTCTTGAACCAGTACTTTGCCCACTCCCGACAATAACACTTTGGGATATCCATCTGTGCTTTCTACTGTTACTGTGTGATACTGGGGGGCCCAGAGGCTTCAGGTAATAAAATACACAGGCTTTTCAGAAAATAAACTTATGTTGTTAGGCAGCCTTCAGCATTCTTGTTTCTCTTGTCAAGACCTAAGGGCACTCAGTCCTTAAGACGTGTTGATTGTGATTTGGGATACACTTTAATTTGGGTTAGATTCTCCATTATTTTAACTCAAACCTCCTTTTATTGACATGATTTATGCAGGTGCAGAAACATTCCATCTTTCTCTCTCTCTTTTTATTTATACCACCATCTTTATTTACTCACTTTTGACAAAAAAACCCAAACAACCAAAACAAAAACAATCTGTAATATGAGCTCAAATGAACACTTTTGAACAGGGATGGTTACCTAAAACTCCCTTTGTCTACAGAAAGAGCTGAAGCTGCTCACACCTTGTTGGACCGTATTTCTTTGAATGCAACAGGTCAGCATTGCCCAGTACTTTCTATACCCATGCCTGCTTGCTCCTGCCTTTCTGACACCACTTCTCAGGTGAAGGATCAGGGCGCTAATTCAAGGTAAAGGGACATGTTTTTGCTCTTCCCCAGCCCTGTTCAGCACAGGACTTGATTAATGCTTTTTCAGTCACAAGGCAGACAGCAAGGAGAAAGTGACAGTGAGCAGGTAGGGGGGAGGGAGGGATTGCTCCTTTCAGGGGCTTGACAGCTTGAGTTGCTTGTGAAATTCATGTGTCTAAGTATAGATGTAATGGTCTAACTTAAGGCACCCACCTGGAAAATTTTTCCCCACTTTCTAATTGTGCAAAGATGAAAGATATGTGATGCTTGCTGATAACACTGAGGGACGCAAAAATGTCATAGCCCTAAACAGTCATATGTGAATACTTAATAGTCTCAAATCTGTGGTGGTTTGTTGAACCAGCATTTTTCTCTCTTAAAGGCAACCCCTTCATCTCCAAGGTGAAATGGCTTAATTTCAGTGATTTTAAAATTAACTGTTGGAAAGTACTGCTTCAATCGACCTAATGTTTTCTCCAAATGAATACAAATTTTCTTTTGAAACAAAATATTTTGTTTTGCTAAAATGGAATATTTGATACAGGATGAATTTTCTTCCTTATGCTGTGATTCAGGGAGAAGGGTTTCAAAAAGTACTGTTTCATTTTGACTTGTCTTCCCAGGAAATGTTTTAAAAACTTGTGAAGTGAAAAAATCACTGTCCCTGAGGTCAGCCATATCCATGCTCCTACTTAATGAATTTAGAAGTCAACAGAAAGATGGCTGCTTTTCCTTCCCTGTCTGTGGGAACAATTAGTAGATCCGCATACATTTATACCCTGCTGATAAAGACATTTGAAATAGTCTGCTGTGCTGTCCAGTGAAATTACATTGTGGAGCTGGGTGAGTTGGGATTTACTGGTGTGATTCTAATCTTCCCAAGTGAATCACTAAGCAGGTGTTTCAGAATACATATTTTGTAGCCTGGTGCATTTTGCTCACTACATGACTTGTTTGGTCTTCCAGAGAAAGTTTGCTTCTAATACATATATATGTGCATTAGCACATGCACACCCAGTAATTGATTGGATTTATAGTTTTTTACATTCTTGCTACTTGCTTTTTGGTTTTTACTTATTTATGTGCCTTTTATCCTCCCCTCCTGGTTCACTTCCTCAGTTTCTGTTTCATTTGTGCCAGCCTACACCCACCATTAAAATGAGTTGGGTGGATTCAACATTAGGTTACCCTATTTTGACAACATGTCTTGTTTTTGGTATTTTTTTCCCTGAATCTCTCCTTCAGTTACTTTCAGAAGCAGTATTAACAACAACTTACTAAAGAGGAAAGAGATGGATACAGAGCTGCCAGGATTTAGAAATGTGGGTGAAGTTGGTAAGGACATATGCTGAGAAGGACCTGGGAGTGCTGATGGACAGCAAGCTGACCCTGAGCCAGCACTGGGCCCTTGTGGCCAAGAAAGCCAACAGTATCCTGGGCTGCATGAAAAGGAGTGTGGCCAGCAGGTCAAGGGAGGTTATCCTGCCCCTCTACTCTGCCTGTGTGAGACCACATTTGAAGTACTGTGTCTGGTTTCGGGCCTTCCAGTTTAAGAAGGATGTGGAACTGCTTGAGCAAGTCCAGCAGAGAGCTACCAAGATGATCAGGGGGCTGGAGCATCTCCCTTGTGAGGAAAGGCTGAGAGACTTGGGTTTGTTCAGCCTGAAGAAGAGAAGACTGAGGGGGGATCTCATCAATACCTATAAATATCTAAAGGGTGGGTGTCAGGACGATGGGACTGGGCTCTTTTCAGTGGTGCCCAACGACAGGACAAGGGTCAATGGGCACAAGTTGGAACACAGGAAGTTCCACCGCAGTACGAGAAGAAACTCCTTCCCTGTGCGGGTGCCAGAGCAGCGGCACAGGCTGCCCAGGGAGGGTGTGGAGTCTCCTTCCCTGGAGACATTCAAACCCCACCTGGACGCGTTCCTGTGCCCCCTGCTCTGGGTGTGCCTGCTCAAGCAGGGGGTTGGACAAGATGATCTCCAGAGGTCCTGTCCTATCCCCACCATTCTCTGATTCTGTGACTCTGTGACACAAATTTCCTATGTGACACTGAGTAAAAATGCATACCAACTCATCTCATAGGTGCAAACTGCCCCTTTTCCACTGATATCAGTGCAGGTAGAATGAGAGCCTGAATGGGACTAAATTCCTAGTTGTGGCAGGAAAAGTATGGATCATTCAGCCAGAATGTACCTGTTACATAGCACAGGGGACATATACCAAGCATTAATATCCACAGGAGGTTGATTTATACCTTTTTGCTCAATTTTATACCACTCTGGTCTGTACTCTCTAGGCTTAAAGGCTGAGGAAATGCTGTTGAGGTACTGAAGTAACAGAAATACTCAAGCGCACTCTTTCCATGCGAGATGTTGTATAAATTCATCAGTAAACCACCTAGACACTACACACCTTACTGGAAAATTTGGACCTAGAGTCTTCACCACTTCCTTTGGGCTGCTTTTTTACATAGGGGCCAGCAATGTAAAAATTAAAATAATAATGCAAACTAAAGGTTGTTTTGCTCCCTTTATTCTTTTAGTGAGCTTCATATCATCAGAATTGCTGAGTGATAAGGAGAACTGCCTGGTTTTTTAGTGAGAAGATACAACAGAGGCCTGCAAATTTGTTCTGAAAACCAAAATTACATTATATCACATCTGTTTGGAGCAACATGTTATATAACAGTTTAAACAGTAATGAACCCATCCAGAATGCACATGTACACGTACGTGTATATACAAAGTGCTTACATTCTTCCTGTTCTTCCTGTAAACCTGTTGAATATTCAATAATGTCCTTTTCTTCTAGCCCAGTTTAAAAAGGATGTGCCTTAATTGTCATTTGACACCTGGCAAGGAAACCTTATAATTCCCTTGTTCCTGGCCTCTTAGCACATTTCAGGCTGGCTTTTGAAAGATAATCACAACAATAAAGCCAATTAAATAACAAACTACAATCTGTGGGGTGCTGTAGAGAAAAAGTAAGAAAGAAAGCAGACATCCAGATGAGGCAGAAGCGGTGTATGACAGACCGTTAGTATTGCTACTTAAGTTATCTGACCACTGGGGTTTGCTAAACTGTTTATGCAAGGAGGAAAAATGGGTCAGGGAGTCTGGACTTGCTTTGGTATAGGCATGGTTTTTTTTCAGTGAATGTACACTGAAAGCCCTGTTTCTCTGAATATCACAGAAACAAATGGGGCATTTTGCCACTCAGAAAGCCAAGCCTGCCTTGCTGTTAGTCTGTCTGTCTTGTAGCTTTCTTTAATCAACAGCTATCATAAGAACCTGAGGGCATAACAGGATTTTCAGGGCGAGCTGAGAAGGGCCGCTTGTGTAAACCAGGTGACCCTCCTGCTGAGGTGTTGTCCTGCTATGAAGAGGAAGAAACCACAAATAGCAGAAGGGATGCTGTCTCTTGGACAGCATTTTGCTGTGGTATGGGGGCACCCTGATTCCTTGGTTAGGAAGATTACAGGCTTGTAGAATAATTCAGGCTGGAAGTAAGCTCTGGAGGTCTCTAGCCCAACCTCCTGCTCAAAGCAGGGTCAGCCATGAGATCAGACCAGGATGCTTATGGCTTCTTCCAGCTGGGGCTGGAACTCCCCAATGATGGGGGAAGAAAATTGAATTTTTAAGGCTACTTGTAGGCTTTCATTTTTGTAATCTGTAGCTGAATTTTGCCCTGTAAAATTCAGACCAGAACTGTTCAATACCGCAGGGGAAGGGGATGCACCAGACTGCTAAAGAGTCTGGTCTGTGTGTTTGGTGGGATTTTGACCCAACCAGGCAGCCACACAAGCATGCAGTTTCTGAGAGTCCTGGAGGCAGAAGCAGCAAATTAACCCTCCTGCAGAGGCACTGGGATCAGGGACCAAAGGAGCTGTCAGGCAGCAAAAAAGACTTTAATTTAGGTGATGAAAAGTGGAATTAAGAAGGGAGGTCTAAGACGTGAAGAGGCAGAAGGAGAGGTTTGGTACTGTGGTATGTGTACATACGCATTTACATTTAGCACTCAGTACCCAACAGATATTATGTTTGGATATAGGGCTCTGTTTGCGCTCCAGCCTGAACATGGTGAATGCACTTTCTCTAGGTGAAGGATTTCCTCTGATTCCCATGCTAAGGTGCTGAAACCCACAGACTTGGCTATCATTTTCCTTCCTGCTGAAAGGCAGAGGCTGCTCTGGCACAAGGTGCCTTTACCTTGACCTCAGGAGGGTCAGCAGGTAAGGTCCGAGCAGGATTCTGCAGGACACTCACATGGCTGGTGCAAAGTAACACTGCATTGCAACAGGAGCACACAAAACCCAAGTAAGCAGAACTATGCATGAAGAAAACAGCCTCCCCTATCCAGCTAATTAACTTTGGCAGACACATGATTTCTAGAGATACCTACACTTGGCTCAGCAGTGTTTTGTTTTTCAGGGTGGGTTGGTAACAGCATTCTAAACAGGAAGAACTGCTGCAGGTTTATGGACCACTTTCTTCAGGCTGTACTAGCTCTGCATGCTGGGTGGTACCTGAGGAGTACTCGTGTCATTTCTGCAGTGAAGATAGAAATGTAATAGAAGTTATGTCTGCCGCATACACACTGACATATCAGTGGAAAAAAGAACATTAATCAGCACTAATAAGGAAAATATACAAGTATTCAGAACTTAAGAGGAAAACAGGAAAGACTTAATCAGAGTAAACCCTCAAAGGGAAAAGGTGACGGATGCATGCATAGAGTGGGGATGGTTCAGCTGTAAACATTATTTTGCTATTGTTTGACTGACACCCTAAATCAACCTGATATAAAAGGCACAAGGAAAACATGGGCCTGTATATCAGTAATTAGTGCCAGGTCTGAACATCCTGTTACAGAGCTGAACATCCTGTTACAGCTGGTATTAAAATGGCAGATTCACAAGCAGAGAGCTGCAACGAACTCCTCTGATGCTTACTAAACAGAAGGTTAAACTCCCAGGGATAACTGGGCTTGCCTGTAGGGATGAAATTGATCTCTGCACAAATTCCATGACTATCTCAAAGATCTTGCCCTCATGAAGCTTTTGACCACACAGCAACACTGGAAACTGAAACTGAACATGCAGGGTCCAGCCTTCTGAGAGTACAGAGCCATGTGCAGTGGAAAAGAGCACTGGCAAAAATGAGCTGCCCCGTGGGTCTCTCATTCCCACTTCTTGGTCCCTGTAAGTGTACAGTGATGTGTTAGGTTGCCTAGGTTCAGAATAACCTTGGAAGAAGAACTTGCAGGGGGAAAGGGAAAAGGTTCCCCCTGCAAGACCTGTAAGCCTTGAATCTAGGCTCTTTAAACCAGCACAACTGGAGAAGAAACTCTAAATCCCAGTCTAGAACCTCAGCCCTTGACTCACTTTCCATACCCCTATCAACTGCCAAGCACCAGCAGCCTGGCTTTAAACCAACTTGCCTAAGAAACCAGAGCATTTACCTACAAGCCACAGCTGTGAACAGTGCCCTTCATCTGCTGTAGGGGAGAGGGAAATCACTGACTAATACTTTGTTAAGTTTCTATATTGGCTTAGTTTTCTAAGCAAACACCAGCAGTTTTGCCAAGGCCAGTCGGACCATTTGTGGATACCTCTGTATATCAACATACAGCCAGTGGTGATGAAAAAACCTGCTTGATTTCAGGTCTGTTGCAGGATTTGAAATGGGATTCCAGAGCTGAGGAATTTAATTCCTCTTAGCTTAGTTTTTCTGCAAAGCTTATCCTTTTTAGATGGCTCACCCTCAAAGAGGAAAGCTGGCAGTGCACATCCTATGATTTCCAAAAGGCTGTTGTTTACAGAGTGCAGCTGATAATCAGAAACAGCAAACTTAATTAGCATCTTTGAAAAGGCAAAACCTCTGTGACTTGAAAGACTGGAAATATATTATCACCAATCAATGCTTGGAAATGAGATTCAGGCATGGTGCTGAATGAGTTGCTCTGGTAATCTACATGAAACTTCCTGAATACACAGGAAGGGAACCAATTCCCTTCACCATGAAAAAGTTGCATCCAGTACCAGCTGATGAACTTGGGAAGAGAGGAAAAACTCTCAGTAATTCCCTCTGCTCTTTGAAGATAAACGTATATACACACATGCACAGAAAGACAGCTGTATATAGATATTATACATCAGCCTGGTTTAGGACTAGGTTAATCCCTGCTACGTTAGACAAATCAAAGCTAGTAAGTCAAGCACTGGCCACAGGATTCCTTGAGCTAAACATGATCAGGTGTAAAATCCAACAACCAGTACCCTGAGTTAGTTAGTAAAATATTTCCTGCTCCAAGGCTTCTGTGTCAACGCAATGCAAATGCTTTGACCTGCAATTGCAGAAGATATATGATCGAGTTCCTTTCCTTGCCAAAGCAACACTGTTTGTGTATTAGTTTTTGTCAGTGGTTTGCCTGATGCAGCATTAAATCTCCCAAGCATGGGGACATTCAGTGCTCTCTGGCATGAGTCTTCCTCCAACTGGAACCACTTTTTCATGATCTCTTTTTTCTATATTTTAGAAGACTGTTTTCTCATGCCAGTATCATCTCCTCATATCACCTTAGCACACAACTTCTTGCTCTGACAACATTTACAGCCCACAAGTTTTTGTGGATTTTTACAAGTGTGAGCCTTCCAGGGACAAGTTCTTGCAGTCTTATTCAAATGGGAGATGTCTCCAGACTGCAACCTTAAAAACTTCCCATTGCCTCAGGAGAGGGCAGATCACTGACTGGAAATCAATGAATCACCATGCCTTGGATGCTTGCCCTTACAGCAGAGGAGCACATGGTGACCCTCCTTTGGGAAATGGAGGGGAAAAAGAAAAAAAAAGCCTTGGTCTGAACCCAGTCCCCTGGCCAGTGGCCAAAGAGGTGAAAGAGCAAAGAGTCTACTTACTTTCTCTCTGTCTGGTTATACCAGAGTGTTTTGATCTGAAAGCTCCCTTTGTGCTCCTGAACAGCCTTCAGGCAGGACCTGGCAGATCTTACCCAGTCCCTTTATTTCCCTGACCAGCCAAGTAAAGACCCTGATAGCTTAACCCACTCTGGCAGTCTGGCTTTTGAATCATCCAGCTCTTGGAGCACTTGTGTTCGAAACAAATGGCGCAAATGTCCTGGTTTCTTGGCCCAGCTCTGAGAAGAAAATGGATATTCAGGCTTTTCCTGGCGAAGATGGGTTTTGTCTCTCCTTTTCACCATTGCTATTGTTTTCTTCTTCCCTCCCAGCCCAGAGACAAGGCAAGCCTCCTGTCTCTGAAGCCTCTTGGTCCAGTGTTCAAAACATTAAAATAAAGTAAATGAAATGAGAGCCACAACTGATACAAAACACTCAGGCTGCACAAAACCAGACACACAGCTCTCCGTGTCCAGACAGACAGGGATTCGCACCAGGCAATGTACGGGACTTACAGTGCAAGTACAGGGAAGCATCATCTGTAGTTCATTGTTTGGTACCTGATGGGATGGCAGGAGAAATGCAGATGATATCCTTAAGAAAATGGAATTTTTGGAACTGTCCACTAAAGACAGTAACAACTAACTACGCAAGTCTGACAAAACAGAAGTTGAGGGCCAGAGGCAGGAACTGAGAGATAGGGAAGCACTTGTTTTTCGAATATAACCTTGAGGGGAGAGCTGAGAGACTGATCAAAGCAAACTTCCCATCTCAGAAGCCGCTGAGAACGGGGTGATAAAGCGTAGAGTCAAGGAGAACAACTAATTGGGACGTTGATAAGAACTGAAACAAAGTGCCCAGTAGGGGAACTAACCTCATTATAATACTGAAACTCAGGCCCATAGGCCAGGAACTGGCCTCCCTCTATTAAGTGCCTTACCCTCTGAGCATGCGTGGTAAATTGAAAGTGAGCTGTACTGTTACATTGAAGAGAGAACGAAATTAACCAAATTAGCTGAGGAGTGTGACTATTAGCTGTGATTGACATATTTAACTGTATTAATGCCTTGTAGTTCCTCAGTGCAGGGTGCTAGCTTTGTGGGTTACCACCTAGCACCAATCTTTGCACAAAAATTCCTTGAATAAAATACTGCTGCTCTGTGTGTAGTTTTGTGTATTGCACACCCAGTGAATGAACCCACTTTTTGGGATAAAATAGCCATCTGAGAGAGGACACATGCACTGTACTCTGTAATTGGAGGGTGAAGGTGCAAAGACGCAGAGAAGACACCAAACTCTGCAGAACCTTCCTTGGTCTGCCACACAATTAAGTAAACTTGGCAGGATAAGCACCAGGAGAGCTGTCCTTGAGATGCCTGAGGACACACAAGTATACAATGGAGAAACGTATTTCATGGCTTGCTGCCATGAAATCCTCTTCCCCTCCCATTCTCTGCTTTGCTCCTACCATTGAGGTATACTTCAGGAGACTGGCCAGGCACTTTGAGTGTGGGGAATAGGCTCCAGAAAGGCCACAATGATTGTGGTGGGACTTGGGGTAAGAGGGCATGTGTTGCAGGATGTGGTCCAGGTGAAGGAGGGTTGAACTTGCTGTTCGCCTTGGCACAAAGTCCCCGTACACATCAGCACACACCCAGAGACTAGAAAAGCAACACAGGTGCAGCCAGCCCCGTGAAAAACAGCTTGCTGGCACATTGCAGCTATGCATATGAAAATTCATTTACGTTTGGCAACAGATGCCAGCAGTTCAGCTGTACAGTGGACCGTGTTATTTATATCTTGGGAGAGGTCCAAGAAATAGAGGGAGAGCAATCGGGGGATGACAGCAGAGTGCTCGTTCTTCCATTGTGCAGCAGCGCTGGCTGCTGCAGCGCTACCCAAGGTTAGCGCGGATATATGATCAAAATGAATGCATGACCTCATGCAGCACCCATACTGCAAGCTGCCAAGGAAGGAGGATGTTTTTGTGCAATTCCTATACAGGCTAGTATACAGGAGATACACATCTGGTTACCTAGCAGTGTTTACAGGGAAGGCAGGAAGCCTGGAAAAGGGTGTGAGTTTTATCTCCACCTTCTTTTTTAATGAAGGGAAGTGAAAAAAAAAAATACTAGAAGTATTTGTCCTGAAGAGATTTCAGCTTCCCATGTACAGACTGGGAATAACTGTTTCTCCCTGATTTACACTGTCAGTTGAGAGATATGCTACTAAGTGTTATGGGGAGCTGAGGGCAGAGCACAAGCCAGGCAAAGCTGCCCGGTGGAAAAGGACGTGGGGGTGTAGGTCAACAGCTGGCCGAACACGAGCCAGCAGTGTGCCCAGGTGGCCGAGAAGGCTAACAGCATCCGGGCTTGTATCAGGAATAGTGTGGCCAGCAGGAGCACGGCAGGGATGGTGCCCCTGCGCTCAGCAGTGGTGAGGCCACACCTCGAGTACTGGGTTCAGTTTTGGGCCCCTCAGTACAAGAAGGACATTGAGGTGCTGGAGCGTGTCCAGAGAAGGGCAACAAAGTTGGTGAAGGGTCTAGAGAACAAGTCTGATGAGGAGCGGCTGAGGGAGCTGGGGTTTTTTGTCCTGGAGAAGAGGAGGCTGAGGGGAGACCTTATCGCTCTCTACAACTGCCTGAAAGGAGGTTGTAGCGAGGTGGGAGTTGGTCTCTTCTCCCAAGTCACTAGTGGTAGAACAAGAGGAAATGGCCTCAAGCTGCATCAAGGGAGGTTTAGGTTGGATATTAGGAAACATTTCTTCACTGAAATGGTTGTCAAGCTTTGGAAAAGTCTGCCTAAGGAAGTGGTTGAGTGCCCATCCCTGGAGGTATTTGAAAGACATGTAGACATGGTGCTGAGGGACATGGTTCAGTGGTGGACTAGGCAGTGCTGGGTTAACAGTTGGACTTGATGATCTTAAAGGCCTTTTCCAACCTAAACGATTTTATGAGGCTGACACCAAATTTACACCCCGCGGGTTGCAGCAGAATGGGCATGAGGATACCTTAGCAACCGGCTGCTGCAAGGTGGGCCCCATAACCTCTAGGATAAGTGGATGTCCACATCAGAAGCTTCAGACAGACACCAGCTCTTCATTTCGTATGCTTATTGAAAATTGTAGCTGCTTTTGGAGGGGCTGCAGCAGAAATGCAATAAACTTCTGCAAGCTCAGAGTGCAAGCAGTGCTGCATTGAAAAGGAAAACTCATGGGAGGCTGGGTTTAAAGGTAGAGCTGTTAGCTAGGGCTGGAGCAGGTGTGTTGTTTTGTACCTGGACTTCAGGCCACTGCAGCTTTTTCCTCAACTGTCTGCTCTGGCTTCCTGCCCTTGGACTGCTAGACCTGGGGACATGCTCTCTGTGCTCCTGTCTGCTCTTCCCAGGGAGTTGATGAGGATCTTGCACAGCCAGTCTTGCAGTGAGCAGCACTCCTGTCACCCATAGACCATGGCAGTGAAGAGCAGAAGCAGAGGCGACAGCGCAAGAGAAGCACCGGGCAGAGCTCCAGGACATCAGGATGTCAGCTTTGGTGGTGACATAGAGTAGCATTTGGGGACTTCACAACGCCTGTCTGCTCCTCATCAGTGACCATACTTGTACCTGAAGTGCCAACAGGACATGCTTGGGCAGCAAGTGAACTGATTGCAGTTACTTCTGTGGAGCACAGGAGTCAAGAGCAGACACTGGATGGTGCCTTAGAAGCATGACAGGTTTTCCCAACTTGCCTTTGGTCTCTGGAGCTGCTAAGCCCTGACTCCTTTGCTCTGACTTTAATGCTGCTTCCAGTATTTGCCATCCCTTCAGTCTTGTCAATCAACTGTAGCTGCATGCTTAGATCAGAGACAAGTGTTGATGTGGCTTGCTTTCAGTTTCAGGTAACCAGAGACCTACAGGTTCTCTTGATTTAAACTTGCTCTTCACCCTGGCACGCTGCTACTCTTCTGCTAATACAATGCAGAAGACCAGAGGGCAGGGAAATGTGTACTAAACCTGCCTTGTCTATCTCCTTTTCCTTTCTCTTTCTTCCACCTGTTCTTTTTCCTCTTCTACCTCCTCTTCCTGCTTCTTGCTGTGTCCTTTCTCAGTCCTGTAATGCTGTTCCTGGTGGATCCCATCCCTTCATCACCCTTTCCCTTCCCTTGGCTGATCTTCTGGAACCTCCTGGGCAATGCTGCCTCTCTGCAACACCTCTGCTCCTGGCAGCCAGTCTTCATTTGTTAATTCTCCAATCATACCACTTCCTTTCCTATTAAAATATTATTCCCATGTGTACTGTGTCCTCATTTCTTCTCACTGTCCTTTTTTTTCCTCCTTTTTCCCTCATGTAAGCCAAGGGCATTCACTTTTGACTGTTCAACCAACATTTGTATGTGTAAGCAGACTCTCGTCGCCTTCACTAAAGGTTGCGGTCCTCAGTAAAGACCTCTTCAGAGCACAGATGATCATGCTTCACAGGGGACCAAGACCCTTCCCAGCTTCTAGAATGAGGCGTATACAGCTTTAGAGCTTTTATGAACTTTACAGGAAGGGGAAAATCTAAGCATCAGCTGTGTCTGATGGGAACAGCCACACTTCAAAGGAGGGAGTCCATGCTTGCTCACACTGCACACTGGTATATGTAACACAGTATGCATTATTTTTATATATATAACATAACACATAATATGTTATATAATTCCCTAAAAATTATCATTCACCTTCTGGTGCATTTCTGTTTGTCAGAACCACCAGGAAATGACGATACAGGCTGCACGAATGCTGCCATTGATGTTGAGAGATGCCTGACCGTGCAGCCAGCAATGGACGCCTTGTTAGTACAGTACAATTTTCAGTCTGCGTATAGGAGAACTTTCACTTAAGAAGGCCTGGGCAAAAGCTTGTGTGCCTACCAGTGTGAAAAGTATTAGTGGGTTTTGGAGACACTTGGTAATATTTTTCCCCCTGTATCTTTCCCTGAGCTGTGGCTGAGGCTCTTTTGCTCAGAGAAGGGTGAGTGCAGAGGGACAATGGAGAAAGGGCCATGAGCCTGTGCAGTGGGCATGACTCCCTCGGCTGTGCTGATCTGCAGCTCTGACTACCCAGGATGTAGCAGTGACATGGGATGTGCATTACTCAGGCCCTCCATGGGATTGATCAGAAGAACTGTTTTGACAGTGCTGTAAAAATACCAGCAAAAATGAATATGTCCAAACTTTCTGAGGAAAAAGAAAGTCTGGCAGAAAGTCTGCCATTTTACAGAGCTAGCAACTGACCTAACAAAAGGACTTTCTCTGTCAGCAATCTATATACAGCAGATTAAAGTGTGTGCTACTGTTTTTCCCTAATGTGAAGCTTAATTTCTTTTGAATATCTTCCTGAACTGCATTTTCCCTCTCTTGCTCAGCTTGTAGTTCAGTTGTTTTTACTAGTATTGGGGCAAAGATTGTGGGTTTTTTTCACTCTCAAGGATATAAATATTTTTGATGTAAATATTACTCTTCTGATGATGCATGTATTACTTAGATTTATGCTAATACAATGTAGCAGCTGTTACATCAGTATTTGCTCGTTTCTGTGCAGTGCCACATGGGTTTTCGCAAAGTCAAGATCTTTGTTATGATAAATAGTAGACCTGTGAAAAGAAATGATAGACAAGTCTTGTTTTCTGGCTGTATTGATAAGATGCAGAAGTTCTTTATTGCCATGAAGATGTGCAGTAAAGTTTCACTCTGGGATTCTTTGCAAGTGTTGTATTTCTTCTGAAGATATTATTTGAAATGATGCACTGAGCTACACTATAATATCTCTGGTCTTACTGTTCACGCAAGGTGCCTAGCTAAACACAAGTACCAGAAAGCACAGTATTATCAGCCTCCTGTAATGACCACTCAAACCGAAAAGAAGATTAAAGGATGTTTAAGGAAAAGATATACTAGTTGTTAATATATGTTAGATATATTACAGGCTAAGCCTAACTAGGAATACCTGAAACCACACCTGAAAATCCTCTGATTTGTGGATTTGCCCTAATACATATATATGTAGGTATGTGCACATTGAGTGAAAGACAAGATTTTCCTGGCAGAGGCTGTCTTCCCCCCCCCAGTTGGTATTTCTTGTCTTCCTTGAATTGCTGCACAGGTTATTTCCACACCAGACTCCAGCTGAATCTTCTTCCTCTGGTGTGGCAGAGCACTGGCTCCAACCAAAGTCAATGGCAGCTTGCTCCCTACTGCTCACAAAACAGGATTTCACACTTTGCAGGTTTCCCATTTGGCATGTTTTGAATCCCTCCCTGCTCCCATTATGTGTGACTTTTAGCAATTTAGGAGCCCATACAAATGACTCCTTCATATGGCAATCTGATCATCACTGAAAAGGCGCTGCTGTTAGTTACTAGAAAAGCAGTTGTGACAAAGATAGCAATCATGGGCTAGAGTTGTCTGTTTTACCCCTGCTGTAGCCTCTAGCAAATCACTTTACCTCCAATTTCCCTTCTTGATTCAATACATTTTGCCAATGCTATATAGTCCAATCATACGTAAGACCATACTTATTCTCGGTAGAAATGTTAGCTGGTATTATTAATTATAGATACTCACTGTACATGTGAGGTTTCTATGATTTTGGTTTGACTTTACTCAGACTTGGTGCTAATGACTGCATGGACTTTGTAATGGACTTCTGGTGCAAACAAAGCATTAACTATTTGTTTTCTGCAGTGGTGGCTTAAAAAGTGCTATTTCATTTCAAGGAACATGGTGCTTACAAGCTTACTTGTTGGTGTAAGAAGTAAGTACTGCCCTGCATCCAGCACTCAGTACCCCCTGTAATTGATCAATATAGTCTGAGAATAATATTAAAAATGAAAATGAGCTCTAGAGAATTCAGGCTGTTACACTAAAAATGTGAAAACCCAAACAAAAGTATTATAATTGGTGTGATGACACCTTCTCTGCATCCTGGCTGTCATGCAGCTGTTAGACAGCAACTACCTTACCACCATGGAAAACTGTAACTTACAGGGATCCCATCCGCCTCCCTTGGATCTTTTTTAACAAACCTTTCTTTGCTTTTTTTGTTGTGCTTTATTTATGACTGCCTGAACCTGGAAGTGCCCTCAGAAGTCCTTGGCAAAGGAGTTGGATGGGTATGTGCAGCTGACAGTTAGCATGCCTCAGGCACTGAGCTTTATTAGGTTCCTTTAAAAATTCCCCATATTATATGCCCCTCACAAATGCACAAATGCATTCCCCTGCAATGCTTGCCAAGAGTGACTTGGACGGCAGGGACAGAAAAAGAGCAGCAGGGCAGGAAGGGGAACACCCAGTAGGAGCCATTACTTCTTTTGTTTGTTTCTTGATACAAACAGTTTCTTGGATTTGAGCTTTGCAAATCTGTCCTCTGCTGTCATTCACTTACTGGAACTCACAGTCCATTTTTCCAGGGTGAAGGCTGGTGTAAGGCAAGGAACGTGTCCCGTGGGAATGGACAGACTCCCCACAGGGAGCAATGAGGGATGCACCAAGCTGCTGGTGCCCTGAGCACAATGACAGCAGCATCCCAATCCTGCTTCATCCATCTGATCCATTAGAGCTTTTGTGTTGTGTTTATTTATTTATTTGTGCTTGGCAACAAGTGTCCCTGTGCACCAGAAAGCATTGGAACAAACATGGCTTCACTGGGGAGAGGTTTTGCCCTGGTGGGATAACTTCAAGGTTATCCGAAGTGCTCCTGCTGAGGCAAATCAAGCCAATCAGGAAGCCCCCAGAAATGTGGGCTGTGCTCAGTTTGTTGTTTCCACCCTAAGACATTTCCTGCTATTGTTCTTGTCATTTTCTCTGAGTATCCACCAGGCTGGTGGGTGGTGCTGCTACCACCGGCAAGGGTTTTTGGGGAGGCTGCCAGTCCTCTCAGGCACATGGAGAGCTCTGTACCTTTTCTTTCACAGACTCCCAGCACAAATTTCCGGCATACAAGTGCAGGGAAGGTGGGGCTGTGGTGGTAACTGCATCTCAGTGAACAATGCAAAGTGCCTTTTCCTGCTGGCTGTGCACAGCCAGGCAAGAATGAAATCATGCCATAAAATGATGAATGAATTTTAGCTCAAGAAATTGCTTACGACCCCGGGAGAAGCAGAAGGTGGGTGGGTGGGAGCAGCAAGTCCACAGCATCCTGGGATTCATTGATAACTGGAGAAAGCTGAGGAAATTCTGACCGTACTCTAGAAATTGACTGCTCTAGTTTTATCTTTGCCATCCAGAGCCTGGTTTTGTCTTGCAAGGAGTACAGGAGGTCACCTACAACAGCCTAACCCCATCACACCATTAGAGGACCAGAGGAGTTACAACTATCCAGGCCTCCCAGGGACAATGCCTGTATTTAATTTTTTAATTCTCTGAGTTTTGTGATTGCATTTTTTTCTTTCATCATATGCATCTCACAAGTTTCTATCTGCAGTGAAAAGGACTGAGAAGCTCTGGGTGCTGCACTCCCCATGCTCCACTCTCAGCTGGAAGGGACAGCAAACCAGATCCTAAACCCCTCCCACCTGTTCAGGTAATCATGAGCACATCTTTGGTTTTCAGTGGAAGACAACTCATGTGCTGTGGAGAAACTGTGAGACCAAATCTGTGCTCGAACAGCATGTGTAATTCTGCAGAGAGGTCCCTGGCAGTATGGTGTGGTTTCTGAGCTGTACTGGTGAATAGAGCCAGCTATACAGCTGTGTGAATGAAGAGACAAGTAGGAAAAAATGCTCTGAGATTGCTCAGGGCTTACTTTTCCAGCCCTTTGCTTCATATAACCTAACATCAGCCACACCTGACTCATTGCTGTCTGATCCCTCACGGTGCTGGAGTGCAAATTAAAAAAAATGGAAAGCAAGTTTAATAATATGTCAATGCCCTCCTTTTTATTTTCCATGACTGATCATAAGTCCCCATTACTCCCTCATGAAAAGCTGGAACAAGGCACGATTTTAATTGTGGGAAGCTGCAAAGTTTGTCTTCACTTTGTGCTGCGTGTTTGTGGTTGGAGTCAGCTGATGGCTTCCTGCCTGCATGGGTCTTGGACGGGTGAAATTCTTGACCCCTGGACTTCCCAAGAGTAGCAGAGCTTCCAAGTCAGGATAAAGCAAACATCTGGGATGATTTGGTTCACGGGTGCAAAAAAGTCAGTAGAGCACCTGCAGCCCAGGATGCATTAGAAAAGGGATTATTTTCATTTTTAAGAGGACCTTTAAAAGCATGCCAGGGTCTATGTTTCGATAATTGGCCCTCAGCTGACCATAGGGCATAGCAGAGAGGTTGCATGGGACTGTATTTCTGAGGGTAAATATCATAGAGGAGAACCTCAAGGCCATCTAGCAGTGTGGTAACCCCCTAATTTCTAATAAATTACTTTGCACTCAGTTCATTATTGTTTCTGCAGCAAGCTGAGGAAAGCCAAGCATAGCCTGGTGGGCTCCTGGCTATGATCCCCAGGAGGGGCTGGCTGGTTGCAAGGAGCTGGTTCACCTTCTGTCATTTCCCGTGACTATGCAAAAAGTCCTCCCAGGGGTCTCCTCATGTGTGCTAATAATCTCTGTGCCTGCAATTATGGTATTGAGGGATGGGGTGGCAAGGGGATGTGGTCCATGTCACATGCCTGGATGGAAATACCTGCTGTGTAACCAGGGAAAAGTCTAAATGGTTTATTTTGCCTGGTTTTAAGTCTCACAGTGATCTTAATGTTCAAGGATCCTGGCCTGGAGAAAAACTCATCTGAGTCTTGGCAAACCCATGAATGTTGTTAGTTTTACCTGTATGATTGACCCCCTCGTCTCTTTTCTCTGCCTGCTATATTTTTTGTGTTGGTATTTGAACAAGGTGTTCAATTAAAATAAGTTCTTGTAAGAATGGGCAATAATAAATGTGACATCATTGTGAAAACCTGCTCAGTTTTATAGCACTGACAGAACATTTTCATTTGCTTTGTCTAAAATTTCACAACAACATGAGACCAAGGGCAAAGGCTTCATAGATGCCCGTATTACTAGGAACATTATGTCCCATTTCCCAGTTTGCTTCATACAGGTAAGTGTGTACACCCTAAAAGTGTGGGAAGTTAAGAAACTACTAACCAGTTTTGAAGTAACAAAGCATGCATGTAGGCACATTCAGGGATTTCCGAAATGCTTAAAAGTGATAGAGGTGCTCTTGAAAATGGGATGTAAGTACTTCTAAAAGTTTGTCTCCTGTGATTTACATGCAGTTGGTGTATAGTTATGAACACTTTTCCAGCTTTATTTTTTAAAGAAGCTTCACCTATGGATGTTTGTGGTAGAAGTGATAGGGCAGTAGATGATAGAGCAGTACTCAAACCTTTGAATTTAAACAAGAAACATTACCAGGCAATAAACTGTAGGTGTGTAAGTAGTTGCAGCAGTTTGAATAGACAGACTGATACACTTGCATGTAAGCACATGTTGAAGTGTCTCTCTGACTCAAGGGTTAAAAGGGTAACCATATTAATCCGCAGAAGACAGCTCAAAAGTAAGAAAGCTGTTCCAGTGCTTTGGAATGGGCAGATTAAAAATGAAATTAAACTAAAAAGGCCTTATTTGAAATAAGGCATAGAAACTGAGAGGAGAAACAATATTCTGGGATTTGGAATGGCACTGGCTGCATTATGACCACCACTCAGTGAGGGCGGTTGGAAGTGCAGGCTGTTGAGATGACTGGCCAGAGAGCTGGCAGGTTATTCACTAAGCACCAGATGGACACCACCACCTGCCTAAATTCTTTCTCCCTCATTTGTAATTGGCCTCATTTGTGGCTGAGGTCCCTGGCTCTGTTGGTGGTTCTCAGCCCTGCTGTTGGCAGCCCCCTTGGCGTACACCCTGCAGCCAGTGTGCAAGCTCCCGTCAGTGTGACAGTCCCTGTGGGAGCTGTGGGTTTGCTGGTCATGCTCTACTCTAACAAAAATTGCCTCATTAGCAGTGTGAAACACCCATGGCATGATTTCTTTTCACTCTTCTTTACTTCTTACATTATTTTGTCTTCTCATATTTATGGCCACTGTTGTGATTAGTCACAAAGAGGCATTTTGTGATGTTGGTACAGGACTGTTGATATTTGCCACCTTACACTATGTTAACACTGGTAAGTAGGAACAGTTTAAAGATGCAGCTTTGTGCACAAACCAGTCTTGCCTATGAGCCTCCCTGGCATCTCCGCAGTGATCCAAACCCAAACTAAGTTCTTTTGTGGCCTTCTGGCTATAGGGCTGCTCTGGTCTCTGCTCATTGCCCCACTGCATGCCTTCTGCTATGTGTTTGGGACTTGTAGCATTAAGGTGAGAAACTTCTCTTGCAGAAAGTGCTCTTGCATTTCCTTGTTCCTGCCTTCTTCACTGGCATGTCCTCTTTGGGAAGTACCAAAATTTTGAGGCCAAGAAGTCTTTGAAAAGCTCTATATCTGTGAAGCAATGGAACCAGGAAACTGCCTTAAGCTGAGCTCCAAAAACACTGTGTGGACTGATTTGTAGAAGTACATGAACTACAATTTAGATGCGGAAAGGTGAGTTGCCTTGTTTGGGTAATTTTAGGTGGCTTGAAGTTTGAAACCAAAGATGACAGGAGCATCTGCTTGCCTTGGAAAGGCTGGTCATGCAGTAACAGTCGATGTGAAGGTTCAGTCCAGGAGGTGGTTTCTGTCCCACACAGAGCTCAGTGGGCACACCGGTGCCACAGAGGACGAAGGCTCTTGCCTGGCCCCATGGCACAGCTATCACCATCACATTTTCACAACATTATTTCTGCCTGTGGCTGGCTCAGGTGGGTGCCATTGAGACAGAAAGTAGAAACTGTTTCCAAAGGTGTCAGGCAAACTGCCTTACCACTGCTTTCCTGGTGTGTCAATCAAGGGGGAAAGAAAGCACAGCGGTGGTCTACTTTTGGGCAGGTCAGTACAACTGCAAACTTGAAGAGGTCCAACACTCGGCAAAAAAAAAAAAACAAAAAAAAGCTGCAGGACAAAGGAGGAGAGCGTTTTTCTCTGGCAACACGCTAGCAAGAGCTGGGGAGAGCCATGTTCAGTTTATCATGTACATGCACATGATGTAGGTAATCATGGATGGATTATTTTCACCCAGGAACACAAGTCTAGCTTGTCCAGCTAACATGTCAGCCAAGAGCCAGCAGATGACTTGGTGTACCCTGTCTGTGGTTGCTTAATCTTCTGGGAAGGTAGTTGAAGTTGTGCTTTACCCCACATTTGCAGAGGTCTAGTAGTGTGCTGTGGCTCACTACCATGGCTCATCTGGAACATGATAAAGTGATGCACTCTGCTAACTTGACAATGTCTTTGAACCCTTCCTCTCTTTCTGTTTCAAACTCCTAACCCTGAAATCAGTACTGCAGTAAATACCTGCTTAACAGAAGTGCTCTCAAAGACTGTGTCCAGGGGGACCAAGAAAATACCGCAGACAGATGCAACTTTTTAATAGAGAGTGCTAAATGTCCAGAACATCTTGCACAGCCCATAGCTATTTTCTCATTTCCCCTTAGCCTTCCCTCATGAATGTCTCCTTTGCTGAGCTCTGGGTCTTCTCATAACAGATTGTGTGCAGTCACATATCGCTGTGTAGGAAATGCATGTTTACCAGAGTTTTTACTTTAATAAAAATAATACAACAAAACTTCAGATGTACATGCTAAATATACCTCAATGGACCTAGGGAGCACTGCAGAATGGCTCCAGATGTTAATCTTCAGTTGTGCTTCTGCACCAGTTTGTACAAAGAGGGTATTATCATGAAGGTCACATACTAGCTTCCCTTTCTGCTTCCCATTCCTGCTGTGTGCTATGTGGCTTGCTTTGGTAGTTGGAAATGATTGCTCAGCAGACTGCCCAGGGGACAGAAACAGGTCCACCACAGTGGTGAAGAATCAAGAAGAGAGGTCCAGGCCCAGCTATTAAAACCCCAGGAAAATAATAACAAAAAAAATCCTTACCACTGTATGCAGAAACAGATTTTTACACAGTGGGATTGCTGGAGGAAGAATTTCGCTCCAGTGTATAGGGCCATCTAGTGAGCTCGGGCATTATAACAGCTCCACTTTCTCCATTGCACTCTGTCCTGCTTAACCCCAAGACAAGATTTCACATGCTAGCTGCCAGCAAGGCACACACACACAGTTTAACAATATTTTCCACTGCAAGGTGAAAGGAGGAACGCTGCTGCAGGAAAGGACAGGATAACAGAAGAAAGTGCATGGCTGATGCCAGAGAGCTTGGACTGCTGAGTGTCTGTGGGAAGTTAGAATCCAGCTACACTGGCAGTGGAAAGGCAGTGTGCAAGTTTCTACTGAACCGTGTCCTCAGATGCAGAGCTGGTGACGACAAAGGGAATTGCTCAGCCAGAGGATTCTGCAGCAACTGGACAGTGATAAAGCCTTGTGAGGAGCAATGAGACATTGTCTCCATATAATTATGTGGTGATTTCCTTGACAAACACCTGGTGAGTGGCAAAGGAATAGGAAAGCAATGTGTTAATAACTTCAAGATCTCAAAGAACTGATGCTTGTATTTTGCATGATGCTGGATTGATAGTCCTGGAAAGGAAACTGCTGCAATGCGAAGTATTAATCCCACAAAGTCCTGTCACCATGCTTCACCCCTGAGCAGGCCAAACTGATTGCTGGGGGATGAACATGTGACCAGCTGTGCTGCCCATTCACTCATCTCCATCTCCTCTGAGGCTGCCAGATTATAAAAGCCACAATAAACATCTGGGGATTTTGGTAGCTTTTGTGGCTGCTCAAAGAGCCCTCAAATATACCTGAACTCACAGGTGACTTTGAAACCTACAGTCAGTATCATGCTGTTCTGGTACAAACACTCATGTTGAGCTGGGGTACAATGCTGGAGAACATGAGCATGGCAGGGTATTTGGACATTTCAGGTATCAGCACATGACTCCTGACACCCCAGTGACACTTTCCACTTTCAGCGTAGACACAGGTGTTTTTAAGCAAGTTTGTCCCGTTGCATTAGAGGTACCTCAGAAAACTGGAAAGAAAAGGTTGGAAGATCCTCATCTTGTGCACATCAGTTTAAATCTCATTGAATGCTGGAAGCCAGGTGAGCACACAGCACACTTGTTTATTAACCGTCAGCAGAATTAATGCATTCACTTCCTCAGCTCTTGGACGATTATTTGACCTGTTTGCACCTGCCTCAAGAGTGAACTCTTCATGTCCACCAGCCTGTCTCCTGAACAGCTGTAAACCTGAAGATAAGTAATTGTAACAACGACAAACTGTTCTACACTCTCCTGAATTGTCATTGAAGCCTTGGCCTGCAAATGTTAGGATTCCAAATTAGCTTTCAGTGTGTCATTATTAGTCCCAGTGAATAGGACCGTGCACATCTGGAAGCATTTGCTATTTCAATATGTGTCTGTATGTGTTTATTCAGGGTATGGACAGGAGAAACAAAATATAATTAGCTTTGTGGCCCTGCAGCCCACTAAATAAAGTATTGGCATCGCTAGTAACAGGTCTCAAGCTTTGTAATAGCTTTGCAAGGCCCTTAGGACTTGTCAGCCTCTGCCTACCCTTGCCTCATTTGTCTTATTTCTGTGTACATTTGTATAATCATACAGTGTAGCTACAATTTTCAGACAGCATTGCCAAGCAGTTTTTTTCTGTAGAAAGAAATATTCATGACCCCACTGTAGTGATTCAGTGCAGAGGGAGATGGGCTTGATGCCACAACTGAAGCCTGGAAAGAAGGACACAGGCTGCTGTGAAGAGGAGGATGGTAGGGGGTGACAAGAGACAGGACACAAGCTGGTCCTGAAGACTGCATGGCTATGAGCAAATTTGCAATGGTCAGATAAAGACATGGAGACTTATAGCTGGACAAAACCATTTTAGGAGCAACAAAGAACAAGTATCTACAATACACTCTATGTAAAACAAATTTGTATCTGACATGGAATTACAGACCTATGAAAAAAGACCAAGGTATAAAGGGTGTTAGAAAATATATACAAACTGCATCAAGTTGACTCTAAACTGAGGAGAAGGAAACCAGCAATGTCTACATCACATTCTTCCTGGCAAAGGGAAGAAACCCTTGCCATCAACACAATATTTGCCCTGATGAGGAGCTTGAGGTGCTGATGACTTGATAAGATCTTTTCTCTCTCCAGGACTGATCCAAAGGGGTTGTGGAAGAGTGACTGTAAGAGCAGAGAAAGGGGCAGGTCCTAGAAAGGCATAAGAGTTGTACCTATTACTCTGGAGACATTTTATGTAATACTGTTCCTATTTCCCTCCAGTAATACTCTGACACTAAAAATAATTCTGTTGCGAGACTGGTAGGATTTCAATTACCTTAACAACAAATTCTTAGCTTTGGATAAAAAGTGTGCTTATTTTTTGTCATAAGAAGTTTTTAAGTGCAACTTCATCCAATTATAGATGGGAGATTGAGATCTATGTACTTCCCAGCTCAGTGCCTTAAGCACTAAGTCTTCCCATTTTTTTGTGATCAGATGGGCTTTTGGAAGAATCTTCAGAAGATTCTTTTGTCAAGGGGAACCTCTCCACAGCTAATTTAATCATAGAAAAGATTTTCTAGGCCTGAAATTTAAATTTGTTTAAAGAAATTCCCAAATGCTGTAATAATAAAAAAAAGTGTGTGAGTTTAATGTTACTGAATGTAACAGCAAACATTATTTCACAGCCTATATGAGAAAGACCAGACCACACTGAAATGCCAGTTTTGGATCAAGGTTGGGATGCTGGGTCTAGGTTGCTAAACTAGAGTATTAGGAAATAGATGCAGGACAGGACCAGTAGGTAGCGGGGAGGGGAAACAGGTAGGTGGAAAGCTTTCCAGGAGAAAGACAAAATAGTGGTTTTTACTGTAGTTCACTTAAAAACTCTTAGTTGTATTTTTTATAGATTATGTACTATTTAAATAATGTTTCCCTGCATTTTTATTTCTGAAATGACCATAGATTTGTAGCAAAACCAGGTATTTTGAAACACCAAATTGTAGTGTTAAAATACAACATTTCTGCATTAGAAAAAAACTCCATACTTTTCTGTCCGTTGAATTCACCAGATGATTTTGGTATACCTCACATGGCACTTTTCATATTTATGGAAAACAATTGCTTGGCTTGAATCAAAATTCTCATTTCCTGCTCCTTACAGTGTCCTCAGTCTAGGAAGGATGTTATACAGATGTGAGACTTTTGGATAAGCCAACACATACAAAAAGGCTATGTCATTCTTTAAAAGAACATCAGGCTGATATCTCAAAAACCTGAAGCAACTGTGAAGGCATAAGACCAAAAATTTCTTATAGAGCTTTTCCTCATTTAAGGAATTACTCTTATATCCTTATAATTATGGTAGGATTTGTTACATGAAAGCTACTTTCTATTATTGCATGTTAATGAATGGAAAACGTCTTCTGTAACATTGCTTTGAAAAAAAAATCTTTGGGTTATTTCAGTGGAGGATGGATATATTTTGTTTCTAGATTAAAGACTGGAAAATATGATATAATAGTAGTATCATTTGTGTGCAAATAAAATCCAGATTTGTTCTCAAAGTTCTTTTCTGCTTGTTCCACATTTTTTTCCCTAGAAGGTTTTATTGCTTAAAATCTTTCAGGTGATTTGTCAGTTCCTTAAGCAAAAAAAAGTGCTCTGTTTCTTTAGGAGTCCTGACTATAACTGCCTGGGAGACTGTAGTGTACATCCCCCAGTGGACAGACACACATGCACATCAAAACTTTGTGGCAGATTCTAGGAAGGCAGACCTCTCTGGCGTTGCTGCTCTAATTTTATGCAAATTAATTTTTATTCTAGGTAGAACTGCTGCCTTAGTATTCTTCTAACTAGTAATCATTGAAAGGTAAATAAACGTGAGCAAATGTTTTATTAGACTGGAAAAAAGAAGGCATAAAACATGGTCTTCGGTACCATATACTTTCACTGTTGAACAAATGACTATTGACATCAATCCATCTAAAGCTTTCTCCCGCAGTCCCTGCATAAATCAGCTTTTGCCTGGCAAAGAACAAGACTTTCTCCTTTAAAGGGTGGCAAACAAAGAAAGCCTATGTTTTCATTTTCCATTGGTTACATTCACTGAATTTCTTGCCCTGAAGCATCCTTTTGTGGGTACTCCAGAAAAATGAAAATAGAAATTACTTAATTAACAGATGGCATCTTCTCTAATCTTAGTGAGATGCCAGATGTCATTCTGTATCACCAAAAGAAAAAAGAAGACTTCAGGTGACCTCGATCTGCTGTGCAGGTAAATGTGTATATGACCAGGGCAGTAGAGCCTGCTTTACTATCCACTAGTGAGTTGTCATCATGATTTCTGCGAGTTACAAACCCTAAAGCAAGCTCATTTCCACCAATTCAGGCATCAGGACAACCACACCTAGGGTGACTTCTCACATGCTGTCTTTGACTTGGAAAATACGATGTAAATGGTGATTTTACATGTGTTGCACATCCAGTTCTCACCTACATCTCCTTGGTTTAAAACCAACTATACAGATCATGCATCGGTATCCTATGGCAAGGAGGAGGCTATTAATAGCTGTCATCAGAATTAATCACACAGTGCCAGATAAGACGTTGAGCCTTCCAGCTGTAAATGCTATAATAGAGAAGAAGCTATTCCAGATGTGGAGCTGGCCTACGAGCTGGCAAACTCTGTTTTAACCCTCTGGTGTTTACAGTCATCTAGGAGTCAACCCGTGGGCTGTGGTGAGAGCAGAGCACTGGAAATGATGCAAGGCATGCAGAAAGTTCATGTTAAAATCCTAGATGGTAAGAAGAAAGCTATAGTGGTGATGTGAAACCCTAGCCTACTGCAGGACTGCTGCATAGCAGGGTCGTGGGGGTTCCCCAAAGGATGGAAAGAAATGTTTATTCATGAGAATTTTAGCAAAATATATTAAATACAGTCAACTTCTAGAGGTCTGCCAAAATGAGCTCTGATATGTGCTGAACACATTTCAGTGTAATGTTTGTTCATATTCTGGTCCTTGATTTCCACCAGACTTTTGTCTTTACTTTATTCACAGTATTTTTAAGAGAGAAGATAGTCCAGTGTCACTCTGGGTAGCTTTAGGGAGGCATCTTGATTCAGCTGATTCTGTTTGAAGATTCCTTGTGTTGGTCTTAATTTGTTAAAACCATTTTGATTTAGGAACATATTTAAAATATGTTTAAACCTGGCAGAAACCTGTGCTGAAGTGCTCTCCTGACCTGGGGCCAGGTGCAGCAAAGCCATGCTGGTGTAATCTTTGCTGGCAGACAGGCAGCAGGGTAAGGCAGCAGGGCACTCCACTCTCCCTCAGGGCTGGAGCAGCAGTGTTTTTGGGCAAGCCTGGATGCTCTGCGCGTCAGCACAGCCTGTTCCCACGCCACACTGACCAGTGGGTGACCTGTGTGTCCCACATCTGAAAATAGATGAAATGTACAACCTCCTTCCAGTTTTAGCTAAGGATGTAAGGGACATAAAAATACTTTTCTGCGGTAAATCAGAGCCTTCCCAGGGATGCTTCCTAACAGTCGCAGACAGCCACCCACTCTCTGGGGTGGGATCTTGACATTATTTCATGGAAACTGGCTTATATAAGCCTCAGTATTTTAGTTAACTATTTGTATTTTGTGTCCAGTCAGGACCTAGTCTCCAGTATAAAAAAAAAAATTAAAAAATGCATGTAAAGAGCATGTACTTTGTGACATTACAATTACATTTCCATTGAGCAGCAGATATGAGGTCAGGTTGCTGCTGGTCCTTTCCACTTGTCCTCAGATGGGGCTGTAGTGTGAAGAACCTCATTTTCATACAAGAAACGCTCTAGGATTTTGCTCTTCTTAGTTTAAAATGAGCAGCCGATGAGGGGGTGTGTGTGAAGTGTTTAGACAGAAGACCACTATGCATAAATAAAGACATAGAAGGTGGGGGCAGGCCGTTGTACCCTTAGGAAAGGGGACCTCGTAGCATTTAGGACCCTCTAGAGGGGGGAGGCACCATCCCACCACTGTAAATACCTAGTGCCCCTTGTGGAAACCTTGCTCCTGGTTTGCCTGTAGGCATGCAGACCATGAGACACATCTGCCTGACACCCTTGAAAATTTGCATTTCCTCTGTCCATGTTTTGGACACCACAAGTTAGGACACCACTACTGCTTCAGCTCACACTTAACACGAAGCATGGTGGGAGAGCTGTTCTATGTATAAAATCTGCTTTAGGGGCAGGACTTCTGCAAGGAGCAGAAGTCATTGCTGAACACAAGCCCATGGAAGACTTCTCTTCTGGAGGCAGGAAGCCTTGTGATGCTAGAGTGACTCCTGAGCGGTCCTGCCCTGGCAGTGCTGCAGGAGACTGCAGTGCAATTGCAGCACAAAGTGAGGAATGCCAAATCTGTGTTTTGGGTCCTGGAAGGCAGCTTAGAGAGGGATGAGTAAGGGGCAGAAATAAGAGGAGTGGAGAAGGCATTTCCACATCCTCTGGTCTTGCAAGGCAGGATAAACCATAGCTACGCTGTTGCTAAAGGGAGAGGGAACAAACCAGCTAACAAGCACTGTGATCTACAGCTGGAGGGACTGGCAGCAGCAGGCTGGGCTCCCCTCCTGGCTACAGCACCAAGCCCGCCTGGGTGCCCATCCTGTCCGTGCCAGTGACAAAGGCACTGGGGCAGGACCTCCTGGCACTACATATGTACAGCGCCAAGCATACCAGACTCGGTCTCAGCACAGGGGTGCTGCAGGCTGACCTCTGTGACAGCAGCAGAGCAGGACAAAGGATGGGAACCAGGGATTTGCTTGTGACAAAGTTAGTGATGCCACAGAGGTCAGGAAAGTAGCTTAAAAAGATCCCTTTTGCCTTTGTTGTTTAACATGCTGTATCAATAGCAGAGACTGGAAAATGCTCCTGTCATTTCTCAGCAGAAATCTGGAAGATATGAAATGAAGAGCTATAACAAACTACCTAGGGGAAGTAAAATACTCGTAAGACCGATTTGTATAGTGCAACTTCTGGGACAGAAGATAGATCTGTTCAATTCTCCTCACAAATGCAATGTGATAAATAGCTCTTAAACAATTATGCAGCATTCATATGGTGTATTACGTAGTTGTTTTGTTTCACTCTGGAAGTGGCTTTACATCTGCCTGACATGGCAGATTTTCCTGTCTTTGTTTAGAAGTATATACCGTTCTGACATTTGTAGTGTTAAAGGACACTGGAGAACGATGGCATGTGGTGGATGATTTTCCTGAGAAGTATTATTCCTTTGGAAAACAATGACTTAATTAAATGTAAAATGTTTATGGTGATGTATCTATTTCATGACAGTCTGACAGGAGATTATATTGATATTTTGTTTCTGTGCAGCCGAAACATCTGCTTTTTACATTACCATTAAACCATGAACAGATAAAAGTGTTAAAGTGGCAATGTTGATAATGTTCAGCCTTGTCAAAATAAATATTTCCAAGAGGTCAAACAAATAATAATAATTCCTCTGTTTCAGAATATTTCTGATAAACTTATTTTTCACCTGTATTTGAGACAAGTTGAAGTTTTGGTCTTGGAATTTTCTGTAGGATGGAAATTTTAAGTTCTGACCCATTCAAATCATCACTATGCTACAATTTCATTTATAGCTTCAGCTTTTCATCATCCTGCCCTCTAGGGTCCATGGAGTCCAAAATTTATGCCTTCTGTTCCTCTTCACAGATGTGTATTCCAACTCTAATGACAAAGGGTGAAAATCCACAGCTTGCTTCAGACTAATGAAACAATGTAAAATTATTTGGAGAACAAGACTGGAGCTCTGAATGCAAACCAGCAGATTTATTTATGTCTTCAAATAAGAACTCTGAAACAAGTGACTCCAACACAGAAATATTTTGCCAGCTACCAGAGGGGGAACAGAATGAAAAATCCATCATAATTTCAAGCAATTGTACCAGGAGCTGGCAGGCCAGTTCTCACTGGTAGTCCATCCAGTTCTGTGCCTGGGAGTGGCTGTTTCCACATATTTCATGGAAAACTACCAAAAGTTCAGGGTTGCCTTGCATGCAAGAAAGTTTTTTCCTTACCTGCAATGCAATAAGTTGGCTTTGTCCCACACTGTAAGAGCCGACAATATTTCCTAAACACTACTTCACTCTGTAAATCCCTGGGGACCCTGCCTTGAGTTTGGCAAAATACATCACTGTGATGAATCAACAAGTGCAACAAGCTGGTTGTTTATAATGCAAAAAACTTGGGTTCCCCTGCCCCCACATTTTTAATTTTCTGGTTTGGGTTTCACAGTCTGTCATTTGCTCTGGTAAAAAGCAGTTCCTGCTCTCACTTCTCTGTTTCATTTCCATATATTTTTAGCACTTACCTTCTCCAAGAGAATTACAGAAACAGAAAATTACAGCTGTCCCCCTTATCTCATCAAACCCCTGTTAAGTCCCTTCCTAAAAGTGGCCAGGAGCAGAGACCCCCTGTGGCAAGTGGCAACCTACTTCATCGCTTCACTGTGCTCACTCTTAGAAAAAGTTTGGGGAAAGAGTGCTTGATATTTTTTTAAAGGTCTGGTCTTCTGGCATTTTAATCCATCTTCTCTCATCTTTGGAATTTATTTGCCTCATCTTTATAGCTATGTTCAAACTAGTTGCAGACACTATCATGTCCTTGTTTACCTTTCTTTTCCTTTCATGATGTTAGTTTTTTTTCTTGCAGGCTGTGGACCTTTGTGATCAGAAACAGGGACCAAAGTCTGGGAGCGGGCTGGATGCAAGTGCTGAGCCCCAGTGGCTTGTGAGAAGGGGTCTGTATAGGTCCCTGATGGCAGGTTGTGTTGTCTGAACTAGCGCTGTCTCTGACCTCGTCTTAGAGACCCACAATGATGGAGACTCCATGGCCTCCCAAGTGCTTCACTATCCTGATCATTGAAGGTCTTCCCTAATGAATTTTCATTGCCAACACTTAATCTCAGTAGTTGTTGTCCTTTCTGCTGTGAACACAAAGAACATGTTATTCCTTTCCATTGCAACAGCTGATGAAATATTGGAAGATCTACTCTCTGCATTAGTCTGAGCAGTCTTTCCTTGTAGGCCATGTACCCCAACCACTTCTATTTTCTCCTTCTGATTTTCTGGCAGTCCACATTGTACTTCCAGTGCAGCACTCCAACTGCACGTTAATCCAACTTAGGCCTTATTAATGATCAGCAGAGGAGGTTTCTTTTATGTCTCATTACCTACACACCAATGTGTCTTTACAGCACAAAATCCTTGACTCATATCCAGCTTCTTATTCACCCTAATTCCCAAATCCTTTTGAGAGAACTGGGCTCACAGCCATAGCCCACCCTGCCTGCACAGTTGGTTATGCCTGCCTAAAGATAAAATTTTGCACTTGTCCTCTATTGCATTTTAAAGACCATCTCTGATTTGTAATCATCATACTGTTTTCACTGTGTGCCCCCAGGTTTGATGTTGTCTTCGAGTTTAATGAACAGGTCTTCTACTCATATACCTTCCCATCACCTAACATGTTAATAAGAAGATTAAATGGTTTCAGACACAGCACAGAGTCCATCAAAACTTTTTCAATTTTGACTAAATACTTTCTTGCCAGTATTGTATTTGTCTTACAGAAGTTTCATCCAAATCATATTTCTGCTGGTTGATTATGAACGTATCAAAGCCTTCTTACTGTCAAGATAATTGGTATCCTCAAATGACCCAGAGCTATAAGGTTTGCTAGCTGCCTGTCAAGGAATCTTGTGTATCTTGACAGGCATTATTTGATAAATTCAAGTTGCTTATAATTCACTGCCTTTTCTTCTAGACGACCATAAGTAATTCTCCAAGGGTTGAGGTTCAGCTGTTATTCTCTAACTTTTCTTTTCCCTGTCTCACTGGTGAAGTTAGGCATGACATTTGCTCTTCCTATGAACAGCCCGTTTCAAGATCTCAAAGAGAAAATGCTCTGAGACTGCTTCAACCAATTCTCCAGTTTGGGGACAGATCTCACCATGCTCACAGGGTCCTGAGATTCTGTGATCTCAAAACAGTTGATTAGTCTAAGTACTCTCCAACTTGTTTTTCCCAATTCTGTTCTGGATTTGTACCTTGTATAATTGCATCTGCCATCTGATTGCAACAAACCTTCCCTGTGAAGGCTGAAGGCACAAGAAAACCCTTTAATCTCATTGTCATCTATTGTCTTGCCTCTCTATGGAACAGATCAACATTTTTTTCTACTGTACCTGTCAGGGGATGTTAGTAGTTAGATGAATTTGAGAAGGGTGAGTGAGTCCCAGAATCTTTTTCACTATAACTAAGGTATCTTAGAAGATTTTAGTTAGGAGAAAATTGAAATGCAAAGCTATTCTTCCCTCAGTCAAAACATGGCTTCTTTTTAGATAAGCAAACAGTGAAGCTACAAGAATGCTAATCAATTTGGGACACAAAGAACAAAGACTTTCCCTCTCTCCTGCAAATCTAACCTCCCACTTAATTAAAAAATTGTGTCCCTCGGATGATAATGAGGAAAGAGAGGGGCGTGGGGAGCAGAAGTGGTAAGAGTCAGAGAAGAAAGCTGTGCTGAAGCAGAATGTGTCATTTTGACATCTTCCGATTCTTTCTGGAATTAAGGAATCACTCCCATACCACCTGTGATCCATTTTTTCTGGATTAATTTGCCAGCTGAACACGAGCCAGCAGTGTGCCCAGGTGGCCAAGAAGGCCAAAGGCATCCTGGCTTGGATCTGGAGTAGTGTGGCCAGCAGGAGCAGGGCAGTGATCGTGCCCCTGTACTGGGCACTGGTGAGGCCGCACCTCAAGTACTGTGTTCAGTTTTGGGCCCCTCAGTACAAGAAGGAGACATTGAGGTGCTGGAGTGTGTCCAGAGAAGGGCAAGGAAGCTGGTGAAGGGTCTGGAGAGCCAGTCTGATGAGGAGCGGCTGAGGGAGCTGGGGCTGTTTATCCTGGAGAAGAGGAGGCTGAGGGGAGACCTTATCGCTCTCTACAACTACCTAAAAAGAGGTTGTAGCGAGGTGGGAGTTGGCCTCTTCTCCCATGTCACTAGTGGTAGAACAAGAGGAAATGGCCTCAAGCTGCATCAAGGGAGGTTAGATTGGATATTAGGAAACATTTCTTCACCGAAGAAGGCATTGGAAGGCATTGGAAGAGGCTGCCCAGAGAGGTGGTTCAGAAAATGTGTAGACATGGCACTTCAGGGCATGGTTTAGGAAGCATGGTAGTGTTGCATTGGTGGTTGGACTTGATGATCCTAGAGGTCTTTTCCAACCTTAATGATTCTACAGTTCTAACAGGATTGGTCTGTGTGGTCCATCCCTCTCCAGCCATGCTCGCACAGGCTGGGCTATGTCTGAAGCCCACTGCAGTCCCTACTCAGTGAGCACAGAAAACACAGCCAGCAGGTGCAAGGGTCTGCAATGTCACCAAGTAAAACTCATGGTGTGGGTTTGCAAATCCTCCCCCCCCTTTGGGATCCCTGGGATGAAAGGACACAGAGAGGCTAGCACTAAAGCCTGGAAAACCTTCTTGAACTCCCCATAGCCCGCTCCGCTGGAGGAGGCGAGAGCATCCGAGCCCATGGCCCTGGGGAGAAGCAGGTAGGGCAGAACAGGGGAACAGGGAACACCACATCACTGATGGGTATGGAGAGGTGAGGAGGTGTGGAGGGAAAGGACAGTTTTGCTGTGGAGCCACACCACATTGCTGTTCAGAGATAAAAGGGGTTTTGGTGGCAAAAGAGGAGCATGGGAACCCAAATGTTGCCTACAGACATAGCTGCCTGCCTTCAAGGCTGTCTGTAAGGTAGGTCACTGTACTTGTATGTGGGAGGAGAGAAATCTGCAAAAACCAGCTGTCTCCCACAAGCCCTTTGAATTACAATGCTGAAGAAACTATCGAACTTTTAAAATACAACTATGAAATAAAACAGAAACTAAAGGCTTGGCAGGAGGGGAAAAGATGGTATGAAAAACTATTAAGAAAGAGAAAGCTGTGGGAGCTGTTAAAGACTGGGCTCCTTTAATAGCCTTGAGAGCTATAAATCCTTACAATTCACCCTACCAACAAGAAGCTAAATCCACCCAACTGCAGCAAAAAGGGGATGCCTCTCTGTTCTTCCCCTTCCTCTCATATGCCCTGGCTGATGGGGAGAGAGGAGAGGCAATGAATATTTTATCTCCTATTGAATAACTGGTACATGCTCCTTAGGCTGTATTTCAGACATCTCACGAGCAGTATTCACTGCATGAAATCAGCCTGGCCCTGAAAAGCAGAAGTGCAGCTACTTCCAAAAAAAGCAACAATGGGAGCTGCTGGAGCTCTTTTGGTGATTTTAAAGGTGATGCTTTATCACTTCCCCTTGGTTCTCCTTGGGAAGCTCTCTTCTCTGTCCGCAAAGGTTTTTCAGTTCTTTATTAAAGGTAAATTTTCATCTAGCAAAAGCTGGGTTCTTGGTCTCCAGGAAAAGCTGGAGGAAATGGACTTTTCAAACCCCTCGTTATGCAAGCCCCCTCAGCATAGCCTCACAAAAAATCATGATTCAGCATCCTTGTAGTAAATGGAGACACATTAACACACTTTGTACACTCTGGGCTATTTCCCAGCTAGCATTCCTCCCATAGTAGACACAAAACATTATTATTTGTTTTAAAGATGCTTTCCTGTGAAGGAAAAAAATCCTTCAAAGAATTACATAAGATTGGACCGTGTCCAAAATACATGTGTTCAGATGAAAATAATAACTCTTGTATTGTTCTCAGTATGTACAACAGCAGGAACTTTTCACCAGTAAATCATAAAACAGGGAATTTAGGTAAATCCAAGATGATCCGTGTCCTGTTTTACTGTCTAGCTACTATGAGGAAAAGCTTCCTTTACCAAAAACTCAGATTAATCCAACATAGATTTCTGAAGGTGTTAAATTGCCCCAAATACCTAGGGGCAAAATTGGTATATTACTGGCTACTACAGCATCTGAGAATTTATTTACAAGATTTTTGTGCCAACCAGTAAAAATTTTCATGTATTCAAAGCACACTTGAATCAAAAAGCCCAGATATCCATAGTACATGTTGCTTCTTTAATGATTGTTCTTTGAAAGGTCATATTTATTTAGAAAAAGGATAAAAAGCCCCCTTACAACCCGTTTTCAGCTTTGTTCATGCATAGTCAGTCAGGCTAAGTATCTTTCTAATACAACACCAAGCAGTCCGGCCAGAGATTATTACACACAACGACAAGGTACCTCTTTCCTAATGCAACACCAGCTATCACTCTTTCTTTCTTTCATTGCACTGAATCCTTTTCAGCTCAGCAGCATGAAAAGCAGAGACTAATGAAGAAAGAATCACCTTTCAGAAATGCTGGGTCATTGCACCAGGTTTTTCAAAGGTCTTCTCCTTTGGGAGATGAGGTGGCTCAGCAGGGACTGCTAGGATGGAAAAACATCAATGCCTTCCACATCTTATTCGAGGTGCCAGTATGATCTTTGCAGTCTATACTGATGCAGTGAGTGCTATGAAAAGCCACTTAATGAAGTTGTGAAATGATTGGATTCCACTGCTCTTAATGAGAAAAAAGACATTTTCAGGATAGGTAATTTTACAGTCAACCCCTACAGATACTACAGATGACAAAATAAGTACTGGAGATAAGGAAGTAATATCAGGGACACTTTTTTGCTTCAGGCATTTTGTTTCACATCCATTCCTGTACAAGGATATTGTTGATCTGGTAACCTTCCAAAAGAAAAACCATATTATCTTGTTTGCAATGAGGCAAGTCTAGAAGGGCTTCACTGAAGCAAGCAAGCTTGTAATTTAGTCATGAAAACCCAAGAGTGCTCCTGTGCCATATATAGCAAACCTGGTACCCAGGGGAGGTCTGGTGGTATTTGCTGGGGCCTGCCAAAGCACAGGTGTCTGCACCAAGGAGCTACCTGTAAGAGCCATCCTGTTCATTAAATGTCTTCATTTGTCATGCACTGTATTTAAGCAGGTGTTTTCACTACCTGAGAACTGCAGTGTAGTTTCCTGTCCTCCATTTGTACTTGAGAGGGAGAAAGTGTAGATATTCTGTTCTCCCTTCTTCTCTGAAATGCTTGAAGAATGAAATGACTGCCTACAAAACACTGTGCAAGAGCAGCCTTCAAAAAAACTTGTGTGTAGCAAACTACACCGCATGCAAGAAATTTGTTTGGTCCTGTGATCCCTGTGAGACTTGGGAACTGCTGCCAGGATGTCAGGATGTGGCTCTGATGTATGTTGCTTATTGCTTGCAGGTATCAAGGCATTTGTCAGCTATTATATTCCCAGTCCAAAGAGGAGGAAAATTTGAGGCATAGATGAAGCGAAGGGCATTTCTCAGTCAGTTTCATTCTGAAGTTCTTTCTCTTGTATCTGCTGCAACTATTATTTTTTTTGGCTTTCATGTGATCTTTCAAGCCTGTCTCTTCTGCTAGGAAAATGACATGGTGTGGAGAATTTCAGATGATTCTTACATGGCAGGCATTGGTCTGATCTATAGGGGTTTCATAACATTTTCTGTTCATCCTCTATGAGTTTTAGATGGAAGCATTTAACAAACCAGTGTCTCTCTGTTACACCTGAAGTTTTGCATTGCCTTAAGTAGTATCATTTTGACTATACCAATCCCTGATAATTGAAGTTCTCTGGGTAGAAAATGTGTACTACCAACATTAAGAAAAAAATAGCTAATTAAGAAAAAAGGAGTTCTCAAAACTCTGGTGTGAAGCACACTTGTATTACTGGAACCTGTTTTCAATCCATCCTTCCAGAAAATTTATACCATTTTCAGAGATTGCTGTCCAGACCAAGCTGGACTCTACCTGATACTTGATGCTACACAACCATGAAAGATTTTCCCTGATAGCCTCAACAGGAAAACAGGATTATTTTTCTGTGATATAGCTTCAGTATGATTGATGATCTGCATTTGCCAAGTTGATGTTAAGTAGCAAAGAGTGGAGGATTACATGGCTTTTTTTTGTGTGTAGGGTGGCTGCTCCTGAAATCACTTGACTAAAAGATGATACAAGGGGTTGTTGGCCAGTGCTGCCTGCCTGGAAGACTATTTAATGTTACCCATAGCCTTAAAACTGGGCTTTCAGTGACCATACATGTGACATAAGAAGTTACATCTTACTTGGTGGGTAATTACAGCCTTTTGCAGGTGGTAAAATATTTTACATCATGCCTAAATGAAAGTGCAGTTATTACACATGAAGAAAACAGAGCTGAGGATCACCATGATGACACTCTGCAGTTGCCTCATGCTGGATCCTGCTCCTGGACATCACAGCTCTCCCCCAAAAGCTATCTCAATGGGGTAAGTGTTCAAAGGCATGAGGCATTCCCCTTGCATGCTGGGGACATAAACATGGTACATGTGCAAAGCCTGTGGCAGGCCCATTGTTTTCTCCTGCTACAATCTTTCCTAAAGCCAGAATGCTGTTATTACGTATTTTTTAATTATTTTTTATTTATTTATTGTCTTAGCTGAAAATCCTGTGGTATCAAACTGGAATGCCAGTATAATACATATCAACCATGTCCCCTGGGTCAGGAATGACATCTCAAACTCCTGGGAGTAACTTGTGAACAGTGGGCTTCATAGTCCTTGCAGGACCAGATCAGTGGCTGGCCCCACGCAACCCGTCTGGAATGGCATTTGGAGAATGAACTATGTTCTCTGGTTTCCCAACCTGGGTGATGACAGCGAGACGAGGCTTAAAATCCCAGCTCTGCTGGTGACATACTGCTGCTCTGCCGCAGCTGCTGTTTCTAAATTTAGGAGCCTTCTGCGTTTTTGAGCCTGTTCCAGGTATGCCAATCCACAAAGCTCAGAGATCATCAGACAAGTCACAAAAACATTAGGTTTTGCTGTGACTTACTAGTATTTGATTTTCCCTCTCTATTCTTTTGGAACTAAGAAGTTTAGCTTCAACTGAAAATCTTAACAAACCTTACTTGGGCTTTTATGACTATTCCTTTTTCTGATGGACCTGAAGAAAGACATCTCACTGCACACCAGGTTGCCAGCCCATTTCCTGATTGCAATGTGGGTTCTTGTGAGGATCACTTGTATAAAATTAATTGCCCTTAAATTTAAAGAGTGGAAAGGAGGTTAAAGATGGACTCATACAAGGAAACTATATTTGCAAATTTCTAAATACGTTTTAAAAATAGACACAAAAATAAACCTGAATGGGAAACTTGTCATATAAGACTTGGAGATCCAAGACCTAATTAAAAGTTGTTTTCTTTGGTCACTTGTTTGACTAGAGTGTAACATACTCCCCTACACATACATGCTCAAATCTTACCTATCATCAGCAATCCATGTTTACTGGGAATATGTTTTATTAACATTTTGTGCAGTTAAGATTCTATAGGCAAGCTCAAGTTTCCCAAATGGGCTTCATACAAACAGAATGTCCTTTAAATAAGACAGCTGTAACTCCACTATTTAGGGCATTTTCCCTGGGCTAGCATAAAAATGACAGGGTCTGTGCTGGGATTCCCTTCTCTCTTTGGTATCTGTTTGCAGAGAACATGGATTTCTTCGGGTATAAAATATATATGTTATGATTTGATTCCACCAGCTGGTTACAAACTTGACTTATCTACATGGCAGGTCACTCAAGCTTGGAAAACCTAGGCTCGAGTTCATGCTTTTGATCCCCACTTCCTTTCCTCGTGATTGCTTGCTTCACTGGCTAACATTCTAAAGTCTTTGCAGCAAAGAATATATATCACTGTGCATGTCATCCAGTGGGGTGATGGACCCCACTTGGAAATCCAGTGGGGAGCTAGGATTCTTGGATCATTGCATACAGAGAATAACAGCAGGAGAAAAAGAAGCCACAAAAATCATTATGTTTCTCCTCTTTGCATGGAAAACCATGAAATGCATTTGCCATTTTCAGTAACCATGTCCAAAAGCACTGTGGGTTTAGTAGGCTGCAGATTTTATTTCTTCACAGAAATGACTAAAAGAAGACATAAATAAGTCTAGTGGTTAATGGGCAAGGTTAAGAAAAACACCAGCACATTAGAGATGAACGAATCACTTGGGAACTGGATTTTGACAGCTGAATTAAAAAATAAAACACCCCCAGGTATTATCAAGAAAATTTACTCATTTAATCATGCAGCTGTGTCACTTCACAGGCCCGAGGCACCTCAAGCTCTGTCTTCAGCATCACCAGTATGATCACAGCATGGATGGATGTGCCCTACCTATCTTGACCTTGCACTGTTTGGGCACTGATATGGGGGAGGCTGCAGCAGCTTAGACACCAGCTCAAGTTAGCCAGCTGAGTGACTAGGTAGACCATGCTGCAGCTTGTACCTGTCCTGCAGCAGCTACCTATAGCTGAATGGAAATTACCACACCCACTGGGGTTGAAGAGAGCCCTCTGATTGTAATGTAATCAGAGAATCATAATATCGTTAAGGTTGGAAAAATACCCTTCAGATCATCGAGTCCAACCGCTAACCTATCACTGCCAAGTCCACCACTGAACCGTATCCTCAAGCATCACATCTACCCTTCTTTTAAATACCTTCAGAGATGGAGACTCCACCACCTCCCTGGGCAGCCTGTTCCAATGCCTGACAACCCTTTCAATTAAGAAGTTTTTCCTAATATCCAACCTAAACTTCCCCTGGTGCAGCTTGAGGCCATTTCCTCTCGTCCTCTTGCTTGTTACTAGGGAGAAGAGACCAACACCTGCCTTGCTACAACCTCCTTTCAGGCAGTTGTAGAGAGCAATAAGGTCTCCCCTCAGCCTCCTCTTCTCCAGCTAAAACAACCCCAGCTCCCTCAACCTCTTCTAATACGACTTGTTCTCCAGACCCTTCACCAGCTTCGTTGCCCTTCTCTGGACACGCTCCAGCACCTCAATGTCCTTCTTGTACTGAGGGGCCCAACAATGAACCCAGGATTTAAGGTGTGGCCTCACCAGTGCCCAGTACAGGGGCACGATCACTGCCCTGCTCCTGCTGGCCACACTACTCCTGATCCAAGCCAGGATGCCATTGGCCTTCTTGGCCACCTGGGCACACTGCTGGCTCGTATTCAGCCGGCTGTCAGCCAGCACCCCCAGGCCCTTTTCCACCAGGCAGCTCTCCAGCCACTCCTCCCCAAGCCTGTAGCACTGCATGGAGTTGTTGTGACCCAAGTGCAGGACCCGGCACTTGGCCTTGTTGAATCTCATACAATTGTCCTCAGCCCATCGATCCAGCTTGTCCAGATCCCTCTGCAGAGCCTTCCTGCCCTCCAGCAGATCGACACTTCCACCCTGCAGTGTAAAAGTCTGCTCTTGTTTCAGCACTCTGCAACACAGTGTTAAGATACCTGAGCTAGCTTTGGCACCACCAGCACCTATGGGAGTGCACAGTCAACCACCTGAGCATTTACAGAGCTGCTCCATCTTGCTACAGCTGCAGTGCAATCGGCATGCAGGTTCAGATCTAACTGAAGGATATTCTGCTTTGTTGGCACCTGAGCCTATACCTAGTAGATACTGCTGAACACTTTAAACTTGCCTGTCTCTGTCTTTTGCATATGAAAGAGTTAAAGCATAAGTTTCACACCATAACTTGCACACATCACCCAAATACTATGTTGCTTTTCTGCTTTCAAATCATGCTGCTTTGAAACATAAGAACGGTGTGACAACGAAGAGCCAGACTTATAGTCTTAGCAAGATGCAAAAGTTCAGTCACAGTGTGAATCACTTTGTTCTGCAAATGGCTGTTCTTTCCTGCTTTGCCTAGAAGCATGGACCATTTGTGTTAATAAACATCTATTTCTTATTGTCTTGCCACTGTAAAATAAGGGAAGAATGTGAAGAATTCTGAAGAATAAAAATTCTCTTCAGGATATCTGATTGGCACCAGTGATGTCCCCTCTGTACAGAGCGAAGCAATTCCTGTACCAAACAGCTCAGCTCACATAATGCTAAAAGTGTGGGAAAGATAATTACACAAATGAACACTGGAATAGCAGATGTGGAAGAACAGTTGAAGTACCTCGCTCCTCAATGGTAGAGGTAAGAGTTTAACCCAAGGGTAATCCTGCACTTCATCCTCCTATGGCTGGCGTCTTTCCTTGAAGCAAGTCCCAGAGACACACTCTGCTCCACTTACATTGTCTAGAGGCATGCAGGATGCAAAAACCTGGTCCCTGTGTCTTCCTCCGGTTACTAACTTCAGATTATCCTGCTGACTGTGCTGTTGTTGCCTAGTGGGTAGACTATTTTTAAACACCTTTTATTTCAGTATGTTTTCCAGTAGAGAGGAAAACAGGGCTACAATAACCTCTGCCTGTAAAGCTCAATCCGTTTAAGTGTCCATACTTCTTGCTGGTAAAAAATGAAGGGAAGCTTTGCTTGTGTATCTGCATTAGTAAAAATGTTCTAGGCATAATTTAACAATCTTTCACATGAATGACTAATTGCATTTTCCTGGGCATGGGACAGCATGAGCATGACATTGTTCTGCCAGGTCTTCTAGACCAGTTATCCACAACATATTTCCACAGCTGTTTAAAACTTATAGCTCACCAGTTATTCAGATTAGTTATTCAGAATCAGTCAGGATTCCTGATTGTACATCCAGTCCTTCGTCTTCTGTGGACCACCAGCTAGGATTTGCATTAATTTTTGCCTTAGAATTCACATACTGCAGCAGTCTAAAAACCCTACAGGAAAGGTGATGTGCTTTTCAAAATACAGATTTTTTAAAACGGAGGCTAAGTCTTGCAATGCCCACTGGATGGCTCCATAGACTGTACCTCGCTCCTCCTCTAACTACCTCTACCTACCCAGAGCTAGCCCAGCTCTGAAGAAGTATGTGAAAGTGCTGACTACTGGCAAGATTGACAGGCCAGGGCCTAGGGTAACAAATGTATGATGCACCAGATACATAATTAATGGTTATTAATTACTATATGCATCATGGTAGCACCCAGAGGCTCAGTGGAGGGTGTCTGTGCAGGAAGTAACATTAAGGTTTAAATTCCACTCGCTGCACTTAAGGCACTTAACTGAGCCACCTATGCTGAAGGGAGAGAGATGGGCCTACATGGACCATGGAGGTGATGCTCTTTCCTCACTGGCTCCATGGTGGGCAAAAAGAGATGATGCTCTCAATGTAGGTGACTGTGCTGGTTTTGGCTGAGAAGGGGTTAATTCTCCTCACTGTGGGGGTCGGCTACCTTTCCAGCTTCCCGCGCTCTGCCGCGTGGCGGGGGGGACTGGGAGGGGCAGGGCCATGGTGGGGATGGCTGACCCTGACTGGCCAATGGCAGGTTCATTCCATACCATGTGACACCATGACCAGTATATTGAGGTGGGGGCAGCTGCAGTGCCAGCACGGAGGTGGCGCGGCGTCGGGTCGGCGGGCGGCGAGTGGCTGCGGCGTGGGCGGTTTGTTCCGGCGGTTCGTTCCCCCTCTCCCCTCCCTTCCCCCCCCCGGGGCTTTGTGCCTCTCGTTGTTCTCCTTTACATTGCATTTCTACTGTTGTTTTCTTTTAATTTTAATTATTAAACTGTTCTTATCCCAAACCACGAGCGTTACCCTCCTGATTCTCTCCCCCATCTACCGGTGGGGAGTGAGCGAGCGGCTGTGTGGGGCTGAGCTGCCGCTAAACCACGACAGTCTTTTTGGCGCCCAACGTGGGGCTCACGGGTTGGAGATAACAACAGCTGCTGGTCACAGCACCATGTTGTCCTTTTTGCAGTTGGTGTTACAGATTGGTGTTGATTTGTTGAGTCTGCTGTGTTCTGCTGTGATTAGTAATGTTTTGCCTACAAGATTTGTTATACAAACACTCGTTTTCAGCTTTATCTGGTATTTGGGGTTTTTGCTGAAACCGTTACTGTACTTTGGATACCACCTGGTTGAGGCAATTAGCAATTATACCTCCTCCTCTGAGAGATTTTATATGGAGGAAATACAGAATAATACCTTTGCAACTTTGTTCTATGATATCTGTGCCTTTGTTACAACAACGTCTTTGTATCTTGAACATCCTCGGGTGGTTAAGGTGCATTTATTGTTAGTTTTTGGGCAGGTTGTTTTGGTTTTGACTAAGAAACTTAAGAATATCACCCAGAAGCCTGCCCCAAGGCTTGATAGTTACGAGTGGCAGGGCATGTGGGATAGCATGGGCAAATACCTAGGGCAGCGGGCACCCCCAGTGTTTTGGAGTTTCACCCCCGAACAAGTGCAGAATCCTAAAAAACTAGTAGAATATTTGGAGAAAGTATGTTGTTACGCTGGGAACTCCAGAGAGACACAGATAACTGCAACGTGCTGGGGCCCGGCCCGTGCCTACCGAGCCCTGCTCAACAGCATTCAGTGCCCCAAAGGGGAAGACAATGTCTCTGGATTGAAATGCAAAGTGACTGGCACTGTAGACAATCCAACCCGGACGACTGGCACTGCAGCCACTCAAACCCCCACAACAAGTGCCGGAGCTAGCTCAGAAAATAAACCCGTACCAGTATCAGTTGCCCCCATACACAAGACAAAATATTGGAAGCGGACGTCAACTCGTTTAGAACGGGATGATGAAGAACCAGGGCCATCGCGGGGAGAGGAGGGAGAAGTAATAAATGAAATAGAGACCACCCGATCCCTGTCCTTAAGCGAGTTGCGAGATATGCGAAAAGATTATAGCCGTCGTTCAGGTGAGCACATTGTCACCTGGCTGCTCCGATGCTGGGATAATGGGACCAGTAGCCTGGAACTAGAGGGAAAAGAAGCCAAACAATTGGGATCCCTTTCTGGGGAAGGGGGCGTTGACAAAGCAATAGGAAAAAAGCCACAAGCCCTCAGCCTCTGGAGGCGACTCCTGTCTGGAGTGAAGGAAAGGTATCCCTTTAAAGAAGATGTTACATATCGCCCAGGAAAATGGACAACTATGGAGAAAGGCATCCAGTATCTAAGGGAATTAGCTGTGTTTGAGGTGATTTATGGTGACCTGGACGATCAATGGTCATCCAAAGATCCAGATGAAGCCGAGTGCACACGACCCATGTGGCGGAAGTTTGTACGGAGCGCACCATCTTCACATGCAAACTCATTGGCAGTGATGTCCTGGAAAGATGACGAGACACCAACGGTGGCAGAGGTGATAGATAGACTCCGAGATTACGACACAAATATCTCTTCCTCGCTTGTCTCTGCTGTGGAGAAACTATCCCAAGAGGTCCAGCAACTCAAAGAAGATCTGTCCTACTCCCCACCTCGACAGAGCAGTGTCTCAGCTGTTAGGAATAAGCGTCCTTTGGCTCAAAGAAGGGGATACACACCACGGGCCACCCTATGGTTCTACCTGCGTGACCATGGAGAGGACATGATGAGGTGGGATGGCAAGCCTGTCTCGACCCTAGAGGCACGGGTACATGAGCTGCAAGGAAGAACAGTCACTCAGGGGGGCTCTTCCAGGAAAGCTGCTGCTCCAATTTCCAGTGAACAAGTCCCCAGACAGAGGAGTAGAAGCGCAGATTTTATTTCTAAGTGTAATAGAGGGACTCCTGATTCACATTTGCAGGAAGTGAGTTGTGACTGCCATGATCAGGACTAGAGGGGCTCTGCCTCCAGCCGGGTGGAGGAAAGGGATAACCGGGCTTACTGGACTGTGTGGATCCGATGGCCTGGCACGTCTGACCCACAGGATTATAAAGCTTTAGTGGACACCGGCGCACAGTGCACCTTAATGCCATCAAACTATACATGGGCAGAACCCATCAGCATTGCTGGAGTGACAGGGGGATCCCAAGAGCTAACTGTATTGGAGGCTGAAGTGAGCCTAACTGGCAATGAGTGGCAGAAGCACCCCATTGTGACTGGCCCAGAGGCTCCATGCATCCTTGGCATAGACTGCCTCAGGAGAGGGTATTTCAAGGACCCAAAAGGGTACAAGTGGGCTTTTGGTGTAGCTGCCTTGGAGACGGAGGAAACTGAACAGCTGTCTACCTTGCCCGGTCTCTCAAAGGACCCTTCTGTGGTGGGGTTGCTGAAGGTCAAAGAACAACAGGTGCCAATCGCCACCACAACAGTGCACCGGCGGCAATATCGCACCAACAGAGACTCTCTGATCCCCATCCATAAACTCATTCACCAACTGAGGAGCCAAGGAGTCATCAGTAAGACCCACTCACCCTTTAACATTCCCATCTGGCCAGTGCGGAAGTCTAATGGAGAGTGGAGACTAACAGTAGACTATCGTGGCCTGAATGAAGTCACTCCGCCATTGAGTGCTGCTGTGCCAGACATGCTAGAACTTCAATACGAACTGGAGTCAAAGGCGGCCAAGTGGTATGCCACAATTGATATTGCTAATGCATTCTTCTCAATCCCTCTGGCAGCAGAGTGCAGGCCACAGTTTGCTTTCACATGGAGGGGCGTCCAGTACACCTGGAATCGACTGCCCCAGGGGTGGAAACACAGTCCTACCATTTGCCATGGACTGATTCAGACTGTACTGGAACAGGGAGAAGCTCCAGAACACCTTCAGTACATTGATGACATCATTGTGTGGGGCAGCACAGCGGAAGAAGTTTTTGAGAACAGAGAGAAAATAGTCCAAATCCTTCTGAAAGCTGGTTTTGCCATAAAACAAAGTAAGGTGAAGGGACCTGCACGAGAAATCCAGTTCTTAGGAATCAAATGGCAAGATGGTCGTCGTCATATTCCAATGGATGTGATCAACAAAATAGCAGCCATGTCTCCACCAACTAGCAAAAAGGAAACACAAGCTTTCTTGGGCGTTGTGGGTTTTTAGAGAATGCATATTCCAAATTACAGTCTGATCGTAAGCCCTCTCTATCAAGTGACCCGGAAAAAGAATGATTTCAAATGGGGCCCTGAGCAACGACAAGCCTTTGAACAGATTAAACAGGAGATAGTTCATGCAGTAGCCATGGGCCAGTCCGGGCAGGACAAGATGTAAAAAATGTGCTCTACACTGCAGCCGGGGAGAATGGCCCTACCTGGAGCCTCTGGCAGAAAGCACCAGGGGAGACCTGGGGTCGACCCCTAGGGTTTTGGAGTCGGGGATACAGAGGGTCCGAAGCCCGCTATACTCCAACTGAAAAAGACATATTGGCAGCATATGAAGGGGTTCGAGCTGCTTCAGAAGTGGTTGGTACTCAAGCACAGTTGCTCCTGGCACCCCGACTGCCAGTGCTGGGCTGGATGTTCAAAGGAAACATCCCCTCTACACACCATGCAACTGATGCTATGTGGAGTAAATGGGTTGCACTGATCACCCAGCGGGCTCGAGAAGGCAACCGCAGTCGCCCAGGAGTCTTGGAAGTGATCATAGACCGGCCAGAAGGCAAAGGTGTTGGATTATCACCAGAGGAGGAGGTGACACGTGCTGAAGAAGCCCCACTCTATAACAAACTGTCAGAAGATGAGAAGCAGTATGGCCTGTGCACTGATGGGTCCTGTTGCCTTGTGGGAAAGCACCGGAGATGGAAGGCTGCTGTATGGAGTCCTACACGACAAGTAGCAGAAACTGCTGAAGGAGAAGGTGAATCGAGCCAGTTTGCAGAGGTAAAGGCCATCCAGCTGGCCTTAGACATTGCAGAACGGGAGAAGTGGCCAGTGCTCGATCTCTGTACTGACTCCTGGGTGGTGGCAAATGCCCTGTGGGGCTGGTTACAGCAGTGGAAGCAAAGCAACTGGCAGTGCAGAGGCAAACCCATCTGGGCCGCCGCATTGTGGCAAGATATTGCTGCCCGGGTAGAGAAACTGGTTGTAAAGGTACGTCATGTGGATGCTCACGTCCCCAAGAGTCGGGCCACTGAAGAACATCGGAACAACCAGCAGGTAGATCAGGCTGCCAAGACTGAAGTGGCTGAGGTGGATCTGGACTGGCAACATCAGGGTGAACTATTTCTAGCTCGGTGGGCCCATGACACCTCAGGCCATCAAGGGAGAGATGCAACATAGAGGTGGGCTCGTGATCGAGGGGTGGACTTGACCATGGATATTATTGCACAGGTTATCCACAAATGTGACACATGCACTGCAATCAAGCAAGCGAAGCGGGTAAAGCCTCTGTGGTATGGGGGACGATGGCTGAAATATAAATATGGGGAGGCCTGGCAAATTGACTATATCACACTCCCACAGACCCGCCAAGGCAAGCGCCATGTTCTCACCATGGTAGAAGCAACCACCGGCTGGCTGGAAACATATCCCGTCCCCCACGCCACTGCCCAGAACACTATCCTGGGTCTTGAGAAACAAGTCCTGTGGCGACATGGCACCCCAGAGAGAACTGAGTCAGACAACGGGACTCATTTCCGAAATAGCCTCATAGACACCTGGGCCAAAGAGCACGGCACTGAGTGGGTGTATCACATCCCCTGTCACGCACCAGCCTCTGGGAAAATTGAACGGTACAATGGACTGTTAAAAACTACACTGAGAGCAATGGGGGGTGGAACATTCAAGCACTGGGATACACATTTAGCAAAAGCCATGTGGTTAGTCAACACGAGGGGATCTGCCAACCGAGCTGGCCCTGCCCAGTCAGAATCCTTACGTACTGTGGAAGGGGACAGAGTCCCTGTAGTGCACACAAAAAGTATGCTGGGCAAAACAGTCTGGGTTCTTCCTGCCTCCGGCAAAGGCAAACCCATTCGTGGGATTGCTTTTGCTCAAGGACCTGGGTGCACTTGGTGGGTGATGCGGGAGGATGGAGAAATCCGATGTGTGCCTCAAGGGGATTTGATTTTGGGTGAAAACAGTCAATGAACTGAATGGCACAATGCGAACTGCTATATAATACTGCGTGTCACCTCTGTGTTGTACCAATGATATCAGAGTACGAGCCTCCCAACCCATGGAAGATCAACTATGAAACAAGCAAAGTGCAGCAGTGATGGAACGATGACTGACTCAGTATGCAGCGACCCAACGCCACACACCATCTCTCCCACCCGGACAGACTGATACAACAGAGGGAGCCCAGAGTCATGGACTGGATGAACTCAATGGACATTTTTTTAATGGACATTGTACAGGGAAGGTCCATGAACTAAGGGAATGATGTCTGTGTATTATGTTAAAGGATGGGAAGGGGAGGGGTGGTGGTTGGTAAGGCTGTATTGCATTATATGGGACCTGGGCATGGTGTAAATGGTATGGAATAAGGGGTGGAGAATGTGCTGGTTTTGGCTGAGAAGGGGTTAATTCTCCTCACTGTGGGGGTCGGCTACCTTTCCAGCTTCCCGCGCTCTGCCGCGTGGCGGGGGGACTGGGAGGGGCAGGGCCATGGTGGGGATGGCTGACCCCGACTGTCCAATGGCAGGTTCATTCCATACCATGTGACACCATGACCAATATATTGAGGTGGGGGCAGCTGCAGTGCCAGCACGGAGGCGGCGCGGCGTCGGGTCGGCGGGCGGCGAGCGGCTGCGGCGTGGGCAGTTTGTTCCGGTGGTTCGTTCCCCCTCTCCCCTCCCTTCCCCCCCCCGGGGCTTTGCGCCTCTCGTTGTTCTCCTTTACATTGCATTTCTACTGTTGTTTTCTTTTAATTTTAATTATTAAACTGTTCTTATCCCAACCCACGAGCGTTACCCTCCTGATTCTCTCCCCCATCTACCGGTGGGGCAGTGAGCGAGCGACTGTGTGGGGCTGAGCTGCCGCTAAACCACGACAGTGACTTAAACTCCTGCAGTTATACAGGATGAACCTGAGCCTTTGGGAGAAGGAAGCTACCGAGCAGTGTCTTCCCTGGCTCTGCAAGCCTATGCATGTGAGTGCATATGTACGCTGCATGTTCTGGCCTTGACAGATGCAGACATAGCACATAAAGAGAGGTTTGGCAAAGAAGAAGAAAGTCCTCTGATCTAAGGTGAAGATAGAGTAAATAACCACCGTAAAGCCAACACAATAAATTCAACCCCTCTGTGCCTTCTCTTTGTAAATACTCTCCAGGTTTATAATCTTTTTCAAAATTGTGCAAGTGTTTGTTACCTCCACACAAACATGTCTTTCTGTTACAGAATTCCCACAATTCTTTTTCTAGCCACCAAGTGCTATATGGACTATCTTTGAGGAAGGAGCTGTTTCACCAGGACCATCCTGTGGTAGGGCTGGCATACAAGGAAAGCCAGCCAACCAGCCAACTCCAGCAAAGATAAATATAACAAGGAAAGGAATGGGGACTAGTCCTTTTTGTTTTGCTCCAGGCAACAATCCCATTTGGCCCAAGATTAAGGTCTAATTCAGATGTAATGAAGTCAACAATTCCTACTCTTTATGCTATACCATAATTTACTACTTCAGGAAAACTCTGTCATTTCTACTAGGCTTAAAAGAAGTGTGAAGATCATAGATAGCTTTGCACACAGAGGGAGTGTGGTGACTCAACACATATAATAAATACATATTTATGAAGAGATTTCCCCATCTTGCAAACAGCATCACACGGAAAGTCATGCAAATTTTTTAGCTTTGAAATGTTAAAACCAAGGAGGTTCTGAAATTTTGCACATGACGATCTGTCACTGGATCTCATCTAGTGCGGCAAGAGAAACCCAACCTTGTGCAGATTGTCCATGTTATTGAAAGGTTGCAATGATTGAAATTGCATTGTTACTGCTGAACCTGGGCCAGAGGTGGTAATTGCCCCTTTTGCAAGGGGCTGTAGCATGTAATCTACTGTATTAAATGTTTTAAACCACTTAGAAACTCTTGCTACTTTACCATGTGTTAGCTTGCCTAAAAAAGGTGTCCTTGAAAACCTGCTTCTGCCCAGAGCTGAATTTAAGTCTATGTGTCCCTTCCTTCTTGAGGAACATGTCTCTTAATCTATAACATATTGACATGGATGAAGTGTCAGAAGCACTTGAGGTGGAAAGACATTGATATATAGAGGCAGGGCTCTGGAATTTCTTCTATATCTTGCTCCCAATTAGGTAAATGAGTGTCTTTATCAAGGGCCATATCTGGTACATATATTTGTGGAGAGCAGACATAGCTGGAGTGGAGGGAGTCTGTGCTCAAACTGATCAGTCAATCCTTATGTTTACTTAAGAACATGCATAGGCATCATTAAATAATTACAAGCTAGCAACGTCTAGGAGTTGTGGAATATCCTGAGATTGCTACTCCTAAATCCAGAACCCAGCATTCAGGCAACTCTTAAAGCACTGGCATGTCATTCTGCTATTTGAGTATGGGTTGATTTTCAGAACTGAGGTATCAAGCGGTGTAATTATTTTTAAGTGTGGTGGGTTTTTTTGTTTGTTTGTTTTTGTTTTTGTTTTTTTAAAGTGCTACATCTGTATATATTATACCATATGTAGGAAACCTCAAACCAGTTGCCACCCGGCAACTCTTAACTCATTGCTTTTCTGGGATCATCCTGCAAGTCCTGAGGAATTCTCTAATCACACCGCAGAGCGGGTTCCTTTGGAAATCTGAGATTTCCTGTTGTTGAGGCTTTTTGACTGGTTTTGTTTTCATCTCTGTTTTCCTAAGAAATGTATCACATATGAAATGCACCCCAGCAAAAGCTTTATGGGAGGTGAAGGATGTGCTGTTTTGGAAACCATAGTCCTTCGGGGTTGCTGAAATTGGAATCTGTGCAGCTTTAGCAGATGAGATCTGATATTGATCAATCTTAGTGAAGAAACAGACAGAGGGCTTGGGGACTAACATCTGCTCCTGGGCAGAAAGCTTCATATTCCCTCATAAGGGGAGCAGAATTTGGAGAGACTGCCTGGCTGCGAGGAGTCATTTTTGCTATGTCACTCAGACAGCTCACCCAAAGCAACTGGTCATATGGGTAGCATGTGGAGGCAGACCAAGGGCTTTCAGCTGCATCTGAAATTCTAGGTAAAACCCAAAAATGCTGAATAAACAATGTTCCTCATCATTTTCTCCAGCTGCCTTCAATGTGGAAGTTGCAAAACATTCACAGTCATGAGGACCATGCACTTGGAAGACACACTGTTCTCTTCACTAGCATATGCTTCAGCAACTGTTCATATCTCTCTGGAGGCTAAGACTAAAAGGAAATTGATGAGACCTTCCTAAGGAGAGGTTTATGGCACCTCTGGTCCTGGCTTGCACTGTCTGCTCTAGGGGAGGTCTGAGCAGCTAGTTCTGACATCAGATCATCCTTCCTTTGAAGGAGTGCACTCACATCTGTCTTATGTGCTCTGTTTCCCTTTGTCATGCAAAGACTATTAGTGACAGTCCCAAGAGAGACTGAATTATATATAGCCAGACTTCCCAGTCTGAGACATGCTAAGTTTTTATCCTGAGAAGAAAAAGCAGGAAACAAACATTGGCATCAGAAAGAAATGAAAAAATGGTCTGTGGGAGGGGAGAAAATGCTAAGGGTGCAGCAGCCACAAAAAGCTCAGCTGAATCACAAACCTGTATTTGCTGGACTCTGCAATGAGAAGACTTTAGTGTAGACCCCATCTAACATCAGAGATCTGTGAAGCACTCATAGTCTATTAATAAGGTAGTGTATTAATAAGATTTTATTTTCTACATATCAAATCAGCTTGGTGAGGATTTTCTTCTCAGGGCCTAGCCCAGCCTCTCTGACAATACTCAAATCTGAGCATTTACCTGGAATGATTCAATTTCACTAATGGAAGATGAGAACAATTCTGCCAGCTTTGGAGAATCACAGAATCAGAGAATGGTGGGGATAGGAAGGGACCTCTGGAGATCATCCTGTCCAACCCCCTGCTTGAGCAGGCACACCCAGAGCAGGGGGCACAGGAGCGCAGCCAGGCGGGGTGTGAACGTCTCCAGGGAAGGAGACTCCACATCCTCCCTGGGCAGCCTGTGCCACTGCTCTGGCACCCGCACAGGGAAGAAGTCTTTTCTCATATTCAGGTGGAACTTCCTGTGTTCCAACCTGTGCCCATTGCCCCTTGTCAAATTTTTCTTGGCTTACAAAAGAAGTTTTACTCCATTTTAGATCTGCTTCTACCTGTATTAGGTCTTCTCTCTTACCTGGTAAGCAGACATAGGTCAATTACAGTAGAACAACAGAGAGCCTCATACAACCAAGGCACTTTTTACTTGAGAGAGGTGGTATCATCTCTTCCTACATCACTGGTCATCTCTCCCGTGTAAGCTTACATTCAGCATCTCCTTTGGTCCATCAAGTTAAATGCTTTTCTTGGATGGAAGCTGTGCTTGTCCTGCAGTGCCTCTGATAGGTATCTTTCAGTTCAACACTTCTTTAAAGTACTTTCCAAGGTTTTGTAAGTATAGAAGGACAGCAGCGCTCTGAGATGGGAGCTGCTGAGAGGGAGTGAGTTTTTGCACATATTTACCACCTGCCCACCTCAACAAGAAAACAGCAACCAGCAAAGATATGTACTTGTCTCAGGAAAGAGCTCATGACCTATGGTCGAAAGCACAAACCTTCCCCTGCCACCATTAAGACCAGAGCTCTCCCTCCATGCTGCACCTCCATGGAAAAGCCTTCTCCTAGAGGTGTACAGAGCTGTAGCTCATCACCAGCATGCATGAGGATGAAACACTCCACAACCCCAAAGGGCTTTTGCAAACATTAGAAGCTGGATGTGCTGACAGCTGAGTAAAGAGCCAGGGATACATGTACACCTCGGCTGCTGTCCTGCATTGCTTCACTCCCAAGACCTGCCACAGTGCCAAAGTGCCACAAGTGTTTCTTCTATGTGCTTTTTGGGGATCCAGCATCCACTGCTCTAAGATGTCTGCCTGGTCCACATGTCCAAAAAGGTTGCTTGGCTAAAACAATAATTTGTCTCTCCTTGGAGCTGATGGGCACCTCCTCATCCAACATAAACAGAGGTACTGTTGGTTACTGAAGGGATATGCCACTTTACTAAGGATTTAGGTCAGTGGCTTTCTTTTCTCCAGGAGCACAAGTCCAGTCCTGGTATCTCATGCCAGTTTCCATCACCAGATAGAGAGAGATGTTGTTACAGAGTATTTCATGTTGGCATGCTACATGAGAGCTTCAGAGTAACGAAAACTTTTCACCTTTTGTAGTAAAGGCAGGCCACCAGCATGTACTATAATGTAATCTAGTAAAACACAATATTTTTGGGAGCCTTTCAAATGCTGTGAAGGAACAGCAGGCTGTGGGTGGGCTGCTCTGCTCTATGAATGCTGCCTGCTAACACCCAGATGTCGAATGCCAACTTTCCATTCACTGCTGCAAAACAACAGACTGTCATGTGGTAAAAATAACCATGGGAGGCATGCAACACACTGCAGTGCTTGTTTCACCTACAACACACTGTCAGAAACTGGGCATCCATATCAATGCTGCCCTAAACAATATGTTTCAGGTCAGTGATTTGGAGAATAGGTTTAAGGAAAGGGAAATACTTTTAATTAAATGTTTACTCCTTTGGTATCATTTACCTCAGATCTAAGGTAGCTGCAGAAAATAGAAGATCACTTTCTCACTGTGTAACAATGAAAAAGAAACTCAGAACTGGCTGCTTTCCTCTAACACTCACCCACCTTTAGGCGAACAAGAAAACGAAACCAACTTTAAAGTTTCTTTATGACTGAGGACAGTTTGTGCCAAGAGGGAACCTAAATCCACATCTGACTTCACTCTGCCATTGATACAATGGTACCACCAGTCTTGCAGCCAGGTTTCAAACATTTAATAGTGCAGCAATGCCTTTCCATCCTTATCCCTACTGACAGATTTTCAGTGTACTTAATGAATACTTAATGACTTAATGAATACTAAGGGGACAAATCTTCCTGTTAAGTCTACTGGACCAACCACTTCTTTAAAGAAATGCAAGACACAATACCAGGATTTTCACATGGGGCAGCATAAGTCTTGTTCTGAAGATTCAGGCTAGGCAAGCAGGTGAGCTGGGAGTCCAGGACAAGACTTGCTTCAACTCTGCTTATTCTTCTGTTTCCACTTTGCATTCTTTGATTCAAAGACTGTTTCTAGTCCCCCTATGTTTCAAAATCTCTAAATATATTAAACTAATCCCAACAATAAAATAACCATTCTGTCTGTAATCCACTGTTACACTGTTTATAAGACTGCATTTTCTCTTGATCTTGCACTCACCATTTTTTTAAACTTGTTTGTGCATCTTGTACTTCTCTGTCCATTTGTTGGTAATGATCAGCATATTTGTATGATAACATTTAATTATTGATGTTGCATTCTTTACTATGGACTGTTCTGATTTTTTTCTGTCTTTGTGATGCACGTTTTTTTCAGTTGCTTGGCACATAGCATACAGAAATGCTGACTAATGTAGGCATCCTTCTTCCAAACACTTTTGCAGACAAGGGAGCTCATTAAATCATTACACTTACTCATGTCTAGGTTTACTCACATGCACATATCCTTGCAAGCTTCAAGCTGAAGTATGTGATTTCTTGTATCATGATAACATGGAATTCTAATAAATAAACAGTAGTCTGTACACTCATGCATTTTTGCTGCCCTAGTTGGAATTAAACACCTCCCACACAAACGAGAACTGGTTATACCAGCTTAAGAATAAACACTACAAGCATGTGTGCATTTTGCAATATGTCTGATTTTAGTGGGAAAGTCACTCAAAACTGAATTAGAAAGAGCAATACTCAAATGAAACATTTGTGTTATGTGCAAGGCCTTCAAGACCATCTACAAACCTGTAGCTAGCTCTACTCTTTCCCTAAGGTAGAGATACTTGCCTCATCTGGACAGCACAGACCTACCTGAGCCACATGCTCATTTATGAAAGTTAATCTGGTCTCAAAGACTTAGATTTTCTGTTCTAAGTGTTGCAGTTCACTCAGCTTGTCAGACCTACTGTTTATATCTGGCCTGCAATAAAGATGGATATTTCTCTCATGCCACGGCTGTTCATGTAGAAACTCAGAAGTACAAGAAAAGGACCTTCCTCAGTGCTTCAGTGTGAGCAGAAGAAACAGTGCTCTCTGTGATGACAATGGGATGGTCTGCTGCAAGAGGATGGGGATGACTGCATGTTCCCCCTTGTTAAAGCAGTGGCATGGATGCTGGTTGCCAGCAGAGGTTGGACATTGGCCTTCACGAGTAAGATTCACCCTGATCCTAGAGCAACGGTAAAAGACTTTACATATTTTCCAATAGGGACAAACCTGGCACGTGTGCCACAAGACCCTTTCACAGATGTCTTGATACAGCAGCTGCTCTGTATTTGCACATATGATGCAGTGTGACTCTAACGAATATGCAAGATCCATGGCACAGTGGTCATACAGTCTGCTGGCATCAACTCTATGGCTGGACTTGTAATAGTTTTCCATCCTCCTGGTGTACCAGCTTAGTTTGTCCTCTGTTGCCCTCACTGAGATGGTTTGGGCTGCTTCATAGTGGTCCCGTTGAATAGTGCATACCGCACTTCCAAAGGACCATCAGGCTCCTGTGAACATGGACATAACAATGGTTCCCCCATAATCCTCCCCTCTGATTCTCTCCTGGGAATGCAGAGGGGAAATGTGGTGCAGAGGCAGCGAAAAAAATCCTTTCATGAGGAGTTCATTCTACTTCACTTCTCCGGATAACATGCTTGACAGCTCTCTTCTTCTCATCCCTTCTACAGCCCTTTACATTCTCAGCCTATCTTGATGGGCCCTGGATGTGTCATGTTGTCATGGATGTAAATTGTAAGTAGACTAATGATCTCAACCTCTACTGTCTTATCTCTACACTTCAAGCGTGATATTTTCTTATTTAAATTAAAATACTTTTTTACTGTCTTTGGACTTCCCTTAGAAAGATAACAGGGAAGTTAATAATGCTAGTGAGGCTGTTGAACAAATGTCCTTTCCGCTCAGGAGCAAGCAGTTGATCTGCCATTTGACAGGTCACAGCAGAAGAGAGCTCTGTTACTTCCAAATATTCAAAGATTTTCTTTCATGGCTGCAGTTAAGGAAGAAAAAACCCAAACCACAGGGGCAAAGGGTTTGCACAGACTTTCATCCTACACTTTGAACTAATTAAGCAATCCAGATTTCACTGCCTTCAGAGTGGTACTCATGTAGCTAAAACTAAGCACATGCTGATGTGTTCGCTGGATGGGATCAGAGAGCTTAACACCTTGCAGCATTCAGCATTAATTGAAATATGTATTACAATACGTATTTCTGAAGTTCAGTCCATGTATTCATTCCATCTACTGCACTAATTTATGGAGTAAAACACCAGGTAGAATATGAAATCTAAAAAAACCCAAAACCTTTCTTGCTTTATGTTACCATGGGTGTAAAAGAACGATATACCTTCTCAGATCAGTTTTAAATAATAGGAATCACAAGAGAGAGACTAGTAGTATGAGACAACTCTTACATTCATGCTGATCTGTTACTTCCACGTAGAAGCCATATAGCATTGTCCAAGCTCAGGGTGGGTCTGCTTGAGTATGTCCCCAAAGAAACATTCTCAGTGATTTCTCCAAGAAATTTCACAAGAAACCTGGCATAAGGCAAGTTCAGTTCACCAAATGCTAGGGTAATACCCTAGCCCTTGGACTGTTGGTCCTATTTTCTTTTTTCTGTCACTTATATGCCTCAGCTGGCACATTTGTAAAAGCTGTGTGCCAAATTCGACCAACTTTTGCCAATTTTCTGCTAGCTGAAAAAACTTTAAATTCACTTAGCCTAAATGGCAGAAAAAGCAGTTCTGGAATTTGTTCTATGAGGGATAAAAGCATTTTTCTTATGAGCTTTAGAGCCCATTGTTTGCAGCAGAACAAAGGAAAACACAAAAAAGAGGAAAAACTTCAACTCAGACTACAATGGGAAACTGATAAAAGGAAATAATTCTAACGCCCAAACCTTGCTTCTGAAAGTAGTATATATCTGATCTGCTGGTGGCATCTGCTGCTGCATTTTGAAAAGCCATTTGTACCAGTGCAAAGTGAGTGCAAAAGAGTGCTGCCCCTCTTTGAACTCCTTTTGGCTGTAGGAGGTGTAAAGCAATGGAGAATCTCTCGAGTGTTGACCGAGTCACACATGTGCATCTGAAGGAGAAACAGAGCCCTCTTTTTAGCTCCCTCATGAGAGAAGTCCACCAAAGTCCATTAAACACAAAGATACCATGATGACTATACCTTGCAAACCATGGACATCTGGGAGACAAATTCTGGGCACATTTGGCTGTGTGTGTGTCTGCCTCTTACACTGTTCCCTGGGCAGCTGCTATCAGCTGCCACCACAGCTGGGGACCTGGGCAAGGAAGGTGTCTGATCTTAATGGGAATGACTGTTCTCAGGAAAGCAAAGCAAAACTGTCCCTACCTGTATATGTTTTCTTCCAGCTTTTTCACCTTCAGCTCATCCTCTTCTGACTGCCTTCTTCTGGCTTCTTCCTCTTCTGCAGAGCCAGCAGGAATTCCCTGTAGCAGCCATTTTTCCCGAAGAGCTTTTGACTGTAAGGTGAAAAAAAGCAAACCTTAGGAACAGGCTGAGCAAAAAACATCTGAAGATTGAGAAGGAGCTGTGTCTGCTTTTGAATATTAGATTATCCTCACTGAATTTCTGATTACTGCTTTAGACAGTCAATTTCAGGCAATCCATCAGCCGTTTATTCAGACATCAGATCTTCCAGGTTTAGGAGTCTCAGTTTTACAGTATACACTTTATTTACCATCAATGCCTTAATGTGAAGTTATTTTTAGTTCCTAATAAAAAAAAAGACTTCAAACCACTAACATTATCCAGTCCTGCAAGAATTAAAATCTTTGAACAAAAATGTGGATCTCTCATGAGTGATAAGGCATGTACTGGAAGGACTAAAATAATAAACTTCTTAAAGCTTCAAAACCAAAAGAGCAGCATGGTCTAAATGTTATGTGCTTCATAATGGATAAAATCAGTCTGCTATTAAATTAATCAAAGATGGTTTTTTTATTTATACCATGGATGTGTCTCCATACGTTTACAGGCATACAGACAGACACACACACACACACATGTATACATTCACACAAGCACACACATCACCTCCCAGCCAGACACAAAACAAATGAGCAAAACTCTTCCAGAAACCATGGGTAGTTGAGGACACAGCAACACTGTTGCAGAAAGCATCAATAGCCTACACCAATAGAAGTATTCCTGGGAGTTTGGCTGTATTTTCTACACTGAAAACATGGCTACAGTCTCACCTGGCCACTGTCTAATCCAGCTGCAGCTCACCTAGGGGAGCTGACCAGTGGAAATGCATTGGCTGCAAGCAATCCACACAGAACATCAGCCTGTGCATCTTGTTTGATCCAAATCCTGCCAGAGGGATGTGGCAGATCAGTTGGGAGACAGGACAAACACCCATCAAAGGGAAGATCAGGAGCCCAAAGCCTTGCAGGACTTTGCCCCTAGGCAAGAAGGAAACGGAGCTTGTGGAAAAAATTGTCAACCAAGGGACTGACCAAATTAGCCCCTTGCATTGACCAGAAAAGGGGAACCTTGGTTCTGAATTTTCAAAATGATTGGCAATGCTAGTTCAAGGAACCAGCTCTGAGAGTGTGTATCTTCTCCAGGAAGAGGATCCAATGAGGAAATCATCAGTTCAGAGAAACTGGATTTCAGAGGCTGCCCAAACGTGCAGTATCACTCTTTTCAATGCCCTGTTCATTGCTGGAATGGAACCTGACTTGTGCGAACTATATATAAAGGAAAAACATTCACCAGCAAAAGCAGGCTTCAAACCCAGCCCAAAATAGAAAGATTTTTGACATGACAGACAAGGCTTACTTGTTAGTTTTTGAGTGTATATATAGTCAAATTATCTATGCGCAATCTATTTTTGTCAATCCATGGCCTATTTCATATCAGGCAATTAGATTTTAATAAGGCAGCAGACAGAAAAAAATACAACACACACAAGCGCATTAGACTTTATAAATGACTCTAGCTTTCACTGACTCTAACTTTGCTGCGCACCAGAGAACTTCTAGGTGGCTTGTAAGTGATTTCTATATGAATGCGGACTCCTGCATGACAGAAAAGGTCTTGTGCTCTTGTACCATATAGTCATATTCAACAGCTGGAACACTGATGATGCTGATGCTGGAGATGTACTTCACCTGGCTGAACTCAGTTTTGCTCGTGGACTCCAAGGTGTTAGTTCACAAAACATTAGGGACGGCTGTGTCCTGGCACAGTTTCTGCAGTTCGCTGCCCCTTTTGCTGCCACTGTCGTCAATAGTGCTTCCTGCTACATTTCATGGGCTAGTAGTGAGATTTCTTGGTGAGATCTCTGCTTTCCTGTTCAACCCAGCTGATTACTGCTTGGACATTTCATCAGCTCATTCAAGCTCAATATGCTATGGAAATGTCCCCTCAGCAGAGGACTCCCAAGTCATTATATATACCAAGGAACAAAGTGAGACAGTCAAAGATGGATTTACAGGTCCTGAGGTGCTAAGCATTTAACAACTTGTGCTTTGACATTTAAGAGTTCTCAGTAGTACAACTCAGTGGGCACCTGCTGGGCTAAATCCAGTGCAAAGCAGTGTGAAGGCTGATTGCTCTTTAGAAAAGTGCTGTCTTTTCTTTAAAAAGAAATGTGGCCAGTTGCACATGGAACTATGTTGCTAGATGTGTCATACTCAGTAGTGGTCTCAAATATGAAACCCTGAGTGACACTCGGTTGGAAAAATACCCCCCTAGTTTCTAAAGACCACACTGTAAAAATGAAGGCAGCCTTCTCTCTTTTAAACCTGTTTTAGGTATGGCTGCAGCAGTCCTAATAAAGCCTTTGGCAAAGTGCTGCTTGGACGGCACTGAAGACATTCAGTTAACAGTTCACTCATTTACTACAGGAGGACAGATAAAATCCAGGGTTTTTTTGATCTGTGTTTACAGAATCTCCATGCTGATGCTCAGACAGGGAGAAGCCAGTCCCCTCAGTACAACTACTGTACACCAAAATTAAGATAATTTGTGCAGCTTTTGTTTTGGTCTTTGTTTATGTGAAACATTTAAGCTACAGAATCACATGATTTCTTTCTTCCAGAAGCCTCTTTTTTTTTTTTTTCACTTATTAATAGCATGAATTTGAAACTGGGAAGCATCAATGGGATTTTTTTAGAAGACATATTTAGAGACAAGAATGCTATGATCTACTTAAAATCCTCCCTCTTGGGTGAAATGTCAGCATATTTTATCTAAAACAGGAAAGCTGGTAGCTTTGATGTTTTTGGCTCTTCTTTTTAAGATGAAAATTAAGGCATTCATTAAATACTACAGTGAGGAATCCAGACAAGAAGACTCTGAGAAATGGAAACATTTATAAGAAACATTTCTTAAAATTCAGAGTGTCTATTTGCCAAGCTGTTGAGGTTACGTATATTTATACACCCACTGCAAATACAATAGGCAAACGGGCAGGCACATGTCAGGAGACCACGCACAGTCGTCTTGCTGTCCGGGAAATATTTTCTCCCCTGCCAGATGACTGGCAAAACGCTGAGGCAGTGGGTAAGGGTGGAATAATCTCTCACCTGCTTTGACCAAAGCTTTCCCAGGGCATTTTCTTCAGAAACCCCGGTAAAGGCTTTGGCACATATGATGAGACAAAGGGTGGGTAGGGAGCAATAGGGACGTGGTGGTAGAGCTGCGCTGGGTGCTTGGGCACAGCTCCTGGGTATGAGACAGTCCAATGAGGCAGTCAGCACTGAGGCAGTCCTGCCAGATGCAAACCAGAGCCAGATGTGGCCTAGAAACAAAAGATGGTTTGTTGCCATCTGTCCTCCGCAGCTACGAAATTTGGGTTATGCTTCTTGAAAAAATCTTGCATAATCTTATCCCAGGAAGAATAGGAGGTGTTTCTCATATCTGCTAAAAGGAGAATGCTTGCATGAGGATGGAGCCCAAAAATAGCTAGCTGTATGGGTTACCCTTGCTTCACAATGTTGTGCATTTGCTTTACTTAACAGTCTGTGATTAAAATGGCCACAAGCTAGTATTTCAGCATTGCTCCTCCTTCATTGTCTGTTACAGGCTTTAACTCTCTGCTGCATCTTGGAGCTTCTTTATGCACCAAAGTTTTGCTGTATGATTAGACATTGTCAGAGTGATAGAGGGCTCCACAAATGGCCAGATAAACTACTGTAAAAATACAGGTATTTGTACAGCTCATTCCAATACTGAGGTGTGAATGCGCTGTACTTTCAGAAGGCACCATTTCACTGGTACAACAGCTACGCTATGTACAGTTTGGTATAATCATTCCTTAATTTACTGCAAGGGTATAACTTCTTCAGGAATAAATCCTTCAGCAGAAATTAGACCATGTCATTAAAAAGGCTCTCTGTTACTGAAGTGGAAAGGGCACCGGGCTTGTGATGCTCTAGGTCACCACTGCTCTCAGGTGATTTGGTTTCTTTGCACACATGTGAGATTGCAGAGATAACTGGCAGCTCCACGCTTATTTTGTTCAAATGTAGGGAAGCAGAGCGACTTTTCTGCACCATGCAAAAAAAAAAAAACAGGTCACAATTCTGTGAACAGATCATGGTGAGGACAGAAATAAGTGAACAGATGTTGGACAGGATAGAAAAAAATCATGCCAAATGTCTGAAAGCAGTAGACACAGTGATGGCCATAAATGTGGTGCACAGCTCTCTTACATGCTACTTATTTCAGTTTTGATGTTTCAGGACCGTGAAGCCTGAGGGCTTTAACCTGTTGACATTTAGGGCTAGCAAGAAAATAATGCAGAGACCCCAAACACACATAGTAGAATTAATGCTGTATTGAAAAGAAATTATTTATTTCCAATGCTGCGTTTTGCTTTAATGTTGCATCAAAAGTTTAAGTATTGGGGAACATTTTATTATAGCAAGTGAATCCTTTTATCACCTTTTCATATCTGATTATGTGCATTATATGCCACTTCTGGATTCCCTGCTTGTGAAAGGTAATTAATTCTAGCCATCACTCTTGTTGATTTTCTATCTACTTCCATAAACAATGCTCATAAAGAGTAACACACTTCCAGTCCTATATGAAGTGTGGCAGTGTCTTAACCTGAGGCCCAGATACATTTCCCAGATTTGTCCTTTGACCCTTTATGACAGTATAAAAGCCGGTTCTTGCTGTGCTGCTACCTTTCAAGGTAGATTCTTCAAGCAGTGTTGGTTTTTTTTGGTGTTTACAAGTGGTTATGAGAGCAGTGCTTGCTAAAGTGGAGCACTCCTCTGGCTGCTGTGTAATTTTCAAGGAAGCAGATAATCCTGAGGAGAAACAAAGGTCAAAAGTTGACCCAATACAGCCTCCTCCAGTAAAATGTGCCTGCTTTTGAGAAACACTACTGGATGTGGACTATTCAGGGTAATGATGCTCTTCTGTACTGTGCAAAATGAGCAATAATGATCCCTGGTGTAATTCTACTGAAATCATTAGTGCTACATCAAAGACACTTTTACTGAAATCTTCGCCAAATTGAAGTTTTGCCAAAACTCTTTGGGTTTTGAGGCTTGAAGGCCACCAGACATTAACGATTTAGAGCTGGAGTTATTTATTATGAAATTATTTTCTCCTTACATGCATTCATTATTTCTCTCCTGGAAAAAAAGGTGAATGCAGGAAGTTGGTTCCTCATATTCTCAGATATGCATATAACCAGACCATGCCCTACTAAACAAGTCCAATAAACCGCTTTCTTCACCTGGCAGGGTGAGTCAGGTATTAGCCCCACACATTCCCATTAGGACACTAGTGTAACAGGCTGCATCTCAGATTTGCTCTTTGCATTTCAGAAAGTTCCCTTGGTACAAAATGGTTGAGTTTTCCAGGCATAACTGGAGCTCTGGAAGCAGCAATGAGTCCAGCTTTGTTGTTCAGCATCTACCTGAAGCCCCCTGCCCAGGGACTGCAGATTTGTCAGCCAGCGGATCAGCTACAAGAGGGAAGGTTTCCTATAGCAGCAGAGCATGCTCTGTCTATGCATGTTCCCAAGCATATGCCTGGGCTGATAAAATGGAATTTGCAAGGAAAACAAGTGTAAGAATGACCACTACTGAAAATCCTCAGGGATTCTTCCCTTTTCTTTTCTATGTTACTGCGGCTGCTCTGAACACTGCAGCTCTTGCTTTCCATATTTTCAGGCAGCTTTGCCTGCCATCCAGCTGGCCCTAACCCAGAGTAGTGTGGGTTACTCGGTGGATCTGGGTCTGACCTTCTGGTGTGCAGCACAGTTGCCAGCATTAGCAAAGAGGTTACTGGGACGTGTACAGAGATTATAGAAAGACTTGTTCCTTTGCCAGTAGGCCTTCCCTTGCCTTCCAAAAATGGTAAATAAATATGTGTGCATGGCTGTAGTGTGAGCAACCATGTTAATATTAGATGCCTGTAACCATTCATGAATAAATTTGCGAATGCAGGGAAGGGCTGTAGAAATAAGCAATATGACAGTCAGGGCCATCATGAAATAAGCAGCTCCTCAAAATGTACTCCCGTGTGATGCTGTAGTTTTTCATTTAGCAGTTGGTGAACAAAACAGTCTTAGTCTTTGCCGAGACTGACGCAGAGTTTTCCTATGTGAGGCTTCAGTGTGAGAGAGTCTGCTTGCAAAATGGAGGAGAGGTGTGGTCCTCAGCAAACACAAAAGATTTTACTCTGCTCTGCTGCAAGATGGATGTGGCCCGTACTGCATGACTGGCCCTGGAACAAAACAAGCAGACATTTCCAGATTGTGGCTATGATCTGCTTTTGCTTAGCAGCAAAACTTTCTGTTGCCTTTCCAGTCATCTAAGACACTTGTTATAGCCTAAGGAGCATGTCTACGTGATACACAGATATGGCTCAAGCATTGCCCAGATTAGGGAATCAAGTCATGCTGAAAAACTTTCAGCTTGATTGCAGTCTTGACTTCAGTCACAAGATCATAGCTAACGTAAGTATAATTCAAATAAAACATGTATGTTAGCAGCTGGAGCTTAGCCAGCCCAACACCAAATAGCATGTTTGTAAACATGTGATCACGAAATGATAGTTTTGGTTCTTGGAGAAGTAAGGAAGGGGGTCAGCAGAACTGCTACCTTGGATTCCCGGAGGGCAGACTTTGGCCCGTTTAGGAGACTGCTTGACAGAGTCCCGTGGGAGGCAGTCCTCACGGACAAGGAAGGCTGGACAGTCTTCAAGAAGGAAATCTTAAAGACAAAGCAGCAGGCTGTCCCTATGTGCCGAAAGGTGAGCGGGCGGGGAAAAAGACCGGCCTGCCTGAACAGAGAGCTTTGGCTGGAACGCAGGAAAAAAAGGGAATTTATGACCTTTGGAAGAAGGGGCAGGCAGCTCAGGAAGACTACAAGGAGGTTCTGCAGGGAGAAAATTAGAAAGGCCAAAGCCCAGCTAGAACTTAATCTGGCTACTGCCATAAAAAACAATCAAAAATGCTTGTGTAAATACATTAGCAACAAAAGGAGGGCTAAGGAGAATCTCCATCCTTTATTGGATGCGGGAGGAAACATAGTGACAAAGGATGCGGAAAAGGCTGAGCTACTTAATACCTTCTTTGCCTCAGTCTTTAGTAGTAAGACCAGTGTTGTCCAGGTACCCAGCTCCCTGAGCTGGAAGACAGGGTCAGGGAGCAGAATGGAGCCCCCATGATCCAAGGGCAAATGATTAGTGACCTGCTACAGAACCTAGGCACACACGAGTCTATGGGGCTAGAAGGGACCCACCCAAGGGTACTGAGGGAGCTGGCGGAGGTGCTCACAAAGCCAACTGCAATCATTTTTCTAGAGTCCCGCCTAACCACAGAGGTCCCGGCTGACTGGATATTAGCAAACGTGACACCCACCTGTGCAAGAAGGCGCGGCAGGAGGACCTGGGGAGCTACAGGCCTGTCAGTCTGACCTTGGAGACAGGGAATGCTATGGAGCCACCACATGGCACCTACGTGACAACAATGTGATCACATCCAGTCAGCCTGGGTTTATGAAGGGCAGGTCCTGCTTGATTGACCTGATCTCCTCCTATGACAAGGTGTTCTGCTTAGTGGATAACAGAAAGGCTGTGGATGTTGTTTCTCCAGACCGTAGTAAAGCTTTTGACACCATTTCCTACATCATTTTCATGGAAAAACTGGCTGCTCATGGTTTGGACAGGCATACTCTTCTCTGGGTAAAAAAACTGGCTGGATGGCCAGGCCCAAAGAGTTGTGGTGAATGGAGTAGAACCCAGCTGGCAGCTGGTCACAAGTGCTGTCTCCAGGGCTCAGTATAGGGTCCAGTTCTGCTTAGTATCCTTATCAATGATCTGGAGGAGGGAATCGAGTGCACCCTCCCTAAGTTTGCAGGTGACACCAAGTTGGGTGGGAATGTTGATCTGCTGGAGGGCAGGAAGGCTCTGCAGAGGGATCTGGACAAGCTGGATCAACGGGCTGAGGACAATTGTATGAGACTCAACAAGGCCAAGTGCCGGGTCCTGCACTTGGGTCACAACAACTCCAGGCACCACTACAGGCGTGGGGAGGAGTGGCTGGAGAGGTGCCTGGTGGAAAAGGACCTGGGGGTGCTGGCTGACAGCCAGCTGAACACGAGCCAGCAGTGTGCTGAGGTGGCCAAGAAGGCCAACAGCATCCTGGCTTGGATCAGGAATAGTGTGGCCAGCAGGAGCAGGGAGGTGATCGTGCCCCTGTACTGGGCACTGGTGAGGCCACACCTTAAATCCTGGGTTCATTGTTGGGCCCCTCAGTACAAGAAGGACATTGAGGTGCTGGAGCGTGTCCAGAGAAGGGCAATGAAGCTGGTGAAGGGTCTGGAGAGCAAGTCTTATTAGAAGAGGTTGAGGGAGCTGGGGTTGTTTATCCTGGAGAAGAGGAGGCTGAGGGGGGACATTATTGCTCTCTACAACTACCTGAAAGGAGGTTGTAGCGAGGCAGGTGTTGGTCTCTTCTCCCAAATAACAATTGATAGGATGAGAGGAAATGGCCTCAAGTTGCACCAGGGGAGGTTTAGATTGGATATTAGGAAACCTTTCTTCACTGAAAGGGTTGTCAGGCATTGGAACAGGCTGCCCAGGGAAGTGATTGAGTCCCCATCCCTGGAGGTATTTAAAAGCCATGTAGATGTGGTGCTTAGGGCCATGGTTCAGTGGTGGACTTGGCTGTGCTGGGTTAATGGTTGGACTCAATGATCTTAAAGGTCTTTTTCCAACATAAACAATTCTATGATTCTAAAGGAGATCAAACAGTATCCTGTAGAGTTGGAAGTTTATTGTTGATATTCATTGTTCAAGAAATGAAGAAAACACTTCTCTCAAATATCTTGACTTAGTGATCTTAAAAATTCTTTTTAAGAAGCATAAATTTAGACCAAGAGTTGTAAATGTTTTCCAGCAGTCAATGTGTATTCCTCTCACAGAATATTAAAATACATTAACCAGCTTTTTTTCAAGCATGTTAAGACCTGCCCAATATAATTGACAACCTTTTTTTGACCAGGTATTGCAGATTGATGGCTTAACCTCTTCCAGAGTCTCTTTGCCACTGTGTCACTTGTCTGAGTCTTCTTTTTTAATAAAATCCTTATGCAGTGGTCCCCTCAGGTTAGGTTCACTGGTCCTCAGGTCTTGTTTCAGAGCTGCTCAAAAGTTTCCTGGTTTCTCCAAGGCAGTCTGCTCATCCAAGGGACTAGTGTCCTGCCTGTTCCTAAGGAACCTTTCTCCTCTTTCCCCTTATCTCCTGGGGTGACAGAGGCTTGCTATAGCACCAGTGAGCCACTGGTCTGGGTGTGCAAGGACAGTACATGTGGGGAGATGAATAAATAAATAAATAGTAAAGAAGGTAAGTAAACAACTAAATAAAAATAAGCGATGGCCACTATTATGATAAGCACCACCCGTAATCATGGCAGCCAAAAGGCTTTGCAGAGATTATCTCTCCCCTTTGTTTGCTGTGGCTGGTCCATTCGACAGCCCTTCAGCTCCCCTGAGTATTTACTCAGTCACTTCTCCTTCTCAAAGCACACATTCAGCAGAGCAACAGAGCAGACAGGAATGTGTTAAACAGTGAAATGTGACGCAGAAATGGGTGAGGGAACAGTGAGATAGCTGGCATGATTTTTATTCTCTTGGGAAGGGCTAGATCTCAGCTGGGTGCCCCCGTGGTAAGGCAAGAGAATGAGAGATCATGGCTGCAGCATAAGCTGTATGCAAGTGGAGCTGCAGATGCACTGGAAGGCACGTCCATGGCAAGCTACCAGAGAGATGGGCAGGATGATAGCTATAGCTCTTTCATGAAGGTCGCATGCTTTGTCTCTTTAAAAACTCTCAGGAATAGAAATTGCAGCTGTGCAAACCAAGGCCCAGTTAGGAATGCTTTGGGGGAAAAATGTGCCGATTATTTTACATTCTCAGGATAAGCTTCCCATCCATTAGCAAGATCACCAGTGTAAATATTTTGTGTGCATTGCTTTTAAATTGTTCAGGTCCCATATTTTATTTAACTTTGTAAACTAAGTAGACAGTTGTTTCCATACAAAGATGAAGAAGAAGAAATAAAACCCAAGCTGTTTCAGCTGCAAGGAAACACACCACAGCAAAGAGACACAAAGTTTCTGTCTCTCTTGCTCAGATCATTCATCAGCCTCAGAGACCTGGTCTGTACAGACTAGTTTCCCTGAAGGGGATCATAGGTATGTCCTGAAAGACAGTAAGAGTTTCTAATATTCATTAAAGACTTGAGATGGCATTGAGATGAAAAACAAGAATAAGATGAAAGATAAATTATAGGATCTTTTCTACATATATTTTCTATACATCTGGGCTACCAGAAAGTTCTGCTTGAAGTAACAGGTGAAAACAATCATGCTGATACCTAAGGTGAAGAGTTGGGGTTTGTTCTTCAATCTCTCTCTTTAGGAAGTCTTAGAATTCTGACTTCTTCATGGCAGGATGATAATGATGGCTCTGTCCAATTGCTTGGCATTTTGCTTGGGGCAAGATTAAGCACCATAATGAGAATAAACAATAAACTGCCAGTGGCTGCTGCAGGGGAAGAGGAGGGATGAGGGAACCGGGCTGTCCTCCCAGCAGGCATACACTAGCAGTGGAGGGACACAGTTTGCAAAAAGGGATGTGGCAATGAGGGCACACATGGTCCTCAGGGCAGTGGCCGGACCTGGGAGGTTTCCCAGGGGTCTGTAGGATCTCTATCCTGGGCAAGAGTCCAAATGTAATGGAATGATGATGTGCATGGGAGTAACCTGCTCCTGTTGGCAGGTGCAGGAGGAGACCTCCAGGCTCCCCTCACACATAAATTACTCTATGACTCTGTGAGAACGTCTTTGTTTCCCAGGGATTTTGGAGCTGGAGTAAGAAATAGCAGCAAGCTAGCTGAAGTTTCTGGGCTTCATGTCGTTGGACTGAAAAATGGCATAAGACTAACTTTTGCAGTTACACACATGAAAAGGGTTTGATCACACTTTTACATCCTTGAGGCAGAAATTTAGGCATGCTTTGGTTTTCCCTATGATTACTCACTCTATATTTTCAAAGGAAGTAAAGCATCATTTTGAAAGAAAAAATAATAACAATTAAAAAATTAACTCTTTTTGGAATAGGTAACAATCTGAGATTTTGAAAACTGGCAACCCTCTCCCCTGAGAACAAATAGGCTTTGCAAGTTGTCATCATTACTACACTTCACAGTTGCTTTTACTATTGTCTTCTGAAAGAATAATTTCCTCTCTACATTCAGTCTGTCATGGGCTTCCATTTATCACTGCTTTGCACATGCACACATCAGTCAAAAGAGGCAAAAATAAAAGCTATTTTTCAGAGATTCCCTTATTCTCTGGTCTTAAAAGTTCTTATATTCATTGTTTTAAAAAGCTGCATTCAGGTCATGTGAATTCACTTTTGAGCACATATCAGGCCATTAGGAGCAGCTGGGGTTGAAGCGAGCCATAAACATCCTTGAGCTACTTTGACACAGTCTGGCTAAAAGAAAATTGCCGGAGTGGCAGCGACCTGCTCAAAGGAGCTTGTCACTGGTGGAAACAAGAGAGTCAGTTCTGATGGGTTTCAAGGAAGCCCTACCTGTATGGGAACACTTACATGGTCATCTCAGGATAACTCTGCCCCACTTATCATAGAATTGTTAAGGTTGGAAAAGACCCTTCAGATCATCGAGTCCAACCGCTAACCTATCACTGCCAAGTCCACCACTGAACCGTATCCTCAAGCATCACATCTACCCTTCTTTTAAATACCTTCAGGGATGGAGACTCCACCACCTCCCTGGGCAGCCTGTTCCAATGCCTGACAACCCTTTCAATTAAGAAGTTTTTCCTAATATCCAACCTAAACTTCCCCTGGTGCAGCTTGAGGCCATTTCCTCTCGTCCTATCACTTGTTACTCAACCCCAGCTCCCTCAGCTGCTCCTCATCAGACCTGCTCTCCAGACCCTTCACCAGCTTCGTTGCCCTTCTCTGGACACGCTCCAGCACCTCAATGTCCTTCTTGTACTGAGGAGCCCAACACTGAACCCAGGATTTGAGGTGCAGCCTCACCAGTGCCAAGCACAGGGGCACCATCCCTGCCCTGCTCCTGCTGGCCACACTATTGCTGATCCAAGCCAGGATGTTGTTGGCCTTCTTGGCCACCTCGGCACACTGCTGGCTCGTGTTCAGCTGGCTGTCAGCCAGCACCCCCAGGTCACTCTCCACCTGGTAGCTCTCCAGCCACTCTTCCCCAAGCCTGTAGTGGTGCCTGGGGTTGTTGTGACCCAAGTGCAGGACCCGGCACTTGGCCTTGTTGAATCTCATACAATTGTCCTCAGCCCATCGATCCAGCTTGTCCAGATCCCTCTGAAGAGCCTTCCTGCCCTCGAGCAGATCGACACTTCCACCCAGCTTGGTGTCACCTGCAAATTTAGGGAGGGTGCACTCAATCCCCTCATCCAGATCATCAATGAAGATGTTGAACAGGACCGGCCTGAACACTAAGCCCTGGGGAACACCTGAAAGTACAAGTTGCACAACAATACCTTTTTCCTGAATAAAAGCATTCTTTGGATTATACCAGAGCATACCAGACAGATTATACCAGAGTAATTATGGAATATTCAGCTGCGTGGCAATTACATGTAAGCGGAGAAGAAACGTGTTAAAGGACTGAAGCTTTCATCTCTTTGGGGTAGTCAATTTATGTAGCTGGCCTGGGGAAACTATTCAGTTATGGCTGAAAGATTTTACCTGGGGATAGATATTTTGTCTTCTGATTACTTGAAAAGAAAACATACATATTTTTAAATCTCTCCTTTCCAAATGCTACTTCCTCATAAGGATATCGTAAGGTTGCATACTCTGTAAGCAATTCAGAAAAAGCAAGTGCCCTAAATCCTTAGGCTATGCAGTCTTATTCCTTCCCATTCTCTTTCTGGCCTAATGAATCTGGATTTCTCTTTTGGATTATAAAACAAGTTAGCAGAAAGGAAGAGAGATGAGATTCCCAGGGTAAGGCGGGCATCAACCCAAAGTTGTTAATGCACAGAAAGGAATGAACAGGGGTCTCCTACGCTCTGGAAATGGAAATTTCTCTCCAGATTAGCTCCTAACCTCTTCATACCCTAGAGCTGCAGTTGGGAAATGGAGATGGCAGGACATTCCGGTCTCTCAGAGGTGTGGTGAGCTCCAGTATGTTAAAAACAGAGGGTCAACCTAGGACTATCATAGTAGACATCACACATCAGAAGAAGTGCTTGACTATCAATAAGATTAGATTTTGTGGGCTATTGCATTGGTCCTGTAGAGAATGGAGACTGTCCATGACATCATCAAACATTTTTTTGTGTGTTTGACTGAGTCGCCGTTCAGTTTAAGGGTTAATTTAGTCGAAAATAATAAAGGGATTCAACATAAAGGAATAACAAGATTCCTTAATTCACAAAAGTAATCTCTGTTTTACCACACTGTTACATATATAAAAATAGATATACCTACCCATACATGGGTACCTATATGGGTAGATATATATATTTAACTTCTCTGATAGAAGTTATTTTAAGGCTAGAATGAACTGAGGATTACAATGTAAATGTGGAATAATAAAATAAAATTTGTTTATAGATATGATAGTTTCAGCTGAAAACATACCCTAACAAAATCTCTATAACATAAAAAGGCTTCCCTTTCCCTTTCCCTTTCCCTTTCCCTTTCCCTTTCCCTTTCCCTTTCCCTTTCCCTTTCCCTTTCCCTTTCCCTTTCCCTTTCCCTTTCCCTTTCCCTTTCCCTTTCCCTTTCCCTTTCCCTTTCCCTTTCCCTTTCCCTTTCCCTTTCCCTTTCCCTTTCCCTTTCCCTTTCCCTTTCCCTTTCCCTTTCCCTTTCCCTTTCCCTTTCCCTTTCCCTTTCCTTTCCCTTTCCCTTTCCCTTTCCCTTTCCCTTTCCCTTTCCCTTTCCCTTTCCCTTTCCCTTTCCCTTTCCCTTTCCCTTTCCCTTTCCCTTTCCCTTTCCTTTCCCTTTCCCTTTCCCTTTCCCTTTCCCTTTCCCTTTCCCTTTCCCTTTCCCTTTCCCTTTCCCTTTCCCTTTCCCTTTCCCTTTCCCTTTCCCTTTCCCTTTCCCTTTCCCTTTCCCTTTCCCTTTCCCTTTCCCTTTCCCTTTCCCTTTCCCTTTCCCTTTCCCTTTCCCTTTCCCTTTTCCCTTTCCTTTTCCCTTTCCCTTTCCCTTTCCCTTTCCCTTTCCTTTCCTTTCTTTCCTTCCTTTCCTTTTCCTTTCCTTTCCTTTCCTTTCCTTTCCTTTCCTTTCCTTTCCTTTCCTTTCCTTTCCTTTCTTTCCTTTCCTTTCCTTTCCTTTCCTTTCCTCCTTTCCTTTCCTTTCCTTTCCTTTCCTTTCCTTTCCTTTCCTTTCCTTTCCTTTCCTTTCCTTTCCTTTCCTTTCCTTTCCTTTCCTTTCCTTTCCTTTCCTTTCCTTTCCTTTCCTTTCCTTTCCTTTCCTTTCCTTTCCTTTCCTTTCCTTTCCTTTCCTTTCCTTTCCTTCTTGCCTTCAGAGTAAAGATGTAATTATGTTATAGATTAAGTGTTAATGAACTGAAGTCTTTAAGAAATAGATGTTAACAGAAATAAGTCCCTAATATTTATACCACTCCAGAAATAAAATAACTGTGGTAAATGGATTTATTGTAATAGCGAAAGTAACAGCAGAGAAGTAATTTTTCATTCAATTAGGAGGTTTTGTGCTGTTTATTTTATCACCAGCCACCACCAAACAGAGCTACAGCAAACAATTATAGAAATTCTGTCCAACTAACTACAGAGGCAGCCAGATCTTGGAAGAAACACTTCTACCCTGAAGTTTATTTAAAATAATAAACATCTCCATTCTAATGGGCCCACCCAACTGCTGCCTAGCTGAACAAGTTCTTAAAAGAAGCTCTTGCTTGTAGGTTATATCTCCAGTGCAACTAATCAACCAAAATAAATTATTTTCTTCCTCAAGAAAATACATCATGTTGGTGGATACTGCAGACTGTGTTTGCGTAAGCTGAATTTTGCCCAGTTCTCTGATCTCAAACTATAGGAACTGGTAACACCTCCATTTCCCACAGACGTGGTAAGCCCTGTTTTTAAGAGTATGGCCATTGAACTGCTGATGCATGAAGTTTAAAACCTCTCTACTGTTAACCAAAAAAACCCCATAACCCCCACATCTTGTGTTATATAAAAGAAGGATTATTTTGGTATTAAAGATTAAAGTAGGTTGAAGGGAAGGAGAGCTCTTGTAAACTGCCTCTTATTACAGCAAAACAGTACATTCAGTCATAAAAAATAGGGCTGCAAAGCACCTTTATATCTTTTCCAGCACCAAGGGCCTTTCAAATGAAGCATCCGATTGTAAAGTAGACAAATACACCTCCTGCCTTCCATGGAGTGCCCCAATGGCTCTGAAGTACCACATGGATGCTCTGTGCCCACCAAAGTTCCTACTTTCCAGTGATTCACAGAAAAGGTGATGAGGCTTTCACTGTCATCAAAGAGGGAATTCAGTTTTTAGAAACTACACTACTCCAGACTGTCTCCTACTCCAGACTTTCACACTTGGGGAGTTTCACTTGATTAACTCAGAAACTCCCACATACCATTAATAGGTGAGTCACGTTTTTGTCCTGGTGTCCTCAGCCACAAAACCACTGACCTCATTCTCAGAAGCCTTTGCAAAATGTGTTGCCAAATCCTCGTCCACGTTCAATGCTGACATTCACCAACTCTAGCATTTGCTGGGCTGTTCTGCCTAAAACAACGGAGCAGTGGCTGCTGTTCCCTTATTTTCAGCCATGTATGTAACAAGTGAAAAATGAAAGAACTGATAGTAGAGTGAAGTCAATTTACCAGGGGTCTAGTTGGCATCAGCAACTTGAAAACTGTAGGTAATCCAGCATAAACATTTGGAATAAACTATTTATATAGGATATTATTCCTATGTGAATAAAATTGTCTGAAATTAACAGAACCCCTGTAGCTTTCACAACCTTTATTAGGTAACCAAACAAGCTATTTTGCACAGTGTAATTTTAAAAGAAAGTGTCTCTGGCATCGCACAGAAATGAACAAACCCATTGAATTCTGGCATGAATGTCTTTCGGTGAACTCAAGCTGTTCTGCCTGTGGGATCAACCCAGTTACTGCAGACACAGGATTAACCTAGATATTATTTTCAAAGGTTTCTCCACAGCAGATTTTGCTGAACACTGATATGATGTCCTTACACTGGCATCAACAACGTAGCAGCATTTTGAGGAAATACATGGTCTTCCTAGGCAAGCCTGGCCTTTTCTACCAGGATTTGTGTCTTGCACAGAATTAGTTGAAATCCACACAATTCAGGGAATGAACCATGTTCTACCTAGCACTTCCAAAGGAAAATGGATGCACTTATTTTGGGCTGTGTGAGCCAGACTGGGGGCCATATCAGACTTGGGGACTATAGTCATAACAGCCTTAGAGCCCCTGGCTTGCAGAGGCTCAGAGCAATCAGCATGAGGTGAGGGGGAACCGTGGGGAGGTGGAGGAGGATGCACAGTTTTTCAACTGAAGATAGCAGCCTGGCAGGCCAAATACCGTTTTGGTCAGCACCCCACTGAGCAACCAGAACACTGAACAAAGCGTGAAAAGAAAGTGCAGTTTGCTTGGTCTGTCTTCACAGAGGAAGGGAAATACCCTCAGCCAGAGCCTTTTTATCTTTTTCTTTTCATTTTAATTTTTATTTTGGTTTTGTTTGTTTGTTTGTTTGTTTTTCCAAGCCCGTGGAGTAGCTGCCCTCCGTCTATTTGGGAAGGGCTCAGCAGCAATGAGGATGAACTCTGCAATCCCAGATAGACCTCTGCCATCACCTCATCCAGGTGTCCCAGCGTACAGTTGCTTAATGGTACAGTGAGGTACAGGCAGCTCCTGGAGCAGCAGGCACCGTGACTACTCCAGTAAAAGCAACACACTTCTCTGATGACAACTGATGACAATTGATGCCATTGAATGGAGCGGTAGAGAAGCTCCTGTCATATCTTAATGCTCATCCTTGCACCCAGTGTTACAAAGCTTAAGTCTGGCGGTGTTTTTAATTGAGAAAGCTGCCATTTTAAATTTCTGTGCCCTGACCTCCCCTTAGCTTCCTGTATGATTACTGCTTTTGCTCCAGGCTGTGAGACAAATAGTAAAGAGAAATGGTTAATTTTCATGTGTGTTACTCAAGAAATCCATGCAGCAAGACTGAACCTCCACTAGTGGCAATTGGCATAACAGGGCTGAAGTCAGTGCCAGTTTACACCAGCCAAGGGGCAGACCCCACTGCACCACCTTGAGAGGTTTTACTTTTCCCTGTGATTGATGATTAAATTCAGTTTAGCAAAAGCTATATCAAAATAAAACAGATGAAGCAGAGAATTGCCAGAGCTGGCTTTCTAAAAGGCACTCCTTAATAACCACATGAAAAAGCATAATTCAATTAGCTTGGAAACAGTTAACATGATAAAGGAAGTCCTCAGCTTTGCAGAAAAAAAAAAACAACCCAAGCATCATAAAGGCACTGGAAAGGCATCTTACTGCCCTGCTGCATCGACCTATGGTCATCAGAAGAAATTCCCTGTTGCCTGTATTCAACGGCATCCTGAAAGAAATGGCAACTCCTGTTGCCCCACAGAAATACAATCACATCATTGACCAATAATCCCAAAATCAGTGTGTGACATCCACAAAATTACGGTGAACCTGATGGAGCATTTGAGTAGGCTGCAATCAGTTACTTGAGCTTAACTGCATCATGTTTACCAGAAAATGAGGAATAGTTTATAGAATATGATGGCAGGGGCTTGGAGAAGCAGGATAAGGATCCTGTCTGTGGCATAACTTGAAGTCTGGTCTTTGAGTGCATGCGTGGGCAGAGAAGATATTCTGTGCACCATCTCCCCACACAGGTGCACTGTTCACACACACACACACACGCTGTTGCACAAGCAACCTAAATGCCTTATTTAAAAAAAACCAGCTCAGCTCACTTGCTGCAAGGACAAACTGTCCAGTCCTGATCATCTTTCTCAGATATTTTAATCACTGAAATTCCTCAGGCCCTGAACTAATCTTATGAGATTTGACCCACAAATGCGCACAGTTACAAAAAGATCACATGTACGTTTTTGTTCTTCTCTTTGCTATGCACAAATGTAAGGACAAACTCTGCTAGTGTCAGGAAGGATAAATAACCAGGATGGCTTTCAAACGATGCTATCTGCAGCTGTCATGGAGTCCACAGGAACTGGAACTGCTTGGCACCCTGTTAAATATCAAGGTGCCTGTCCATATAGACATAAACATATGCATCAACACCCTCCCTGCATGTAGACGCATGCCCATTTTATTATGCTACGTACAGCTAAGAACTCTATCCTACAATTAAAGCTTTACACACACATATGCATTCTAACTAGTACACCCTCTGCAACACACACAGACACAAAAAACCTAATGACAGGCACCAGAAAAATCCAACGCAGCTCTGCAGGCAGAAAGTGCTCACTGAAGCCATGCAGTGCACACCCAATCCACAGCGACTGGTGTCTTATCATTATGTATAATAAATAACAGTATTTAACAATATCAGCACAGACGTGCTGCCTGCACTCACACCCTTCTGACTCCATGCTCCTAAGCCATTTCTGCAACATGGTCCTGTGCATGAAACACACAGAATGAAAAGCAGGCAGGACACGATCACTGCAAGCGATAGGCTCCGCAGTGGAAGCTGCTGCATGTCGGAGTGGGCTCTTCCCAGCTTTCAGACGTGTGATCTGCATGTCTAATAATTAACATATTTAGTCAATCCATCGTTTCTGGCATAAGTCCCTTACCTTGAAATGCTGCAGCTGAAGTATCTGGTCCTCAAGCTGTTGTCTCTTGCCTTCTATTTCTGTCTGCCTTTTCCTTTTCTCCTTGAAAAAATAATTTGAGAGAGAGAGAGAGAGAGAGAGAGATCTCGTCAGAAAAACGGAGGCTTTAAGGGTAGCGGATTCGTAAGAGCATGTAAGCAGTCAAATGCATCTGTACAGATGTCACCAGTCCCATTTCACCTGCTCCTCTGCCTGCTGGTATGCAAACAGCAGTGTCCTGGGAAGACGCCAGCCCCAGACTAGCCGGTTGCTTGCCAGCAGGAGAAATTCTCCTCGCTCGCTCCCGGCAGCTGGAGCAGCAACAGAGTGCACAGTCCCAGAGGAGGGGAGAAAACAGGCATAATAGCTGAGAGAGAAGTTAAAGGGACAAAGATGTGCTTTTGCATTTGAGATCCCAGGCCAAAAACAGGGAACGCATAGTGCTATTTTGTGACAAAAAGGTGTCTTCAAAGAGGTGGGTGGCGTCAGGGAGGAAGGGAGCCCAGTTGCAGACCATGTTTTAACCTGGCAAGGGTGGTGGTAAGGCTTTCCCAGGCTCAATGAGGAGAAGGTGTTTCAGCCAGATTGCACAGGGTTTACCTGCCAAGCAAATGGGATGGCTAACCCCGCAACTGGCTTTGTTTAAAACTCAAGTCTCCAGCACGCACTAGCAACTGGCCCTTACTGGCTTCCAGAACTTGGGCTGACCAAGTGGCACCAAGGACAGCAAGGTCATTTCCACAGCTGAAGGTTTTCATGGTCATGTTCATGAGCACAGCCACTCTTCCGTGCCCAGGCTGCTCCCTTCAGCAGGCAGCAGACTCTTCCAGGTGTTTCAAGAGGAGAACCCTGAAACTCCCTCCTTTTATGAAGGATCTACTGCCTTTGTCAGTCTTCTGCACCCTGTGGGACGTATTTCTCCTCACCCATCCCTACCCTGGATGGGGTTCCCTCTCCGGGAGGTCTTTACTCATTTTAGTTTTTGCAGCCAAGATGGAAATACTGCGCAGTAAATGGGGGCAGTCAAATAAGCATACAAGCCTTAGTTTTTACTGGAACAACAGCTTTTATTCCCCGTGAAATAATGCTTTTGTTATTTAAATCTTTCAATAGCTGTAAGTTTGGGCTTGAGACATTTGGGGATTCCTTAAGTCCCCACAGTAATTTTTCTGTCTTATTTCTAGGTGCCCTACTGATGGTCTGGGAATTCTCCTCTTTCCTGGGATTTCAAATCTTCATGCCTTGTCCTCAAGGGGCATACAATAAGATGCAGAAATTAATTGTTTATACTGGACTTCAAACAAGGGCATTTTGAGTGAAAATGTTACATTTACAAGGAAGATCCAGGGAACATTTTGCTTTTTTAATGCAAGGCTCAGTCAAAACAGAGCAAGACATAGAGCTGTCTGGTAACTGTCTGGATGACTCCCGCCAAAGAGGGACACATCAGAATGGTGATGGGCAGGCTGGAGTAACGAACCCAGAAGCAGCAAAGTAGTCAAATGATGCATATGTCAAGCAGCTCTGTAATACACTGCACACTCTTAGATGCTGATTTTTTGTGCATATCCACATCTCCACACACACACTCCTCACTGTCTGAAGTATATAAGAATATTACAGCTGAACAACAATATTATGCTGAAGTTGCTTTGCAATAAGAAAATTAGCTTTTTGGATAACTAAGATGTCACAAATGGAGCCTGTCTTCAGCTGAAAACTTGACATCTCACTGCTCTGTACATGCAGAAGGTAGTTTGCATTTGTGCACAGACAGACATAAAAAATTTATGCATGCACCTTCTTTATGTAAAATTGATAGTTTGTGGATCATCCCTCCTATCACTCCTCCATTCCCCATCTCCCCTTCTCATTTTTGAATGGAACAGGGTATTGGATGGCTCAGGGGTTAAAAAACCCCAACATTGTTCAGGGATCTTTGTTGCCATTTTCTTCATTCTGCGATATTAATGGTGTACTTTGGAGAATGAAAACCAGAATTTGTTCTTTGCTATTTCCTCAAATAACTGGTCAGCCATGGACCAGAATAAAGCAGTTCTAAAAGCTGTTCCAGTTAATGGCCTAATATTCTCAGAATAAAGATAATTCTGCTGTTTGTTCCAAGCTGGCCCAATGACAGAATGGATTTCACATACATAGGCATAAAGACCCCACATCCTACATTCCATAGATCAGCGTAAGGCACCTACATCTTCACAATTAACTGACCTACATTTATATGTGTGTATATACGTACATTTTATATATATATATATATATATATGTATGTATTCTGCCTTTCACAAAAGCCTCGCTAAAACACGCAACGGAAATCACCACAGTACCTCCTTTGGCTGGTTGTGTCATGCTGTATAATGGATGTGACAAGACAGCCTTATAAAACATAGATGGAAACTTCTTTTCTTTGTGAGAAAGGGAAAGCACTTACAGTATTTTCCCTGTAGGCAGCAACACAGCAGGCATTAAAATACCTGAACTACTTACTAACTAGTAGGCTTCTGGGGAGTTAAATTGGAATATTGCTCACTTTTCCATTTCACTGGCTTTCAGGCAGCCTGACTGCATGGCTTTACCCCCTGATTTTGTATCAAAGCTATGGCTGAGGAGTATGACAGCAAAACTTTATTTTTTTTCTCTCTGAAGATTGCATGAATCACAGCATTGAAAATTAGCTATCAGGAGGTTTCACCTTCGGGTCACTATATCACATCTAGTTTAGGTTTCTCCCAGTCATGAAGGTTGTGGCTGTAGGTATTCCTCATTTATATGGGTATGTTCTGAAAAAATGTCGTAGAAGACTGGACTGGCAGAGAAGAATCCCACCAAAATCAGCATGTCAAGGGTTTTATACATTCAGGAGATGAAACCAACCCCCACTTAAGCAGGGTCCTGATTCAGGATTTTGCTGAAAACACTGGGTTGTAAAGCACAAGCTTACACCAGAGCATTTTTTAAGGCACTTTTACACATTGAAGCCAGTAAATGTTCCTCATTACTCTGTTAATCTACTTATAGGTATCTTTTTTCCAGGTATGCCTGTTAAGTTACTAATTTACTAAGGGTTCTTGCACCAAGAAAATAAAGTGCTCACTTTAAACAAACTAGTTTGCTGCAGACAGCTTCAGTTAAATATATGTCCTCTTTTTTTCTACAGTGCAGGGAATAATCCGTCACTGCTTCAGCTAGTAGTTAATGTTAATTACCTCCAAGAAGTAACCCCCAAGAACATCCCTTATCTCCTCCCCTGGGCCAGGATGGATGGAGCTCAAGCCATGGTGGGGAAGGCAGGAGCCAGGAGGAGGCTTGGGTATATGCGAGATGACAGGATTTTCTAGAGTTCATGCACCTTTTGAAGGGGTAGTGAAAACTGTCAGCTGGGATGTCAAACATGCACACACACCTTGAAGCTGTGGACCTTGAATTCTGTGGACACTAAATTTATTTTTTTTCAAGAAGTGAAGGGATTACAGAAACTAGGTTGAAAAGAGACGGTGAAAACAAGCACTGAAGCCAGTTTTATTGTGAATATGGTAGCAAAAGGTTTGTGTGTCTGAGGTGTGCTGTTTTTTTAAGAATACATATAGTCATCAGAGATGATTACCTTTCTAAAATGGTAGAGGAGTACTATTTGGGAGGTACAACAAGGATGCTCTGAATATTTGGAATGTTCACAAATAAGATTCAAACCTTATATCCCTCCATTCACCAAAAAATACTAGGAAAATGTGAAAGTGAAAGTACTTGGTTTTTGACTCACAGACCCAAATGATGGGAAAAGGACATAGGTCAAGTGGCAAGGTTACTCACACCCAGAGTCCTGTTCAATGAAAATTATATTTGTACTCAGGCATTCACACACGGATGTGCAACATGGGAACTATAAATATATTTCCTTTTCCAAGAAGCTTCATTTTGGAAAGGAAGAAATTGCTGCTTAGCACTAAAGGTGGCCAGTGCCACTTTCTTATTGCTAAGTACACAAATACATCAGATAATCGGTAAGACCTCAACTACTTGGAAGAGAGACAGGTCAGGAGAATAAATCAGAGATCTGTAGAATCATGATTGGTGGCATAGAGACAACCAGTGGGCATCTACTGCACACTCTGTTTTCCCCTGGAAGAAAAAGAGGGTCATCAAGTGAAACTGGACATGGCAGGTTTGAAGCCAAGGCATGGGTCTGCTGTGGAAATCCCTGTCTCAGGATGCTGTGGGTGCTAGAATGTGATGGGGGCCGCAGGGGAGCCTGGAGACAGTCAGACAGAAAAAATACTGTGAGGGTTACCACACAAGCTGAAATTGCATTTGGTTCAGGAAGCCCCTGAACCAGAGATGGTTTGTTAAGTTTCCATATGCTTGTACTTTTCTCATGCTTATCCTAACACCACTGATTTTTCTTTCATCAGAGAAGGGATAGCGGACTTTTTTGCCAGGGGAACTGGAGTTTTGTGTTACATTTGATCAAAATAACCTACAGTTTAGTGTCAGACTGTTCCAGTCAACATAACCCAAGCAACCACAAACCACCAACAACAAAAAACAAAAAACAAAACACACACAAAGAATGAGTCCCCCCCCAAAAAAACCCCAAAGCAAAATTAAGACCTTGAAAAAAATGAGGTATACCAAAATGCTTCTCTTGGACACTGTGGACACAGAATACTTCAATTTTTCATTACAAAATCATTTTACTTCTTGTTCAGAAATATGCCTGTACAGTGTGGAAGTGATACAGGGATTATACAGCTCACAGAGCCGTAACTGAGGAGAAGCATGGACCTCTAAAGCTGTTTAAATCCTTGGGGCAGTAAAGCCCTGGTAGAGCCCTCTGCTCCCCTTGCACTGGCAGAAGCACCTCATTTCTTTGGTTTAAAGCCACCTGAGACATGTGCAGAAAGCACTCCATGGAGCAACACAGAAACTAAACACTATTTGAGTGACCTCACTGGGAAAATACACGCCCAGATCTGACAGCAGGCTAAAGCTTATGGTGCAGGTATCCGGAAGAAAATGGTGGGAAAAAAAAAATTCCCCAACGCAACAAAAAACCCAACGGGAATCCTGTGATCCTCGAGGAGATGGGCAGCATGACACTTGAAGATCTACCACCAGCAGTTTCAGTGAAAAAGTTTCCCGTTGGCTTCATCCTGCATGTCAAGCAAGTGTCCAGCCTGCAGCAGAGGAGCATGTGGAAGACAGCAAGCTTCTGCTTGTTGTGTCAACGCAGAACAAAATGCACCCAAAAATGGCACAGGTGGAGGAAGATTATAATCTGCCTCAAAGCAAGGACCACAGTTACAAAGAATTGTCTTCAAAGAGTCATGTGAATTTCTTCAGCAAGACATTATTTTCTTCACTCTGCATAGTTGGCAGATGTTATTCCTTGTTTATATAAAGCTCACAGATTTTTAGGGCAGCAAGTAAGGAAAGAGGCAAAAGAGCTGCTGACACCTCATTTTTTCTGGGACATCCAGAATTCTGGGGGAACACGAGCATCTGGGTTCTGCTAACAATTTCAACCTGCAGCTAACATAATCCCAAGAAATCACTCCTCATGGAAAGCAAAACGTTCACCAGGGTGGTAGATTAAATGACCATCCTCACAGTGGTGATTTCACATCTCTATTTCACATCTCTCAGTAGTGAAATCAAATCTGTAAATTTGTTTCCTCTTTTGTGGTTCAGCAGTAATGGTTCACAGGAAAGAAAATATTAAGAAAGAAAAGAGGTTAATTTCCTCCCTTTTTTTTTTTTTTTTTTTTTCTTTCTTTTTTTCCCCCACCTGCTTCATTCCCATCTGGTCAATTCTTTGATTTTTGTGTTGTGTTTGAAGAGTGGCAAACTCTCCTGACAGCAACCATTCCTACCAGTTGTAGCAATGCAGCTAAGCACTGGCAGCACTTTGCAAAATGCAGTTCTAAACATTTTCTGCTGTTGTAAAAGCATAAAATAGAAATCACAGCACCAGAAGAGGCAGGATGCAGAACTGAAGCAGAGACACTGTTACAGCAAAATAAACATGCCTCAAAGGTTGGTGGCAGGATGCCTGCTCCTTTTGGGTCATCAATGCCCACTTTCATTACTTGCTGCCAGTACAAGAAGGTGGAACCCATCATCCTGCCAAGTATATCAAACTAGATCACCATATGCACTGGCATGACTGTGCTCCGTGAAAATCTTCTTGTTATGGGTAGCCACACAGCCTCTGTAATTGCAAGTTGGAGGCTTGTCTGGTCTCCTGTTTTGAGCACTGGGAAATATGTGTTGTATCAGATTATGGAAAATGACTCCTGCAGGTGCTCTCCTACCTTGCTGCCAGCAGAACCAGAGGCTGTACTTAACCATTTCTGAGAATCGTTTTTCTTTGTGGTTACACCATCAACCACACATAAGTGTAAGATATTTGCTTTGCTCCCTTAGGCATTTTCCTGCAAGACCCTCTCTGTCCCCGTCCCCTGAAACCCATGGCCACCTGGCTAAGCTTCGTGTCACTTAAAACATGAGCCAGGGGAAATTTCTGTGTGTCTGTATACTTGAATACAGCTTCTGAACTTCAGGAAACTCCACTCTGTGCTCCTGTGTAGCATCTAAGAAAAACTGCCACCCTTTTTCTCCCTGTGCAGGAGACCTGTTACCTAAAACTCAGATTCATTACTTCAAATGCCCTAAGTGCCTAGGACCTTGGTGGCTCACCTTAGCAGACCCTCTCCCTACCCAAAGAAAATTGTATGTTGGGAAGTTCTGGGTGGGATGTAGGGACAGCAGGAGTACAAGATGCTGCTGCAATGCTTTCCATGTATCCTCCATAAACCTACATAACTTATGACAGATCTGTGCCTGTTCCCATCACTCCAAGCATCAAGCAGATGGGTTACTTAGGAATGAACAACAGGAGTTCCCATTTGCACAGGTGCAAAAGATAAATGCCTGAGGTGATTACATGAAACCCACCTAAAAGTTAAGGGCTGGTTTTAGCTTCCCTCCTCATGCTTGCTCTTTCCACAGTTTTATACACAGCAGGAGGCCAAGCAGAGATTGGAGACCAGGTGAATGGTTAATGATCAGGTATGCCCTTCACCTTCTCTTTTGTGAAACTGGTTTAAACTGGAGATTGCTGTCATGAGGGTCAATTCCCATTAAATTGACACCTTGCCACAGCATGCAAGAAATGTCTTGGCATGTTGGTTTTGGACACAGAACAGACTTAATTCACAGAAGGGGTCATGGAGTTAGCAGAAGATCCTGGATAGAAATGCTTTATTTCTCATATATTGAACAGACTTCTGCTTAGGGACCTGGACAGGCTGAATTGATGGGCCGAGGTCAGTTGTATGAAGCTCACAAAGGCCAAATGCTGGGTCCTACACTTGGCTCACAACAACCCCAGGCACCACTACAGGCTTAGGGAAGAGTGGCTGGAGAGCTACCAGGCAGAAAGTGACCTGGGGGTGCTGGTTGACAGCCGGCTGAGCATGAGCCAGCAGTGTGCTCAGGTGGCCAAGAAGGCCAACAGCATCCTGGCTTGCATCAGGAATAGAGTGGGCAGCAGGAGCAGGGCAGTGATGGTGCCCCTGTACTCGGCACTGGTGAGGCCGCACCTCGAATGCTGGGTTCATTGTTGGGCTCCTCGGTACAAGAAGGACATTGAGGTGCTGGAGCGTGTCCAGAGAAGGGCAACGAAGCTGGTGAAGGGTCTGGAGAGCAGGTCTTATGAGGAGTGGCTGAGGGAGCTGGGGTTGTTTATCCTGGAGAAGAGGAGGCTGAGGGGAGACCTTATCGCTCTCTACAACTACCTAAAAAGAGGTTGTAGTGAGGTGAGAGTTGGTCTCTTCTCCCAGGCATGTAGCAATAGGACGAGAGGAAATGGCCTCAAGTTGCACCAGGGGAGGTTTAGATTGGATATTAGGAAACCTTTCTTCACTGAAATGGTTGTCAGGCATTGGAACAGGCTGCCCAGGGAAGTGATTGAGTCCCCATCCCTGGAGGTATTTAAAAGCCATGTAGATGTGGTGCTTAGGGCCATGGTTCGGTGGTGGACTTGGCCGTGCTAGGTTAATGGTTGGACTCAATGATCTTAAAGGTCTTTTTCCAACTTAAATGATTCTATGATTCTGTAAGGGGAAGGCAGAATCACTTGCAGAGAAGTGAACCCTCAGGGTGAAGAAAGAATATCTCCTCAGGCCAGAACTACACTGCCTCTCATTGCAGCCTTGCATCCCTTTTCTCCAGTAGTGAGGGTCAGAATTTACTTGCTTATGTACAAGAACAGGTTGGTTTGAATGAGATAGAGATACAGCTTTCTGTAACTAACTTAAGTGCTCCAGGTAAAGGAGCAAATATTTCTGTTGTGCAACCGCCTTCCTTGCTGACTTTGTCATTTGCATGCAGAATAACAGTTCTCTCTTGGATGGGGAAAACACACTCGCAAAGTGCATTTTCTCCATTTCATCTCACACTTAGGTTACCCTTGCGTGATGTCAAAGGATGGGTTTCTCCTCTGCTGACCTGCTAAAGCAAATAGAGTAGCTCTGTGTCCATGTGCGCATTGCCTGCAACTCAGGGTTCAAGCAAGAGGACTGTAATAAGTCATCCTGTGTGTCCGGGACACCGAAGGAGGAGTTCGTCCACATGGAACCCTGTAGGATACACTGCTGTTCAGGGCTTCTGAGTATGAACATTTCATGACTGCCACAAGCCCATTGCCAGTGTCATACCTGAGACTATGCAGGACAAAGCTGCCCGAGAGGAGAAAGGGTCCTCTGGTGAAGACAACAATCCACTAAAGGGTTGTAGCAAACACTTCAGCTGCCCTGCATGCTTATAATCATAGTTCCCCCATCAGCGAGTGCAACCACCATGATGCACACAGACAATGACCGCTTAATTAAAATCACCATGCATCTCAAACAACAAATAAAAGGATGGCACTGCTCCCAGAACAATCTTAGTGAAAAGTGATGAACGCAGGAAGGAATTTCCTTTTGAAAAACTCATTAGCATTTTTGAAAAGTGACACAGTGGAAAAATGTCTCATTGAGATGGTGAAGTAAAATTTTTTTTAGGAGAAAACGTGGTTCCTCTGATATCCCATGGGGAAATTCCCACTTTGATGGAGCAGTGATACCCATTTTGATGCAACCAAGGTTTTACCTGCAATATCCTCCTTTCACTGAATCCTGCTAGGTCACTGGAAGCGGTTTGATGTCTAACACAACCTATGTTTATTTTTGACTATGCCAGCACCATAATGAGTCCCTGAAGTATGAAAAGGTTTAGGTGAATTTCCTTCTTTCCTCCCAAGTCTGAACTGAAACTGAATATGGGCTGAGACCCACAGATGCTGTTTCCATTGGGTCGCTGACAGGAATAAATCCACACTTTTCTATGCATTTACAATTTGATCAGTGGTGTCAGGCTGCTGAGAGGTGATCCAGGGTCACTGGAGTTTGGGTACCTTTTCTGGGAGATCTGACAATGAATGAAACAGATGTCCTATGAATGTCAAATTCTGAGCCCTTATTAACTCCACATCAGCCTTTCTTCTAAAAGTTCCAAGTTTTTACACTAAACCTGAAAATGGGTAAGAGCTCAGCTTCACCTGAGTCCTGTAGTGACCTCTGCAGTATCAGTTACTTCTGGAAAGTGCTCAAAAGACTGTACAGAACACATTGTTAGTATAAATAATGAAACAGACAGATTTATCAATTTTTCTGGATAATCCTTAATACCAGACATAAATGTCAGGCAGCTGAACTTTGTTATCTAGTGTCTACTGCAGTGAACCTCCAACATAATTTATATAGCTTGCTAGCACTGACCTTGTTTACTGCAGCCTGAGCTAGATGGAAAATTCAGCACCTTCATCTAGCAAATTATTTTTCTTCCTAAAAATAAAGTGGAATTTTCTAGATAATATTGCACAGAACAAATTCTGAAAATTCTTCTATTCTCTTTAGAAATCCAGCAAAAATCTGAAAAATTCTGAAACTATTTTCTGTATTTTTCTTAAAATATATTTTGGTTGAAGAATGTTAAGCAGACTTTGATCTAAGTTTTTATTGATAAAATATACAATAAGGAATTTTCTTTAGACTGAGTAGACTATTTTTGGAAAGCCAATTCATTAATTCTTCCTACTCTTATATTGTCATTAATTGGCCTCGGTTTAAATCCATGCTGTTTGATGTACATCCTTTCACTGTTTGTTGCTGGAAAGGAGAAAGATAGGATTTGATTGGTATGGGCTCAATTTAGTCACAGTTCCACAGATCCAAAGAAAAGTGAATGTCTCTTTTTCACCCTAATGCCCCATACACTCCTTAAAAACCTCTTCATGCTGCCAAACAGGATGTTGTAAAGCTTGCTCTGATTGCAGCAAGATGCTGAATGTGCAGAGAAATACCTATATAATAAGGCTGATCTTGACCTACAAGCAGCTGCTGATATGTGACAGTATGACCACCATTAAGGAATTTCTAACTCTTGCATTAAGAAATGCAAAATAAATCACAAAGTTTTTAAGTCAAGGCATCCAAGATGAAGCTGTGATTCTTTATGATGGTTACCACCTAAGTAGGTGTCTGGTGAGGATCTTTATGCATTATTTTTCACTAGGTGAGAACTTAGATTGGATTCACCAAGACTATGATTTCAGCAGAGTCTATTTTCCCTCTTCATTCAGTTTAATTACATGTATGACAGACATCCCCCCTTCAAGAAACTTAAGCTTCCCCAAGACACTCAATATTAAGTGGCAAGATGAAATGGGATTTTCTGTGGTGGACAGGGAACAAACTGATCTGGCTGGTCAGCATGGAGCAATGGCCAGGACCTGTAGAGATGACACTGGTGCTAATTCTGGTACTTGAATCACATCCAGCTTTTTGCTTGTTATTTTCAAAGTAATAGTAGAAAAGACCCAAATGAAGGAACTAATACATAGAGCTGGGCTTTGTGTTTTAATCCTTGCAGTCTGGCCGGATTAGCTAATTATTTCAGAGTCTCAGTTACTCGTGTCAAATGTTTTTACTGAGGCTTCCTCCCTTTGCTTACGAGTGTGGTAACTTGCCTGCTGATCCTGAGGCTTTCGGCACTGACCTGCATGGCACCACACCAGATCTCCTGATGTCACAGGGCTGTGCCTAACAGTTGTACCATACAGGGCTCCTCTGCTGCTGAAGAGTGTTCTTGTCATTTGCAAGACAAAGTTATTAGCTCAAAGACCTGCCTTTAAGCTTTGATTGTGAGCCATGGATACTCATATTGTCTGGTGCTCAGGGATCTGCTAACGTAAGTTGCAGTTGTTGGGGTGTTTGAGTCCTGACTTCTACATTCAGGAAGGGAAAGACTGCCTTGTTTTACAATAAAAAGAAAGAGGGAGAGAAACTTTCCTACAAGCACAGGGGTATGCAATCGAGAGCCTGAGACTTGCCACTTTTCAGCTGACAGTATCCTTTCAAGGTGGTGATGCTAATGAGATGATACACCAGGTCACAAATCACCTTTCTGGCTAAGTTTCCTGTTCTTTCTGAAGATGCTATAAGGGGATGGGTTCTTGCTTTTTCACCAGCCTTGAAGATCCCATACATCTGCACCTTGTGAAGACCCACACAGGTCTGAAAGGGCACCAGTGCCCCTTTTCAATTAGGGGACAACTCCCTGATGAGTCTGGAGCATGATGGGGCTGCTGGACATGCCATCCCTGCCTCCTCTCCAGTTCATCAGGGGAGTCACATTACTCCTACATGAGACCATAGAGAGACCAAAGACCATGAATGATGAATATGGTTGTGACTGAGAGGGTGGATACAACTATGTGCTTGACAAAATAACATGCTCAGTGTGTGATCTAGGTATGCTAAAAACCCTAACTGGCCTCAGCCTTGGCATCTTGCCTACACAGCACATAAAAGAACTGGCTTCATCTCCAACCAGCTTACTTCTGGAAAGCTTATTTAATCTGACAGGTGTAGGATCACATGCCTCAACACTGAACCTTAGCAGTATGCAGGAGGTATTACTGCTATGTCATTCCTTTAGGTCAAGCATCCCAACACTTTCTTTGTGATTAGGAGCAGTAGGGATATTACTCTATGGACTGCATAACAAATTCATCTGCCAGCCTTCTCTCTCACCATCAAAGGCAGAGACCACCCTGGTCCTGACAACACAAACAGACCCCACAGCACCTTCCCACCAGCATGTCGCCTTAAGTAAGGAGGAACGGGTAAGCACAAAAAGCCTGCAACATATGCCTGCTTGGGTCTCCAGGGGTGGGTTAGCTGAAGATCTTCAGGGCAGGGTGCTCATGGCTTCAGGTCACAATGGCTTCAGGCAGGATGCAGGGGAGTGCACAGTGTCAATCTGCTGCACTGATGGGGGAGACCCAGGCCACTGCAACAAGAAAACACAGTCTGGATCTGAGTGCTTTGGTGCTTGGCTCCAGAACCCAGATCCATTTATAAACAGGCAAATTTCTGCTGTGCTGTTGAAGGTTCCAACCCCCTTCAGAAAAGTGCCTGCATTTCTCTGTGTCTTGCATCCCTGCTGTGAGGCGTATCTGTCAATTCACAGCTTCAAGGTCATCTCAGCAACCCATATGACTGCGGTGTGGTTTGTGCAGGTTTGTAGGTTTGTCTGCACAGGTGTTTGGGGTGGGGTGGGGTTTGAAGCAAAAGAGCCTGTACGGTTTGGATGAATTTCACACTTAGCTGATACACCTGGCAGGTTTATGAAACTGTGAAACATTTCAATGGCTTATTAAATACCAGAAGAGTCTTCAGGGATGTCTGTTGATTACTGCCTTTTCCTGCCCATCTCCTCCAGTCAGAGCAACATGGACTCTTCTCCTGAACCCAAGCAAGATGCCTTTTGGGTACTTTTTAACTGCTTCTGTGCAACTCCTCTGTCTTTGCCTGGGCATTCTGTAGACCTCTGCACTAAGGAGGTCTTATTATTCTCTAACCTTAGATTTTGGAACAGCTTATCTCCTCCTTCCATGGGCATTTCTGTAAATTTTACTCTTCTGTTTACTTGAAAATGCACCTTTGCAGCAATTTCTTCTAGGAAGATGAAGGAGGGAGAGGATGCAACTGCAGATGGTTCCCCTCCTAAAAGTAATATTTTTTCTTCCTCCTATCATTACTCTATCTGGATGTAAAGGACATACTGTTTTGCACACCTGAGCTTCCTCGAAGAAGGTCAGATACTTCTCTGTAGCTGCCCCAGGAGGTTTATCACCCTTCCTTCAGGCTTTATCTTTTTCAGATGGGTAGCTTAGTCATCTCCAGGGATTTAGGCAAAAAACAGGTCAGTGAATAGTCATCATCTGCTGCTGTCTTCAACCTGTTGCTCTGCATATTCCTGTAGAAGTCCCTGGTGAAGGACCTGTTTTCATTCTTGTCTGTGTGAAGTGTGTATATCTTTTTAATCAGCTCCTGGATTAAGGTGAAAAATACAGCTTGTGGGCAGGTTGTGATATTTTATATGGTTTGTACATTCTAATCTCCTGCAGGAGCCTGTAGGAGAATTGAAGATGTGATCTCCTAAGCTGACTGTGCCATTGAAGCGATAGCACAGCAGAGCAGCAGGCTGCAAGGAGCCTACTCCACTGCCTCTCGCTGCAGCTTCTCTTTGGCCTGAAAGACATCCATGAGAGATATCTCTGACCTTTTAAATGGAAAGACCTTAAGAAACATGCTCAAAAGGCAAAAGATGTTCAACGATGTTGGCCAGGAGAGATGGAAAGTACCATGTAAATTCACGCACCTGCCTCTCATACCCTAGTGTAAGGTCACTTTGTCACTGAATTCAACATGGTGTTTGCTCCATGCTTATGCTAAACCGAATCAACCATCACCATGTATGGTCCCTGCATTTATCAGCATGATGATAAATTTGTGGAGTAAAAACCTATCTTGCTCTATAAATGACATTTAATGGGATCTCCCCTTGGTGGCCAGGTTGCTCCTCAGCTTCTGAGGCAATGCTGGCTTTACCTTAGCACAGCTGACTCTGCCAGCTTACGGCGCAGAGATATGTAATTTCTGGGCACATTACTGGCAAACCTCCTCAGAGATACTCTGTTACATTGGTACAGTGCTCATATTGCCTCTTTTTTCAGCTTTCTTCAGGGAGATGGAAGGACAGCAGCTTCCCACCTACCTATCAGGGGACATCTGTCAGAGTAAGGCAAAAATCAAAACTCACATTTTTCTTTGTTTCAAGCTAAGCTAAAAGCAACTTTGCTGAGAAACACCCAGTGTTTTTAATCTCTTCATGTTTCCAAGAAAGCTGCTGGTTCTCCACTAAACTACTTATATATTCCCCACAAAGGTAATTATATTTTGATGGCTGTGCTGTTACCTGAAAAGCTGTGTCATTGCAGAGCCTGAACGGGACAAAATTACAGGCTTGGGTACAGTGCTGCACACAACTGACTGTCATATCTTTGGAGGGAACTGCATGAGGGGATCTAAAGCCAATACCCATGGTCTACTAAGAAAAGACATACCCAATGCTTCTCCAGGGATGACAGTAAAGTCTGGCAAGAGTGTTGGAAATTTTCTTCTAGGTACAGGAGAGGGGATGAAAAATCCATCTCCTCTGTGCCTTAGCACTTGTATGATACGTAATTCTGTTATCCCTCACAATGAAGGAATCTGAACGAGGTTTTGCACGGAGGTCTTAATGCTAGTGAACCACTCGTCCACTGCTCAGGAGCCGCTGAAGAGTTCCCACAGCTCAGGTCAGCATCATGCTTGGCTGCAAGTCCCCACAAAGGAGGGGACCAAATAGTTTAAATGGAGAGGACTTAGAGTCCTCAGTAAGATCAGGTTAGAGAGATATTTTATTTTTTTCTCATGGAGTGTTTTGCAAGCCAGGCTTTACTTTGGACAGTGGACAGAGTGTTAAAATATTCACTTTTTGTGAGGTTATTTAAAAAAAGAAACATATCTCCATCCTTGACCACTCCTGCAACTCACTGCTCTTTCTCTGGTGGCCTCATTGGATCTCTAAATCCATGGCAGATACAGCACTACCAACACTATCTTGTTTGGGCAGAGATAGGAAACTTTATTTAGTCTGCAAACCTCTTGTGGCAAATACAGTCTCTCTGTTCTGTATTTGCACAAAATCTAACATGAAGAGGTACTAGTTCCTGCCTGGAGTCGTAATGTTATGACAGCAACAGTATTCCAGCTAGACCTAGCCACTGTGCACCAGAGTTGTGTGCAGACTGAATGGATTCCCAAATCCTGAGCCCAGATGGATCAAAACCTGGCACTTTGTGAATTTTTGTGGCTCAGATCCTTGGACAGTATCTTGCAGAGATGTAGCATTGGGTTCCTCCAAAGGAAACATCCAGAATGTACCTGAGCTTTTCCTCCTGTCACAATTCAGTATGTAAGTACAAACACAGTGGAAGCTCAAGGAGGGGCACATAGTGTTTTTCATGAAACCTTAACCATACGCAGCAGTGCTATAGATGGACCCTGACAAAATCACATTGTTTTCTAACTGTCAGGGGGAAAGATTCCTGAGGCAGTGGCTCATAAATGCAGGGAGAACTGATTTTTCCATAAAGACCTGCTCAGGATATATAACTTGTTTATATGATTCAAGCTTTTTTCTGTTGAAGGACACCAGTTTGACACCCTACCAAGCTCTAAGTGGTAGTGTAACTGTTAAAGAGAACATTAGTACTTTAAGTACATTACCACTGGGATTTTCAAATGGCTTCACCCATTGTCTTCAATATGAACAGAATGAGGTTACTGTTTGCACATCTGCAGTGCATGATCTTCCAGTGCACCAGAATAAACTTTACAGACTACATCACTGATGTGGCAAGCATCTGCCTCATGTACCACTGAAAAAATCTGTGATCCACTTTTGACAAGGTCAGTTTGTTTGCAAAATCACCCCTCTGTGCAGCCCCTAGAAATAATAGATTTTCCCCATCTGTAGACTACAGTCACAGCAAGTAAAACATTAAAAACACAACAAAGAGAGGAGGGCACAGCACTAACCTCTTACAGCAAGCTGGGTTTTGCTTGAAAGAGCATGCACACTGCCACTAAAATTGGATCATGGCAAGACTGCTATCAGTGACACTCCTGAATGTCAAGCTTCTGTCCCTGAAATGCTGTGTGTTTCCTAGGTATCTCTCCACTCAAGCAAGGACCAATTTACAGAAGTGCTGCAGCAAGAAGACAGTTCATGATGAGTTCACTGCCAAGCAGGTTGCTCTGCAAGGTGAATGTTGCAGCCTGAAGGCGAGGAGCTATTGATCAGTTCAAGCTGCTGTGCTCTCCAAAGTCCCCTGAAAATCAAATGTACAAAACTCCCTCGTGCCAGGAAAGAACAGGGAAAGAGAGACCTGTGTCCCCTTTTTGCCAGCAGGCAGCCTACAACAACTTAGAAGATGGACTGCCATAAGCATGGATGGGGGATGGGGTGTGCAATCACTAATAATATCACAAGCTTTTTCGTAATATTTATGTCTGAAGTTGCAAAATTGCTGGATTCCACTAGAGGAGAAAGTGTTTCATCTGCAGGTGTCCACACTTTCTCAGTCTGGTCTTGAGGGGAGGAAAAAGACTTGACCCCTTGCCACCCTCCAAAAAACCCACACTCAAACCTTCTTCCACCTAGTGTTTGCTAGTGAAACAAACTAAATCATCATATTCCTCTGACTAGTGTTATGTAGGGCAAAATGCAATTTATAATTTAGGCTAGTACTAAACATCCTCTGAAAGGAGAGCCTGGAGAGGGCAAGAATTTTGAGTTTACTTTTGCCAGGTGATGGAAGAGCTGTGAGCATCATAATATCTAGGAGGTCCTTCTGGAGATATCTCTACACAAAATCTGGCTTGTGCTTCTGCTCTGGGGTAAAAATAGTGGCTTAAATAAAGCTCTTCCTGCTCACCCCTGTGGTGAGCGAAAGCACTCAAAACCACCACTGACCACTGTGGAACAGAGCACCTTTGTGGAAAGACAGAAAAAAATACAAATGACAAAATAGAAGATACATATCATAGAAGGAAGATTTTCAGCCAAAGGTGAGGAAACCAGTGCTCTTCCACCAAGTGCCTTCAGGCCTGAGATGTTCTGCTCTGTGCTATGGTAAGCATCAGCTCAGCAACACTACTGAAAGATTAAGACCTTTCCTAGAATATTTCTTTGGGTCCAAGCAACCCGACATAACCACACATGCTCCCTTATATGACCTCTTCTCCATAACATGTTAAACCTGATTCTCATGGCCTTTGCTTGCAAAATAAAGGTAATTATTTAGCATAATTCTGCAAAGCACATAGTAAATCATTTGACTGTATCAATTATGCAGAAGAGTTACGGGCAGCTGCAACACAACAGAATCTTTGTTGCCACCTACAGAATATATAGTTTTCCCCCCATAATCTACCCCTTTTCCTCAGGAGCTTCTACTTCAATGGCAGAAAGCCAAGGGAGAATCCAGAGCAATGCAATATAACACTTTATTATTACTGGCTCCTTTGCCTCAGTCTTCCAGGCCCGAATTACAGGAGATTATTCTGGCACCGCGGCTGGTAGCAACAATGGGACCTCATGTCAATCCCCTGGAGCTGGAAAAAAACCCATAACACAATGTGTCATTTAGCTCCAGATGATACCTGCTTAGGCTGTTGTGACATTGAAGGTAAAGGAAAAGCTTGAAGGGTCGCTACTTTTTTGCACAAGTTATTCATGCCTTGGGAACTTGCACAAGGTGAGAAGAGCTGCTGGGAACCATGCTGAACACTTTTCATCACACAGCAGCATGGCTGGGGGGAAATACCCTGAGGTACAAACAGTGCAGAGAATTTGAGCACCAAAAGGGGAATCAGTGGGTGCCTTTGAGCTCCTAAAACAGGACACTTAAGAGAAATTCTAATTCTGATGCCATGATTTCTTTTCTGTTCTGTCTTTGGAGATGCACAAATCTGTGCTGTTCCTTGCAGATAAGATTGTGTTTCATCCTTAACAAATATAATACATGCATAAAAGCAACAAGCATAATTTCTTCTGAGTCCCTCCCCACATTATTATTCTTTCAGAGACAATGTAGTTAACTAGGTTGGAGTATAAAATTATGATCCAGAAAGTCTGCTTCCTGCTTTTGGTTTAGCACTTCTACTATTTTTAGCACTCTTCTGAGAAATTAAAATATGTTTTGATAAAGATACCATCTTCTAGGTAGGGTCACATACAGTGAATAGGTGTATTCATTATAATGTCACAAGAATCATCACATCCCAGCCAGTGCAGGGCAGAGGTCTCTGCAATGCACATTTTCTCTTTGTTACCAACAATTTATCCTGTTTTTGTGAGGCAATCAAGGGATCGGGCTAGACTCTGCGGCTGTGTGTATCCACACTTTAATTCCATTGCCAGGGTTTAGGCCTCAGGTCTGTACTTTGCTGGAAGATGGTTGTTTGTTTTCCTGTAGCTAGCTATGATCAGAGCTGGGTAGTCTATAGATCATGCAGCTCACATTCCTCCTGGAAGGCATTTTGTGAGCTGCAATTTGCAGCAGCAATATTGAAGACTGATTCAAAATTTCCACAGGCAAAAAATCGTGGTCCTCAGCGTAATAGATCCCTACTTCATGTTAAGTCTTTCACATTCAAGGTCCTTCAAATTTGGAAGCCATAAGATGGGGGTTATAAAAGCATTTGCAAAAGCAAAACCTTCTGTACAGTCAAAAAAGACTGGCAAACACACTTGGCTTACAAACATCTATTTTATGGCTCACATCTCAAAACAGTATTTTTCCTGAGCCTACCCCTCCTCCTAGTCTTCAGACAATCCTTTACTGTCATAAAACTTACTAACAGAAGAAAAATACCCATGGACAAACACACATGGCCCTTGAAGAAAAGCATGTAAGAACAGTAAATGAAGAAATGACCAAGACACCGCAAATTTCACAGCATCTGCCGATTTTCCCAATGGCCCACAGTATAATTCTGTTACTTACACTGAAATTCCTTTTCAGCTTCAAATTCAAGGCTTTCACTTCTTTTGATGATGTATTTTCGGCATGGGCCTACTTTGGCTGAAAAATGCAATGCATTAGTGTTCCCTGGGGACACTGAAGTACGCTATGGCACTCTTTATGGGCCACTGGATGGCACTAGCATCCAAAATAACACTGCCAACCCAACGTTTGTTCGACCAAGAGAAAAAAGCCTGGCTCTTAAAAAAATACACTGGAAACAGCAGCCCCTTAGCAGGCTGCAACACTGCTTCCATCTCTGCCAAAATTGCACAGGTCAGAGGAAAAGTGACCTAAACCACTGCAAAATATGTCACTTCATTGTCTGCTGTAGCTGTGCACCAGGAGTCTGGGCTGCACCAAATCTCTTTTGGGATTTGTGGCCATAATGCTGTACCTAAAAAGTCATTTAAGAAATAGATTAATTCTGCAATCTATTGGAGGGATACAGCTCCCTATGCATTGGGTAAGGGGAGCAGGGAATAAATGAAAGTAGTATGTCAGTATGTTCTTTTGATCCATGCATTAGAAATGGTCCACCTTCTCCTGCTATATTAGCACTTGCATCAAACCCTGTGGGTTTTTTTTGTAAGCAAAGATGACATTGGAATGTGGGGGGAGTTATGCTGGACTAAAATGAGAGAAGAAGCCTGCTGCTACCCATGCTCCCAATGGTGTTGATGGAGATGCTCACAGCAAACCTTCTTGCTAGCATTTGAAGAATCAGGCTCTACACTTTCATTTCAGTACCTTCACTTAGTAAAGCTGCTTGTTGTCTGACTCAGCTTTGTCCTTGGTTTAGGGATAAAATGGGAAATGTAGATTTTAATTTTTTTTTTCCCCTGCAACAGTAGACATACCCTGGAGGTGCTAGAACTGGGACATGTCTTTTTAGTGATCAGCACAGCATCTCTAGGTGTCTGGTGGAACAATTTTAAATGTGGAGTCTGTGGAGCAGTCATGGCTGACTGGCAAACTTGCTTCAGTACACCAACAGATCAGGGTCTCTGCTGAGTACTTAAAGCTCTGGGAGAAATACATTCTTTCCAGTGAAACTGCAGCCAGGGCAGCAACATGCCACCCTTTTGTCCCCACTCAACACGAGTCATTCTTCGCTTTGCTTCATACGACAAATAGGAAAACCGGCCTTACATTTAATATTCTCAGGACAGATGATAAGTCTCAGTGAATGGCACATTTCGAAGTGTGGACCTATCTTTCAGCAACTACTTTGCCTCTAAAGAGCCAAAAGTAGTGGGAGAAGGAGAAGGAAGGAAGGAAGGGTGAAAGAAAAGATGGTAAATAAGAGTTGAAGCAGACAAAAGGGCTCTGTTTCTGTGTGCAAATGTAGCACAGCTGGTTTACAGCTGCACTGTATTCCCCTAGAAGGTAGGGCACTGGGGAAATGCAGTAATGCATTAGATACCATCAGGATGGTACAACAGACTTGACGGACTGAATGGCCCTTTCCTCCAATGCCCGTAAATTGATAATAAAACCCCCATTAGTTCCCTGCAGCCTTGTGTGTCCCGAGATAGGCTGTCATGCAGAAGACAGCAGGCAGACTGCTGCTTTGCTTTCAAAGGATGTACAGGCAAAAGGCTTGGAGGAACATCCCAAATCCTGATTTCAAGGACTGACCAGAAGTATTTAAGACAGGGATTTGGAAGCAAAGATTAGGATATTAAAGCCCACTGCAAAGCAACCTGGAATTAATGGCAAGCTTCCCGTTGACTTCGTCAGGCTTGAGCCCAGCCTTCCTGTCATTTTCTTAAGCTCATGATGGCAATGCCAGGCTCTTTACTTTTTTCATCTCCACCTCCATCCCTTCCCACCTGATGAATAATTGCATGAGCCTCCCGAAGGCTTCACACTGATTTCATCCTCACCCCTCTCTCTCTCTTTTTTCTTGGCCCACACATTCATGTCAGTGCCTCTGTTTGTCATTTCCTCCTTCCTATAATTATAATCAGAATTTGCCAGGATAAGATGTGGTGATTATGTGTTCGAAAGCTTTAAAAAACAAGACCCTGCTGTTTGTCTGCCCCTCTTAAGGAAGCTCTTGCACATTTGTGTGGGTCCCTCTGACCTCCCTGAGACAGGCATCTAGCTGCTGCTCAAAATGAGGCCATGGTCTACAAATTGCAGTGACACTGGACCCGAAAGAAAGCCCCCTGTGCACATGTTTTATTGTCTGAGATGACAGATGAAAAATTATAATATTTATTGAACATAAACTACTCCTGAGACACAAAAATCATTCCTCCTGCAACAAAAGCAGCAGAGGGCTTTAAGCTTTTGTGTCAGGATGAAGTCTGGAGGCTCCTCCTTTGAGTTATTTAGCCTTCAGCACTATTCCTGATGTGATACAGTAGTCTCTCTAACTGGGTTCACATAAGACAAATTCTATCAGCTATAAAAAGCTTCAAAAAGTGCAGCTATGAAACCCAGGAATGTACTTTTTTTCCCACCAGGAGTACATCATGAGCCACTCCAAGCGCAGATGTCAACAGCTCCTTTGTTGCATTCCTCCCAGAAGACTCAAAGCTGGGAAAAGTCAAAAGCACCAGCTTCCTCCTTCTGAAGTTGTGCAAGAGCCTTTGAGGTTTCGTTATTAGCAGCCTCCCTTTGCAAACTGTTTATTCCAAGGAACATTTATTCCCCATATTAAGGTCAAGCAGGGGTTTCCTTAAGGCAGCTAAGCCATTGGCATCTCTTCTGGGAGGGCCCGGAGGAGACGTGATTCCAGGATCACTGTCACAGGCATGTGCTAGAGATGTGGCACAAACCCAAAATCTAACTCAGAGCTTTGTAGTGCCAAGGGAAGCTATTGTTTGACTCCAAAGATAAACAATTGCTTTCTGATCATTTCCAAAGGCAGGATAGCCATCTCTATGCCCCAGTAAGCTCATTAGGGAAATATTTGGTTTATCTTCTAACAGGAAGTTACACATGTGCTAGTAAGTGACATACTTACAAGATGAACTTGAAGGCTTTTTCCTCTGTGCCTTCCACACCACTATTGCTGTGTGCACAACACAACATGTGATAGCAAAACTTTGCAGGTAGTCCCTGTGATTTCCACCACAGGCAGGCTTGGGGACTTCCCAGTAAACAGATATTTTAAACTAAATTATTTGGTTCTGGAATAATAGAAGAAACATTTATTTTCAACTTCTAGCAATCATTTGAACTCCATACACAGAGATACTGATAGCATCCCCAGAGCAGATAACTTCCTTTTATAGTTATCCTGTCTGTTTTATCTTTTTAATTTGTTATATATTACAAAGTCTCATTTTTTAAAGTAAAATTTGTCAGAAATTTTCATAAAGACTCATGCAATAAATGTGGAACATTCCAGGTATATTTTACGCAGGACTCGTATGCCTGGGGACCTCAGTTCTCACCTTCCAAACCAATGGCCACTTAGGACCTATGTTTCAGTGCAAACGAAGGCACAGGCACATATCTGCTTTCCAAAGGACTTCACTGTTGCAAGGACTTACTGGTCTCTGGCTGCTTGTAACTGCCTTCTTACCAGAAGCTGCATTGCTCTGCAGTAATATTTCTGCTCTGAGGCATCTGCTTCAGTGCAAAGTCAGCCACAATGGTTCAAAAGGAAGAAACAGGTTTTCTGCTCTGACGACTGTGGAGCCTCTACCAAAACATGGTCTGGCATCTGGGTCTTGTCACCTCCACAGGGCTGCAGCTGGGTCCAGAGCACCTGACTATATGCCCCTGCTCCTACACGCTTTAGCTGCATTTACATAACAAGACTAATACACAAGGTGTTCCTGAAAATGCTGATCCTAATCCATTTCTAATGTCTCTTTGTGCTCAGCCAAGCACACAGGTGGCCCCACCACTTTTTAATGAGAATTTTCTCCATTTTGGTTGAGCTACAAAGGTCTTAAAAGCCTGCATTAAGTTTTTCTAATTATTATTTTTTAAAAATTTAACCCTTCTCCAGTGCAGTCTGAGCACAGAGTATGTGAACTTCAATCAGTATCTAAGAAATACTGGAGTCTCCTTTAGAGCACATGCATGTATCACTGTCCATGGCCCATCTTTCCAGTTGACAAAAAGGGAATTATATGGGCTTGCTGTTTTCCTCCCTTCACTGTCCCGTTTAAGTGTTTGGACAGTGTATTCAATGAACCCATGTGATGATGAGAAAATAACAGTGGGTGAGCTAATAGGTACCTGCTCCTGGTTTCTTGGAGAATCCTTCTGAAATGAGCTGGTGACCAGAGTCTGACACCATGTGTGTTAACAGCCCTAGCAGCAGAGGTACTTGGGGCATATGCCACACAAGTTCTGGCTAGCCAGAATGAGGATAAGAGCCCCTAAGTGCATTTGCATACATCATTCCCCTGGATACCATAAAATGGCATATTTGCTATTTTTTTTTAACAAATACTACATATTTAAAGCAATTGGGTTTTCCTCTCACCATTCCAGTCTAATCCTATTTTAAATTAACAATTAAGCAAATTTTATCTTCATTATGAAGATGAATTATTTCTATTGATCATTCTATCCAGGGGATATGACTAGGATTCATGAAAGGCTGGATTTTCTAACCTGCCTGACATGCTTTCTTAACAGCTGTCTAACAGGGAAGCAAGATTGCATTAGAAAGGGACAGTTTCCAACCCACAATGTCACCAGCATACAAAGCATTACGGGGTTTCTGGGCCATACTGAACCACCACTCCTGGTTGCCCACTTCTTCACCAGACCTGATGGTTCTCACTGAGCAGATATTACTTTTATGGTCTGTTTTAGAGTCTGTGACCCCCATTAGGGAAGCCCACTACAGCAGACCTGCAAAACAAACTGGCCTGTGGGTGACATGCAGCCCACAAACCCAGTTCTGTGTTTCATCACATGGTACTTGCACACAGGGAAATTAGCTATGTGGCCATCTTATAAGATGGTTTGACATTAAAAAGCTATTAATGACCACACAGTGTGACTCAGGTGGGGGCCATTGTAGGCATTAAAAAGTAACATTTTTACTTTTAAGCTATTCCACAAGCCATGTTTGCATTTCATACTGTCACAATATCTAAACAAGTATTAATCAGAATTAAAGAAGCATTTTTTATGGTAAAATATTTCATCTGATTGAAAGGAAAGATGAGCTTTTACTTTTTGCATAAAGTCTTTAATTTTTATTTTTGAAAGGACATGTCAGAATCTTTGAAATCCTGTGGAGTGAGAAGAATGCTTGCCCTCTTACTATGTCTAGTCACCAGACCACACATTTTAGTTCAAGAATGCACATAAATTATACAACCCTTTCCTGCAGCTGCGCAGAATAATAAAAAGAGTTGCAAAGAATAATTTATTCACTTTTCTATAGATTCTTAGAAAAGAAAAACAGCACTAATTTTTTTCCCACCCAATTAGAAAACTTTGTCTGCTACACATTCTTCTTTACAGAAATATCTCCCTTCTCCCCTTTCTGATAGATCATTCAGCTGTTTGTGCATTCTTAATAAAGATTTTCTTGTGGTGGATTCTACAACGCAGCCAGCCAGCTGTGAATGGCAGTGACTTAACTGGATCAACACGAAAAGAAACAACACCAAACAGTCAAAGCCACTGACCTATATATTACACGTTGCATCTTTTTCTGCTCTGCTGTGCCCCAGTCTCCAACCAGAGCTGCAAGTGCAGCTGAAGTGTCTCTGGGCACCAGGTCCCAGCCTGTGTATGAGGACACCGTGCTGTGACTGTGTGCCTTTGTCGCAGCTTCTCAGGCTCTGCAACACCCCTGTGTCCAGCACTTACAACTTGGCAAAAACCCTTGGGTACTTGCAGAAATGCTGGGCTGGGATGGCAGCAAATACTAATATTTGCTAATGAGTGGCTAGACAAGGTTGCTGATGGCATGAGTCCTTGGCCAAGAGTCAGTCTGCATTAGTCAAGCTCTCACACGGGCACAGTGAGGGCTTTTACTGCAGGGTCAGCCCATCCTGGCTTTGCTCTGGTAGCCAGCCTGAGGAATATAACTATTGCTAATGGCTTTTTCAGGCTGTCCCTTGAGTATTCCCAGAGTAGGTGAACAGTCAGTTGCCTCCCATCCCTGTGCTAGATAGTTCATAAGAACTATCTAGCTTTTAAGCAACGAGGCTTTCCATTCCCCATGGAAATTTAAGTGTTACGTGCCCACCTTTTTCAGTAGGAATAGAGAGCTAACCAACCTTTGCGGGTCTGAATATAAACGGATACACAAGAGGGTGAATTTCACTTATTGCCCAACAGTCCCCAAATGCTGTGAAGCTCACCTTGGAACACTGTGCGCCTAGCACCTTGATATTACAGACCTACTGCTACCCAGCTCTGGCAAGGGAGGGGAACACTGAGGATGGCAATACTAATTTGAAGTTTTAGCTAATACCTCCCTAACACTGCCCTCTCTTACTTGAGTGATATGTTGTCAAACAAAGGAGTCTTATCTTCTTTGGCCTTTGATGGTTCAGGTTAAATTCAGATATGAGCATTCTGCTCTACCATCTCACCTCTGTTTATCTTGGGTAAACCAAAATACCACAATTTCTGCCTGTCTCTCTTTGCCCTGCCACTGCCATGCCTGTCAAATCCTACAGACTATGGATGGCCCTATACTCTACAGGACTGCTTTGAAACACTGCATGGCTGAAAGTTGTCTTGGTCTTCCCATTTCACCATTCTGTATTACAGCAGTGCCCAGAGGACCCTCAAAAATTCTGTCTACCATGTGCAGAAAACAGCAGTTACCCAATTATGCAAAATTTCTTGTAGAGAGCATGTTGTGCTTTCCCAGAGCCCCATTATATGCAATGAAACAGGCCTTGCAAAGCCTAAAGATAATTTAGACTGAAATTTATTCTGTTTTTAGAAAGGAGAGGTGCCTTTTCTATGGGACATACAAAAGCATGATGCTCATTCCTACCACCTCTTTCTCCCTTCCTGAATGTGCAGTGCTGTCATGGCTGCAAACTTGGAAACCCTTCCTGTGCCAGTTATCTCAATGTGCAAACCACGGCTTGATGACAGAGGAACTGGGGCAGCACCTCACTGAAAATAAGCACCTGTGCTCCACTAGGAAAAAAGCAAATTCTCCCTGCACCACAAGCGAAAGGTGCTCAGTACTCTGGGTTAGCTCTGTGCATACACAAAGCCATCTGATTTGGTGTAGGAAACCATTATTTCTCTGGTTCTTCCAAATTGCTAGTATGTCCCTGCAAAGCCCTGTAAAGAGTGTAGTATGCAATGTGGTACACAACAGCTGTTTTCCAAGTCAGAGTGCAAGCGAGGTCATACTTTGTTACGCCAAATCAATACTTTGAGAGAGAAGAGTGCTTCAGCCAGCTATAAGATGATAAATGGGAGCAGGGAGCAGAGTGCAGATGTATTAGCTTAACAGGGCACTACTAATTTTTAAAATTGGACTCATTGTCATCAGTTATTTGATGCACAAGAGAAACAAGTTTTGTAAGAAAATTTTTAATTACTTTGAGGCAGTAATGAAGCTTATGAGTACTAGGTACTACCATTTGCACTACAGCAATACCAAGAAGCCCCAGATGAGGAGACCAAACTTAAGATTCAGTTATATCAACTATCAGATTTCCATATGCAGACATACAGCAATGCTTACTCATGTGTAACCTCCATCATTGGTGAAATTCAGTTGTGGTATTTTGTCCAGCAAAAGTTATTTTTAAGGGGTGGTCACCATGAAAGAAATCTTCTGTCGATTGTAGCTTTCCATCTTAACTTTGCATCTGTTCTCAGTTTAGGTCTCAAAGTGCAAGTTTCTGATACTCAGCTAAACCTCTCCTTGCTAGAAGCAAATCACATCCTCTGCAGATCTGCTAGTAAAAGTCATGAATGTCACTGTGGGCTATACACAGGAGGAATATCAAACAACATTATGGCTAGCTCTGTTTTGCCAGCTCTTGTGATTTTATAACAAGTTTCACAACATCTCCTATTTTTCTTAAAACCTTAGCTATAGAGTTATGTGACTACATGGGAATCTCAGCTTTCATGTAATAAAGGAAGTTTTGAGTCCTTATGAGTGCAGGGAAAAGGTAGAATTATGATCCAACTGTGGAAAAGAATAAAAGAATGTACATAAAATATTGTATTTTTTCTTATTACCTGTATTTTACAAGCCAAATCTCCACTTCAATATGGAGCCAACATAGAACCATGTTCTTTCGTGCAAACCAGCAGGGATGAACACCCCTTTTTTATTGCATTGCAGACTTTTTGTGATCCCTCTTGCTCCCCCAAGTAGTGGTAATGTTATGACTCCACAGATCTAGCTGGGCACTTCATTGTGCATCAAACAGTCAAAGGCAGATCATTTCCGCTACATGACAGTTTATTTTCTAAATCTGTAGTATCTTTGCCATCAACTTGAGCTGATGTCAGTAACACATTGTCATCAGGAAACAAGGCGGATAAGTTTAAAGCGATAAAGTTGCCAAGGAAGTGACTGAATGCAAATTAAAACTTAACTTTTGCTCAGATCTGCATGGTTTTCTTTTTCAAATGCCCACAGCCTTTCCAGAATTCCTTTGCATCAGTTTACAATCTAAAGGTGGAGAAAACAGTAGTTCCTGCAAAGCTTCCCATCTCATTTTCTATAACCATGAACTAATTTAAGCAGTATTTATAACAGTGAGTTTGCCAAGAATTTCCCTCTGGAATAATTTCCTTTAAAGTGTGATATGAGAAAATATTTAGCTGGTAACTGCTATGGATGGTTCTCATCTAAAGTGTATGTTGTAGCCGATACTCCAGAAACAGAGTGGTCCAAAGAGACTGGATTACAGGGGAAAAAAAGTTATTGGCATGTAAGTACGAGAAAAATACATCTTATTTACCCACTTTGAAAGGAAAACTGGAAGTCAAGGTTTCAAATGCACGAAGGTTGTTTTGAGTGAAGAAAAATTTGGGAAAAGAGCTGAGTTTCAGTCTTGGTATTTGCATAGAGAGAAATCAAGCAGGACTAAGAAAGCAGAAGCCTGGACGGGATGTAAGGATGGGTACATTTATGACTTTCTTTTCCTTTAGGTTTCTAAAATGCTTTCTCATAGTGTAGCAAACAGATGGGATCCACCCACTAGGAGTTTATTGTAGACATGTTCACTACATTTAGAGGTATGCCATGAAAATATAACCCATCACATAAAGAAATGGTAAGCGGGGGGCACAACAGTGTCTGTATTTTCAAGGGTGCATCTTCCTTTGAAACCCTTTCTTATTGTACACTGCATGCTGAATTCTTCTGCAAACCTGGTCAAGAGTTTGCTTTCTGCAGAAAAACAGCAAGCCAGGTTGGTTGTGGGGGAAGAAAACAAACATGACAAACAGTAAGGAGTGATATTTAAAATGTGCAAGTACACACACGTCAAGGTTGAAACAGCAGCTATACAAGCTCCTCAGTTTCTTTTATCAAGGGGAAGGAGAAAACCCTTAAAGAGAAAGACAACATGGTGCTGAACAATGGATTTTTTCATAGTAAGGTCTCTTTTGGCCATTGTACTTTGCTACTCAGTGTTTTCTATGCCACATCAAGCTGGGCCCTGACTGCCACCCAAATACACTCCAGCCATCAGGCAATACTTGCAAGAGAAGAATTTATGTGTCTCCACTGTGGCCAGCTGCCCTGATGGAGCACAGCATGGGATTGCTACACTGTTTAGTTCAAAGGTACACCAATGTCAGAAGCAAAGAAGAAAGGTGTTTTTTTTTTTAAAAAAAAAAAAACCACAACCAAAAACCTGATCAAATTAATTTGATAATGAAACAAATATAAGTTCAGTCACATCCACAAACAGTTTAACCTCTGGTGCTTGATAATGACATGTCAAGTAGAGGCCAAAAATTAAATCTGCATGGATTCACTAAAAAGGTAGAAAGTTTAGAAATGCTTTTCTAAACTGTTAAGAGAATATCTTGGCCCACATGGAACATTCATTGGAATGGCAGTAATACTTCTATCTCTCATTTACAGGAAAGCCTCTATAACGGAAAGACATATAGAAAAAAATTTTCTTCTCTGATATAACTTACGTAACTTTTACCAAATAAAAGTCTGCATAATGACCTTTACTGCAGTCTCATGCTGAACAATGGCATACAGAGAAGATAAAGATACTAATAAAATATGATACTTGTCACAAGGATGCATCTTTCTTGAGCAACTAGTTGGCTGACAGTTGTGGTAACTGGCAGTGGTGGAAAAAGGCTCTCTTCATTCCAAGAGGCATGCTAGGAAACTGGTGCCAACATTTTCACCTTTTTGGATTTCCTCTCTGAATCTTAAGAGCCTTAAAAACCTCAGAATTTCCCACTACCTGTCCAAGATCACAGCTTGAAAGGCAGAGGTAAAAATGATCCATTCCACTGCTACAGTTTTGAAAATACATGCCACAGTTATGTGATTTGTAATGACTTGGGCAGAACAGTTCTGTACAGCTGAAAATATTTCCATCTATGCAACTCCTTCCTAAAGCCATTCTTTACTCATGGCATAAATTATTTTTTCTTTCTAAGGGTTGTTTCTTGGCCAAGGACTGTATCTTTGGATATGTCTGTGAATTAAAATAGAAGGGGAGAGAAATCAAGCTATGTCCATAGGTGGTGTTGCTGCAGAGAAGGAAACACAATCTATTTACTTCCTAGGTCATGCTAAACTGTGCAGGGATGTTCTTGTTTTGCTTCCCTAGAAATAAAGAAGCATGAGGTATCCATAGGGGCAATGCTGTACTACATATTCTGTGTGATGGCCTATCAGCTTCTAAGCTCCCTGTCCCTCATTGCAAAGTTGCTAACAAAACCTGCCCCTACACCCTCCAAATTAGACCAAGTGATCAATAACAGTGATCATGAACATGAACAGAAGGGAGAATGGCCAGGTCAGCAAGGCTGGATCCAGGTTCCTTCCCTGGCTTCAGATGCCTCTGTACTGGTGTCAGCAGGCAGATGTTCAATGCAAATTATGGTGCTGAGACACCTCTAAAGGATCTCTGAAAGTGTGTTATTAGTAAAGCTGCTCACATGCATGAAGGCAGTAAAAGGGAAGATCAATGGGTTAATTGATGCACACACTGTAGTTACAGAATATATGCAACATTGTTGAGGCTCCGCACTGCAGCCCATGTTGGAAGACGACTTCTGTTGCTGCCATCTAACCAAAATGCATGGAAGCTCTACAGAAGATGCTCTGCTGAAGGCCTTGCTGGCATAACTTTTGGAGGTGGTGGAGAGCTTGGGCCACAAAAGGGTCAAAGCATCCTTCAGGGAAGAAGGCAGGTAAGACAAAATCCATGTGCTCACACAGGGTCTTTCTGCACCTGTAAAAGCGGTTCAGTGGGTTTCAGTGCATAGTGGGAACCTTTGACCAGAGCAGTGTGGATATGTGGACTTGAACAGTGGGGTTCAATGTGTAGCCTGCCAACGTCACAGTCAAAAGAGATACCTACAAGCTTCAGCTTGCTGGATGTCCTCAGGTAAAGGATTTCAACTTTCTGTGCTTATTTCTCATCTTCCCTGGTCTCTGCTCTGCTGGATGCTGACACTGGACACATGTTTGCTGTTGTGCTAACACAACAGGGCATAGACCTCAGCTGGTGCTGCTCTAATACCAGTAACAAACAACAGAGATTTGTCTTCTCTATTGCCAAAACAGGAAGACAACTACCCTGAAACTCTTCAGAAGGTACATGATGAGGTTTCCTTTGCCTCCCTTGTAGCATCAAGTTTCATCAACTGCTGGAGACAGAATAATAAAGCTCTGGGAAGCACTTGTGCCTGAAGTGCCATCTTCAAAGCATCACTTAGACTTGTTGTAGGTGTTTTTCACATTGTTCCTGCACAACAGTAAGTATCACAACCCACATTTTGTAGGGAAGATTGGGGGCACAAGTTTAAGTGGCATGAACAGTCCTACAGGAAGATTCAGTGAAAAAAAACAAGACTAAATCTATTATAGAGGGGGATTTTGTGGTTTTTTTCGCATGGCCAACACTGTGGTCTCCAATGGCATGCCCTGTATTCCTTACCACTGAATATATTTGTTTTCTCTCTTTCTTCCTTTTATCTATGTTTCACGTGAGAAAAACAAACGAATATTGATTGATTGAATTTTAAAAGCACGAAGACCAATGAACAATTAGTGTTAAAAGGGTAAGTAGGTGCAATTTCCCCTATCACAAACTGTGTGCTGTTCTTTACCATTTGTAAAACTGGTCAGCTGCCTCAAGAAAAACTATTTTTCCCATATAAAATGCTCTAAGCCTCTTCAAGATAAAGAATTTCAGTACACACTTGATTTGCCACAATGCAGATTTGCTTTGGATGTCTAGCAGATGCAAAAGTCAAGAATCCCTGAAGTTTCACAATGTCTTTCACATCAGTACAGGAGGTATTCTGGATATATGAAGCATTACACAACAACTTATTTTCTGAAAAACACAGTCTTTGAAAAAGTCTCATGCTGAGTGTTCAGACTTAGTGGATACTTTTGACAATTTTGCTCTTACTCATGTCAGGAAAAAAATGGGGAGACAGCTAGTTCTTATCAGAGCAGCTGAAAATAAAACAATATAATATAAATATAATATAAAAATAAAGTTTCTGATGGTGGTTGTTTGGAAAAAAAATGTCTGAATAAGGACACTAAGGAGAATAATAAACAACTATATCACCTCCTTTCTGAAAAAGAAGTTTGCCTTTCATGCTAAGTTTACTGAGTAATGCTCTTTGGCATGTATTTTTGAGTCAGATGGGGAGTTAATGGATGCCATACACCACAGCACTGTGTAGAGGCAGCTGTGCCCATCCCAGCTGCTCTGTGCTGAACTTCAAGCAAGTTACTGGCTTGCTTCCATTACCCTTGATATCTATTGTACATCCATTTCTATAAACATCTGATTTGCCACAATGAGAACTTGTTCTGGATACCTAGCAGGCCCAAAAGCCAGATGTGCATCTTTGTACAGACGTAGGTACATCAGCATATGATGTAAACATGCCCTAAAGGATCGTAATTATTATTTTGGTGCCTTTTAGCCAAGGAAAAAATTTTCAACGTTTTGTAGATGGAATACGCTATGGTAACCTTTGAAATATAATACAGCTTGAATTGCTGTATGTCGTTTACACAGTCACTTTTCAGAAAGTGATGCATTTCACATTAAAAAAAATCCCAACTCTTGGACCAACCACAACCACTGTTGACATATCTCAATTAGCCAAAACAGTTTTGTCTTGGTTGTTTTTTAAGGCAGAAAAATGGGTCTAAAAAGGAGGAGTTAAGTTGTTAAACCACAGGCCAATAGGACAATTTTAAGTTTAAAACTCAAGAGGTAATTTCTGCTAAAACACAGTAAAAGGTTGTCACCAGCTTCATGACCTTTGCCCTTTAGTAAATACGCAATATCTGCAATTATGGATTACCCATAGAGACATATAAAATTCTTCAGTAATATGTCCATAAGCAAAACAACTGTTCATTGTTCATGGTTTAAGTGGGGTTTTATTAAGTTAAAAAATTCTGCTAAAAAAGGAGAAACTGCTTGAAAAGGAGCTCAATACTAACAGCACATCAGCAGTGAGAGCTCTCTTTGATCAATTTCTTAAATATGATGTGAACTGTCTTAGAAATAGAGAAGGATAAATCTGAAAGGCTGTGCTATATTCTGAGTGCCTGTTGTCCTACCTTAATGCATGCTGAAAGTCTTTCTGCACGTATAGGTCAAAGTGCAGCCTCAAAGAAATCATCTGCCTGAAGCTGAGCTTTCTAGAGGCCTTTGACAATCCATTTGCCCTACAGATTATTTGTTTTCCAGCCCCCAAATACGTCCTAGGAATCTCCTCCAAAGTTTCAGTGCAACATTTTGCATTGATTTGCACAGACAACTCAAAAACAAGTTAGGTGGACAAAGAGAAAAAACAATTAAATTCAATTACAGTATTGTTTTGATGTGTTTCTGCCAGTGTTATTTTATGCTAGCTGAAGGCAGGGGTCTCAACCTAATGCTAGAGCATTAGGGAAATTTCAGCTTGCTAAGCCTTCACAGTTTCACACCTTCCAGGTTCAACAAAGAAATCACAGACATGATTTCCCTTGAACTGAAAATACCTCCTCTCCCCCACCCCTTTTCTTTTCCTGCTTTCATCTTGCTGAGAAAGTAAAGATGTTACTATATATTTTTTCTGTTGGTAACATTTCTAGCAAGAGAAAAACCTTCTACTGGAAGGAAGATTCAACTGAAAAAGCACCTCCTTACAAAGCACAAGTAAAACATGGGAAACTTATTCCAGAAAAGGTTATTAAATATCTAGACTCTTGGTAACATACAAGAGAAGTCAAGAGCAGTGGCTGTCAATAGACCCAGGTTCTCAAAACTGGCTGCCTCCTGTGGATGAACAAGAACACATGGAATTCAAAATCTAGTCATTTTTTTCACATGAAAGTTTGAACTTTTGATAGGCAAGTTTAGCCACTTTCTAACTGTCCCCCTGTACTACTGATAAGAGTATGTGATGAATGGCAAATCATGCACCTGTCAAGTTTATAAGAATGGTGAATTCCACTTTCTGTATTTACCATCAGCCTTATAACTTGTTGTCCTGGAAAGTCTGATTTAGATTTGTGATCTGGTACATACCTGCCACTTTTTACGATGATAAAGAGTCAGAAATAGTGTGAACACTTATGGGGATAGCATGGGTCTGCTCCAGCTCACCACTGAAACTACCACAAAATTCCTATTCATTTTGTTGGGATCAGGACGGAGCCCTACTGCAGAAGAGTATAGGGGCTGGTGATCTAAATCCAACAAAAGAGGTAATTTTATGTACTTGGACATGATTGTGTTACTCAACATATCTGAACTCCTGACTGACTGCCCATGCACTTAGCCTACCCAAAATGCAAAGTAAACTAACCCAGATTCAGACATCTCTTACTGTGGTTAGATTAAACTGTTCTTCTGGGTCTCCAAGCATCCATATGTCTGCTGCCAAGTCTCAAGGAAATATTGTGCTTGGCATTGCAAGAAAACTGAGGAGTTGCAGAAGAACCCTTTATATGTAATCTACTTACCACCGGGTGACCAAGCAACATCTGAGCACAAGCAAAAATACTGGTGATCTACCCTAGGACAAACACAGAAAATTTTTCCTACCCTTAAAGAAGATCAGCTAAACCTCACTAGTTTCTTCACTAGGCTAGACAACTCTGACTTATTCTGTCCTCCCTCAGAAGTAATTTTCCTCCACTCTCCCACTGGTCATTCCTGGCTCTCTTGGACTCTTCTCCATTTGGCCCATGTCTTTCTTGGAGACTAACATCCAGCATGGGTCTGACCAGAGCATGATTTTCTGTGACTTACAGGCAGCATTCCTGTCTACATATATACCAGCCTGTTTGCCTTTCCATGACAGATGAGATTGCTCAGTGATGTTCACTGGATTATCCACTATAATCCTTTCATCTTTTCTTCAGAGCTGCTATCCAGCAATTGATTAGTACTAGCTGTGACGAATCCTTCATTTTGTTTTGAAGACACCATGTGAAAAAGGCTAGTAATCTGCCAGTACCATTTTAAACTCTTTTTCACATGTATTTACAGTCCCTTCCAGTGAAGCCCAGGTTACAGATACAGTAACTGCACTGCATTATCTGATCCAGTTTCATGAAACACTCTCTAGAATTGGAACAAGATCAGACCTATGCTCAACTCTTTGGTACAGATTTCTGCTGTGACACCTGATTGCTAGTATATATATATTCTTGCTTCAATTCTCCAGCCACTTTTGCACCTGTTTACTTTACCTACACAGAGATGTGATGAACACAACAATGCCAATGAGAAACCAGGTGTACCTTCTTCTCACTGAAGCCTTCTCCAGCTCAGCGTGTCACTTGCAGCCAAAAGGACGAACCATGCAACAAGCCCTGCAGGTGTGCCTTCGTGGTCAGTGAGCTCACTGGTGTCACAGAAGCTCAGGGAAGCACATAGCCTGACATCACTTCTGCCTGGATTGGCACATGGATGGAGCTTAATTACACCACTCTCCAATCCATACAGATAGTGACCATACATAACCAGGGTCACCTGATCTTTTTGGACCTTACCACTGCCTTGCAATCAGCCACCTATGGCTTGCCCATGATCACGTGGTCAATATTATCCACATGAACGTAAATTTATTTCACCAAGGGACAGGTGTTTTCAAAGTAACAGAGACCAAAGACTATTTTTGTTCTTTTACATGTCTAAGCAAGGGCAATGGTTTGCCCTACAATGTCACAGACCACCATGAAGTAGAAGCTGGAGCTGTAGATACTTGGACCATCAAAATACCAGTCTTGTTTCCTTATATCTGCTTTTCAGGACTGCTTTCAGGGACTGTGAGTTCTCAGACATGGAGTGATGGTGCAGCGCTCTCCTGAGAGACAGGGGCCAAATGCAGAGCAGAATTCATCCCAGCGCCCTGAGGTTTGTGCCAGGGTTGTACCAGTATACTCCTACCAGCTCTCTCCAGTTTGGCAGTGTTGTCCATTCCCACCTTCTCAGCAGTAGAATAATCTTTAAAAGACACCTTGTCTCCTTAATTATGGATTGTTATACTGTTTTAAAAGCCCGGAAAAAAAAATCCTCATTAATGTAAAGAGTTGTCTATACTGGAAACTTTATTGATTCTGGAACAACTCCTCTGTGGGACATTCAGTCTTGTGAATTGATGAGAAATTCAGAGGAGAAGGTCTGCATTGTTAAATGTCACATCAATCTTATAAAAACCTTTGCCTAGCATCATATACAATACCACACATGATAAGGACAAAAATACTTATAAACCACTTAGATTCTATTATTTTTTCCTCTGGAGATCAGGAAGCTGATAATGAAAAACATTAAAATTATGAACAGGTCTCTATTTCACAGATGAGTTTCAGATATCTTATATGGATTTCAGTCTAAATTTAATCCATTTTGAAACTTCAGCAATAACAAATGTAAATTTAGCTGATGTTTCTCAGTGTCTTACTGATACAAGGACACAGTTCTTAAATACCTTTTGTTTAGACTGTTCCTTATTTCATTTTTTAAAATTTGGGGATTTTTTTTTTCCTGGCTGGAAAGAACTTACTTCCTTAACCAGAACAATTTGCTGAGTTCACCATGGTGGTGGGATGAGTTTATGTACATTCCTAATTCAGCAGTTATCCCTGCCACAAAGAGTGGTCTTAAAGACGCAGCTTAAAATTCTCTCTGCTGGTACCTACTTCTCTGAACTGCAGCAAGTGCTTGCATATGCTTGTATTTATTAAGAACAAATACATGATTGACAACTGAGACTGACTTTTTATGTTAATGCAGGTAGAAATTAAAAATGTATAAGGGACTAACTCCCAAACACTATACTATCTGCACGAAACTGCCAGAACTTGACAACAAACCCAAGATAGTAATTTTGTACCAAAGCCAGTGTATGAGACAATCCAGTCCCCTATGCTGCAGTTATCGTAAATTTAGTGACACCTTGGATGCCAAATGTTTGGTTTATGCTCCAAATGGGAAACCGTTGGATGACTAGGGATCCTTTAAAAACCCATGGATGTCAGCAGGAGTTTTTCCAAGGACCTGACACATGATGCAGTGCTGACCTGTTCTATGAGAGGCTAAAAAGTGTGTGTGTTTGTGTGCATGTGTGCATGTGTACTCCAACCCCTTTCCCTCTAGGAAGCCACTGGGAAAGACCGCTCAGTCTGATGCTAGCACTGCAGCGTGCGGCACTCAGCTGGTTAATAGCTAGATGCTTGCATTTAGCACCGCTATCCGCTCCCAAGTAATCTCAGCTCTGCACTCGCTCCTGCTGCTGCCATAAAGAGACTGCAGCTGTGTGACTCTCTGCAACAAGCATTACGGGCTGCTAAACTCTTCCTCCCCTAGCAATAAATTACACGGCAATCTGCCTTCTAATTTCTGTCTGCAATTTCCAGGTTCTTAATGGGGGCTCCTTAGCCATTACCTGCCCAGGTACCTTCCTTCTACTGCAGTGCTACTTAAAACTCTGCATGGCAAAAGAATATGGCTGAAACAGAGGAGCTGACAATGACATGTCCCCAAAAGCCTGGAAAGCACCTTTTATTTAGCCCTCTGCTGGTAAGTTAAGGGCTTTCTTTCAAGGTAAGTATTTTTTAAAAATCTGAGCACACCTCTGCTGTACCAAATCTTCAGCAGAAGTGGCTGCTACTACTAGGCATTGCAGAGCAGCTGAGCCCCACCCTACTAACTGTTGTCTGTGGATCCTGACAAATTATGCTGGCAGCTCAAATTAAAATAATCAGAGCACTGCCTAAATCAACAACCTGAGGTCTGTGCTGTCTGGAAAGGGCAGCAACTCATGGATGAGAGCAGGTCCGTCTCCTTCCAAAAAGAGCTCCCCAAACTGCATTGGTTGTTGGCCTTTCTTGTGCGCACAGAGAGCATTTGTTTTTACTGGCAAAGAGGAATAAAGCTTTACACGCCTCCAGCGCCTAACCTTGCTGCAATTCAGCTAAGTAACAAAAAGCATCTGTGCGTCAAGAGCTACACAGGTCTGGTGTGCAATGGCCAGAAGGCCATACCCATCTCACTGCCACTGTACTTGACAAATGATGTTAACCCTTGCAATCAAGTGGCTTTCTTAGATCAGAAGTTGCATCAGAAAAGGGAAATTAGGACCAGAGGCAGGTGTAGAATCCCCACACTCCTGAGTCCCACTCCTGAAAGGCATCCTCAGTCCGGAGTGCCTCAGCAGATGCAGGTTCAGCATGTGCTGCTCATGTGCCATTTGAGAGAGGGCAAGGTTTAAGATCACATTTCAATGCCATCCTACCTAAATAAGAAAGCATGGGATTGAATTCTTGGCTCTGTTGGCTTTGCTGGTGAAACACGCAAACAAATCCCTTGCCTGAGCTCCATTTCCCCCCATTGATAAACAAATACACTGAAATCATTACAAAGTTCCTCAGGAGGCACTCACAAAGAGGCTCAGAAGATAAATATTACTGCTGTGATTCCTCATAATTTACTACATGTGCACAGTCCAGTGCTTTCCCAAACGCATGCTGCAGACCAACCATCTTCCTAGTGACTGTACTTTGCAGGGATTCAGCTGGTGGAAGAATATACTTCATTCTGTACAAGAATAAAACAGTATTTGTAAAATGGGTAGGGAGTTAGATACAAGGAGTGATTCCTGGCAGTGCAAGAGTGCTTAAGGAGAGACTGAACATCACCATGTATGCCCTTCTAGCCCCATCCCACCCTCATGCCAGCTACCCAGCTATCCATCATTTTTAGCACAGCATGTAAATGCCAAAGTCTCACCTCTGACTTCACATGAACATCTACCCCACCGCTACCACGGCATGTGGTATCAGTCCTTAAAGCTACACTCCAAACTCGAGCTGTTCAACAGTTTCCATAAAAAGGTAAATCTTTCACAACTATTTTGATTTACCAGAGGCTTAATAACAACAAGAAAATCACAAAATCTTTTCACTCATTTTCAACTTCTTTTGCAAAAATAATTTGAAAGGCGCAACCCAAAATTCAGTATCTCAGCCCCTTGTCTGTGATCAAGAGATGTTGGTGATGTGTTAAGGGCTAGGAATGTGCTGTGGAAACAATTCTAAATTTAAACAGTTGAGTTTGGGTAAGTCTGGAGACTGTCTAGAAATTTCTCAAGAGCAAGCTGGCTTCTGGTTTCTATTTGTTCCTAGTTTTCACTGATACCTTGACAGCAATTATTTTTTTGGTCATATTGCTGCTCCTTTTGCTTTCATGTAAACATTCCTAAAGCAAAAATACATATAAAACCTAAGACAGTAATTTTAGTTTTCAGACATTATAGGCATTTTTCTTTCCTTTTGGCTTAGAATGGGCAAAGGCCATAACATTTCTTACACTGTGCATGAACTCCCAGTGTTTTATATGCTCCAGAAGTCAAGACAAGATACAACTGCGCTCACATGGGTTTCTCTGTGCAAGGTCTGCCATGAAGCTGACTCATGATATTGCTGCAGTCCAGGGTATGGCTGCAGATTTCTGTGCAAGGAAACCTCTCTCCAGCCTTTACAGCAAATGCAAACATAATATTTTCTCTCCTATGGCTGTTTTCCACTGAGGTTCACAGGAACCTCAAGGGTCATATTGTGCTCACAATACAGATCTCATTTAGATTTAGTCTGTGACAATCCCTAGTTCACACATACTAAATCCATTCCTGGAAATATTTGCAGCAGCATGCAGACTCTTTCTTACCCCACCAGGTCTTCCTCACCATAGAGTAGTCTGGAAATCTGTTAAGGTCTCACTAGCTGTCAAGTTTTTTCAGCTCAGAATATAAAAAGAGGACAGCTACAGCTATGGGACAATTTTCTATTTCAGATGTTTGGCTGATAGACTGCTGAGGAACAAGATGGCAGAGGAATGGCTGCGATTAGTCAGAGCTCTAAATACAGTTGAATTAAGACAATGAGGGGAAAATGCGAATGGAAAAATTGGATTAAACTGTGTAGCAGCAATATTCAAATGAACTTCATGATGAATTGTGAGTGGGGCTTTCTTTATTGCTAAAACACGCAAAAGCACTTAAGGACATGGTTACTCCAGGGAGGCGTTTGAGTACACAGGATAGCTGCACTTTGTCAGAGCATCTAGCCCATGCTTCGTCCTAGCACAGTGTCTAAAGCAGAAGACCTGAGGAGCATGGCAAATACACGTAGAACTTCTCTGCCAGCCTCTAGTAATTTGGCGCTCAAAAATTTCTTCTGTCTAATGAGAAAGTCTTTCATGGGTTCCACCTCCATGAGCATGCCTGGGTTCTCCTCAAGCCCAGGTGAACTCTGAGCATCCACCACATCCTGGAGAGAGGATCTGTGCAGCTCAACAACTCATTTTAGAAAGAACTTCTTTGGGTTTATTTTGTCCACACTGCTACTCTCCTTAGACGCCTACTAATTCTTGTGCCAAAAGGTGTAAATAGTATTTCTTTATCCTCTCTGTCATGACCTTATAGACTTCTGCAGATTCTTCTCACTCACCTACAACCAAGCAGAAAAGTCCCAGCCTGCTTACTCTTTCCATACCTTGCTGCCCTTTTTTTTCTGAAGGCTTTAGGTCTGAAAACAACTAAATTCAGACAGGTTTGATCATGTGCTTAACTTTAAGGACAAAAACATTTCTTCCTAAATGAAGGCATGGGAAACTAGTGTATTGAGTCAGCACAGCAATAGCAAACTCTTGATTAAATGAATTTGCCACATCTTTGTATGTGATCCCCAACACCAGAGATTCTAATTTTCATGAACAATGTTCTCTGGAAGGACTCAAAAAATTATGAAGAAATGTTACAGTAAAATGACCTTTGGCACAAGATCTACTAGTCATAAATCTCAATTTTGAGGGGAAATAGAAAATAGGTGAAGGGGGGGAGGGAAGGAATATTGGCTTTTCTGTCAATGATTTTTCTGAAATTTGTGGACAACACATGATGCTCACTGCAGCTGCTGAATGTCCTACCCAGAAACGTAGAACGCCTAGGTTTCCAGCAATTGTGATACTGAAACTATACTGGTACCAGATTTCCAAAAGACAATTGCATTACTATTCTCAAAGACCTGTTGAAAAATCAGTAGAATGCTACCTGCACCTGCCTCCCTTTTGAGAGGACTCTCAAACCTCACCTGGTATAGTTTTAGCTGGTGTGAAACTAATCTTCTTTGCAGGACAAGGATCCCCTCCTGTTGAATTATCTCCCATATTAGTTCTAGTCCCTTGGTAAGGGCAGTGCTGCTCAAACTGCAGATCCCTCTTATGTGGTGTTGCCTCTGTAGTCCCTTATATTTGCATGTGCAGTCCTGTACTGGCCTCTCTTAACACCAGCTGCATATGGGTGTGAAGGACTTCTTTAAATGGAGGACTGCATTTAGCAAATAATTCAAACTGTCTGCAGGACTGCTTTTAGTCATTGTATTTACTCCTCTGCCACTCTCTTTATGGTACCTGCACACTATAAATTTAGATTTTTCATTTACATCAAAGTACCAATAGAGAACACCTTCCAGCCTTTAAAAGCTGTTCCTATAAACTCTCTCCTGCCTTTGCTCTCAGGGAACAAGGCTCTGTTCAGCAGTGTCCCTCACTAACAGCAACTTTCTGAGACCTGTCAGTTAGCCTGCCCTTAATCCATCTAAGGCAGACCCCACTGATACAGGAGGGGGCTATTTTTAAACAACAATGTCCTGCCACACTAAATCACATTGACATGTGACACGACATTTAAGTAATGTTAGATGCAGTTCAACAAACTCATAATCTCATAGAAAAAGCAAGAATAGTCTTGTTTGACAGGAGGTATTTTTAACATGGCCACGTGAATGTCAATCATCACTCTTCTTTAATGTTTCACTGAGCTACTGGTTCTCAGAGCTGGGCACTGGTAAGTGGTAACCACCGTTACTGTTGTTTTACTTGCTAAGAAATCAGCATATTTTAGTAGCTTCCCACTTACATCTGTAGGCTGGACATGTCTTTAACCTGAAAACCTCCTCCAGCTCCTGTACTGGTTGTTGCTCTAGTGGATAATTTCTCCTCAGTGCTGTCACTTGATGATTGCCTTTAATTCACCTGATATATGGGTGATACATATTCACTGCGTCATATGTTCATTTGTATCCCAGATGCACTGATACCTACTCAGCACCCCCAGCTTTATGACTTCTAGCTAAGCGACAGAAAACATTTACATTTCATACATGCTTGTCTATGTTTAGATCACTATCTGGTGGTCATCTCTGCGGTCATAGAGAAGGGGGCCATATAAGAAATTGTGGAGCCACGCAGTTTATTTATCCAAAATGTGATAAATTAACTCAGCTCACCTGTCCCCCTGCTACTGAGCCTGCTTCCTCTGGGACTATTCACATTCCAAACTTCTGAGCAACTCGCAACAGACATACTTTTTAAAGCCACAAAAATGCTTGCTTTTTCACCCAAAATTTTACCTGCTGGTCCCCTTCAGGAAAACAGCAGACCCAAGCAATGAAGTGTGCTATAGGAACAAGCTCAGAGAGAGAGGGCTTCCAACTCCTCTTAACCTCTTGCTTGCCTCCTGCAAGGCATCTTTCCATAGAGTCCAGAGTGGGTACCACTCGGCTCTGTTGGCAGCAGAGCAGCGGTGCTGTGGTGATTTAGGGTCAGGCTCAAACAGATGTTAAGAGCGGTGTGGTGCGACACAAAGATTTACCAGTGTCTGTCTGCAGCACACATTATACCCGAGTGGGGAGATGTGATGTGACCTCTGCTCAGGGAAGGGTCAGAAAACCAATTATTCCTGACCATCATAGGACATCCCCAGGACAGAGTTTATGTTTTCCTCACAAGCAAAAAGAACTGGGTTCCACTTTTTAGTAGTTGTCTCACATCTTCCCACTTCTCAAATTGGACTGCCACAGTGCTCTGAGTCTTGCCATAGTTTAAAAATTTTAGGAACTTCAGAAACAGGAAGATCAAAAAATCACAGCTTAGGCACATACAATGGTAATAAAACATATATATTTAAAGCTTTTTTTTTTTTAAAGACTTATTTAGCTGTTTCTTGCCTCAGTAAACTGTAGCATCCAAGTTCTCCTCAATCTTGCATGCATCCTTAACAGCTCTCTGAGTCAAGGGCATAGTCCTTTATTTGAAGTTTGCAGATGGAAAATAAATGCACAGAGGCTAAGTACTTGCTGCTGACAAAACAAGTGGTTAACTCATGTTCACCAATGTTTAGATTAATGTCCTAACAGTTAGACCCCTTTTTTCCTCTTCCCATGACACTTGCCTCTGTGCCAGACAGGCATATATCAAAACTGTGATTAGTGAGAGTAACGTAGTACAAAATCAAATTCTTCAAAAGGTGTCACCCTTCTGGTGCAAATATTCATATTTCCATGTTTGGATTTTGCTTTCCTTAAATACTCAGTGATGTACACATAAAATTTACTCTGCCTGTCTTCCTGGCAAGCTCATTTGCCATGGCGATCATGGAAGCAAGCATAAACAACAGCGTGTAGAAGTCCCAATGGTAAATGGATTTCTTTCTATATGCCCAGTATTCAACCAGCTTGATTGAAGAGTGCTGGTGTCAGTTTCTGCTCATCTGAGAGAGATACTGCAGCTTGTTAAAGTAGAGAGAACACCAAACCGAACCAAAATGCCACCATTTTCTTCTAAAAAAGGCCATGCAGGTTTTGAGAATTGACTTTATTTTAGCCTATCTGTGGCAGAAGACAAATGCCTAACTTGTGTCACGTCACTCATCCTGATAGAGCAAAGCTTACACTAGAAAAAACTTCTCTGCATTCTCACAAACATTTGCAGCAGCTCAAGCACAGGAGAAAAGTTACCTAACAAGCTTATATGGAAAACCTGTAGCTCTGAAGACAGCGTGAGCAAACAAGCCAGTTCATGGACCCACATTCAAGTTTAAATAAGGCTGAATATTTCTGATGATGAATTAAATTTTTTTCAGCCTAATTGGCAGCATACATTACTATACTATGTGTTATTTGCTCCAGAAATAAAAAGCAACAAGGAGATATATGCAGAAAAGGAAAATCCAGATTCTCAAGGCCTTCTGTCATACCAGCATAAACGTACTATAAAAAGCTGCAATACACCAGATGATAATTTTACATCCATTATGGCCTCATTGGTGTGAAATGCAAAGCACCAAGAAGCAGAGCCTCTGATTTGCTTTGGTGAAAGGTTTAAGCACATCAGGTGGAGCGGAAATGGGTGCCACTTGGTTTTCTGTTATATAGCAGTAACGTAAACAATTTTTTTAAATCTGGAGGCTGAAGTTTTTCAGAGCTATGCACAGCAGCAATGTGTGGAGCAGCGCTGCAGTACAGTTCTGCCATACAGGAGTCCCAAACCAGAGGCAGTGGTGAGGATTGCCACCGGGGGAACGTTCCTGGTGTTTCCATTTGGAGATATGGCAATGCCTATGCTGACAGAAAACTGTGAACCAGCTTAAAAACACACATCTACTTTCTGCCTGAAAATTAAACTGTTATAGTATCCCCACCCTACCCCCCCCCATATCAAATGATACCATTTGCTCTTTATCAGAAAATTTTTTAGAGGGAAAAAAACCCAATATATTTGTTTTACATCTGGTTATTTTAAATCTCCATGGACCTATTAGCAAAACAGCAGATTTAAAGAAAACATCTTGGAAGCGCAGCAGCAGCAGCAGCCATTCCTCTTACTACAAAGGAAATCTGTAACCTCTGCCAGCTATAGTAAAACGTAGCATCTGTGATCACTGGGGGAGCCGGGGAAGGGGAACGTAAAACCCATGCAGGCTCTGCCGTCTTCTGTTACTTCCCTTCAGACCTCCAGGTGTGTGGTCCCCGGCACGGACTGTGCCATCCGACTGGGACTGGCACAGCTGCATCAACATCTCAGCCATGGGGAAGAAGAGCTGGGTGTCACTCGAACAAGGGCAGGCTGTGTGGGGCTTGCAGACTGGCACTGCCCACGGAAACACAGGCCTTTTGACACAGCTCCTGTGCCGTGCTAGAAGATGAGCTGGCAATTTTTGTGTGCTGGATGATGGTGGTTCTTAAACACCCAGGCCCAATCCTCATCAGGTGTCACTGCCCATGTTCCTCTGAGGTCTGCACCACCTGAGCCCATAGCTCACTCCAAATTATGGTACTAAACATGAAAACAAAAGTTTTAACTAAAATGGGGCAAAATCCTGCATAAACTTTACCCCTGGAAGGATGCATCTTGTCAGGGAATTTGTCTGAAAACATGTGCTCAGCAATGGAGCTGAGGTGACAGTTTAACTAGTAGATCAAATAATTACATGATTCTGATAATGCAGTGTTTGTATTCAATTGTCTTATAAATTAGTAATATCACAATTATTTTCTGCAGTAAAAGCCACCCCGCAGCAGATTATTTTGTTTAACTTCTTAATCAGCTAAGCTAAATCTCCTACTGTGAGAAAATATCTTTTCAGCAGAGTACTGATTTTCTCCCGCAATCTCCCCTCCTCCCTACTTATTCCTTCTTTTCTTCTCCATCATCAATCTTTTAAGCGTGCCACTGTGCATTCACATTTTTCTTTCTGCATGTGTCAGCTCAACGCTCTCTCTCAGAGCCCTCTTTCTCCACCAAATCCTGCAAAGCAGACTTTAACCACTCGTTTCCCGAATGGGGAACTCCATGCACAACTTCATGAAAGCCAGGCTCTCTGGACGCTTCCCAGCCACCGTGCTGGAATCCCCCCTTCCCTCCGCAACCCGCGGCTATGGACAAAAGAGCAAGTAAAATGAAACTGACTTACTGCTATAGCTTGGAGCCTTTCCTTGTGCAACTCTGCTTCCGCCATCCTGGAAAGAAGGACACGGGAGGAGAGAGGGAGACGGGTGTGTGTGTGTGGGAAGAAACAAAAAGGCAAACAAAACCAAAACAGAACACACACTGCAGTCACCCGGGGGGAGCTGGAGTAATTGCAAAGAAAGCCGAGCTCCTGTGTAGTAGTCAGCCACTTTTGGAGGCACTGCAGGCTGGCTCACGGTAGGATCATTTTAGTCACTGGACCAGTGCCTGCCTCGCTGCCTGTCTCCCAGCTGTATTGCTAACTGCATTTCATTGCTGCTTCTGTGTGCTGTTGCTGTCACACAAGCCATGTATGCACTCTCCAAGCAGCTGAGCGCAGGGATAGCTCGCATGGCTATAATTTTTTGCGTTGACGTCTCAGCTCATTTGCTCCTCCTATGGGGCGCTGGGTCACGACAGGAGCTCGACATCAGTAGCGTGCACAGTAATCCAAACCTGCATGACTGCAGCAGAGGAGGGAGACAGCTGTGCCACAGCGTGTCCTTAGCGAGCAGCACGGTGGGGAGGGAAGGACGGCGGCACATGGTGTGGCTAGCGGGAGCTGCGGCAGGCGGGCGGGCAGCGCTGCAGCCTTGAGTTAAAGCAGGCTTGGCTAAGGGAAAGGACAGGGCTGGCAGGAGGAGGGAGGGCATGGACCATGGGGGAACATCACAGCTGCTTGTGGATGCAGTGGTAACGTGCCGTGGTGCAAAAGGCTGCTGCTGCGTGGCAGCCCTTAAAAAGCAGTGGTGAAGGGCTGGGGCAGGGGCAAGAGGGAAGGTGTCCATGTATCCTGCACGTGCATTGCACATTAAAACACTGCATTGACATCAGGGACAAGTGACAAAGCTGTACGTTAGACAGTCTGACTGAGCACTGCAGGTGTGTTATAGATAGGGGAGGAGGCAGGTGGGAAAGGGAGGGGAGGTCTGAGGCAGTGTTGCGAGGGTACCTTTAATTTCAAGAGTGGCTTCAGTTTTGCATGCAACCCCCTCACAATTTTTTTTTTTTGTATGATCTCCCACCTGTTTTCTTTTCTCCTAAACAGGAAAGAAGCCCCCTGCTCTCTCCCAGCCCCATCCCACCGGGTGCTGCTGCAGGAGTCAGCACAGGGCTGCCCCAGCGGAGGGACACCCCGAGCCAGGACAGCCACCCCACTCACTGGAGGGCTGGGCAGGGGCTAAGCATGGATCCTGCTGGTGTCCTGCCGCAAGGAGCAGAAGTGCATTTTGCAGCATATTATTGTGGTTTAATAACCCTGTGCTGACAAGATCGGGAAACTCTATCATCTTGGAGTAAAGCAGTCTGGAGTCACTCTGCTTTCCCTGTGCCTGCCCTTTCATATGTCACCTCTCTGCTGGCACGCCTGTCTCCTCTCCCAGACATCCTCGACCTCCATCCCATTTCCACCTCTGGGATGAGCTACTTGCTGCAGGCTGCTTTTCAAGGCTGCTGCTTTCTCAGGCATTTCCACCTCCTCGTCCCATTTCCCTTACTGGTGCCCAGCCTCATCTTGTGACAGTATGTCAGAGTGACTTCTTGCTTAGCTTTGCCTCCATGAAAGAGGTCCTTTGTTGTATAGAAAACTCATAGAACATTATATAATTCCTGTAGTCTCTGTGGCCAAAAGGCAAAGTTTTACTGCCGTTTCCCCAAGTGAGGCAGTATCTGTAAGTGGGTGTTGGGGTGAGCTCACAGCTAGGTGAAATGCAACAATTCCAGCTTAAACTGGGATACCCCTTCAGTCTTCCAGCTTTAAGTAATTTGTTGGATGGCATCTGTCCTGTAGGTTGTTTCATCCATTTCAGCCTGTTGTTTTTCTTCAAAACCTCATTTTTGTTTTCAGTCACCACATAAAGGTCCGTGTATTGCTGCTTATATTTCTACAGCTGGTTTTGAAATATCCCATCACACAGGATCCAGACATCTATACTCCCACATGTGCACTGAGAACATACACTGCCAACTCCTACTTAGACTTGCAAGCTATGCAGTGAAATCCCTTCAATACCCTTCTCATGTTTTGTTGTTAAGCCTTGCCCAGGGGAGGAATTCTGCTACAGTGTCCTGGTTTGGGCTGGGATAGAGTTGGTTTTCTTCCTGGTAGATGGTACGGTGCTGCATTTTGGATTTAGTATGAGAATAGTGTTGATAATTCACGGATGTTTTAGTTACTGCTGAGCAGTGCTTGCACAAAGTCAAGGCCTTTTATGCTTCTCATCCCATCCCACCAGAGAGGGGGCTGGGGGTGCACAGGAAACTCAGAGGGGAGGGGTCACAGCCAGGACAGCTGACCCCAACTGACCAAAGGGATGTTCTGTACCATATGATGTCATGCTCAGCATATAAACGTGGGGGAGTTGGCCAGGGGGTAGGTACCGCTGCTCAGACCACTGGCTGGGATTCAGTCAGCTGATGGTGAGGAATTGCATGGTGCATCCCTTATTTTGTATATTCTTTTATAATAATTGTTATTATTTTCCCTTCCCTTTCTGTCCTATTAAACTGTCTTTATCTTAACCCACAAATTTTGTTCTTTTTTTCCTCCAATTGTCTCCCAAATCCCACTGCGGGGGGGTGGGGGTGGGGGTGGGGGTGGGAGGGGATGTTGTGTGGGTGGGAATGAGCAATAAACTGTGTAGTGTTTAGCTGCTTGCTGGGTTAAATCACAACATACAGGCTATATCCAGAAAAACCAGGGTATGCCCCAGTGCTAACTGGAGCTGGAGCTGAGACAGGCAACCTGTTCACTCCAGGACCTGTAGTCACGTTAGATGCTGCAAAAGCGGTATGTGAAATACACCACATTAAGCCATCCCCTCTTCCCTTCCACATGGCATTCACTAAGCAAAGCATTCAAATATATATTTAAGTGTGTTCAAGGTAGTCATATATAAAAGTGCATGTGTGCATCTCACTTCTGATATGAAACCTGGTGACAGTTCATGAAGCACAGTAACTGCAGTTGACCTGGACACTGTATTCACCCCATGCTTATCCTCTCTCCCATTTAACTGCAGGGCTTGTTGCAGGCGAGGGGTAACCCAGGTGCATCCTAGGGAGTGCTGGGGTGTTCCTGGCCCCAGTGAAACATGCTACAGGGCTGTTCACCCCTCTTCAGTTTAATTTGCCAAGGAAATGTGGATGAGCGCTGCTGTAGCAGCCCACCCTGCTGTCTCTTTACAATTGTAGAGGAATGATAGAGGATGCATGAGCAGTGGAGCAGTTTCTTGCTGGTGACTTGCAATGCAGAGGAAAAGCTGGAACTTATGCAATAATAATAGCCACTAGTTTCCCTACAATGTCTTTCGTTTGTATATCTTGAAGCCTGTGATGGAGTGAGGTGGGAATCCTTCACCCAGGTGGTTCACAGAGCACACCCAGGTAAAATGACCTCTATAAGGTGATTTAGTAGGTCATTACAGAGTCTACAGGGGACAGCCCCTGTGGATATTTGGTTAATGAAAGCAGCGTTAAATGAAAGAAATCAAAACAACTACCTGGTCCATTTTAAACAGCTTTTGTCCATGTTAGTTAAGATTTTTGTTTCCAGAATGTTTTGCTATGGTGGTAAGGAACTTCAGTAAAAAGAAATAGGAAATTGTGTTAAGCCTCACAGGTTTCTATTTGTTTTCATTTATTTTCAGGGCAGGAGGGCAAGGTAGTATTACCAAATTTTGAAGATACTAAGAAAAAAACAGTGGTTCAAGGGCGTAGGGAAGAGCAAGAAGATTCTAAAAGAGTAGGCAAGCAAGAGGAAAGAAATATTTTAATATACTTTGGTAGCTGGAAATGAAGAAGAAAGGAAAAAAGTGTCTATTATTTTCCAAATGTCAGTAAAAAGGCTGCTGTTTTCACTGCAAGTTTTAAAAGAGCAAAGACTGCTACATCTTAATAATGTGTGAATTGCATCCCATTTCCATGCAAAACAGATTTTTATTTTAATTTCTTTGGAAAAGAGTGTACAAAACAATCTGTAGTCCCTACCTGATGTGAAGAAGATCCTGAAAGAACCCTGAGCTATGTGTAGCCTGGACTTTTAATGAGACAGCCTAGTTGTGTGGTGGAAATCAGGCTCTTGTCCTTGCCATGGAGCTGAGATGATTTAGGAAAGGTTTCAGTCTAAATCATCTGTGCTTGTTTTTTGAAAATCTTTTTTTTTTTACAAACTTTTTTTTTTTTTTTACCATTGCCCTGCATACAGCTAGAAGCCTTCTGCATGACGCCAGGGAACTTAACCTTGGAGCAAAACCCTTGGTTACCATCCTCCTGGCTGTTTGTAGGACTGAATCTGTCTGAGAAACCAGACTTTGACCTGAAGACTGTGTAAAGGAGGCACATGCATACACATGAAGGTCAGGATTAATGCCTCAGCCATTGCAGATGCATCGACATACTTTTGTGGTGACAAGTTAGTGGTTGGATCCTGGCAGCGGCTGTCAGAAAAACACAGAGCAAGGAGGGAAAACAGGCTTTGCATTTGCATTTCAGATTGTTTAAGAGGAGATACTTCTGGCTCTTAAAATTACCACATGCCAGCATGTTGCATTGTGCTGCACTAACGCTGTTCTGGCATCCTCACTATTGTCAAGCATTCCTCCCTAGGGCATACTTGAACCATATTATTTTCATCTCAGTTGAAATACTGAGGTTTGATTAATCTGGTTTTTATCTTCCTTACCAGTCTCTGGCCTCAGATGCTGCATTAAAGTAGGCCAGGAATGAAAAGTTTGTCTAAATTTTTAGATTCCTGAGCCCATTGTCCACGCTCATTTTTTGGACTCCCTCAAACACAGTGTCTCATAAAACACAGCCTTTGAAATCTTTGGCAGTGGCACCATCCGACATTTCCAGGACAGAGTAGTCCATCTGTAGTTTTAACTGGGGCTCTCAACCTCATCAGACAACAGTCTGTTGCTGTCCTTCTCTCTCCCCTACCCAGGCTGCTTGCTGGGGGTGCACGGTGACTGAAGCACCAGGGGTTGTGCTCGGGCTACCTGGAACATCACCGCTGTGAGCTGCAGCTGAGAGACCCCATCCCAAAGAGCCGTCACCCTGGGACAGTTGTGCTCATCCCACCTGGACATGTTAAGCCAGTGAGTGGTGGCTGCAGAGGGGAGGCTGTGTGTCCAAGCGCTTGCATACCCACGCTGGGTAGTGGTGGTGGGGGTGCCAGGTCTGCTGCCACTCATGTCTTGCGGTCGTGAAAGTGAGAAGTAGCTGAACACCCGCTGGCGTGCCCTCACCCCTCCATTGTGGGGTGACAGAGGGTAGCACCTCTATGCCTTCTTCATCCCCCACTGCCCCTCGCAGAGGGTCTCATGGGCACAGCCCCAGGTGGTGTGGACTGGTAAGAAAACCAGCCTGACCAACAGGACAATCAAAGGCTGGGAAATCTTCCCTCCATATCCCACTACATTTCATACCTGGAAAATACAGATGCGGAAACCATAAGTGGTATGCCTGAAGTTGAACATAAAGGCGGTGGCTGAGCTCCACCTATAGCTCTGAGTCCAGTTCCCTAAGTGCAGAAGATAATTCTTTCCTGATTGAAAAAAAAAGCTTTATATCAGACCTGGTGTAACAGAAGTTGTTTCCTCCCCCCTTTTTCTGTTGCTTAATTTTTTGCCACTTGCTATTAAGACCTGGAGTTGAAGCACACACAGCAGGAGATGGCATTGTTTAAGAAATAAAAAGCTAGAGCACAGGGCTTTGTCTTAAACCTTCCCAAGCCAGTAGCATTATGAATAGGTAAGCCATAATTTATTAATAAGTGCAGTCTATTAGGTTTTTCCATGTTTGCTTGTTTTTGTTCTGCAGCCACAGGGAGCTTGTACTGAGAAGTCTTCTGACTAGAGGTGTCCCCACATGGTCAAGCCAGCTGCAGGACACCTTCTCTCGATGGACCACCACATACTGTGAGTGGAAAGGGCCCTCAAGAACCTCCAGCGAGCAGAGGTCTCCTGGCCAAATCATGTCTGTTGTCCACAGTTGCTTGTAAGTGATTCTGATGGTATCAGGGACAAGAAGCAATAGCTTTCCTGAGAGCTCTTGCCCTGCCAGCCACCTTGCCATGCTTAAAACAGCCTTGTGTTAGCCTGAGATTTATTTGACACCTCCACTCCTTGACAGTAATTAATGAAGCAAGCCACAGAGCACCCTCTGTCAAAGCCTGCAGGTCAGTAAATCAGGAGATCCTGTTTGCAGTGGCTTTACTTGAAGTAGGGAAGAACAAGAAGAAATGACATGCATTTCAGCTTTCTCCCTTCTTTCCTCTGCTGGTAGCTGGGGTTATTTGAAGCTTCCCAGGTGGAGGAAGCAGCTTGTCTCCTCTTGGGATTTCAGTGCTGTCTGCTAGAACCGCAGCTTTCTTACCCAGATAAGGCTGGAGCCTAGCCTGGCTCCTGGGGAGCAAAGGACAACCTGCAGAGGAGAAATATAAGGCAACATTTCCTAATTTCCTTTACTCTCTCTGAAATGACACAAAAAGAAAATCCTGATTAGTTCTTACCTTCCACTTTCTATTCTCAGTGCCTCCCTCAACACTTTACATCCAGCTGGGGCAGAGAGGAGTGATAAGAGCAAGTCATTCTCCCAGTACTACAGTGCATGGCAGAGATATATCTGTGAATAGGAAAACTTTTCACTGAAAAGGGAATTTTTGTTGAATTTCTATTCTATCAGCATAATGATGCCACCGAAATAGGTCACCACCCCTTAGCTGAGCATCCCTCTGTAGCTGTTAATGAGCTGAGATTCATGTGTACACCAGGACTTGTGTTATCCACCCTATTAGAAACATTTTGTGGTATTGAGTTTCACGGATCCTGACAACTTTAATGCTGATAGGGAAGAGGCTTCTACCACTCTTGCCCCTTGGAGCCGGCCTGGCTATTCAAATCTGCAAAGGGAAAGAGAAAAAATAGTACAATTTTTTTACTTTGGATTTAAAACCTGAAGCTTGGTTCTTGTAGATTGTGGCATGGCCCTCTCCTTTCTGTTTGAACAACCCAGATTGCTGCAGGAAAGCTGATTTTAGCAGCATTTATTTCTGTTCTTGTGCCTGCTGATCATCCTCCACATATAGTACATAGCTGAAATTATATTCCCCTAAAAACTGCAAAACATTTCCTGCTGAAGCTTGTGTTAGTACACTGGATTTTGCTTCAGAACTGAGATAGTAAAGAAAAGAAAGACGTTTTCTGCAGGTCAGCTGGCAAAAGGTATAGAAGAGGCAAAAATAGACTACTGCCCCAGAAAGTAACTGGGATGAGAATCTGAATATTTGGGTTTTATCACTGCTCTAATTGCTGTTTGACCTTTGCTTCTGTTCCCCTGTATATGACAAAGAGATTTTTGTCTTTGACAGTGACTTTTGTCTGTGACTTAATAGCTCCTTTTTAAACACACTTTTTGCTCCAGAGCCTCTAGTCCATTCTCAGTTTGGCTTCCTATCCTAACAGGGTCCTCAAAGAAGGACTAGGGGATTGGCACGGGATTTGCAATGCCAAAAAAAGTAATAAGGAGTCCACTCAGTCTACAAGGACAGCTTTTGTTAATGACAAGCTTTCAGCTAAGGTTAAATAACCAGGAAATTTATGAGAGCTTGCCTTTCCTCTCAGCAGAGGGTCTGCCCAGAGAGGTGTCTTCAGCTTGTGTGCATCAAGGCTGTAATTTAACGGTGGGCGTTTCAGATCATACCACCTCAACTCCAGCATGTCACAGCAATGAAATAGCTGGAATTTTGATTTTATCTCTTTGATGAAGAGAAGTTGAATCTGCCCAATCAAATAAGGGGTCTGACAGTGCTTTGAAAGAAGAGCAAGTCAGATCGGAGTCAGGTCTATTTATCAGAGCCCATCTTTCTGAAATTCTCCAGAGGCCAGTCATGTAGCCTTTGAGCCTGTTAGCTGGTGTGTCATCCCTAAAGAAAGGACCTCCTAAAGACAGACTTTTAGGCAGTATCTCATCTTTGGTCCTCTGACCTGAAAAAACTGGAAACCTTTCACACAGAAATTATCTTCTGGTCTTTTGGCCTCTGCTTCAGATTGTGGCAGAGTCACATAGAAGGAGCAATGAAAAAAAAATATAGCTGGTTACTTTCTGGACTCATACTGAAAGTATAACATGAATTTTGAATCAGTCTACACTATGTCCAGATTAGTACATCCAACTTTTGCTGATAGATAGGGAATTCATTAAGCTTTTCACAGCCTGAGGCAGCCACAGGGTGCCAAGAGTTTGCCTTGAACCACTGTAACACGCGGCATGTATTATGCAAAGCCCCTGAACTGCATATGTGCAAGTGATTTCTTCCAAGGATGTTAAGGCTGTTGCTTCTTTTCCATCATCCCAGTTCCAGTGCTCAACACAAAGGCATGCAAGCAGACGGTGATGTCCCTTTCATGGGAAAGGTATCCCAAGTGGTTCCTTGCTCAGGACCACTGCAAGTATGTAGTATTCCCTCTAATGCTTTTTAAGGACTAGTGCTACAGAAAGTAGCAGTAGATGCTGAGAAAAAATTATAATCAGGCTTCCTGAGGAAAATGCAAGTTCCACTGACTTCCTATTCATGTCACTCTAATGGTATTATTTTATACTTTAATGTTATAAAGTACAAATTGGAGAACTGTTTTGCATTACATTGCATACTACATACAAGCCTCACTCAGGATGAGATTACCATTAAACTGGTATCTCTGGCATGCAGCTAATTAGGAAATAATCTTTATATCTTGCACCTCTAATGTACAAATGCCTTGTCTGGTAAGTAACATTCAGAAGCGACAGTATTCATTAAACCTAGTAGTCAGCAGTTCCTAGGGTGAAATTTAATGCTGATTTACAAAGCAGTATAAATGATTGACATTGTCTTCCACTAATTTTAGTGGAAAATGATTCTTAATCCTCTAGACTGCTTTGAAAATCCCTGTCAACATGTCTACATTTTAAGCTTCTGCATATATTCCAATTTTGGAACCTGAGAGTACAATACATAATTGTTTCAACACTAAGCAGTCACCCAACCTTTTAAATAAAGATATTTGGGAAGAGGTTGAATGCTTTAACCCTGAAAACTCCTAGTTATGTCTTAATTTAGTACTTAAGCATGATTTTAACTTTTTCGACTTGCTCTGGTTGATACCTCTCATACTGGAGAATAACAAAACATGGATCAAGGCTACAAGTATCCTCAACCTCATGGTAAATTCAGGCCTCTTGAGAGAGGTCTGGAAGGGCATTCACTTGTAGCTAGGATAGTTACTGTTAGGTGTGCCAGGAATGAAAATAAAGAGGCTCCCTGTGAGGCTGGGACTGGCTTACAAGAGGCAGGTTGGATGACAGAGCCTATTGTAGTCATGTGCTCTAGGTACTAGCTCATCATAAATTAAAATAATGGTAACCATGTAGAAGGGCCTTCTGCAAAAGTGGAGAAGAAGAAGACATGTCAGGTTGTTAATTTAACAAAAAAAGATATTTTTTCTTGAATAATTGTTATGCAGACCTAGAGCCTTGCAGATTTCTCCTAGGAGGTTTGAATCAAATTAATGAGGATAAAGAAAATCCATCAGCTGAGGCCTGCCTCTGCCGCTGCCCACTCTTCGTAACAGTCTGAGACTATTTCGTAAGGTTGGTAGAGGAGCATTGCTTTGCTTATAAAATTATATATAAAGAAAGAGATACAGTTAATGAAAATAATACATCTCCTCTTCCTGATGTTGCCCAATGTAATTGTCCACTCTTTTTTTTTTCCTAATACAAAGAAAAAATGGTCTCCCTTTTCCTATGTTGTCCCTTGATTCCTTTAGATGACTGATTTATTTTGATCTTCTGATGTTATGGGCAATACAATATTTACAGTTTGGACAATCCCCAAAGGCATGGAGAGCACTGTACTATCTGTCTGCATCAAATCTATTTAGGCAACTTAATTTTCTCCACATGTTAGACTGCTCCTATTGTGGAAAAATACACTTTTAAAGACTGGTAAAACACTTCCAGTTGAGATTTGGCAGAAGACAACGTGTTGATTCTAGTGCCCAGGCAATAACACAGTATGGTTTTATAGCTGTTCCAGGACACTTCTAGCCTGGGTAAACCTACATACATATGTCTACAGCAGATGCCAATATAGTACCTGCTGTGTGATGGCAATGAGGTGACAGGGCCCTGGATCTGTCTCTTTTAAACGACATCCTCAAAAGATCTTCTAGTTGCCAAATTACTAATTGCTAAGCCCCAATTCAAGTATACTAAATGCACATACCCCCGTGTTGATGTGAGAGTCCTATCTAAGGATGATGGCACTTTTCAGAAAACTGGGACCATATGAAAGAAGGGACTTCTAAGGTTGTATTTGGAGTTTTCATATTTCAAATCTATCTAGGAATTTCAATATTTTTTCCCCTGTATTACACACATTGAAAGATGTGGAGGTGTAACAATGTTTGCACCTTATTTCATATGGGGCATGTAAGTGACAATTTCAAGCCCCAAGTACTCTACTTGAATAACGAACTTACATGTATCTAAATTAGTAACGCTACTTGCAAAACAAAACCTACCTAAACAAGATTAGGTGATTTTATTTAGTGGAATTATCAATAAGCAGACATTCTGTAGATGTGGTTACTAATGAAACCCTGACAACTTGCAAATCACTTCCCCTTTCATGAAGGTGTTTCTTTGCCTGCTGTCTTCTTGTTCTTTTAATGTGAACTCCTCAGTACTGGGAATGCTTGTTGTATGGCTGCTGAGGAAGGATGACGATTAGTTAAATTACATCTGGTGTTGCAATAGCTGCACTGACAAAAAATTAAGCTAATACTTAGTGTTTAAGAACAAGTATCATTAGTGGCAAAATAATGATAGTTTATCAGATCTATCTTACACACAAGATATGCATTATTTGTAATGAGATAAAAGCCACTCCTTTTTATTTGGTGAATTTCTCAAAAGGTATGTTTTTTCTCTAAAGGTAAGATATGTTCTAAGAAAAGCACTTTACACTGTTTTCTACTTTTGTACAGAGTAAATGTGGGAATATAAACTTGAAAATGATGTGATGTATTTTTATTTTGGGTTAAAAAATTATTTGAAATCCTGCTTATTAGTCCCTTCAAAATAATACTGCTTTGCCTGGGAGCTCACAATCAGAGGTTGATTTCCTTTTCAAAATATCCTCTTATTGAAGTATGTTGCACTTGTTATCCACCTGTTTCCATCCCTTTACTGATTTTTAGTTAGTTCTGACTGCCAGATATATATTGTGGCAAGGAGTTCCACAAATTAGCTCTAAAAATTGTTCTTTTTAATAGCTTTTTTTTTATTCTCGGTTTCACTGTACCTGTTATCCAGCTATCAGAGTTTTGATTTAATACTCTATGCTGCCTATCTCATCCCATGATGAAAATGTACCAGCTGTGAAATTTTCTAATGGGAATCATTCCTGCAATCGATATGAGCACAGTTTTCACAAACACCACAGAAAACCCGTTATTGCAGAAACAAAGTGTAGCTCATAATCTTCTGGAGTGAGGCAGAGAGGAAGAAAGATGCAAAACAAAAGGAACATTCTTGATACTTTGAAGAGAAACAAAGAATGTACTGAGAAAAATGAGTTAATAATGTAAAAAAGCAGAAAAAAACAGGGATTGCCTTTAGATCTGAGATCTGGTGTGCATTGTCGAATTAAAATGATGTTTCAGGGGAAGCAGAACAAGTATTTTAGTCTGTTATTTTCTGTAAATGATTCCACAGTAAACATTAACTTGGCTTTTGTTTGCTTTGAGTGAGCTGCAATTTCAGCAGCTACAAAGCCAGAGTCAAATACAGCATTGCTGTAAGTAGGAAGCTAGAAAAACCTTTTGGCAGTGCCCACATCAGAGAGGACTGTGAATAAAAATTCGTTCAAAAGGCTTTAAAGGTGGTTTAATTTGTTTTGGAGCTCAGCAGATGTAGCTTAAATTTATATGTGCCCACCTGTTTAAGGAGCTCCATGTGCAACCTAGGCAATTCTTTTACCTTTTGCTGAAATATTCATCCTATTGTACACCTGACTCTGAACAACCTAAGGTCCATAGATACTGCAGTTATTGCAGTTTTAATGCTTAATTAAGTTGTGATCTTTTGGCTCTGGAGAAATCACTGTGTGATGGCAAATACTGGCTATGGCAATGCAGATGACGTGCAGTGCTATGTCTCATACTCCGTTTCACTCCCAGAGCATGTTGCAAGACATGGTTTGTATTTGGAGTCCTTGAATAGATGTCCTGCAAGTGGTAATCCCACTGAAGTCACACAACCCTCTGCTTGTAGGGCGTCTTTTGTATGTTTTGCCCCATACAGTCTGGATTTACTCAGCTGCTGAAACTGTGTAGTACAAGGTGTCACCATTTGTAGGTTTTTGAACCACGGAAGGCTTTCTTGGGTGCAGAGAGGGCTGAAGGAGTGGGGTTTTGCCTGCAGGAGATAGAATAGCCTTCTGACACAGGACTGGGGTGCAGAAGGTCAGAGGTCTGTTCCTGTCTGGTTTGCCCCCTGTGTCACCCCTTCCTGGGACTCCTTCTCCTTGCATCTCCAAACACTTCCAAAGCCCAGTGCGGTCACTGCTGATGCACAGCCCAGCCCAGCCGTGATGGGAACGCTGCCGGGAGCTGCGGGAGAGGCTGAGAGTCCTCCTGGATTTCCACAAATGGCTGTTTCCCATGGCTTATAACTCAGCCAGCTTTCTGAGAGGATATTTTAAGTCAAAGCAGAGCATATTCTGCTTTCAGTGGTTTGCATTCCCCATTTAAATACTTTAGCCTAATCTGCTGATGTTTCAGAGCTGCTAAAATAAGACATATACACAGTGAGAAAAGAAAATTGAAAATATTTCTGCTGCCCTGATATAGAGTTGCTGCTACCATTGCAGCTACATATCCTCATGGAGCGGGAATGAACTGACAGCAACTTTTAACTCATGGCTGCCTCAGCTCCACTGGCAGCTCAGATGTCTCCCCCAAACCAGCAGGCCTTATGACTAAAGAATGTGTATCAGTGGTAGACCACTAGTCTTCCCAGGGCATCACAGCTAAAGTCTAAACTAAAGTCAGTGCAGTACACAAAAATACCTTGGTGCATTCAAAGTAATTCAACCTTTACAGCAAGGACATGCACATGGGCAGTGTTAAGATTTGCCCTCCCCACTCATTACCCTAAGGCCAGGTTTTTATGCTAGCTGTCAGGGCAGGAGCTAGAAGGACAGCAGGTCAAGGCAGACAGGACAAACGTGGCTCCCTGAGCAGAGAAAACTGTTGCTGTCATCTGTTCCCAACAGGCTGACACTTGGAGGGCTTGTCATGCGCTTGTGCTGGAGTTAAAAGGCCTTATAAGGCAAAGCCTGAACAAACTGTTAAGCAGTCTGAAGTGTTCCTCAGTGCTGAAAAACCTCCAGGGAATGCACAACATACCCCTGGCAAAGATTAGAGCATATTTTACAGCAAGCTCATAGAGTAACAAAGCAGATATTGTATCTTTGAATTTCAGGCTCTGCAGGCTACTCTCAGCAAGGAAATTAAGATCAGGTCCCGTTCTTGTATTCAGTTTTCTGCTGTGAGACAAGCTAAGTGTCATTCATTAAATCTGTCTTTAAGATTTCATAAAATTGTGCATCAAGTCTTCTACTGGTAAGATGCTTTCCACAGCAGAAAACTTATTTGGAGGCTTCTGTGAACCGATGGCCGGCCAAGTCTGTGGCAATAGTCAAGACAAATGAGAAAATGAGCAGACCGTGCCCATGAAATCTCCCCAGTTAACCAGCTCTGCTTTGCCACCCTCCAGCTCACTGGGGGTCATGAAGTGTGAGTACTTCCACCCCTATCCTCTTTCCCCTTTGCGGTTCAGGAGGACCTGTGGCACAGCTGCCTTGCACCCTCTTCACAGCCCTGCAGGGAAAGAACTGCTTATTTAGATGCAACATACAGAGAAATTAGCTGAAGCTTTGCCCATGCTCCAGCTAACCTCACCTTCACCAGCAACTTGGAGAGTAACACAAATGACAACAGCAAAAGTGTAAATAAAATGGCTGCACCACTGGGGAGCTCAGAGCAGAGCCGTTTTGCTGTGATTGTGAAGCAGTCGTGGCTGTGACACCCCTGAGCATCAGAGGCAGGGACAAAGGCTTAATATCTTCCCCTGGGAAGGCTGAGGACCATCCATCCTTTACTGCTGGAGTTAAAAGGCCTTGGAAAGCAAAGCCTGAAAACACCATGTTTTCGTGCCTTTTCTTATGCTTGTTGGTTACAGGTAGCTGCAGGTTGTAGTAGTTTTCCATAGTTTTCCTCTAATCTGCCTTTGCTGAAGCTCTTCAACATATTTTGAGGTGCTTACTCATTTACAAAGAAGCGAACTGTGCCAGAAAGATGTTGGCCATCTCTTTCCCCCACAAGCCAGATCAAACTGCTGCCAGTCTAACAGCTGTGCCTGTGGATGCCCACAGACAGACAGGCTCTCTGATGTTTTTCTCTGTTGGTTTTTCTAGTTGCATTCTCTTACTGAAGCCTGTTTACTGTTTCAGCCCTTTCCTTGTTATTTTCTTATGTTTTAAAAATAAATCCTTTCCAATTGCTTTTTCTGTTTATACCCAGCCACCTCTTTACACTATGCAGAGGCTGACCTAAAGCTTCCATGGACATCCAGAGGGAGAAGTATGTTTGGTCACTTTTCCAAAGTGAATATGGTTTTTTCAGAGCACCTTTATTAATTATAAGAGTAACAGAGAGGTGTGAATGCCAGTGTGGAATGACTTTCAGAAAGAAACACCACTGAATTGAGATTTGTTTTCTTACTCCTAACAGGGAGCTGCATGGAGGTAGCCTTTCTGCAGCTGAGGAAGAACAGACATGGTATCTGTTAAGTACCCATTGGCTCCCTTCTCACACAAGAACTGATCTAATAGATCTCCGTGCAAGAAGGGCTTGCAAGCACAAGTATCATTTATAGTTTTACCTTGTTCATGGATGACAAAGATAGGGCTGGAAGTACTTTGAACATGTCTGTAGTCTATCTCTGCATTGTAAGACAAGTTCAGATACACAGCAACCTATTCAGTTACAGTGAAACACACACATTGTCATGGATGCAAAAGATGCATCCATGCATCTTTGTTGCACCATACCAACCATCTTCATCAGAAGACAGACTTATCCTACCTAGGTTTTGGTAAGGCACTGGATAGTGGGACGCTGGCACATCTGTAAATCAGTCCCCAGATGGTAACGTGGAAGTCAGCTGTGAGCTCAAAGTGACTGGGATTGAATGAGGAGCTGATAGCAAATTTAGTCATCTGCAGATGACAATGGACAGTGACTAAAGAGGGTTACAAAGTGCCATTTGTCCTGTAACCATAACAAACCCTAAACATTTTAAGTATTCAAACTTTCCAGCAGACTAGTTTTGACCATTAACCCACCCTTTTGTGCATGGCTTTCTGAAAATGGACAACTAATTGAACTGGCAGGCACACCCATAAAGATGTCTTAAATGAATATTGCAGAAAAATCACATTTGAAATCTGTCAGCACAAGAGCATTCTTACTGAAGACACATGATCTGTAGGAAATGCCTTCTCTCTACTGAATAGCAGGAGCTGGTGACCAGAAAAAGACAGACTGAGATATAGCTATTTTAAAAGGCTGGTGGTAAGGTCAAGCAAGGAGAAAAAAACTATAGAGAAAAGCAGTGTAAGCAAATACCGTGCAGAAAAAAAAAATGCACTGAAATCAGAACCAAGTTTGGGGATATCAAATCAGTGCTAAACTAAAGGTCACAAGAATCAAAGTATGGAAATGGACACAAAATCTGCACTAGCCAAGGCAGATATAGCAGATGGGTCAAAGCCTGATATTAAGGTTGGTTCAGGCCAGTGACTTGAAGTATGACTCAATTTGGTGTGTAACATACATGACTGCTTGCATCTAGCTAAGGGCATGCAAGGCTTTCACCAGTCTCCTGAAGCAGTCCTTTTGCGGTGTAAAATGAACTCCAGGCTGACACAAACTGCTGACACTGGAAACTTCCTTATGTCCTCCTCTATGTTTTATCCACAAACCCCATATTTTTTTTAATCTTCAGTGTCATTATCTACAGTAGTAATGAGAAAAGAACAACTCTAATGATTTCCAGAGCTGGTAAGAAAAGGTGGCTGAAAGCCAAAGAAACTTTTTCAGAAAATAATGTCTGGATTTTAGGGTTTGATTTTGCTTAATCTCTTAGTATTTACAAATAAAGGATGCCAAGGAAGTAAGCTAGACACTTCAACGTTGTACAATTTATTCAGAACAGATCTTTGATAATGCCACCCTTGACTGGTGTCAAAATTGTATTTCAGGAATGATCCAGAAGCTCAAATACCACCATCTAACCTTTGCATACTTTGAAGATAATGCCTATACTGCCAATTACGACCTAGTAATTTTTGCTGCATAGTTTTGCATGCAGAAAATGTTCCCAAAAGCTGCTATTTTCTCTGCAAATACCTGTGAAGGCAAGAGGAGCAGAGTTTGCAGAATTTAGTATTTTGTATTTACATTATCAGGCAATGAATCTCAACAATGAGAAAACCATTTTATACAATGTGCCTATGTATGAAACCTCTACCATCTGAAAATCTGATGTCAAAAAGGTACAAAAAGAAGCTTTGGCCTCTGCCAAGAAACATTTTTGTTGAGCCTACTCAAGTTCTACAAAAATTGAGAGTCAGGTTGGTAGATATTCTGCCCTGTTGACGAACTGCTCGAAGCCTGTGCCTTGTTCAACAGGATTTGTACTGGTTAGGTCTATGAAAATGAGTTGAACATTCATTTCGAAGGTTATCCTGTGTCAGAGACTGCTGATGGGTATGTATCTGGTAAGTGGAACTCTGATCTTTGTACCTGGAATTAAATTCTGTAGAGGTACAGTACTGTTTTATTTTATGGCATAAACCTGTGAGAATACACTCTGGTTAGTGTGGGATTAAGAGCAGAGCGAACTGACTGCAAGCAAAATTTTATTGGAAGTATCATTGCTGAGCTGACTAACTACAATGCTATTAAAGGGAGAAGCTGCATGGAGGGATGAATTGCTGTTTGTCTGCGTTATGATTCATTCATCTGATTATGCCAATCGAAACAATTTGCTGCAGTGTCTTTTGTACACAACCAGGAAGCACAGAGGCTCTCAGAGCTCTGGCAGTTCTCTCATTTTTGTATGGCTTGGTACCATTTGAATCAACCTGCATGTAATTAGTCTCCAAAGTGTTCCTCATCACACATAGAGGCACTTTCCTTGATAAAAGATGGCAAAGCCTTATCAGGTCAAATTTGCCCAGCCTGTGATGCTGGAAGACTTGTAGGAAACAGGCATGCATATGTTTGAGATCAAGGAAATCAGTGGAGCTGTTCTAACTCGATGTAGACAAAGATCCCAGAAGATGTGAATGTTAGTAACTATGAACCTATGCATGTGGCTGGTAGAAACCTGAAGTTCTGATCTTGTTCTCTCCCACCACCTCCCAGAGCAGTGGTCTAACCCTGAGTATGCCAGTAAGCGCTTGTCAGGAAACATTACAGAAAGCCCTAGGCACGTGCAGCCTTGTAGATGGCTTTTTCGCTCATGACTAGGTCTTTGCATGTGTCCTTGTTCTTGCCAGATAAGAGCAGAAGATCGCTTCTGAGTGCTTCTTGGCTGACACTGACCTCTTAATAGATAAAAAGTAGAGAGATTTCCTCCTCCTGTTTTTCCTCCTCCTATCCACAATTGTAATTTATCTCCCTGGCTAAGCCAATTATAGTGCTTCAGAAGTGTCCCCATGAAGAAAGGGAAGCAGCCAGACAGACACTAATTGAATTTCCTACAGGCACTATACAGAGGTTGTTTTGTTCCTGCAACAGAGCTATTACTCCCTTGTGCCACTGGTGAATCAACTGAAGACTAAGCCCTGTGAAGCAGTAAAAACAATGCAATATTCCTAAAAATCCAGCAGGGACTGCAGATACAGCATGAAAGTATTGATTCAATTATCAAGGGGTCCAAACTGTACCCTAACCTTTAGTGTTACAGGAAGCTGCAAAGGGGGAGAAAAATAAAGGAAGAGGAGGATAGTGCAATGAAGAGGAGGGGAGGGCAGTGCCAGGTAGGGAAAGGAAGAATAAGTGATCATCTTTAAACTCTATTGCCTTTGTATGCATAGCTGATGCCATCCATTACCTAGTAAAAAGAAAAAGCTGTCGTTATTTGGATTCCAGTAGCAGCCTGGCCGTAGATAAAGACTTGCATTGTGCTGGGCACTGCACAAATGTTGAACAAAGTGCCGTCTAAGGATGTGGCTCCTCTATAGAAAGGGAAAAGCATGTCTATGCTAGCTTAAATCTGTCTAACTTGGATAATAATGTAATGGGGCCTCTGCAATACAAGCTGGAGCATTGGTTAGCTGTCCAATTCAGTACCTAGGGTATGATTTGCACAGACATTCTGCTGCTACCAATGGCAGCTAACAAAAAGCTACTGTAGGCCTGTTCCTTATGCTGCAATCCCAGCTTCCAGCTGCAGCTCAAATAATACCTCAGTAAGAGTGGGAATGAACAGCAAGAGCAGGGACTCAGCAGCCTACCAAGGGCAGCATTCAAACGAGTGTCGTTTGAGTTTTAATGAATGCAACATGTTGTCAGCTGAGGACCAAAGTCCTAAAGCATTGTCAGGTCTATACTATAACAAAGCCACATAAGTACTGCTTTGTTAATATACTTGCATCAGGAACCCTGTACCAGTGAAAACTCTAGAGCTAATGGCTGTACCTGACAAAACTGTGTTTTGGTTAGAATTTACACCAGTATCATTGTGTGAAATAAGACCAGCTGAAGTACACAGGGGTTTTTGCTGGAAGAGCAATTTTGCAGAGCAGCCGTGTCTGTTACCAATAGAGCACTGCTGGCAACTTTTTCTAGTATAAGACCACCCAGCCATAACTCCTTTAAAGTGTATTTTATTGAACGGTCATGAGAGCTTCAATATTTGCATAAGTGAAGTATTGTCTATTCAGCACTGCCATCACCTGAATATTGTTTGATAGGGCAGGAGGAAGGTCTATAAGAAGAAAGGGAAGGAAGTGATAGTTTTATCTCCATCTTCAAAGAATAAACCAGAAAATCTCCATTCTCCTAACTACTTCAGATCACTAACTGATGAATTTAATTTGTGTGTAAATTTGTGCAAATTATGTTTTGGACGCAGACGTTAAAAACTTGTGAAACTTGTTTAAATGTGTATGCATAATCTAAAATGAAAGGTGTGGTGTGAAAGATACATTGCTTTGGCTATCAGCACATTCATATGTGATTAATGCCAAATATGAGGGAACAGGCTTTCTTTTTATGTGCCTAAACTGGGATTCATTAAAGTGTCCAACCTTCAGTTATGTCAGGCACCACGTTGCTTGAAACCAATATCTCCTCTCCTCTCCTCTCCTCTCCTCTCCTCTCCTCTCCTCTCCTCTCCTCTCCTCTCCTCTCCTCTCCTCTCCTCTCCTCTCCAGCATCTTTCATTAGAAGACATCAATCACAAGAAAAACCAATCCTACAGCAAAACAGTTTAATTGCATCAGGTGATTGTGACAGGCATGTTATTGCCCAATGAATGAAACTTCTTCCTACAGCCACTAACAAGACAAAGGCAAAAATCTCCTCTTCAAATCCAATGAGAAGGCATCATTAAAGTATGTTAATATTTGGAGAAGTCATCTCATGTTCCTCCCTGGACACAGCATCAAATCATTTCATAAATGTGTCAAACAGCAAGTGAAATTATAGGAGTTTCTTAACTTTTGGAGTAAAACTCTGGCCCAACATTTGACAATCAGGACTGATTAAAGTTGATTGGGGATTATAAAAATTTCAGTGTCTGTAGTAAAAAGCAAATGGATGATGACAATTGACAGAGCAGACTGGCCATCTGATACCTAAACTTCCTGTTCCAATTTTTAAGACTGAGCATCCTTTTTGTTCCAGCTCCAGGAGTTTCTTTCAGCTGTGATGGCGGGGGGTGACTGACCCCTGCTACAACATCTGGGTACATCACTGTTCTGCTTCCAAGCAAGATGTAGCAAACATGCTTCTCTGCAAAGGATGTCTTACCCTCCCATCCACACTCCTTTTCCCATGAGATTGTCTTCCTTAAAACATCAAAAGAAAGTTCAGTTACATAATTTCTTGTTGGGCACAACAGCTCCTCAGGGGTAACTTAGGCTAAGCGCTAGTGAGACATTCAAGTCCTAAGTACATGCAGTCCCTTTAGATGTATCAGAAAATGTAAGTGAGTGAGCAATGATCATGTTAGCCAAGTCTTTATGCTCACTTCCTACCTTCTGATCTGCATCTGATGCAAAAACAGTGCTGTCTGATGCATTTCAGAGCTGTTTACCTGTGGTGTACACTAAAGATACAGGTTTTGCTACAGTACATCATGAATTGATTGACCTTCCATTCGTAACAACTGAGGAAGGCCTTAGGAAAACTTAGATACCATGATGTCCAAAAATATAAGTTTATAAAAAAGGTGAAAAAGGTGTGAGTTATTGGAGACACTTAGTTATTAGTTTTTCCTGAATTCAGGTGTTTCCAAACTTCTGAGAAGCGAGATACTTTTGTGATTTTTACACCTGTTTACTGCATCATCAGTGCACTGATACTGGAATTCTTAAACTGAATGCATAATGGAGAGATTTTTGGTCAGACTGCTAATATCTGTGTGCTTAATCACTCTGGCCCATCAGTCTTACTGAAATAATTGTTAGTACAACACACACTTTGGAACCAGGAGAGGAAGCATGATCTTTGGGCGCATTTCCTAGAAGTAAGTCTGGCATCCATCTTGCCCAAAGGAAGTAAAGTTACATCTTCTTCTTAAAGAAGTGTACTATCCTATATTAAAAATAAGAGCAAAAATAAAATGGTATTTTAGGACATATAGAATTCAAACAAGTAATTTGAGGTAGTCTTAAAGTATTTTGGGAATTAGGATCTTCTGTGGTGTCTCAGGTTAGTCACACAAAATCCACTTTCATCACTGTAGGTCATTTAGTTCAATATACCAGAGTTTATTTTAATATAACATTTTGTATGTTAAGTTTAAACCAACAAATAAGTTTCTCTTCTTCCATGAAATAAGCACTTGCATTGTCAGATGAAGACAGTCCATTTTAACTGTGAATTACTCTGCAAGAATGTCCTGCATTCTTTGCACTTCAAACTCATTTTGATGGCAAGAATAATAATTCTGGATAGAATTCAATTATCTGAAAGGTTATATTCTGTTTCCTTGACCTATTTTTAGTAAAATAAGATTCACTTCTCCCTGCAGCTTTACATGTAACAACAGTGCCAAGGAACAGTGCCACATAAAGAATTAAGTAAGTGTCCAGTAGCTACAACATTAAAAGCAATACAACTGTTACACTCCACTCTTATCCTTGATTCTCCACAGCTCTCCTGATGTAAGAAACCATTCTGTTGGTGGGGAAAAGGACAGTCACATCATCTGGGCAAGCTTACAAGTTACGGCCCCAAGGAAGTCATACAATGCAAGAGCAACTGTGCTGGGTCAGACCAAAGAGCCATTGCCTCGCGGGCCACCGCAGGCCCTTACGGATGAGGGTATGCATTAAAAGGGCGATCATATATATGATGCTCCTTCCAAGTGTTCTCCCAGTTTCCAATCATTTGAGGCTCAGAGACTTCCTGAGATGGACATAACTGTGCTTGGACTTTGTTGCCTCAAGCTTGTACACTCACCCTTTGAACCTTGGTACCCCCTTAGTACCCACAGCGTCCTTCAGCCAAAAATGCCTCTTCAAGCCATTCATGCTTCATAGATTTCTACCATGCTTCCCTCAGTTCACCTCCTTCCAGGCTAACAAAACTCAGTCTGCACAGACATCCCTTGCAAGAAAAGACGACTCCATTGTTGTGGTCATCTTTCCCAGCCTTCTTTTAATCTTCTCCAGTTAGTGGCAATATACCTCTATTTCTTATATCACAGGTTATCTACATATATCTTTTTAAAAAGTGCCATGGGATCTTTGCATTTTCACTTGGGCATTTTCAAAGTGCTGAGTTTTCATATCATGCTGTGTCTGGTGTATGTAAATCAATTCAGGCTCTCAAGCAGCAAAGCTTTCCTTTAGCTTTTTGCTTTCCTAACAGGGGTTAAGTAAACCCATTACAGATAGGCATATATCAAGCCTGTGAGGGCCTGTTTGGTGCAGAGCAGCATTCAACATGCAGCCTGGCCGTGCAATGCAGCTCTTACAGAGGATGTGGAGCTATGTTACTACACAAAAGGGCACTGCCTGGGTGTAATACACCCCCCTCATTTATGCCCCTTTGCTATGCTCTGCATGAAATTATTCTGCTGTATTCACATTGAGAATCCCATGACAGTACAAAGTTCTTCATTATGAGATTTAAGAACCATTTCAAAACCTATTCTACATGAGATCCTGAAGGAGAAGAGTGACTATCTTGAGGTGATTACACTTGTTTCTGTGTTCAAAAGAAGCACCTTCTGGGCTGTATGGGGAAAAATGTTAATTTTATAATCTCTCCACTTGCCTCTGTCTGACTAAAGTACCAGTACTGTCACAAAGGGGCTTTTGCCAAGAAAGACATCACTGCACCACACCATTTTAGGGTTGTCTTATTTTACTTGCAGCAAACTGAAGTACTATTGACTGCATTGCTTTAGACTAACAATGTTCACCTTCAGCAAAGGGAAACTCAAGTTCTTCATTTTACAGCTTTTACTCCCAATTTATGTAGGATCAATAGAGAATCAGCAGCCTCATATATTACCACAAGGTGCTACATTTTTAAAATTATTATTATTTTAACCTTTGTAGGTATGTAAAAAACTCGGAAGCTTCATAATCTCTGCAAACTGCAGTTCAGCAGATGATAATGGTCATGGGGTAACCTGATGTCCCAGTTGCAGTCCATTCTGGAAAACAATTTCTTGACAATTTCATCATCTAATTCATGGGGCATAGTGCAGTGCACTGTTGACATTAATCTGCTGGCCCTACTATGGGTGAAGAAATGATGTGTAAGGTGTGTGGAGTATTGAAATATTGTATAAATGGAAGGTGGCATCTTAAATGGATGGCGGTGCTACTGAACAGACAGAATAACATATGTATAAGAGACAGAAACAATCTTATGCTCTTCTCCTTAAGAAAAAATATAATGCAAGTCCATCTTGGTGATGTTTGATCACAAGGCCCACACAGAACTGGGAATAGCATCACCACATCTGCCATAGCAGTCTACAAGTAGCGCTTGGAGTAATAATACAGGGTAAATTAATGAGATAACACCCAGCAACACATGTTTGACTTCTTTTCTGAACAGCGGTTGTCCAGTCAGAGCTTTAGGCTCTGCTGTGAGATGTGACTCATGACAAGACAAACAGCCAAGTAAACAAAGCTTAGGTTTTAAAATCCTCCTTGGTAGATTCTTATTCCAAAGGAAATGCCTACCCTTTCAAGAGAGCTATTTTTGGAAGAAGAAATAGCTGTGTTGTGGTGTCATGCATGGCTAAAGTAAGGCTATGGCAGAATTGGTATTTTCAATTCTAGGTTTTCTTTGTATCCTCTGAAAATGCACTCCTTTAGTCAAGACATTAAAAACAATTTTATTCATGGCTGATCCTAGTCTGCAAATCGGAGCAGCACTCAGAGCTGCTGATCAGGGCATAAAAAGCTTTAATGATGTATAACTATTGGTCTGTGAAAAATCAGCTAACATTACTGCATTATGCTGTGTTATAACTCCATAGTGAAATGTTCCATTAACCACAGAGTCCAGATGCTGTTTTGGTTTGCTGACTGTATTTAATCTCCCTGTATTAGCCTTGGTGTGCCCTAGAAATTATTTTGTCTTTGTTTTTTGTCTAGCACATGTTTACAGAGAGGGATGATGTAATTCGCAAAGGACTCCTACTGTACTTTCTGCTCAGATTATGTAATTTTTATGGCACCTTTCTGGTATAAATGATCCAGACTTGTATTCACTGAGTCTGGGTTTATTAGCTGAGCTTTGTGCCCTCATTGCAAACATCACAGACTGTGATAAAATTATGTGAAATCTTACAGAAAAACAAGAAAACAGAACTAGGATGAAAACAATGCCAGCACACAGAGAATCAGTGCATGGAAATGCCATGAACCCACAAGGATCTCCACACCTCATACTCTTGGTAGGAGAGGCTGACCACTTTTTGTTCCATTAGAACAGTACACTAGCAATCTCTGTATTTTAAAATCCTTTAGAAATCAGAGGAGAAGCTGTCAATGAGTGTCAATGATGAGAAATCAGGACCTTCCAGTACACATCTACATTCTGGGTGCGCCCACCTGAAAAATGCTGCATAGAAGGCTGTATGGCTGCTGCTTGGCACAAAGGAAATCTGAACTACTGCAAGCTAGATGTTCGTCATGGAAAACTACAACACAGTGCTCTCATCATACTTCTGGCTTCTGTGCAAATTAATAAATTTCATCTGATGCAAAAAACATTCCAGCCAATATTCAGCCATGCAGCCTCTTCTTCTGAAAGATCACTGCCAAATCACCACCTATTCCTGCAGAATTCCTGCTCTAAGACCCAGCCCTGTGCATTCTCCCCTGCAGCTGAGCAAGATCAACCTCAGAAGAACAAGTAGAAGCAGAGAGTCCTCCTCAGCCAGGAGCAGGATGACTCATGGATGCTTTCCTTCCCTGATATAACACTGAGAAACGTACCTGGTCAGTTTAAAAACACTGTGTTGAAAGGGGAGTTGTTGTACCTCACTGGAATAGACAGGTTTTTATCAGATGGGAATCCTATTTATTTCTCTTTCCATTGCTATGGCATGGCAAGAAGCTTTAAAATTATTTGAAGTACAGAAAGGTCATTACAAATGGGCAAGCTGAAGAGCACCATGAACTGGAAGTCTGACTCAAGGATTTGTGTCTTCACCTCTTTAAAAGCTAGCATGCTGCTGCTGTTATAAAATGGAAAATGCCATTTTCTTCTTATTTTCAAGCTGTATGTATACATATAAATGTGTGTTCAATTATTTCACCATCTTTATCAAAGTTTCAAGGAAACTACGCAGCCATTTCATAAGAGAAGCTTCTGGCAAGATTAAATAAATGAGAGGTCAAACTATTGGAAGTCTGTGGATCTGTGCTAGCCAACATATTCATAAACAACCCAGGGAAGGGGGTGAGCAGTGGGATGACAACACTGAGGGTAACAAGTAGAAGTGCTGAGTGTGAAGAGCTGCAGAAAGATCTGAGTGATTGGGTGAGAAACAAACACAAAATTCAGTGTAGGGAAATGAAACATAAAGTGTTCCACAAGGGGAAATATAATCTGAGCTTTCCACAATAAAATAGTGGACTCTGAATGGATGATGACTTCTTAGGAGAGAGGTTTTAAAGTTATGACAGATAGTGCCAAGAAAATGTCAGTTCAATGTGAAATAGTAGTCAAAAAAAGGCAAGGAAAAGTTAGCAAGGAACAGAGAACAAACCAGAGGATATCATAGTGCCACTGAATGAATCGATATTGTGCTCACCCTTTGAATACTATGTGTAATTCTGGTGCTGCAGTCCTGGAACAGATATAATGGAGTCGGGGCAGGGTAAGTCAAGGATGTTCAAAGATATGGAACCATTTCTGTACAGGGAATGGCTGAGTAGGTGAGGCCACCTCAACCTGCAAAAGAGAGAAATTTAGGGGATATTGTAGATATCTATCTATAAAATCATGAATACCAGAGAGGCGCTGATCAAGTTCAGTGTCATCCAGTTCTAGAAGAAGGGGGCATCAAATTCAGAGAACGTGAACCATGATAAAAAACAGACAGTGGGAGATGGTTAGCTGTGCAACAGGTCTGTGAAACTCTTTGCCAAAGGATGCTGCCATAGTGCATGTTTACATGGCCCAAAGGCCACTAGGGTTAATTAAATATACCAAAACACATGCAACTGCAAGAAGCACCCTGAAGTTGAAATACCTGGGGACTGGCAGAGTGTTAAAGAGAAGTGTCATATATACTCGGCCTGTGTATATTGTTTCCCAGACACCCACTTAAAGTGACTGCTAGAAGCAGGATAGGGAAGCTAGGCCTTTGGTGTGGCTCAGTGTGCATAGTCTCAAGTATGTCACTCTCCAAATAAGATCCTGCCTCCATATGTACAGGCTGTGGCAGAGAGCAAGAGCTACTTTTCTGTGTACTTGTGGCTTCAGAAGTAGTACTGAAAGATGGAGAGGAAGAAGAGTTCTCTCACCTGATATAGCTACTTGTATTCATCTTGGTGATGCAAACCCAAGAGTTTTCATTTTATTGCTTGTTTGTTTGTTTTTTAAAATCTTTTTATCTGCTGTAATTTCTCCCACCACTTCTAAAGAATTCCTTGCTCAAGAGCTTTCTGAAACAATCCAGCACAAAGTAGAAAAATACACTGAAAAATCACATGGTGTGCATTACCTCTAACTTAACCACATCAGCATCTAAGCTCTTAATGCATACATTTATACTGTATAAGTGAACTTCTCCTCCTGCAAGCAATATTTCTTTTTGTGTTGGGGAAAAAAAAATTAAACAAGAAAAACTTTGCGACAAAGTGTTGAGGTCAAAGTCTTGTGAATAACATCTTAAGCAGTGTCTCCTACTCTGATAAAATGTAGGCTTTGGAAACACTGTAGAAGGCTGAAAAGTTGAGGAATATTGAATGCAAGCTTTCCTCTCTGTAGCAGTGTCCTGAAACACCACCACCCATACATACCTAGGGTTTGCTTTCACAGCAAGTTTGAAATCAGTCTAAACCATGGCTGCTGCTACCACATGCTGCCCTGCCTTTCCACATATGGCAAAGTTTTCCCTTCCAGTCTCCTTTATTGGTCTGTGTAAGCGGGCAAGATGCCTGTTCAAGGAGTTGATCTGTCAGACAGTTAACCTGGCAAAGAAAAATGACTATTTTTCAGTTGTATTAGTTCCAACATGTGTTAAGGGACAGGGGCAATGCCAGGGAGATGGTCTGCCTGGTCAGTCATTGGTTTGTGCCTTATTCACCTCAGTGAGTGCTGACTGAGGTGAAAGGACTGTTTCCTGTGCAGACAATATTATTTTTAGTGGTTTGTAAAGGTAAAATGATGAAACACAGACTATGGAGATTTAGTAACTTCAGTAGTTCAGTCTGGATCACTGTCCTTTGCCTAGCTGAAAGGGATTTCAGGCATCTTTTCTGTCCCTTGGAGCACTTTTTCTATTCTCAAAGGTTTTCCTTACATGTAGTCTGGCAAGCTCATCTTTCCTTTAATCCTTCTTCTGTACATCTGTTCTGCAACAGTGAGGGAACTCAGGAAAACAGCCCTGATAGGATGTCTGCCTTTTTAATGACTATGTTTCCTCCTCTTCCTATGTATAGATTTACATACTTTAAGACACTGCAAATAAGTCCTTAGCACTTCTCACTCTCTTAACCAAGAAATAAATATCTTACCTGCTCTGACCTCCAAAATGCAAGCTGTCCTGGGAAAGGTGACTTTTGGTTATGAATTGTAACCACATGTTGTATTAAAGAGCATGTCAAAACTGGTATCTTTGCAATTCTCATTTGTGCTAGCATCTGGAATAATTTAAATTATAAATGAAAAACCGACTTCTGTGGTTAGCCAAATCAAAAGGCCTGAAAGGCTTCATGTTTAAAGAGTCATTTGATTCCTAAACAGATCAGGAAGTTGGAGAAAACAAAATCAGACCAAATCCTTCAAAAGAAAATAAGTAGGACAAAAGAAAAAAGAAAAGAGAAGAAGAATTAAAAAATAAAGAAAGGGGAAAAAAGGAGAAAAGGGAAAGAGAAAGAAGAAAAAGGGAAAGGGAAAGAAGAAAAAGGGAAAGAGAAAGAAGGGAAAGGGAAAGGGAAAAGAGAAAGGGAAAGGGAAAGGGAAAGGGAAAGGAAAAGGAAAAGGGAAAGGGAAAGGGAAAGGGAAAGGGAAAGGGAAAGGAAAAGGAAAAGGAAAAAGATTGCAGATGGCACCAAGTTGGGTGGGAGTGCTGATGTGCTTGAAGGTAAGAAGGTTCTGCAGAGGAATCTGGACAGGCTGGATCGGTGCGCCAAGGCCAATTGTATGGGGTTTAACAAGGCCAAGTGCCGGGTCCTGCACTTGGGTCACAACAACCCCAGGCAACGCTACAGGCGTGGGGAGGAGTAGCTGGAGAGCTGCCAGGCGGAGAGTGACCTGGGGGTGTTGGTTGACAGCCAGCTGAACACGAGCCAACAGTGTGCCCAGGTGGCCAAGAAGGCCAACAGCATCCTGGCTGGGATCAGCAATAGTGTGGCCAGCAGGAGCAGGGCAGTGATCGTGCCCCTGTACTGGGCACTGGTGAGGCCGCACCTCGACTCCTGTGTGCAGTTTTGGGCCCCTCAGTACAAGAAGGACATTGAGGTGCTGGAGCGTGTCCAGAGGCAGGCAACGAAGCTGGTGAAGGGTCTGGAGAGCAGGTCTGATGAGGAGCGCCTGAGGGAGCTGGGGTTGTTTTAGCTGGAGAAGAGGAGGCTGAGGGGAGACCTTATTGCTTTCTACAACTACCTAAAAAGAGGTTGTAGTGAGGTGAGAGTTGGTCTCTTCTCCCAAGTCACTAGTGGTAGAACAAGAGGAAATGGCCTCAAGCTGCATCAAGAGAGGTTTAGATTGGATATTAGGAAAAATTTCTCCACCGAAAGAGTGGTCAAGCATTGGAGCAGGCTGCCCAGAGAGGTGGTGGAGTTGCCAGCCCTGGAGATATTTAAAAAACATGTAGATGTGGCACTTCAGGACATGGTTTAGGAGACATGGTAGTGTTGGGTCGATGGTTGGACTTGATCATTCTAGAGATCTTTTCTAACCTTAATGATTCTATAAGGCTATGAGTCTATGAAAAGGGAAAGGGAAAGGAAAAGGAAAAGGAGGAAAAGGACTTACCTGTCCACTGAAAAGACAGACAACACAGTGTAGATGACAGGAAAAAAAAAAGAGTAATGCATACATTCTGCCGACACTAAATAATAAGCTTGTCTGGTGACCATTTCAATGACGTATTTTAACACATACCTAATTTCCTACCAAGGACTTACTTGAAAATTAAGCACATACTTGATGTCTTTGACATGAAGGGATGGGAGTATTCATGATATATTCAATGTTACAGGCTGGATTGCACTGGGGCCATACCTTGGGGAATGTGCTCCATAAATGCAAAGTTCTTCACTGAACAGGCCTTTGCTACCAGGACTGCAGGTACTGATATCCTTTTGGAGCTGCCAGCTCAAGTGCCCCAGCCCTGCATCAGGTAAAGGGGACTTCAAACATAGGCAAAAACTGCATGAGGTTTGGAAGGTTTCCAATAGCTTTTCTCAGTTACATGAGTAAGAATTTTTAAATATATGCAGTCAGCACTGTGTGGAGCAATTCTGCTGAAAAATGCAATATCCTTTCGCTTGATTTAGGCAGGGGATTAATTAAAAGCACATATGCATTTACTCTCCTGCCAGAACTCAAGTTGATCTAACTAGGTCGGCACTAAATTTGACCAATTCCCTAAGCATCAGTCTGAATTAGCATAGCATATTGAGTGGGACGAGGTTAGTTCTTTCTTTGTCCAGGATGCTTTGAGATCAGGGAAAGACCTTTAGCTTTTAAACAAAAGCAAAGTTTACCAGATTACATGGGCACATGAGGATAATATAGTAGGGAATGCAGGCTTCTCTACAGAAGTGGGAACTGTAAATGTCAGCTCAGTATACCAAGAAAGCAGCCAGCCTTACAAAACTCAAGTTCCTTTATGATGTTAAGTGGAGATTGTCTGTCTAGTGTAAATCCTGGATATTTATTCTAGAACTGTTTTCTTTAAACATGTAGTGGGGCAGATCCTTGCTTTACTATTAACAAAGTATTGGCTGCAGTCTCAAATCTTCTGTATGACAGGAAAGGACAAAGCTTAAATTCAATGGCAAAATTGCTGTATAATAAGTTCTCAGCCTTTAGAAATGAATAGTCTCATAGCTCACTATCAAATCAGTAATTTTTCTTTTTCTTTTTCTGAAGAGAAAAAAACATTGAGTAGCTAAAAAGTAGGGCTATTACTATCCTATTCTATTTTGAAAGATACTCAAGTGTTCTGGAAATAAATCACAAATTGGTGTTCTCTGATGTAAGTAAAAAATCACATAATCATGCCTTTCTTAGTAGTGGATACAGAAGAAGTGGTTTCAACCTTATAGAAGAGGCCTATAAAGAATAAGTTTAATGATCATTGTATAATTTTATATTTCTAGTTGTATTTCAGGAAAAAATATGTCACTCTCATGGACACATTTCCTAAGCATCTAGTTCCTGCAGTATTTTTGAATTATACATTTCATTTGTTTTATAAGACAGCTCATGGAAAATTGCTAATATAGAGGAGGAAGCATGGGTTTCTAGTGAAGAAAAGGAAACACAAATTCTGTTCCTGGCTCTGCTATAATTTTCCGGATGACCCTGAGCTATTTTCTTAACAATCATGCACCCTCAGTTGAACACACTAGCATGTCTTTTCCCCTCATACAGTCCCTGCTTGTCTCACTCGGTAGCAAGCTGCTTGGAGCGGACCAATTCTTACTACACACTATGTAGCTCCTATGACAATGGATATCTGATTTTAACTCTTACCAGATTCATTCAATGAATAACATCTGAAAGAGAAATAGAAGCATCAGAGAGGGGAAGAAACCAGTGGCACCGGCAATGCAGGGAAATATTATAAAGGGAAATAAAAGGTTAAGATTTTTGTGCTTTGTGGGTGCAAGGGAAGGTAAGATGAGCTGTGAAGTGAAGGCTGAGGGTGGAATAAGGCTGTTGAAATGCAGGTAAGACATACAACACTAGAATCCCAAGACAAGAAGAGCCCATCTTATTTTTTTTCCTTTTCTTGTTTCATTTACTGCTTTGGGAGATGCCCCTGAGAATGCACTCCCCAACTCACACTGCCAAACACAAGCAAGATGAAAAAAAAATTAAATGAAAAGCAGGCAGCTCCTCATAAATTTGAAGATTGCTAAGCCTGTGAAGTTGCAAGAGCAGCACATGCCAGTATATCTCCCAGTCTCCAACTACTGTAGACTTAGGCACAAAATCACCAACATTTTCACAGGGAATAATGTTAATCTGTAAAATTTGCCTGGAAATCACTCAGGGGTAACATTCATTTCATTACTTTATAATCAAATTCCTTCCTGAGGGTAAATGGAGTGCAATTTTTCTTTTATCACTACCCCTTCCTTCCCCCTGCCCATGTACATGATTACTGCTATGAAAAATCAGTAGGAAAAAAATCTTCTGAGATAGCATATCTTTAAAGGCTACAGCAAAGTCTAGAAAGCTTTGTTCCCAAAATGGAAAATGTTTCTCTGAGTTAAATAATTTCAAGGCTCTTTTTCTGTCACTTTCATCTGCTTTTCCATCCTGGCATGTTTAGTGGATGTTGCAGTGATGGGTTAATATTGTGTTCTGGTACCCTTCTCTCCTTCTGCCTTCACTTGACTCAGAGGGGAACATGTCTTCTGATAACACCTTACAGTCCAAGCACCTGTTTATTCCAAAAACCTTACTAATAACGAACATCAGTCTGATACTATATCTATATAAATACATATATAATAATACTATATATAGCCTGACACTATATATATAGTCTAATAATGTATATAAAATAATATATATGAAATAATAACATATATAATAAGAAGAATGAAGATATTAAAAATGACTCGATAAATCCCTCAGCCTTTACCATATATGACTTTTCCAGTGTATCTAAACCCTCACATCCTTCCCTCCAGCTTAAACAAAAGATTTCCATTTCTATATACCATCTCTTTATAAATCAGACAAGGAAAAATAAACAGGACACAGCTTCCACTTGCTGCAGAGAAAGGTGTGAAAAGGAAGGGGCAAAAGGTGAAGATCTGCAACAAAGGACAACTGCTTTCTGCTAGTAAGTGCCAGAGAGCTCTCTTCTCTTTTCCTTCTCATTCCTTCCCTCCCGAATCACTCTTTCCTCTTCTGCCTCCCAGATCCTGGCTTCTGGATAACAAGAGTGTTTTCCCTCCTCTGCAGCACAGGGAACAGTCACAGAAAGGATGAGATCCTACCTCCCTCCTACTTCCCTCCCTCCTCCTATCCTACTCATAATATCCTACCGCAGTCTTATGGGTATGAAGTATTCTTAGGTAGCTTCTTGACACGTCTTCGTACATTTAGAATTAAACTGACAGACTGCTTCAGGACTAGGAAATATCCCCCTCTTCCCTCAATTCAGCCAGGACTACCATCCGTTTTTCCTGTCCTGTGCTTCAGAATGGGACAGGACACAGCCCGCTACTCAAAACATCTACTGTTGCAGGGACATTGGCAACGTGCTCTTACTATCTGCCTGAAGTACTGTGCAGTTGTACTTTCTTGTCATTTTCCATGGACCTGACATTGCTCAGGGCTTTGCCAAGTCTTTTGAGGTTTATGTACTGGGAGGCAGGTTTCCTACAGTAACTGCTGGAGATTCTGGAAAGGGATCTCCAAGTCAGAGAGGTCTTGGAGGTTTCTCTGCCTGTGAGCTGGCTGCCTGAGGGTGCAGGTACAGCTTGAACACCGAGGTTGTTTCTGGAAGCCTCACCGTCCCTGCATTGTTCTTGTTACACTATGAAGCGAGTGTGAGCTCCAGAAGATGGAGTTTAGTTCTTATTAATAAGGGCACTAAGGTGTCATTTTGCTTTTTATAAATTAACCTGCAAATGTGTAGTAGTTTATAAAAGAAGGGATGTTGTCTCTCCCATTTTTCAAGCCCCACTACATCTAGTCCCTTGCAGTGCAGATGGGTGAGGTGTTGGACATCCCCTGTCCACAGTCTACAGAAGGACTCCTTATGTTCTCCAGACTTGGTGTGGAGACCTTGTCATCCCAATGCCCCTCCCCAACCAGTGACGGGGAAGCCCCAGAGGGTGAGAAAGGCTGGTTAGAGAAGGCACCTATAGGCCCAAGCATCCACATGGCAGCAAGAACAGAGGGACCAGACCACCTGCTTTCAGACATGGGGAGGAATACAACAGCTGTGTGGAGAAAAGCAATCCTCTCTACTGGGAATGGGTGAAGGGCAAGAGCAGGAACGAACAGAGAGTGAGAGCTGAAGATGAAACAGCTTCCCAAACCACTGCAAAAAAAACAAAACAAAAGAAACTGGATGAGGCTTCTTCTTTCTGTTGCTGCTTCTTTCTGCTGCTGATCAGGAATGAAAACCTCACACCCAGACACACACTTTTTCTAAATTGGACATTTCTTTCACTCCAAATTTTCTTGCACTGTAACCAAACCTGGAAGACAAAACGTAGTGCCTTTCATCTTCCCACTTCTCATTTTCTGCATGTCAATGCACCAGAAGCATCCCAACAACAGACAAGGCTCTCTCCATGTTTTTTATTGGGTAAGCAACTCAAAATCTCCTTTCAAAAACCTGTGGAATGAAAATAACTTCATAATTTCTCCGGTTTTTGACTAACACTTATGTTGACTTTGGTTGCCGAAGTGCAAAAGCTGACAACAGCACCTTGCTGTGGCCAAATGCCATGGACTGTGAGGTGATAAAAGAACCAAATAACTTTTTCTTGGTATGTTAGCTACAGGGCAGTCACATATAACAACATTACCTCAGCTCTGAAAAGCCTGGAATATTCTGTTATACCACACCGATCGCCCGCCTTGATAAGGCAGGGGTTATTGCTGTTTTGCTACATCCAAATTAAAACCTTTTTTGTCATTTGGCAAAAGAAGAATTCTAATTAAGGCAGAATAAATGTACTAACTGAAAGGCAAATATCCCTCATATTTTCTCTTTCCTCCAGTCCTGGAATTCTTCACTGAAGCTGGGGATATTTTACAAAGGTTAAACAAAATATTTGGAGCAAAGTCTGCTTTTTATAAACCCTGTCTCTGTCTAACCTTTCACTCTCAATAACATGAAGAAAAATATACAGTACTGAATGTCTGGCGGCAGCTCTCAGCCACTGTGAGACAGTTATGCTGCTGTTAAATCACGTTAGCTGGAAGTTTGAAACAGTGAGATATTCTTGAATGTTTCGCCTCTCTTCCTACAGCAACGTTTGGTGTGAGATATTTGCTTAAATCTCCCTTTGCACAAATCTTTCCACATTATTTATCATCACCATCCATTTTACAACAATGCTTTTGAAAGCTGTTGATGAACAATCTTTCTGTGCTTGCTATTCTCTCTCAATGGAAACCTTCTGAAATCGTTCCAACGACCTCTTTGGTTTGCCTGCCAGATAAAGCCTCAGCCTGCCTTTGCCCTCCGCTCCATTTTTGTTTTGTTAAATTTAGCTCTGTTTCTTGATTAGGTGCAAGTGACTGAACAAGCTTTTCCTGGACAGCATGGACTCACAAACATGTGCTTGTTGCAAGCTAAAACAAGCTACTGGATGCTTATCATCCACTTAACAGGAAAAAAAAAAATTATAAATCAATGAAATGAGGTGAAAACAACTCCAAAGGTAATAAATACAATGAAATTCTTCTCTGAGGCCTGATATAGTGATGGACAAAACTTTTTTTTTTAAAGATACATAAAGATTTTGACTGCAGTAAATCCTTTTCGAAGGATAGTTTGAAAGTAGATAATTATAACTCAGGTTGGAAAACCAGCACTCTAGTTCTGCCATGGACCCAGCAAAGCACTTAAGTTGGTGCTCAACTTTAAGCTGCTGCTGAACCGGGGCACTGATAATGGCTTTCTTCTAGTTTCAGGGAAGACAGCTGTGTTTATTTCTTTTTCTCCTTAATATGGAGCGAAAGTGCTTAGAGCACTGGCTTAGATATCTTTGTTAAACTCCTGTATAAATCTGAAGAATAAACTAAATAAGAATAAATTATTTTGGCCAAAACCTTTCTCTCCTTGAATTTAATAATCTGATGAGACATTCTTTTTTCTCTCTCTCCATTACTCCATGTGTGCTGTGATGAAACACATACTTAACCACTCAAAAATCCAAAATGCTTGTATAAAGTCTCCATTACAATTTGTAAGGCCCTTCACCATTAATTTCCTAGCTTTCTAGTGCTTGCTTTTTATAAAATCTGGCACTGCATAGTGGTATGAAAGTGATGGCTCTGGCTCCATCTGCACCCAGAAGCACAGCCTGAAAATGGAAGCCAGGACCCATCTTCCTTCAGCCCAGAGAAGAAACTTTTCGCACTAAGACTTCTGCTAGATCCTGAAACCAAGGCACTGCTTATGCTTGTCTACTCAGTGGCCTGCCATTGGCCTTCCCCAGTGGAAGTCAGTGAAGCCTCCTCAGCTACCCGGACCTTGGACACCACGAGACTAACTAAGACTTGTTACAGTGCATCAACTGAGGAAAACTCTTCTGAAGGTCTCTCACTTGCCTCCTCCTCACAGTCCAGGAAATGCTCCTCAAAGCCAGGGATTTTGCTGTGATACTGAGAGGTCTGGGCCATGTCTCATTTATGATTGGACTCAATGATCTTACTGGTCTTTTCCAACCTAAATGATTCTATGATTAGTGCTGCCAACATCTTCAGCCTCTCTTGCCTGTACCTTAGCTCCTCAGATAAAGGTTTCTCACCCAATATTAAATCAGAAGCATTCAGGTCAGTGGTTAAAGAAATATACTATATGCATATTTGTATTTTGATCAAATATTTTTTTTGTGACTGGCAGATAACTTTCAGGTTTTCTAAGTATACATGTTTAAGAGCAATTTAAGTAAATAAAAATAGCTAAACTAGTATAATAATAATAAGATTCCAGTTATCAGTTTGTTTTCCACTGGGCAAAGAAAAAGAAAATCCTCCAGATTTAAATTTTCTAAGACAAGACAAGGGTCTCTAGATGTGATTCAACACTAATGAATAATTAGATTACTTACATGCTAGAAAAAAAACCAATGTACCAACAGATGATTAAAGTGCTTATGGCAAAGCAATTCTTGCTGTCCAGATTCACTATCAACAGATATTAAGCACAGAAATTTTGCTTGGTGCTGAAAGCAGCCAGTTTATTCCAGCTAAAGGGCTGGCCACCAAACACCATTCATTCAACCTATTTTAAGAGGTCGTTCACTGGTATTCATCGGGATGAAGACATTCACCAAGGTGAGAAATAGCTGGATCTCGCACTCACTGACAAGCACGCCAGCATCTTCCACACCTCTGTGCATGCAGAAACCTCAGGGAAGGAGGCAGTGTAGCTCCCATTCTTAATTTTAGCCATTTAACTATATCTTCAGCTCTCAGGGACACTACCTCAAGTACCTTGATACCAGCCACAGAAATACATCATTACAATGGTTTGGTGACCAGCAAGTCCAGTAAGGCAGGGGAATTTCAAGCAGGAAGTCCTTAGTGCAAGGCGTTATTGGGTCCCCCCTGACAATAATGGCAACTTCAGTAATACAAGCAAAATTAAACTGTGGCAGATCAAAGTCCTGCTGCTGTCTCCATGCCCTGAGCTCACCATTCAGATGCAAAGCTACTCTCAAATAAAAGCCAGATGTTGAGCCGGCTCCATTTCCTGATTAGCTGAGATGTCACTTTGGAAGCTGACTGCTCTGGTCCCAGTCCTGAAATGTAGGCATTGAACCAACCTTCCCAGTGAACATCAAGGCAAATAAAATAAAAGGTGCAAAGCTGGTGTTGGTGGTGATAAGGACAGATTATCTCTTAGAAAATGGCCTTCTCACAGGGGCAGGGTAAAATTACTTCAGGGAAAGTAGTTGGTTGTTTCTGTGCCACATTACATCATCCTCTTTTAAATCAGGCAATCTGCAGAGCAGACATGAGCAATGCTTCTCATGGCTAATAGCACTAAACAATGATAGGGTCCCATAATAAAATACATTGCTCCTGGTCAGAGGTAAATGGGTCAAAGGCAGCCTTGATCCTAATCCTGGCAAGGCTGATTTACCTGTATTTTCCTCTGAGAAATAAAAACTTGAAAAAAGTTGTTCAAACTTGAACACCCCTCCCTCCCAAAAAATAATGAGGTGTTTTAAAGCTTTCCTTTGAATG